>NC_135809.1:24031867-24631867 GCF_964213995.1 Mustelus asterias | reverse complement strand
TGGGGAAGGGGGAATTTGGGATCTGGCTCCCTTCTCACTGCCCTTTGCTCTGGTCCTTCCTCTATCCCTCGAATGGACAGTAATCTCAGCAATGTTTACCAGCCAGCCTTTAAACCAGGCCCATTGCTACCTACGTTACACCTCCTCCCCTTATCCACTGCTCCTAACTGGGCAGCAGACTGCTCCCTTTCACAATCAAGTCTCAACATGTGTGCTTTGCCGTTGCAATGTGGGATCAGGAGCCAGGTTCCAAAACTGAAACGGAAATCCCGCCCAGTAGGATACAGCTCACAAAAGTACCAGCAGGGTTTTTTATATTTCATTTCACTGGTAATATTATCAGAAATCACGTGACCTCTCCTGCTAAAGCAGATTTTCAGGAGGGCATGAAAATGGTCAAGCGAACAGAATCTGAAAGTTAATATCATTCCAATTAAATCCTGTCGAAGGAAAGTCACACTTGTTCAGATTAAAGTGAACACTATTGAATTTTTTGTATCAGTTTTGATCATATTTCTTTCTTTTTCCGAGATCGCTTTGTGTTCTGTGTCACTTGCAGCTGCAACTCTGGGAGATCAGATCCGATCAATGTTAATTTGCATAATCAATTAAAAGATCTGTCGCCACCATTCCACATTAGATATCCCATTCATTATAGAGAGAATCAGAAAGAAGCAGCTTGTGTGTTTTTGTTGGCAGTCTCCCTCAGAGAAGGGAGGACAGAGACAGTCTGCACGTTCTCCCCGTGTCTGCGTGGGTTTTCTCCGGGTGCTCCGTCTTCCTCCCACAGTCCGAAAGATGTGCTGGTTAGGTCCATTGGCCATGCTAAATTCTCCCTCAGTGTACCTGAACAGGCACCAGAGTGTGACGACTAGGGGATTTTCATAGTAACTTCGTTGAAAACCCACTTGTGACTAATAAATAAACTTTAAACTTTAAAAATGAATAGAATTGATTAAGAGTGTGATTACATTGACACTTAATTGTAGAAGCAGCTAATAAAAAAATCTAGACTTAGGTCATGACCTGACTCCAGAACACACTGAAGTTAAACTGTCAGCAAATCCTTGGGGAGGTTCTCCACACAACTTGAACCATGGGCGGCACGATAGCAAAGTGGTTAGCACAGCTGCCTCACAGCGCCAGGGACCTGGGTTCGATTCTCGGTTTGGTTACTGTCTGTGTGGAGTTTGCACGTTCTCCCTGTGTCTGCTTGGGTTTCCTCCCACACTCCAAACATGTGCGGGTTAGCTGGATGGCCATGCTAAATTTCCTCTTAGTGTCAAGGGAACTAGCTAGGGTATATGCATGGGGATGGGGCCGAGGTGGGATTGAGGTCGGTGCAGACTCGATGGGCTGCATGGCCTCCTTCTGCACTGTAGAATTCTATGATAGTGTGTGGAGTGAGTGAGAGTGCAAAGTATAAGAGGGTTTAGGTAGAGTTCCTCAACATTTTCATAAACGTACTTAAAAAACAAACGTTTAAAAAGCATTTTGAGAGGATTGAATCACCAGTCCTTGCGCTGAAAACATGACTGATGGAGTTTCTTTTTTATTAATTTGCGGGACATGGGCATCACTGGCTGGCCAGCATTTATTGCCCATCCCTAGTTCCCCTTGGAGGGCAGTTGAGAGTCAACAACATTGCTGTGGCTCTGGAGTCACATGTAGGCCAGACCAGGTAAAGATGGCAGATTTCCTTCCCTAAAGGAACCAGATGGGTTTTTTTCCGACAATCGACAATGGTTTCATGGTCATCAGTAGAATCTTAATTCCAGATATTTTTCATTGAGTTCAAATTCCACCATCTGTCGTGGTGGGATTTGAACCCGGGTCCCCAGAACATTAGCTAAGTTTCTGGATTGATAGTCTAGCAATAACACCACTAGGCCATCGCCTCCCCTGTAAACACATCTGAACAGAGGTTTCCCCTGGTAGTAGGTGTGCAGTTCAATGTTAAGGGCAGTCCTCAGTGCAACGTTACTGACTACACTTTACAATCCGCAGCTGCCAACCTCAGAATGGTAGTACATATAACCACATCCTAAAGTTCAAATACTGTACAGAATCTCAGCAGATTCATTGATGACACTACTGAAGAAAGAGGAAAAAAAGAGCTTTCATCTTGACGATGATGAAGGCTCAAGGGTGAATTGAGTTCCAATGCACGTCAATCTGCGGTACCCTCTTTGCATTTAAATCACTCAACGTTGCCACTTCTGAGAAGCTCGTGAATCAAATCTTGAAGAATTAAATATCATTTGTTTGTGAGTCAGTGGGGATTGCAACTTAGCTCAGCAATCCTACTGACCCTGTTAGGCATAAGCTAGTCAGAACTAGGTCTACTTTCAATAAACAAGTCCAAGGATCCCGTTTTAACTCGGTGCAGGTCGATGGTTTTTGAGTGAGTTAAAATCTCACCCTAAGTGATCCTAATTCCTTTATTGCAAAGAGTATTTAATTCCTTATTTAGTAAAATCTTAATAAATTTTAACTTGAATAAATAGATATTTTATTCTATTCCATTTCAAAGGTATTAAAGGACAGCACGGTGGTACTATGGTTAGCACTGCTGCCTCAAAACACCAGGGACCTGGGTTCAATTCCGGTCTCGGATCACTGTCTGTGTGGAGTTTACATGTTCTCCCCGTGTTTGTGTGGGTTTCCTCCGGGTGCTCTGGTTTCCTCCCACACTAGAAAGGTGGGCGGGTTAGGTTGATTGGCCATGCTAAATTGACCCTTAGTGTCAGGGGGATTAGCAGGGTAAATATGAGGAGTTACGGGGATAGAGCCTGGATGCAGGCTCGATGGGCCGAATGGCCTCCTTCTGCACTGTAGGGATTCTATGATTCTAACATCTAACGTGATCTCTGGTACAGAAGAAATCTTGTTATTAGCATGTAAAAAGAAAATGAACCTGTAAACTAGTCTTTTCATTTGTCTTATAACTGCAATCAAAAGTATCTTGCAGCAGAAGTTCCAAGAGTTGCTTCAGACTTCAATCTTCAGAAGTGAAATTTAGTATCCGTACGGCTAATTTCTGTGAGGGTACAGCTTTGCATAGTTTGGTTCACTGATTACAATGAGCCAGGGTTTCCTCTGAGCATGAATGAATGGGACCAGGCATTACACTTCCACTTGCATAGACTTATTCTAGATATGTTCAACCAAGCATACCAGTTAGAATATTAAGTGTAATGTTCAATCAGGTACAGAGGGTGAAATAAACAGAAGGAAAAAAGATTAGACTAAGAGAGAGAGAGATAAAAGAGACAAAAGGATGAAGGGTAGAAACAAAAACAGCAGCTTCATGCCATTCAGTATACTTGGATGTGGAGCCAGATGGCAAGATCACATTTTCAGGAAGTTTTTTGATTAACATTGATTCTTGGATGGCACGGTGGCACAGTGGTTGGCACTGTTGGCTCACAGTGCCAGGGACCTGAGTTCAATTCCCGGCTTGGGTCACAGTCTGTGCAGAGTCTGCACGTTCTCCCCATGTCTGCGTGGGTTTCCTCCGGGGGCTCTGCTTTCCTCCCACAGTCTGAAAGATGTGCTGGTTAGGTGCATTGCCCAGGCTAAATTGCCCTTTAGTGTACCCGAACAGGCACTGGAGTGTGGCGACTAGGGGATTTTCACAGTAACTTAGTTGCAATGTTAATATAAGCCTACTTGTGACACTAAGATATAAATGTTGGACAGCACCAACTTCCAGATTTCCGCATTTAACTACAGGTGTGCAGTCATCACAAGTTGCTCTCTAATTTCTTCATAAATTATAGTGACAGTGCTTAACTTTAGTTCTGCAGCAAGGATCCAGCCCATTATCATTACTGATAACAATTTAAAGTAAAACTGCACGGCAAGGCTTTTGTTTAGCTGTTCAAATCGTTAGTTCTGTTAAATTTAAGGTTCCATTTTCTTCTACACGATAACCTAAAACCCGGCCGTGTCTGTGTGGAGTTTGCACCTTCTCCCCGTGTCTGCGTGGGTCTCCTCCGGGTGCTCCCTTTTCCTCCCACAGTCCAAAAGTCGTGCTGGTTAGGTGGATTGGTCATAGGAAATGTGTGAGGTTGCAGGGATAGGGCGGGGAGAGGGCCTGGGGGGTGGAATGCTCTGTCAGAGAATCGGTGCAGACCCGATGGGCCGAATGGCCTCTTCTGCATTGTAGGGATTCTGTGATTGTATGCTACTATACACCTTTTAGATTATTAAATATCTGACTGTTCCCTTCACAGATATTTTTAATTTTGAAATGTTATGATTCTCTGGTTACCTTAGGAGTTTCATTTTGTTTTCACTTTCGCATTAAATAAGGATTATGTTTGACGTTCATTCAGTGGTAGACTGGGAGCGCATCAAATGCCTGTCTGGGAGAACATAGATCTTGAGTAGATCAACTGGATAAGTGAAGGGAAGCTTTTCTATTCACATGCACCTCCTGGTGGACTAGTTAGGTATTGACATACTTTATGCAGCTGTACAAAAACTGCCTCATTCTGCTAGCCCAAAAAAACGCAATAGCATGGATGAAGATAGATAGTCCATGAGTGGTGTGAGTGGGGTGTGGGCACAGTGTGGGCAGGGTGGTGAATAAAATAATACCATGAATGAATGGAAACATATTTCATGACCACTGAGTAAATTAAAGGAAGGAATTGGGGGCAACTTGGGGCTCCAAAGAATGTCTTTGTTCCTGATGTGTAGGAACTTTGCAGATGGGTTCAGAAAATGCAGAGGTGGATTACACAGGGGATTCTCCTGATTGTTTGACCAAACTTTGGTAGACCTTCCTCAGCGTAAAGTTGTCATTAGCTTTGAAGCCAATTTTCTGATTTTCTGCCAATCTTCAGTTATAGCTGCAGCAGACGATTGGCAGAAATCTCGCTAAGTTCTTTTCAACATTCAGTTCTTGAACTAGCTGATCACACCAGCAGCCCACCCGTCTCCCTGGCGAATAGGCCAAAGCCTTGGGTCTTTTTAAATTGAACCAGCGAGCTGTGGGTTGCGAATGGGTTAACTGCAAGAAAAGCCAGGTGTGGGGGAGGCAGGGAGGGTGCCCAAGCTGGAGGTGTGGTGGGAGAATCCAGGATGGCAAGAACTCAGGACCATTTTTGTAGGGCCCAGGAGAATACTTCTGCTCCCATCTGGCCCCAATGAATAATTTAAATTTCATCTTAGAATCCCTACAGTACAGAAGGAGGCCACTTGGCCCATCGAGTCTGTACTGATCACAATTTCACCAGGTCCTATCCCCATAACCCCACACATTTACCCTGCGGATCCCCCTGACATTAAGGGGCAATTTAGCACGGCCAATCCACCTAACCCTCACATTTTTGGACTGTGGGAGGAAACCGGAGCATCTGGAGGAAACCCATGCAGACATGGGGAGAATGTGCAAACTCCACACAGACAGCGACCGAAATTGAACCCGGGTCCCTGGCACTGTGAGGCAGCAGTGCTAAGCACTGTGCCACTGTGCCACCCTTAATCTTCCTGGACCCTATTTGTCTTTATCATCAGTGAAACTGGTGGAAGAGTGCATGATGCACATAGAGTTTTACAGCGTTGAAAAAGACCCTTTGGCCCATCATGTTTTTGCCAGGCATCAAACACCTATCTATTCTAATCCCATTTTCCAGCACTTGGTCCGTAGCCTTGTATGCTCTAGCATTTCAAGTGCTCATCTAAATGCTTCTTAAATGTTGTTAGGGTTCCTGCCTCTACCACTCTTCCAGGTGGTGAGTTCCAGCTTTCCACCACCCTCTGGATAAAAAGCTTTTCCTCAAATCCCCTCTAAATCTCCTGCTCCTTACCTTAAGTCTATACGCCTTGGTTATTGACCCCTTTACATGCTGACCACCTCCGTCTCAAAATGGCAATTTGGGTTCTATGTAAGTTATAAAACCCGATTTCCATATTAAATGTGGTGGATTACTGAGAAAAGGTTGGCATTTTGGCCATACGCAGAAAGTCCCAATATAATTGGTGTTGAGTTGAAAGTTAGCACTAATGATGGGAAAATTTACCTAATCAATATTGTTATTGTTGATCTCTGTGAGTTAAAATTCCCAATGTGCTTACAAAATTACTACACATAACCATCAGAGTAATACCTGCGCTACACAAGTGACAAGCAATGACCATCTCCAACAACAGACTCATACGATTTCCCCTTGATCTTCAATGGAATTACCATCAACATCCTGGTGGGTAATATCGACTAGAAATTTAACTACAGCAGCATTATAAATACTGTGATTACCAGAGTACGTCAGAGGTTGGGAATCTACCGAGAGTAGCTCACCTGCTGACTCCCCAAAGCCTCTAAATCATCTACAAGGAATAACAAAAAGGAGTATGATGGAATAGGCTCTACCTACCTGGGTGTCCCTACTCCGTAAGAGTTTTAACAACACCAGGTTAAAGTCCAACAGGTTTATTTGGTAGCAAATGCCATTAGCTTTCGGAGCGCTGCTCCTTCGTCAGATGGAGTGGAAATCTGCTCTCAAACAGGGCACAGAGACACAAAATCAAGTTACAGAATACTGATTAGAATGCGAATCTCTACAGCCAACCAGGTCTTAAAGATACAGACAATGTGAATGGAAGGAGCATTAAGCACAGGTTAAAGAGATGTGTATTGTCTCCACGTATTGCCTTCACAACACATGACAGCGCAGAGTCGCTGAGCAGAAACTGATAGCCAAGTTCTGCACACATGAGGACGGCCTAAACCGGGAAGCTGGGTTTATGTCACACTATCAGTAACCCCCACAGCTTGCCTCCTGGACTTGCAGAATCTCACTGGCTGTCCTGTCTGAAGACAATACACATCTCTTTAACCTGCGCTTAATGCACCCTCCACTCACATTGTCTGTATCTTTAAGACCTGGTTGGCTGCAGAGATTCGCATTCTAATCAGTATTCTGTAACTTGATTTTGTGCTCTGTGCCCTGTTTGAGAGCAGATTTCCACTCCATCTGACGGAAGGAGCAGCGCTCCGAAAGCTGGCAAAGAAGAAGAGCACTCTGGGGGAGGACGACCTCACTGAGCCTGGGGGTCTGGAGTGCTTATACTTCAATGCAAGGAGCGTAGCAGGTAAAACAGACGAACTTGGGGCCTTAATGCGCACGAGGAATTTGGATGTGGTTGCGGTGACGGAGACTTGGTTGAAAGAGGGACAGGACTGGCAGCTGAATATTCCAGGGTACAAGTGTTTTAGGCGAGACAGAGGAGGGGCCAAAAGAGGTGGGGGAGTAGCGGTATTGGTTGGAGAGCATATTACAGCGGTGCAGAGGGAGGACAATTCGGAGGAGTCGTGTAGCGAGTCACTCTGGGTGGAGCTTAGAAACAGGAAAGGCGCAGTCACTATGTTGGGGGTGTACTACAGGCCCCCCAACAGCCCAAGGGAAGTGGAAGAATGGATATGTCAGGAGATACTGGATAGGTGCAGGAAATATAGGGTTGTTGTAGTGGGAGACTTCAATTTCCCTGGTATAGACTGGAAATCGCTGAGGGCAGGGACTCTGGATGGTGAGGCATTTGTAAAATGTGTACAGGAGGGTTCGTTGGAACAATATGTGGACAGCCCAACTAGAGAGGGGGCTATACTGGACCTGGTGCTGGGGAATGAACCCGGTCAGGTCTTCAAAGTTTTGGTCGGGGAACATGTGGCAAATAGTGACCACAATTCTGTTAGCTTTAGGATAGTGATGGAAAAGGATGAGTGGTGTCCCAAGGGTAAGGTGTTGGATTGGGGGAAGGCTAACTTTATTGGGATCAGGCAGAAATTGGCAGCTCTTGATTGGGAGAGGCTGTTTGAGGGTAAATCCACATCTGGTATGTGGCAGTCTTTTAAGGAATGGTTGTTAGGGCTACAGGACAAGCATGTGCCTGTAAAAAAGAAGGATAGGAAGGGTAGGATTAGAGAACCGTGGATAACCAGGGAAATTGAGGGACTGGTCAAAAGGAAAAGAGAGGCGTATGTTAGGTCCAAGCAACTAAAAACGGAGGGAGCTCTGGAAGAGTATAATGAAAGTAGGAAAATACTCAAACGGGGAATTAGAAGAGCAAAAAGGGGTCACGAAATGTTCTTGGCAGACAGGATTAAGGAGAATCCCAAGGCATTTTATTCATACGTTAGGAACAAAAGGGTTGTAAGGGAAAAAATCGGACCTCTCAGGGACAAAAGTGGGGACTTATGCTTGGAGCCCAAAGAGGTAGGGGAGATCCTAAATGAATACTTTGCGTCGGTATTCACTAAGGAGAGGGATGTGTTGACTGGGAGTGTCTCGGAGGGGAGTGTTGAACCGTTGGAGAAAATCTCCATTACAAAGGAGGAAGTGTTAGGTTTGTTAGAGAATATAAAGACTGACAAATCCCCAGGGCCTGATGGAATCTATCCAAGGCTGCTCAGGGAGACGAGAGGTGAAATAGTTGGGCCTCTGACGCAAATCTTTGTCTCGTCACTGGACACAGGTGAGGTCCCAGAGGATTGGAGGATAGCCAATGTGGTCCCGTTATTTAAGAAGGGTAGGAAGGATAACCCGGGTAATTATAGGCCGGTGAGCTTGACGTCCGTGGTGGGGAAGTTGTTGGAGAAGATTCTTAAAGATAGGATGTATGCGCATTTAGAAAGGAATAAACTCATTAACGATAGTCAACATGGTTTTGTGAGAGGGAGGTCATGCCTCACGAACCTGGTGGTGTTTTTTGAAGAAGTGACCAAAATGGTTGACGAAGGAAGGGCCGTGGATGTTGTCTATATGGACTTTAGTAAAGCGTTTGACAAAGTCCCTCATGGTAGGCTAGTGAAAAAGGTTGGATCCCATGGGATAAAGGGGGAGGTGGCTAGATGGGTGGAGAATTGGCTTGGTCATAGAAGACAGAGGGTGGTAGTGGAAGGGTCTTTTTCCGGCTGGAGGCCTGTGACTAGTGGTGTACCGCAGGGATCTGTATTGGGACCTCTGCTGTTTGTGATTTATATAAATGATCTGGAAGAAGGAGTAACTGGGGTGATCAGTAAGTTTGCGGACGACACAAAACTGGCAGGACTTGCAGATAGTGAGGAACATTGTCAGAGGCTACAGAAGGATATAGATAGGCTGGAAATTTGGGCAAGGAAATGGCAGATGGAGTTCAATCCTGATAAATGCGAAGTGATGCATTTTGGTGGGAATAATGTAGGGAGGAGCTACACGATAAATGGAAGAACCATAAAGGGTGTAGAGACGCAGAGGGACCTGGGTGTGCAAGTCCACAGATCTTTGAAGGTGACGTCACAGGTGGAGAAGGTGGTGAAGAAGGCATATGGCATGCTTGCCTTTATAGGACGGGGCATAGAGTATAAAAGTTGGGGTCTGATGTTGCAGATGTATAGAACGTTGGTTCGGCCGCATTTGGAATACTGCGTCCAGTTCTGGTCGCCACACTACCAGAAGGACGTGGAGGCTTTGGAGAGAGTACAGAGGAGGTTTACCAGGATGTTGCCTGGTATGGAGGGGCTTGGTTATGAGGAGAGATTGGGGAAACTGGGGTTGTTCTCCTTGGAAAGACGGAGGATGAGGGGAGACTTAATAGAGGTGTATAAAATTATGAAAGGCATAGATAGGGTGAACGGTGGGAAGCTTTTCCCCGGGTCGGTGGTGACGTTCACGAGGGGTCATAGGTTCAAGGTGAAGGGGGGGAGGTTTAACACAGATATCAGAAGGACATATTTCACACAGAGGGTCGTGGGGGCCTGGAATGTGTTGCCGGGCAAGGTGGTGGAGGCGGACACACTGGGAACGTTTAAGACTTATCTAGACAGCTATATGAACGGAGTGGGAATGGAGGGATACAAAAGAGTGATCTAGTTTGGACCAGGGAGCGGCGCGGGCTAATTGTTCCTGGTTTCTCGTTTCAAGGCTTCATTCTACGATCATCTTGCTGGTGCCAGTACAGAGTGATACTGCGGATAGTTGGGAACCTGTCTCGGGGGCAGGGGATTCATATGGTGTTCGTGGAAGTGGAAATGACTAGGGTTGGGAAGCATTTTCCGATCGGGGCCATTGTGATCTCCTGGACTCGTTTCGATCGCCTCAGGGGGTCGGAGAGGAATTTCCCAGATTTTTTTTTCCCCATATTGGCCCTGGGGTTTTTCACTCTGGGTTTTCGCCTCTCCCTGGAGATCACATGGTCTGGAATGGGGGGGTGGGGGTAAGTTAATAGGTTGTAATGAACAAAGCATCGTAGCTGTGAGGGACAGCTCGGTGGATAGGATATTGGTATGTAGATAGGCTGGAAAATTGGGTGGGGATCCTGGATTCAGGATTCAATCCTGGACTGGGGAGCGGCGCGGGCTTGGAGGGCCGAAGGGCCTGTTCCTGTGCTGTATTGTTCTTTGTTCTTTGTTCTTTGTAATGGCATTTGCTACCAAATAAACCTGTTGGACTTTAACCTGGTGTTGTTAAAACTCTTACTGTGTTTACCCCAGTCCAACATCGCCATCTCCACATCATGTCCCTACTCCAACAGCATTCAAAAAGCTCAACACCTTCCAGGATAAAACAACCCCATTTGATTGGCATCACAGCCCTACCTTACATTCATTCTTTCACCACTGGTACACAATGGAAGCAGTGCGTACACGATGCAATGTAACAACTAATCAGGGCTCCTTAAGCAGCAGCTTCCAAACCCACGGCCTCTACCACCTACAAGAGCCCAGGCAATAGACAGATGAGGACACCATAATCTGCAAATCCCCCTCTAAGTCACAACATCCTGACTTGGAACTAAATCCCTGTTCCTTCACTAGGTCAAACTCTGGGAACTCCCTTCCTAACAGCACTGTGGGCAGCGCTCCAAAAGCTTATGGTATTTGCTACCAAATAAACCTGTTGGACTTTAACCTGGTGTTGTGAGACTTCTTACTGTGTGTACCGACTCCACATGGACTGCAGTGGATCAAGAAGGCAGCTCACCACTGCCCTCTTAAGGGCAATTAGGGACGAACAATATATGTTGGCTTTGCCAGTGATACTTGCCTCATATTAATTGATAAAAACAAATAATTCTTATCTTTGGGTAATCAAACTGGAACTGGAAGAGAATAACTGATTCTAGCTGGACAATATTGTTATAATTTTATTCATGTCCTGGAATGACATGAAGTCTGTCCCATATTGCATTCTCTTACTCCTGAGATACCCCTTTGCCATTGCTTATGAAAGTTCTCGATCATTTAGTTAATAAGAAAATGCGTGTTCATTTTTTTTCTCAACAATATAAACACTTCTGAAGAACTTGTGCTTTTTCATGGAGGAGAAAATATGCTGAAGAAAATATATTTTATGTCCCCTTTTATCTATCCATCCATTATTTGTTCTGACATTTTAATCCTTAGACAATGGTATCAGCTAATCTGTTGTTGAAACCTCATTGATGTCTTCGTCACCTCTAACTTTGACTATTCTAGTGCACTCCTGCATGGTCTCTCACATTCTAACCTCTGTAAACTTCAAGCCATCGATACTTCGTCCCTCATGTCTTGACTCACACCCAAGTCTTGTTGACTTATCACCTATCTGCTTACTGACCTCTATTGGCTCAAGGTCAAGCGACGTCTTGATTTTAAAATTCTCATCTCATTCTCATCAAATTCCCTCATGGTCCTGGACCTTCCCTAACGCTGTAATCTCCTCCAGCCACGCAACCTCCTGAGGTATCTGCGCTCATCAATTCTGGCCTGTTATACATTCCTGATTTTAGTCACTGCACCATTTGTGGCCACACCTTCAGTTGCCTAGATCTCAAGCTAGGTCCCAAAGGGTCGTGAATGAAGCCCAGTCCATCACTCAAACCAGCCTCTTATCCATTGACTCTGCTAAACTTGTCGCTGCCTCAGAAAAGCAGCCAGCATAATCAAGGACCCCACACACACCGGACATTCTCTCTTCCACCTTCCGCAGTTGGGAAAAAGATACAATGGTGTGGGGGCACAACGGTTAGCACAGGGACAGCACAGTGGCACAGTGGTTAGCATTGCTGCCTCACAGCTCCAGGGACCTGGTTCGATTCCCGGCTTAGGTCACTGTCTATGTGGAGTTTGCACATTTTCCCCGTGTTTGTGTTGGTTTCCTTCAGGTGCTCCGATTTCCTCCCACAGTCCAAAAATGTGTGGGTTAGGTGGATTGGCCATGCTAAATTTCTCCTTAGTGTCAGGGGCACTAGCTAGGGTAAATGCATGGGGTTATGGGGATAGGGCCGGGTAGGATTGCAGTTGGTGCAGACTCAATGGGCCAAATGGCCTCCTTTTGCACTGTAGGATCCTATGATTCTATAAAAGTCTGAAATCACGTACCGATCAACTCAAGAACAGCTTCTTGTCATCGGACCTTTGAATGGACCTACCTCGCATTAAGTTGATCTTTTGCTACACCCTAGCTATGACCGTAACATTACATTCTGTACTCTCTCCTTTCCTTTCCTATGTCTGGTATGCTTTGTCTGTATAGCGTGCAAGAAACAACACTTTTCACTGTATATCGATTCATGTGACAATAATAAATCAGATCAAAAAACGTCTGGAATTCCTTCCCCATATTTCTCTGCCTCCATTGCTTGCTTTCTTCCTTTAAGACACTCCATAAAAGGTGGTGCCTCTACCAATCAGATTCTACTTGTCAACCAATTATACAGCATAAATTGTTGTTTTCGATTTCCCCCCACAGTCTGAAAGACGTGCTGGTTAGTCCTAAATTCTCTCTCAATGTACCCGAGCAGGCGCCGGAGTGTGGCGACTAGCGCATTTTCACAGTAACTTCATTGCAGTGTTAATATCATCTTACTTGTGACACTAATAAACTTAAAACTAAAACTAAACTTAAAACTTAAATATTGGTATCTTGTGAAGTGTTCTGATGAGTGCAAGTTGAAAAGCTTCGCCTTGTCTTTTTTTTCATCAATACTTATCTTTCATTATTGTTTTGCATTATGTAATGAGGCTTGTTCTTATTTAATGCTCTGATACAGTTTTATTTATACTAACCAGCTGAAAAATGAATGCTTGGACTTGGTTATCTCACTTTCCTCTTGTTATAATTTAGGTCAGACAATCCAAAGTGTTCTATGAAGTCTACCTGAATCATAAGTTTTGTACTTTGAATTTGGAGAGGGTGAACATGAGATATTTAAGTTCAGGTATGATTCAACTGACCCACTAGGGAGCTTTTATCAAACAAAGTTTATCTAAATATGCAGTTAACATGTATAGAATGAAAATAAGCAATAACTTTTACCAATTTCAAACAAGAAAAAACAATCATGATATCGGGTGGCATGGTGGCATAGTGGTTAGCACTGCTGCCACACAGCACCAGGGATTTGAGTTCAATTTCAGCCTTGGATGATTGTCTGTCTGTGTGGAGTTAGCACATTCTCCCCACATCTACGTGGGCTTCCTCCGGGTGCTCTGGTTTTCACCCACAGTCCAAAGATGTGCGGGTTAGGTTGATTTGCCTTGTTAAATTGCACTTTAGTGTCAGGGGATTAGCAGGGTAAATATGTGGGGTTAAGGGGATAGGGCCTGGGTGGAATTGCTGTTGGTGCAGGCTGAATGGGCTGAATGGCCTCCTTCTGCACTATATAGAATATATAAATAGAATATACTATATAGAATTCTCTGATTCTATATCATATAACCTTGATTCTGATTCTATATAGTGTAACCCTTAATGAATAAAGGAAATGTTCCAATCAAACAAATTCCATGAATAAAACCCTTGCTACAGGTTTAGCACAGCAAATGAAAATGCTCACGTGATACTGGAACTTAGTTCTTTGGGTGAAGAATTGAAACTCCGACTTCCCAGTCTTGTAACTTCTAGCAGCCCTCTTGATATACACCCAGAACAGCTTGAAGTCAGAACAGCTTCCCAAAACACCAGGGAGAGAGAGACTCTAGGCAAGCCAACCACCAACAGCAGATTTTCCACTCAAGGAAAGACAGGAACCCAGCCTCCAGCGAACAGCTGAATTTCCAAAAACCAAAGAGAGAGAGAGAAACATTGCTTTCCAGTCTGCTAACCACCCCCTTCTAAACCAAAGCTGAAAATGAATCCTTAGATTTTTTCCTGGGGAGGAACCACTTGACTTTGATTTGTCAGTCAATCTTCCCTCTCACAATGCAAGGTCATAAAAATCCCAGAAAGTACCTTAGGACCCAGAGTAAAAATAAACAAAACCCCATTTAAGCCATTGAAGCAGCAATAAAAGGACTTCTCCAGACAGCCTGGCAAGAATGAAAATAAAAATAAAGCTGTTATAGCTGCAGAGAACAGGATTTTTAAAAAATGCTTAAAGGTTAACTAACACCACACTCTGCATTGGTAAATCATTTTCCTATGATCATAAAGTGATTGCTTCTCTCCTCATTAGGGTGGGTAATAACTATCACCATTGGAAACTTGAGGTCCCTTGGTCGGACAGTGTAGCTCTGTAGTGGGCAACCTGCAGCCTGGGGGGGCCACATACGGCCCATCTGGGTTCAGAGTGCGGCCCGCAAGACATTTTGGCCATGCTAAATTGCCACTTAGTGTCGGGGGATTAGCAGGATAAATACATGGGGCTACGGGGATAGGGGCTGTGAGGGATTGTGGTCAGTGCAGACTCGATGGGCCGAATGGCCTCCTTTTGCACTATAGGGATTCTATGACTCTATGAATCTATGATTTTGTTGACTGTTGCCCACACCCACAGTTGCCACATTCCACTCGTTTCCATCCACAGAGTTTTTTTCCTACTGGTATGACTGAATGGTATGCACTTATAGCAAAGGCAAGTGAAGTGAGGTGCATGCTGATTGCGCACAGCATTAACTGTGAGAGCTGTGAGCTCCCTCTGCATCCAAAGTGTAAACTTTTCTTTCGTTTTTACTATTTGAGGTTGATAGTTCTATAAATATAGAAATGATTTCCTATAGCTCATTGTGAAATAATCGGTGTGAATTAAATGTATTTGATCTTGTCCTTGGGGCCATGGTTAGTGGACAAGACTGATTTTAATCCTGTGGCCCCACTCAGATGAAGGAGGGCCACTCATGCCTAGGTTGCCTATTACTGGTGTAGCTAATTATGATCAATGTCATAAATGCAAAAAATAAATCTTATTTGGCATGCATACAAACAAAATAACCTAACATTTTATATATCTCGGTCAAGACTTTAGTAGCAAATGTTCTTTCCGTAGTGTAATCTTTGTTCAAATCTTTGGAAAGTAAGTATCTCTTCGTCTTTTCATTTCATTCCGCAATTGTTTCATTACAAAAAGATAATTTGACAGTAACATTTGGGCAGCACGTTGGTTAGCACTGCTGCCTCACAGTGTGTGATGATGTGGAGATGCCGGCGTTGGACTGGGGTAAACACAGTAAGAAGTCTCACAACACCAGGTTAAAGTCCAACAGGTTTATTTGGTAGCAAATACCATGCTACTTGGTATTTGCTACCAAATAAACCTGTTGGACTTTAACCTGGTGTTGTGAGGCTTCTTACTGGCCTCACAGTGCCAGGGATCCAGGTTCAATTCTGACCTTGAATCATTGTCTGTGTGGAGTTTGCACGTTCTCCCCGTGTCTGCGTGAGTTTCCTCCGGGTGCTCTGGTTTCCTCCCACAGTCCAAAGATGTGCGGGTTAGGTTGATTGGCCATGCTAAATTGCCCCTTAGTGTCAGCGGGATTAGCAGAGTAAATGTGTGGGAATAGGGCCAGGGTGGGATTGTTGTCAGTACAGGCTCGATAGGCCGAATGGCCTCCCTCTGTACTGTAGGATTCTATGATCTGGTTGATACAGTTGCCAACCAAAGTTGGGATGATTTCGGGCTGACCCAGGTTTCGTCCACCGTTTGGAGAACGAGGTGGGGAAACCCCATCCATTCCCTGCAGGAGATCTGATAGAATCAAACGTTCTTTCGGCATTTGTTTGGCCACCATCAGGCCTCCCCTACGATTGATATTCCCGGTGTCAGAAATCAGAGCTGGCAGCCAACCAGAGAGATGCGTGACACCACCAACGGGACCAGTAGATGCTGGCGGCACTGCGTGCACCCAAGGCCCAGGAGCACAAAGGGGCCCCCTGGGCAAGAGTGAAGGTGAGATGGAGATTGTGGGGTTAAGGGAAAGAGGCAGGAGGGTTGGAGGCAGCCATCCTGTGTCTGATGCTGGATCCCTCGATGAGGGAATGCCCACTCCAAGAGGCTGCTGGAATAAACCCAACAAGTTCTGCTGGGTAGCCTTCCAAATGCACAGAAGGCTTATTAGACCTTCATTTAATCCTGGAACCACAATTAAATTGCAGTGGGCTCAGGGATAATGGTGTCGATTCGCTCATTAATGAACCCAATGGACACCCTGCCCTCAAGTGGTAGGATGTCAGTCCCTTCTGCCCTCCAACTTAATTGGGGAATGTTTGCCTACCACTGGGCGGTTGACATCGGGCCTTTCCCACGTTTAAGTGGACCCTGCCTTCATAGTTTCCAACAAGTTGCATAAAATCTAGCCTCAAGTTTCTACCTGCCATCAGATTTTCCATCATATTTTCCTTTTGGTAATGACCAACTAATTATATGTGGAGCAGTGACAAATTGGGAAAACTGAATTGGCCATTGATTCATGTCAATGAAACTGAGGGGGTGGGGGAGAAATTATGTAGAGCAGACATATTGGGAAGAATGTTTTAACAACTGAGTGGTGGGACAGGAGGCAGACAGATTGGTAGTTTCCCTTCCCTGAGAGGTGCGTCAGTTTGCCGGCACATTCCAGCTTCTGGGCCATTTTAGGAATGGTTGGTTGGGTGGGTGGAAGTAATGGCTATTTCCCTGCTAGTGACGATAGCTAAATAAGGCCCTTAAAGGTCATAGTGCAGATGCCAACTGGAAATAGGCCACATGTTGGGTCTGAAATCCAGAAATTTGCCTGATCTCGACAATAAACAGTCCATTGAATCGCCTAGTCTTTGGTGGATCTTTGAAGGGCCTCTGCAGACAAGAACGCTTTAAGTTTAAATAGTCACTGCTCCTCAGTATCAATCCTGGAGCTAGTGTGAACATTGCACTGAGCAGTCCATTGTGCAAGCATGAACTTGCATTGTAAAGCTAAAATATGTAAAGCTCAAATATTGGAAATAAATGGCAATGCAAGTGCAATCAATCAGATTAGAAAACCATTGATATGAAGTATGCTGTACCAGATACTAAAATTGACAATGGATAGTATGTAGGATTGTTTAACAGTTCCATGGTCATCCGATTGTGCTGGGTTTGAGGTGCATGCATTTTATATGTTTCATAGAATCCTACAGTACAGAAGGAGGCCATTCAGCCCATTGAGTCTGCACCAGCCACAATCCCACCCAATTCCTATCCCCATAACCCCATGCATTTACCTTAGCTAGTCCCCCTGACGCTAAGGGGCAATTTAGCATGGCCAATCCACCTAACCCACACATCTTTGGACTGTGGGAGGAAACTGGAGCACCCGAAGGAAACCCAGGTAGACACGAGGAGAACGTGCAAGCTCCACCCAAGTAGTGACCCAAGCTGGGAACCCGGGTCCTTGGCACTGTGAGGCAGCAGTGCCAACCACTGTGCCACTGTGCTTCAACTCTGCTTCACAGAACCACAGCACCCTCACCCTGACCTCCCTTGGTACCCAAGAATCACCCATTCTGGCATACGAATCCACTAGAATTAGGCATCCCCTTCTCAGATGCTTCAGGGCAGGTTCAAGAACTGAGTTCACGCATACCAAGTGATTTCTGCTCTTTCATATGTAGGGCGTATACCGGTCCTATCCTCTGTCAGAAAATACTTATTTGTTCATACATGAACATGTATAAATTGGAAATATGTTTGAAACCATGCTGAAGATGGACATTAGCTGAAGGGAAAGATGGATTTTATGCATGGTTGTGTTTGGATACTGAGTTTTTGGGCTGCAAAGGTTTCCACTAGAGTGAGACTCCAGGGGGCACCATTATAAAAGAAAAGCCAGAAACCTTGATGCCAGAAAATGTTTCCTGTTGGTGTGTGCCAGTTTCAAATATTAGCAAAGCTGTGCAGCATCACTGGGGGTAAAAACGCACAATTATTAGGTGACTGCATTTCTTCTTGTTAACAATCCGGCAAAGTAAATCCAACCAGATAGCAAGAATAGTTTTTTTCTTAGAATGTTGATGCAAGCTTTCATTTGGAAGCATCATTGTGTCCAGAGTAACCCGCAGGAAATAGCACTGACACGATGCAGCAACACCACCAACCTGTCGTAACTTGCTGCTGGGTGCAGAACAAGCCACAAAGCACAAAATTAGACTTCAGCTACACCCATTGCAGTTGTAACAGAGAAGAAGCCACTCACACAAGCCTGTTACGTTTTGCAAATATAATTACCTTTTCATACTTATCTGCTTGTTAAGGAATTTAAGAACCTTATTTCCTCAGCATAGTGACTACACAACGTTCGCTCTTATGAGTTGCTTATTTCCCTCAAGCTGTGCATGCAGTATTGCACTGGCTCTGTGTGGCCTTTATCCATTTGCCGCTCATAGTCTGGGAGCAGAACAAAAGTGATTTTTCTCGACAAATAACCTGAATGTTGTTTAAAATTTTTTTTTGCTTTGTCTCTAATTGTTACAGGCCTCTGTAAACAGGCCAGGGGATTGCACTGCACGATTAACCAGCACCCATTGCTTCCAATGTGGGCAGCGTGCCAACTGTCTGCTGCCTGCTAACTTGCAAGATAGTGCATGTAGCCAATGCGAAACACATTGGTGAGCAGCTGCAATCCTTGCCAGTAGTCCCAAGGTCATGCGAGGTGAGCACAAGTTCACGTTAAAGCCAGCCTGCACCTATTAAAGGGGAGGTGCATTCTGGCTGGGGCAGGAACTGCTAGTGGAAAGGGGTTTGAGCATTGAACATAGGACAGTACAGCACAGGAACTGGCCCTTCAGTCCACGATGTTGTGCCAAACATGATGTCTTGCGAGTTAATCTCCTGGATGAGCCTACCTTGTCGAAAACCTTACAAAAATCCATTATTATTATTGTTCAACAGGGGTGAGAGCATGTGCCTAAGCTCTCTGATGTTGTACTAAATGCCAAAACTGGGGGGAAATAGAGAGGCGGAGAGGTTTTACAGAGGACCTGTGGACAACCTATGGGAAGGCAGCGGGGGCAGACAGCGGGAGTCAACTTTGTGTTCCGATTGGGGTACCCTTTAAGGATGGTGCCCTGATCTCATTGGAGACTATTGATTTGATTTGATTTATTGTTGTCACATGTATTATCATATAGTGAAAAGTATTGTTTCTTGCGCGCTATACAGACAAGGCATACCATTCATTGAGAAGGAAATGAGAGAGTGCAGAATGTAGTGTTACAGTTATAGTTTGATCAACTTAATGCAAGGTAGGTCCATTCAAAAGTCTGATGGCAGCAGGGAAGAAGCTGTTCTTGAGTCGGTTGGTACGTGACCTCAGACTTTTGTATCTTTTTCCCGATGGAAGAAAGTGGAAGAGAGAATGCCCGGGGTGCGTGGGGTCCTTAATTATGCTGGCTGCTTTGCCGAGGCAGCAGGAAGTGTAGACAGAGTCAATGGATGGAGGTGATCTGGACACCTAAAAACTTGCCGGCTTTAGGGATCACCACTTCGCCAGGGTGACTGCATTACACACACATTTTTCTTTCCAGGGTAAGAGGCTCAAACTCTGGAGAGAAAACTGCTCAGTGGAGCTGGAAAGCTTTGCGCCAGTTTTCTCACCAAAACTGACACCTTGCCAAATTCTGGTACAGTAAGAAGTCTCACAACACCAGGCTAAAGTCCAACAGGTTTATTTGTTAGTACAAGCTTTTGGAGTGCTGCTCCTTCATCAGGTGTGAAGGACCCTGATGAAGGGGCAGCACTCGGAAAGCTTGTGCTACCAAATAAATCTGTTGGACTTTAACCTGGTGTTGTGAGACTTCTTACTGTGCCTATCCCAGTCCAACGCCAACATCTCCACATCAAATTCTGGTACAATTGCCCTTCAAAATGTCAACTGAAAATAGAGCAGCTGAAGAGAGAAATTATACCATTCAGGACTGAGAATAATGGATTAATCATCCTTTATTAAATGATTCAAAATATATTTTACAATATGTGCATTGATGATATAAAGCTGATCAAAGTCCAAATGCTATGAGTGCTGTGTCCAGTTGAGGGAAGCTATCTCTATTTTGATTATTAGTTACAGCATATTTATTTGCAGTGCTGAGTTCTGGTAGTTCAGGTTAACATCTAAGGGCTTTCTCTGTGTGATGGTTTGTGAGTGCTGGTGATTTCTTGAATTTGACCAGCATTTATATTTGCGGTGAGGAGTGAGTGGTATAAAGGTTAACATTACTGAGTGATGTTACAAAGGGCTGATCTGGCTCCCCTCTATTCAAACCCCCTCAGTTGGTCAAAACAAAGGTTTAATTTTCTTTCTCATTCCTTTCCCGAAACCAAATGCATTTAATTCTCTAAACTGTGACAAATAAGCAATCAACCAAACAAGGTTTTCTTGAGTCAAAGAAAGAGAAAATTTATCAACCACCAAACCTAAGAAAAACCAAGAACAGTGCAAAATCAAGCATTATGTCCTCAGGCAGTCGTTTAAAAGTAAAGATTATTTATCAGTCACAAGTAGGCTCACATTAACACTGCATTGAAATTACTGTGAAAATCCCCTAGTCCCCACACTTCAGCGCCTGTTCGGGTAAACTGAGGGAGAATTTAGCACGGCCAATGCACCTAACCAGCACGTCTTTCAGACTGTGGGAGGAAACTAGAGCACCTGGAGGAGACCCATGCAGACATGGGGAGAACGCACAAACTCCACTCGGATAGTGACCCAAGCCGGGAATTGAACCCAGGTCCCTAGCGCTGTGAGGCAGCATTGCTAACCACTGTGTCACCATGCCACCCGTACACAGACAAACGGGCATGCACCCACAAACGTGCACACACACAAATGCACACACATGCACACGCACCCACGTGCACACACACATGCGCACACATACGCGAGCACACACGCACACACACACACAATCAACACACATACACAGGCACACTGACAGACACACTGACAGACACACTGACAGACACATACATCCAAATAGAAAAAAAAGTTTAAAGAATATACGGTTAAGTGCCCTTTGATTGTCATTGAGGCGTAGATTTTTAAATATTGCGGCTGTTTGGATTAGCTGCTTTTTGGATGCCATAAGACCATAAGACATAGGAACAGAATTGGCCACTCGGCCCATCGAATCTGCTCCGCCATTCAATCGTGGCTGATATTTTTCTCCTCCCCATTCTCCTGCCTTTTCCCCATAGCCCCTGATCCCCTTATTAATCAAGAATCCATCTATCCCTATCTTAAAGACAGTTAGATATGTAGAAGATGTTGCAGTTATTATGAGATTTGGTTCTCTGATAGATTTCTAAGTAGAGTTGGCTTCTGGACAGGGTAACACACTTATTCCAAAAGAGAGAGAGAGAGAGAGCCCAGCTTTTCGCCTGCTTCTTCTGCTGAAAACTTTCTTGCAATCTCCCTGCAGTGGCTGCAGCCTGGCCTGTTATACTTCATCAACTGGGCGGGATGTTTTGGCCTTTCCCACCAGCTGGATCTTCCAGTCCCACTGAAGCCAACTACTCTCCCCTGCTCTGGGGCAAGTTCCCCGGCAGCGGGGCAGGTGAGCGATGCAAAACCCATAGACCTTGGCAGGATTGGGAAATCCCCTCAGCAGCCAACGGCTTACCACATCTGTTGTGGGAAAACCCACCATGGGTTGGGGTGGGGTGAGAGGAGGGGATCCTGGTCATTGTATATTTCTAAGGGGCTTTAGGTCTGACTGTGGCAGTCATTGTTTCAATATCCTGAACTTTAAATTTTAATGTCTCATCCTTAGATGAGTGACACATTTTGATGAGTCTCTGTATTGTAGGTAGTGTCTCTCCGCATTCCCCTGAGGGTGTTTTTAATTTCTCACGTTCACCTTGCATTTTTAAGTAGTTTGTTCTATCTCATTTCAAATGACAACATTTCTGGTCAGTTGAAAGTTTGAAAATTATATTTTCAAAGTTGAAAGAGGCGCATTCTCGTGAAGTGAACTTGTGGTAAATTTGCCTATTTTTGACTCAGAAGCCTTCTCAATATTCTCCCACTGGTGTTCTTGCGCAGAGAGTGAGCAAATGGGGAATGGGCTCTTTGGATCATCAAAGTATGTGATCAGTAACAAGCTTTTCATTTTAAAATCAAATTTGGGGACAACATGTTATTCCACTTCTTTAAAAAATGCAACCAATACATTTTTGGTGGTGGATACTAGGCCTCACCTTGGAAAATCAGAGTGGAGCAGGCCCAATATCTACTCTGCTCATAGTTGCCTAATTTCCCTGTTAGATCTTAAAACAAGTCTAGGCTCCTCATTAGAAATTCAAGGGACCTAATGTCCATTTTAGGAAGCTTGAAAAATGGCCTGATCCAATTTCAGGACAGACGTTATGGAGCACAAGAAATTGATTCTCCCAAAGTGGGCCTCACTGGGCAGGATTTTACGGACTCGCTTGTCCCAAAACCGTAAAATCCCTCTGGAGGCCAACGGACGCCCCCATGCTCCGGCCCTCGTCCGCTTCGATTCCCGTAGCGGGCGGGACTGTAAAATTTTGGCCTCTACATCCATTTCTCCGTGTAAAATGTATTGCAATAGTTACAGAAGAATTTTGACTATTTGCAGATTTATCTTCAGACATTTAAATGATTGTGCACATTACGTAGCTTTATTATCTGTTATTTGCCCAGTCATAGCTTCTTTTGCATAATCAAAGTATCATAAACTTCCTGCAAGGAAACATTAAATGAACCAGTAACCATGAACTGTAAAATGGAAAAGCCTGCAACCTCAGGTTGCAACATCACAGGAAACAACCAACAGCTCTGTATCAAATTGTATCAAAAAAGTGACTTGTATGCAAATTGTAACAATTACTCATTTGGGAAGATTACGTATGTAAATTTTAACAGAGCTCATGCCACATGTATGCACCAATGGAATACCTTATTCAACAAGTCAGCTGTGTAATCTAATGTGTGCTGAGATGCAGAGACCCTACATGCGACTGAACAGAAAGTGAACTCCCACAGTGGAAGATAAGCACTATAGCACGTCACTCAGCCGTCTCTGCTGAATAATTATATCTACCATTGGGATTTAATTATTCTATCCAATGTTTAGCATGGCAGCATGAAAGCAAAAGAACTCAGTACTATATTTCAAAAGTAATATCGAGTAAACAACCCCTGTTTTAAAAAAAAGACTTTAAAAGAATTTGCAACAGTTAAAATCTGAAGGAATGAGACTGCTCACTTTTGAAAGATAACATTCAATGTCAGAGACGTAGAATCATAGAATCTACAGTGCATAAGGAGGCCATTTGGCCCATCGAGTCTGCACTAACTCTCTCCAACAGTGCATCTTACCCAGGCCCTATCCTTGTAACCCCATAGATTTACCCCATAATTCCCCTAACCGATATATTTTGGGACATTAAGGGATAATTTAACATGGCCAATCTTTGGATTGTGGGAGGAAACCACAGCACCCGGAGGAAACCCACACAGACATGGGGAGAATGTGCAAACTCCATTCAGATAGTCACACAAGGCCGGAATTGAACCTGGGTCCCTGGCGCTGTGAGGCAGCAGTGCTAACCACTGTGCCACCATGCCACCCTTTGACAGCAATTAAGTCTAGACATGTTAAATAAAAAAAGCTCGGCAGAAGGGACATACAGACTTGAAAGGTTAACGCAGTTTTTCTCTCCACAGATGCTGCCAGACCTGCTGAGTCTTTCCAGCAATTTCTGTCTTTATTTCAGATTTCAATCTTCTGCATTGTTTTGCTTTTATACTAGATGAGAAGGAATTGCATTTGCGATGAGTGTGAAGAATTTAGTCTGTATCTGTGATCTAAGTACAAGAGCTTCATGCCATACATTAGAATGGAAGGGAAATGTGGCCAAATTTCTCTCCAATTCGATTTTCAAGTTTGCTGACGACACCAGCGTAGTGGGTCGGATCTCAAACAATGATGAGACAGAGTACAGGAATAAGATGGAGAATCTGGTGAACTGGTGCAACAACAATAATCTCTCCCTCAATGTCAACAAAATGAAGGAGATTGTCATCGACTTCAGGAAGCGTAAAGGAGAACATGCCCCTGTCGACATCAATGGGGATGAAGTAGAAAGGGTCCAGAGCTTCATGTTTTTAGGTGTCCAGATCACCAACAATCTATCCTTGTCCCCCCTTGCTGACACTATAGTTAGGAAAGCCCACCAATGCCTCTACTTTCGCAGAAGACTAAGGAAATTTGGCATGTCAGCTACGACCCTCATCAACTTTTACAGATGCACCATAGAAAGCATTCTTTCTGCTTGTATCACAGTTTGGTATGGCTCCTGCTCTGCCCAAGACCGCAAGGAACTACAAAAGGTTGTGAATGTAGCCCAATCCATCACGCAAAGCAGCCTCCCATCCATTGACTGGGTCTACACTTCTCGCTGTCTCGGCAAAGCAACCAGCATAATTAAGGACCCTACGCACCCCGGACATTCCCTCTTCCACCTTCTTCCGTCGGGAAAAAGATCAAAAAATCTGAGGTCACGTACCAACCAACTCAAGAACAGCTTCTTCCCTGCTGCTGTCAGACTTTTGGATGGACTTACCTTGCATTAAGTTGATCTTTCTCTACATGCTTGCTCTGACCGTAACACTACATTCTGCACTCTCTCGTTTCCTTCTCTATAAATGGTATGCTTTGTCTGTATAGCACGCAAGAAACAATACTTTTCACTGTATGTTAACATATGTGACAATAATAAATTAAATCAAATCAAATCAGGTGGCGAGATGACGTTTTCGTGCAGTTTGTAGTGATATGGTGCATTTTGGACACCAACTTTCAGATTTTCACTTTTAAATTGCGCATTTGCAATCATCCAAATTTGCAGCTTGATTTGAACAAATTTAACAGCGGGTGAGGGCAGCCTCAACATTAATTGTGCCAGTAAATTCAAGCCATCAGGTCAGAAAGAAAGATCTTTCATCGTTTCCGGGTTCCAGATAGAAATTCATTTCAGAGGTATCGGTGGGAGATGGAGAGTTGTCGAGTCGTGACGAAGACTTACTAAACCGTCAGTAATGAAATCGCAAATGTTTCTTTTCAGCTTTTCCTAACAGCTATGGAAGAAACTGTTTCAGTGGCAGCCTTGGTAAGAGCACACGTTGCATCATGCGTGGTTTCCCAAAATGATTTTCCGTTGCATGATAGATGCTTGCTATGAAACAATAATAATATTAAAAGGCTCAGATCCAAATCCAATGCATAATCTAATTAATTGGCCGCGTTAATTTTAAAAATGCCATGTCGGAAAGTGAGCAATCTTCATTCTTGAAATGCGGTTAGCAGGTGAATGACGTGTCAGCAGAATCTTTTAAACGACAAATAGAATGTTTGAGACTCTTCTAATTTCAAAATTAATGATGTCATCATTTTCTGAAATGTGGTGAGTGAATCATATTTTAAAGAAGCATCTTAAGGCATCTTAAAGGAACTATGTAAAATATTTTAATTATAGAAAAGTCCTCACTTTTGCTTTTTTGCATATTTATAATGCTTTGTGAGCCTAGCTGTTAGGGATACCTTGAATTTACAAATGTAGTTAGATTAATTAAACCAAAATCTATTGACCTAGGAAATTTATGTTAATTCATGTGATCATTGTTTTCCTAAATGAAGGGGATAGTAAGCTATTTTGACCAAACAATTAACTAGTTTTACTTAAAGATATCCGTATATTACATTAAATATAGTTTTCATTAGAGAAGTCTGTGTGAAATTGCAATGAGGCACTGAATAAAGCAATTACGTAACATGCTAAACTTTTATGTTTCATCAGGTTCTTTCAAACCATCACTATTTTGGATGTGCCATCATACATTGGCATGTTCTACTCCAGGTTTACATAGAACATAGAAAAGCTACAGCACAAACAGGACAGTGAAAGGTAGAATCATAGAATCATAGAATCCCTACAGTGCAGAAGGAGATTATTCGGCCCATTAAGTCTGCACTGACTTTCGGACAGATCATCCCACCCAGGCCCTTAGCCCCACGTATTGGCCCTGCTAATCTCCCTGACCTTCACATTTTGGGGCACTAAGGGCTGGATTTTCTGGCCGCTCTCACCCCAAAACTGGAAAGTCCTGCCTGAGGTCAATGGACCTTTGTATGGTCTGCTCCCCGCCCGCTCTGATTCCCATGGTGGGCGGGAAGGGAAAATTCCCCCCTAAGGGGCAATTTAGCATGGCCAATCAACCTAACCTGCACATCTTTGGCGTGTGTGAAGAAAACCCGAGCACCTGGAGGAAACCCATGCAGACACAGGGAGAATGTACAAATTCCACAGATAGTCACCCAAGGCTGGAATTGAATGCAGGTCCCTGGCGCTGTGAGGCAGCAGTGCTAACCACTATGCCACCGTGCTGCCCTACTGGAGTCTAATCTTTGTACACTTATAAGCTTTAATTTACGGAGACACACGTAACAAATATGCACTGCCCAACCCAACAAGCATGGTTTCAGTCCAACTCTATACTTAGGAGTGTTAGAATGTAATCAATGACAACACTGTATCTGTTAAATGACCAATAGTAATATTCTGTAAGGGTCAGCTGACCCAGTAAACTATGTAACCAATCACAAAATGATGTGGTGGTCAGCTGACTCAGTATAAATAAGAACCTGTTGGGAATTGTTAAATTGCTTGGAATGGCCAACGGTGAGGCCTCAAGTGTGGAGTAATTATGTTTCTTTATTAAACCTTTTTCTTTGATTTATAAGTTGGAGTACGTTTGTTTCATTTTACTGCCTATAACTGAAGAGTTCCTTCTGCTGGATCAATAAGGAGCACAATTAACTCCACAGTTAATGCCCACGACATAAGTCCAATAAGTACTCAATGTCTATATAATTAACAAGGGGTCCCCACACTACCAGAAGGATGTGGAGGCTTTGGAGAGGGTACAGAAAAGATTTACCAGGATGTTGCCTGGTATGGAGGGCATTAGCTATGAGGAGAGGTTGGAGAAACTTGGTTTGTTCTCACTGGAACGACAGAGGTTGAGGGGCAACCTGATAGAAGTCTACAAGATTATGAGGGGCATGGACAGAGTGGATAGTCAGAAGCTTTTTCCCAGGGTGGAAGAGTCAATTGCTAGGGGGCACAGGTTTAAGGTGCGAGGGACAAGGTTTAAAGGAGATGTATGAGCAGATGTTTTACACAGAGCGTGGTGGGTACCTGGAACTCGCTGCCGGGGAAGGTAGTGGAGGCGGATACGGTAGTGACTTTTAAGGGGCGTCTTGACAAATACATGAATAGAATGGGAATAGAGGGATATGGTCCCCGGAAGAGTAGGGATTTTAGTTAAGTCAGGTAGCATGGTCAGTGCAGGCTTGGAGGGCCGAAGGGCCTGTTCCTGTGCTGTAATTTTCTTTGTTCTTTTCTTTGTTCTTTCGGTGGGTTTTAACTATTGGGCGCTCATCTTGCCAGCTTCCTGGGGTCGAGTGTACTTGGCAAGGCCAACGTTTATTGTCCATCACTAATTGAGAAGGTGATGGTGAGCTCAGGTAACTGGGGAAGTAGACAATTGAAAGGGAGGGAAGTGCTTGAGAGTGGGTGACACATAGATGAAGAGAGATTGATAATTGGGAGGGGTGAAGCGATCAGTGGGGGAGGGGGTAGTGGTGGGAATGGGAGTGTTGGAGGAAGTGGGGAACAGCAGTGTTCTGCCAAACGGCTAAGTATGTTTAAACAAATTTACCGTTTGTGTGGTGTATTCCAGCAGCCCCTTTAAGAACTGCTGACTAGATCACTCATAGACATGGGCAACCGTGGGCCCAGTAGACTTACTGCCAGCAGGGGTAAGGGCAACTCAATTTCAGGAAGGAATCCTAAAATAGGCATTCCTCCCATTATTTGCATCTGCCAAATGCTGAAAGCTTGTTTCAGGCGCAGGTACTGGATGTGCAGATCCTACCGATAGGCTGGGCCAGAGTGGAATGTTGCACACAACCTGCCATATCGACAGTTAGCTACCCATTCCACACCTGTAATGGGAACGGTATGAAGGGATTTCTAAGCCTTAATTTTTAAAAGAGCTACTTATTCAAAGAGCTAACTCTCAGAGCTGCTGATTCGACAGTCAGTAATACTTAAATAAACATTTGAATTTTTCCTATTTTCCATTTATTTTGAGTTTCAGATAAATATTTCTAGACGCTGGTACATGCCGTCCTTTGTGTGGGCCGACACTTCATAGCTTTTTCATAGTTTGCCTATGTGCAACCTTAACTTGATGTGGTTTCTGTTGGTGACAAATGTCTTGCCGGATAAGTGTTATTTCTAGTTTACTTATGTGCTGTTTTGCAGCATTAAGTATGATTGTGGCATTTAAATTTTTTGTGTTGTATTCTCGCCTTTGAATTTGGTCTGTACTGGGTCCAAACCTTGCTGCTTTGCGCCTCAATTGCTTTTCTTTTTGCTTAGTGCCACATTTCTTTATATCAGAGTTCACATTTCCTATCTGTAATAGAACAGTTCTGCAGCATTTTGAATTTTTAGTGCTGGGTTGCTGATTTTTCAATTCTTCTAGTCATCATTCTTGATTTCCAGAGGTTGTACCACAACGGGGTAGCACACAAGTGATATTTGCAGAAAAGTGTAGGCTATCCACGAAACCTCTCCATACTTAGAGACGCATGACAAATGTGTATCAGTGAGAATGATACACAAAAGGAAAGCCAGTTGTCTGGCTGTGTCGTTTGAGATATGTATCTGTTGTGGTTATCCTGCTGTCAATGCTAAAACTACAACATCCTTGATGAACCTTTGCCTCTTATAAGAGATGAATAAGCTCAAACGATATCTAAAGGCTAATATAAACGTGAAATACTGCGGATGCTGGAAATAAAAATAAATAATGCTGGAAAACCTCAGTAGGCCTGCCATCAACTGTGAAGGAAGGAATAAAGTCAACATTTTGAGTCCTCTTTGACTCTTCTAAAGAACTAAAGAGAGGGAGAAATGTGATGGATTTTAGACTGTTGAGGGGGGCTGGTGGAGTAGGTACAGCAAAATAGAAGATATGGGATAAGTGGGAACTTGGACAAAGATGTTATTCACACAAGATAAAGGGAGTATTAATGACATGTTAAAGACTAAAGAGAGAGTTGATATGGACATATGGTAAGATAGCAGAACAAAGATGAGTGCTCTTAGGACTTAGGAAAATCCTAAAAAACTTGGGAAAAAGTGACAGATAGCCCTGTGGGGGGCAGGGGCAGTGTTGGGACAAAACAATTGGATTTCAAAAGGGGGGTCAAGATGGAGGAGAGAGTTCATAGTCTAAAGTTGTTCAACTCAACGTTGAGTCCAGAAGGCTGTAAAGTGCCTAATTGGAAGATGAGATGCTGCTCCTCCAGTTTGTGTTGGGTTTCACTGGAAGGCTACAGCAAGCCAAGGACGGATATATGGGAATGAAAGCTGAGTTGAAATGGCAAGTGAAAGAAAGGCCAGTCTCTAGCTTGCGGACTGAGCAAATGCGTTCCGCTACGTAGTCATCCAATCTGCGTCAGGTCTGGGAAATGTAGAGGAGACTGCACTGGGAGCAGTGAATACAGCAGGGAGGAGGAAACAGGGCGAGTGTTGCACCTTCTGTGATTGCAAGGGAAGGTGCCGTGGGAAGGGGATGAGGAGTTGGGAGTGATGTGGGAGTAGACCAGGGTGTCACAAAGGGAGTGTTTCCTGCGGAATGCTGACAGTGGAGGTGGAGGTGAGGGCAAGATGTGTTCCATAGTGGCACCATGATGGACTTGGTGAAATGGCGGAGGGTAATCCTTTGAATGCAGAGGCTGGTGGGGTGAAAAGTGAGGACAAGAGGGACCCTATCATGGTTCTGGGAGGGAGGGGAAGGTATGCAGGCATTAGTGTGGGAAATAGGCCAGACACAGTTGAGCTCCCTGTCAACCACAGTGTGGGATGAACTCTTGGTTTGGGAAAAAGGAAGACTTGTCAAAAGCGCCATTTTGGAAGCTGGCATCATTGGAACAGGTGAGATAGAGTCAGAGAATCTAATATCTGCACTTGTTCCCTGGCAGGATCATCAATTAAATACAGATAAGAAGGAATATTTTGTCTCCCTTAACTCATCAATTGAATAACTCAATGTTTTCTGCAGCTATTATTGAAAATGTTTGGTGAGCATTGATTTGTTTGTGTGCACACACTATTTTCTCTTTTACCTTCTTCCGTTGGGAAATACAAAAGTCTGAGGTCACGTACTAACCGACTCAAGAACAGCTTCTTCCCTGCTGCCTTCAGACTTTTGAATGCACTTACCTTGCATTAAGTTGATATTTCTCTACACCCCAGCTATGACTTTAACATTACATTCTGCACCCTCTCCTTTCCTTCTCTAGGAACAGTATGCCTTGTCTGTATAGCACGCAGGAAACAATACTTTGCACTGTATACTCATACATGTGATAATAATAAATCAAAGCAATTTTTAAACTGTCCCCATTGATGTGCTATCATTGTTGATCTTGACATGCTGCTCTGAGTTTCAGAGCATTACTGTTGGTGAAAATAACTTAAGTTTCTTACTGGTACCGTCACAATCCCTCCCCCTCCCCAACCTTTTAGTATATCGCCAGGAAGTAGCACACCCAGTACATGTCACATTGACCTTGAATTTATGCAGTGATATTATTGTAAAAATGATTGTTCCAAAACTTCCTTTATCTGATGGCTTAACTGAACTGGACTAGCCATATACTGTGGCTACAGTAGCAGGTCAGAGGCTGGGAATCCTGCCGGGAGTAACTCACCACCTGACTCCCCAAAGTCTGTCCACCATCTACAAGGTACAAGTCAGGAGTGAGATGGAATGCCTGCTTGGATGAGTGCAACTCCAATAACACTTAAAAAGTTTGATACCATCCAGGACAAAGCAGCCCCCTTGATTAGCATCCTACCCACAAGATTCACTCCTTCCACCACTGGCACGCAATGGCAACAGTATATATCACCTACAAGACACATTGCAGGAACTCACCAAGGCTTCCGGGGCAGCACCTTCCAAACCCACAACCACTACTATCTAAACGGAGAAGAGCAGCAGCCACGTGGCAACACCATGACCTGGATGTTTCCCTCCAAGCCACTCACCATCCTGACTTGGAAATATATCACCTTCCTTCACTGTCATTGGGTCAAAATCGTGGAAATCCTTCCCTAACAGCACTGTGGATGTACCTACACCAGATGCAATTCAGCGGTTGAAGAAGGCAGCTCACCACCATCTTCTTAAGGGAAATTAGGGATGAGCAATAAATGCTGACCTAACCAGCGGTGTCCACATCCCATGAGTAAATTTTAAAAAAAGGTAAGTGTGAGCCAGCTGATATAGTATATTCAGATTTTCAGAAATATTCTGATAAGGCTCCACATAAGCGCCAAAAATCTCCATCCTCGTTTGCGGCTAGGATTTTCCAGTCCCATCGAAACTGGATGAAGTGCTGGCTGGGATGCCAAATTCTCCATTCTCACTTACAGTTGTCGATGCAGGAAGGATGTATTCCTGGCTGGGAGGTTGTTCCAGAACCGGGGGACATGGTCTCAGAATAAGGGGCAGGCAATTTAGGACTGAGATGAGGAGGAATTTCTTCACTCAGAGGATGGTGTAACTTTGGAATTTTCCATCCCAGAGGCTCAGTCATTGAGTATAGTCCAGAGTGAGATTGATAGATTTCTACTTATTAAAAATGTGAAGGGACACGGGGATAGAGCAAGAAATTGGTTTGAAATAGAAGGTCAGCTATGATCTCATTGAAGGGGAGTGGACTTGAAGGGCTGACTGGCCTTTCCCTGCTCCTGTTGCTTATGTTCATATGTTCTTATTCACAGGTTACAATGCAACACCTTGCCAAGCTCATTTCAACAGTATCTCAGAGCCCCCAAATGTCAATGTCACAAGGACAAAAGCAATATCCATCACATCTAATTTCTTCTACATTCTTACTCCACCCTGTCTTACACCAGTGCCAATGTTCCTGACTCAAATCCATGGAAACACTATCATTGAAATCCTTTATTTTTATTATATCATTGAATGTGGGCATCACTGGTTAGGCCAACATTTATTGCCCATCTCTATTTATTGCCTGGCCTCAGGTCACTGTCTGTGTGGAGTTTGCATGTTCTCCCTTTGTCTGCGTGGGTTTTCTCTGGGTGCTCCGGTTTCCTCCCACAGTCCAAAGATGTGCGGGTTAGGTGGGTTGATCGTGCTAAATTGACCCTTAGTTTCAAGGGGACTAGCTAGGGTAAATATGTGAGGTCACAGGGATTGGGTCTGGGTGGGATTGTTGTCAGTGCAGTCTCGATGGGCCAAATGGCCTCCTTCTGCACTGTAAGGATTCTATGATTCTATGAATCTATGGTTCTAATTAGCCTTGAGAAATTTCTGGTGAGCAAATTAGGTAAGGGGATATGTCAATAGAGATGCAGTGGCAAACATTTAAGGGGATATTTCAGAATACACAGAATAGATACATTCCAATAAGTAAGAAAAAGTACAAGGGATGGACGCACCATCAATGGTTAGCTAGAAAGGTTAAAGATAGTATCAAATTTGAAGAGAACGTATATAATTGTGCAAAGATAGGTGGAAGGTCAGAAGATTAGGTAGAATATAAGGAACAGCAAAGGATGGCAAAGATATTAATAAGGAGGGAAAAATCAGAGTCTGAGGAAACTAGCCAGTAATATAAAAGTTAGAGAGTCTATCAATATTTCAAAAAGAAATGAGTTAACAAAGTGAGCATTAGTCCTTTAGAAAGTGAGTCTGGGGGATTAATAGTGGAAAACAAGGTGATGGCAGATGAATTATACAGGTATTTTGCATCAGTTTTTGCTATGGAGGTTACAAGCAACGTCCCAGAAGCAAATATAAACAAGGAAATGGAAGGGAGGGAGGAGCTCAAGAAAATTACAATCACCAGAGAAGTGGTATTCATATATTACACACAATTTATAAAGATGACTTGAATGAAGGGATCAAAGGTATGGTTGCTGAATTTGCTGATGACACAAAGATAGGTAGGAAAGTTAGTTGTGAAGAGGACATAAGGAGGCTACAAAAAGACATAGATAGGGTTAAATGAGTTGGCAAAGATCTGGCAAATGCAGTATGCTATGGGAAAATGTGAAATTGCCCATTTTGGCAGGAAGAATGGAAGAAAAGTATTGAGGGGAATTTTCCCATCCTGCCTGCCAATCATAGTGGGCAGCGGACGAACCATGCAAAGGTCCATTGATCTTGGGCAGGATTTTCCAGTTTTGAGGCGAGTGCGGCTGGAAAATCCCACCAATAGGCCGGAATTTTACCACCACGCCCACCCTGGAATTGGGGCAGGCGCGGCTCGTGGAACGGAATTCTCCGTTGGCCGTGGGCAGGATTTTATGAGCCTTGCCTGAGCGAGGTGGTAAAATACTGGCCATAGTATCTGAATGGTGAGAGATGGCAGAGCTCTGGGGTGCAGAGGATTCTGGGTGTCTTAGTACAGGAATCACAAAAGGCTAGCAAGTAATTCAGGTACAGCAAGGAATTATGAAAGCTAATAGATTGTAATTCTTTATTGCAAAGGGAATTGAATACAAAAGTTGCGAGGTTATGCTTCAATTATGGAGAGGACTAGTGAGACCACATCTAGAGTAGTGTGAACAGTGTTTGTGACCTTATTTAAGAAAGGATGTAAATGCATTGGAAGTAGTTTAGGTAATGTTTATCGGATTAAAAGCTGGAATGGGCAGGTTGACAGACTAGGCTTGTATGCGCTGGAATTTACAAGAGTAAAGGGTGACTTGATTGAAACATATACGATCCTGAGGGTTCTCGGCAGAGTGGATGTGGAGAGGATTTGATTTGATTTTGATTTGATTTATTATTGTCATATGTATTAACATACAGTGAAAAGTATTGTTTCTTGCACGCGATACAGACAAAGCATACCATTCATAGAGAAGGAAATGAGAGAGTGCAGAATGTAGTGTTACAGTCATAGCTAGGGTGTAGAGAAAGATCAACTTAATGCAAGGTAAGTCCATTCAGAAGTCTGACAGCAGCAGGGAAGAGGCTGTTCTTGAGTCATTTGGTACGTGACCTCAGACTTTTGTATCTTTTTCCCAAAGGAAGAAGGTGGAAGAGAGAATGTCCGGGGTGCGTGGGGTCCTTTATTATGCTGGCTGCTTTGCCGAGGCAGCAGGAAGTGTAGACAGAGTCAATGGATGCGAGGCTGGTTGGCGTGATGGATTGGGCTACCTTCGCGACCTTTTGTAGTTCCTTGCGGTCTAAGGCAGAACAGGAGCCATACCAAGCTGTGATACAACCAGAAAGAATGCTTTCTATGGTGCATCTGTAAACGTTGGTGAGAGTCGTAGCTGACATGCCAAATTTCCTTAGTCTTCTGAGAAAGTAGAGGCGTTGGTGGGCTTTCTTAACTATAGTGTCGGCATGGGGGGGGGGGGGCCAGGACAGGTTGTTGGTGATCTGGACACCTAAAAATTTGAAGCTCTCGACCCTTTCTACTTCATCCCCTCTTCTGGGAGAATCTAGAACAAGGGGGTCATTGTTTAAAAATAAGGGGTCATCCATTTAAAACGAAGATGAGGAGAATGTTTTTCTCTAAGAGTCTCATGAGACTTTGGAATTCTTCCTGAGTAGGCAGTGGATGCAGAATCTTTGAATATTTTTAAGGCAAAGGTGGGTAGATTCTTGGTAAACAAGGAAGTGATGGGTTATCAGGAGTGGCAGGATGCAGATTTGAGGCTGCAATCAGATCAGCCATGATTTTATTAAATGGTGGAGCAGATTCGAGGGGCCGAATTGTCTACTCCTTTTCCTTGCTCATATGTTCTTAAACTCCTGAATTTGCTGTTGTGTGAGGAAGGGATTGCCAGGATTTTAACCCAGCAACACTAAAGGAACAGTGATATAGTTCCAAGGCAGGATGACGTGTGGTTTGAAATAAGAACTGGGAGTTGGGTTGTGGGGAGGCCGAGGGATGTGATGCAAAGGAAGAGGCCCATGTTTACACCATCTCCCAGATAGTAGGGCGAGGGTCAGTTGGAAGTTGAAAAGGGGCATAAGGCAGGAATGTACCCTCATCGGTAATGCCTGTCAGTGATGTCCAATGCAGCAAGCTGTGTCCACTCAGTCACATGACACTGAGAATCCTCCAAACTCACATTATGTCTCTCTCCCTCCACTTCAACCCCCCTCAATAATTAAAGGAGGGGTGTGGGAGATTGAGGGGGGTGGCGGGGGGTGGGGGGGGGGGCAGCAAGGTAAATAAGGGACCTGGAAACAGGAGAAGCCGTGATGTGGAGATGCCGGCGTTGGACTGGGGTGAACACAGTAAGAGTTTTAACAACACCAGGTTAAAGTCCAACAGGTTTACTTGGTAGCAAAAGCCACACAAGCTTTCGGAGCTCCAAGCCCCTTCTTCAGGTGAGTTCACCTGAAGAAGGGGCTTGGAGCTCCGAAAGCTTGTGTGGCTTTTGCTACCAAATAAACCTGTTGGACTTTAACCTGGTGTTGTTAAACTTCTAACAGGAGAAGCACCAGGGGCCATGATTTCTCTCCTGAACCCTATTTGTCTGGCATGAACGTTGCTTGTCAATTATCAGCCCAAGACAGAATGCTGTCCAGCTCTTGTCGAATATGGACGCAGACAGCTTCAGTATCTGAGGAGTTGCAAATGGTACTGAATGCTGCAATCAACTGAAAACATCCTCATTTCTGCCCTTATGATGGAGGGAAGGTAACAGATGAAGCAGCTGCCGATGTTTAGGCATCGGACACTAACCTGGGGAACTCCTGTAATCATGCCCTGGAACTGAGATTTTTGGTATCTAACAACCTTCGTTTGTGCTATGACTCCAACCAGGGGAGATTATTCCTCCTGACTCCCATTGACTTCAATTTTGCCGGGATTTCTTGATGCCACACTCAGTCAAATGCTGCCTTTGCTTGATGGTATGGTAGAACGAGAGGTATGCCTGGCCATAAGATTACAGATTATAACTGAATACAACTCTGTTGCTGATGGCCCACAGTGCCTCATGGATGCCCACTTTTGAGTTGCCAGATCTGTCCTGAATCTATCCTATTTAGCATGATGATAGTGCCACACAGCATGATAGAGAGTGTCCTCAGTGTGAAGGCCCAGTGTGAAGATAGGATTTGGTCTCCACAAGGACCGTGTGGTGGTCACGCCTGCCAATACTGTAATGGATAGATGCATCTGCGTTAAAGGTAGGTTGGTGAGAATCAGGTCAAGCATACACAGAGGCATTAAAAACAAGTATGTTATGCTGAACCCATATAAATCTCTGGTTAGGCCCCAACTAGGGTGTTGTGTCCAGTCCTGGTCACCACAGTCCAGGAAAGATGTAAAAATCTTGAGGGAGTGCAGAGGAGATTTACCAGAATAGTCCCAGTGGGGAGGGGGCTTTAGTTACACACTTTGATTGGAAAAGCTGGGGTGTTGCAGCAAGGAGGGCTACAACATTATGGCAGGCTTGGATAAGGTAGACAAGGGGAATCTCTGTCCATTAGCTGATTGTGGAAGGACTAGGGGCCGCATAATTAAGGTTTTGGGTAAGAGTTACAGGTGAATGTGAGGAATAACTTTTTTATGTAGTGAGCGCTAATGCCCTGGAACAAGCTATGGGGACCACGTGGAGGAGTGGGATTGACTGGATTGCAGGGAGCCAGTGAGGACTCGATGGGCCAAATGGCCCCGTTCTGTGCTGTAAGTGATTCTATAACTTGAAGCAGTTTTTCCCTTATGTTGGTCCCCACACCACCTGCTGTAGGCCCAGTCTAGCAGATGTGGCCTTAGAGCTTGTTTGGACAGCAGTGGTGCTACCGAGCTGCTCTGGGTGATGGGCATTGAAGTGCCCACCCAGAGCACTTTCTGGGTCCTTTGAGCACCCAATGGGTGCTCAAAATGGAGGAGTACTGGTGCATCAGCTGAGGGAGGGTCCTCGGTGGTAATCAGCAAGAGGTTTCCTTGCGTATATTTGACCTGACGTCATGAGACTTCGTGGGGTGTAGAGTCAATTTTCAGGATTCCTAGGGCCACTCCCTCCCAACTGTATACCACTATGTTGTCCCCTCTGGGATGGCTGCCTGCAGGTGGGACAGGATACCTTCAGGTGTGGTAAGGGAGGAATCTGGGGCATTGGTCCTGCGGTGTGACTGGTGAGTCTGTCAGGCTGTTTCTTGAGTATTTTGCAGCAGAGCTCTCCCAATTTTGGCTCGAGCCCTCGGATGCTGGTACGGAAACTTTACAGGGTGGTCTGGGCAAGGTGTGTCATTGTCATTTCCGGTGACTAGGTCAAAGCCAAGTGATCTGTCCAGTTTAATTCTTTTCCAACTTTTCCGTAGTGGTTTGGTACAATGAAGTGGCTTGCTAGGTCATTTTGGAGGACAGTTGAGTGTAATTTATAAATTTAAAATAGAAATGACTTACTGGGGGGAAAGATAAAGCAGGAGTGTTGTTCCAAGTTCTACAACAGCACCAAAAGCTATCATTGGTCCCCATTCACCTCCTTTCTAATCAGCTTCCTCCATTTTGCAATTATCTCTGAGGCTGATTTTAATCTGGTCTAAGGCGTCCCTGTCTGGAGCCGGAACTGTTCCCAGTGCACAGTTTTTCTCAGCAGGTCAGTGCTTGGCAATTTTCACAACCCCTTGCCCCCAACTAATCTAAGCAAAAAACTTATTTCATTTCAATGGCAACAGTGCATATCTGATCTGGCGTATGGCACCTGACGTAATCTTGAGATTGTGCCCTCTGATCTCGAACCCCAATCCAGATTCAGACTCACTAAGAATTTCCTACGTCACCGTTGCTTAGCTGCATGAACCGCACCTTCTAACTGGTTTCCACTCTTGACAGAAGGTTTTCCAGTGCAATCCAGTGATCTGTCAGGGAGAGCATTGTGGTCTGACCTTCTCCATCCCCAGATAATGGAAAGAAAATGCAGCATTCTGACATTCTTTCAGTACAAGATTGTGCTGAGCTAAGGCCATCCTGGTTGTCAGATTGCTGATTGGTTTGAATTTCTAAAGGAGTTTATTGCTCGAACTGTGTAACCAAAGAGCTGACTTTTAAACGAGGTGTGAAAACCTCCAGTTTCAAACTGATTTTCTTGAGTCACGTGAATTACTGACACAAGCAAGAACCGAACTAACACAGGCACACATAAAATGTTTTATCATATACCTGAAATTGACTGGATTAATTTTTAAAAATCCCATTAATCAGTGGAACCTGCTGGAGATTCTTCCACGCTCAGGCAAGTCCAGTTACAAATTTTGATTTCAGATTTTTATTGCCTGAGGCTGAGATCAGCCTAAAGGATGTTGCTGCACAAAACAACTCACCGTAACCCTTAATCGTTTTTCATGAGGTGTTACCTCAGCAAAACAAACAATTTGCACGATAGCCGAGTTTCAAGAGGCACATTAACTTGCATTCAAAGTCTGCAACAGTAACTATTGGTGATCCGAATCGGAAATTATAAAATAAAATTGAATCGGAAATGGATATATCGCTTTTGGAAGGAATTGGCATTATTGGGATTGAGTTTGGTTCGGGCACTGGGGGAATTTTAGTTGACTGAATATTTTATGAGTTTCAAAAAAATTTCATGATGATGTGCCCCTTCCATCAACGGCTGCGTGGTTTGTCAAGTATGAAAGAAATAATTACTCAATAGCGTCGATCGAGGCAGGAGTGACCCCCCTAACCACAAAGATTTTCCCACAACTGAGAATGCTTCTTTCGAAGGATCCCTGAAAACCAGACTGCTCAGGATCTACGTAATCTGCATGGGCGATGTGTCAACTTGTCACTTCGTTTGAAGGAAATTATTAACTGAAACCTCACAAACCAAACCTCAGGGCTTCACCAACGTTTGTCCCATCCTATCTAACACCATCTGAACTTGAATGAATTGCAAAGCAAGTGTGAGCCGGGTATTTTTGATGAGCCAAAAATATACAAGTGGCAGGTATAAATACAAGAAGGAACAATGCTTGGCATTAGTCCTACTCGAGCCAGTTCAGAGCAAACACATAGACACATAGTAGTGACTTTGCTTGACTTCAGGCTGATCTACACGAAACCATGATTTTTCTGGCATTTTTCATCATTGGGATGGTCAGTAACGTACTATCAGACTCTGCTCGATGTGCACCTCTCAACTCATTGGATGAACCACTAACACAGCTGAGCAAACACTTTGTAAGTACTGATATTAATGTTTACGACTTTGAATGTCTATGCCATTCATAATGTGATGTTTAGTGTAGAGCGATTATTCATGTTAACCACTGCTAAACACGATACAATTGTTGGTTAAAGAATGCACAAACTGACTGATGCAAAGCTTCAGTTTGGTTGCTTAACTTAGTCTACACGGAACTCTTGAGTTGTACTGAGCTTTATAATGCAAGTTGTACTGAGCTTTATAATGCAAGTTTGGATTCTTATTTCATGACTTGTGATTCAAACTGTTTCTAGAACATAAACCATCACGAGGTTTCTGAAGGAGGAGAAATATTTACCTCAATGCTTAGAAAGTACAGACAGGTGAGATTCTGCTCAAATGGCTTTTCATGTATTTGAACATAATTCTATCCCGTTGCTGTATTCCATCTAACTGCTTCCATCTGTCTCTCAGGCACCTGAATCAGGCGTCATGTTGAATGTCATTTTGCGATGGTACTTGGATTTGTTTGCTCATCTAAAGCCCCAGAGTGGAGTTGAGAGCCAAATTAGCATTGTTGCAAATAGCTTGAAAGAATGTTTGAACTCCAGAACAGAAAACAACAATCTTCTCAGCGATCTCAAGGAATTAAGCAAGATTAAGGTAAGCCTCAAACACACTGGTATTCATAATGATTTCTCAACTTGATAATTCATTGGATGTACATTTACGTCTATGTTTCTGTTTGTTTAACAGTGGGAAGATCAACTGATTCAGCGCAAAGCCATCCTTGAACTTGAAGGAATTCTGAACATAATGAAAGAGACTGGGAAAAGAAGGCGCAAGAGGAACATGGGAAGGAGGCAGAGAACCTAAAGATTATTTTACTAGAGTTACTGAGAAATGAAAAAACTTATATCTATAACAAATCTAAAGTTAACATATTTATTTCATATTTAATAATTTATATTTGCTGCAAAGACGAGTTTACCATAATATTGTTACTATTACAATTTGTTCTCTTGTGTCAGTAGACTTTGAATATTTATTAGACAATCATGGAATCCCATGAATTAAGATGAAACTTTTACTGACCTCAATGCTATTCTAAATTGATAATCATTTTTAGAATTTTATTTTTGCTATTGATCAAACACCTTAAACTAAAGACTTGCATGGCCTACAGCTTAACATGTTAAAGTACAGGTAGAACCTATTGCTACCTATTATGACTGAATGGAATATCATTAATGATAATAATGTCTCTTGCCATTAAAGAAGGCTTGAATTATTTGCAAATACTAAAGCCTAACCTGTAACAGTTTCATCTTAAAAAGACACAGTGAGCAATATAAACCTCTTTTTAAGAAAAAGAACATTTAAAATCTACTTTTGTCAGATCTGTGGCTGAAATGTGTTGTTAACGAACAGAATAAAACATATCAATTTATTTTATATTCTACGTTTGTATCTATGCAAAACGCATGTTAGCCATTCTAACTTCAACCAAGCTCTCCTAAATGAGTACAATCAAAACAAACCTGGCCTTCTGACCACCAAACTACATTGCCACACGAAATGTTATTGGACCTTTTTAATCAGAGGTGGTTTAAGAAATGGATAAGTAATAAAAGAACAGAAGAATAAAGCACAATGGATATAAATACTGTTTAGCATGGGCTAAAGGTCACAGCGTAAGCTATGACAAAAGAACTGACCAACACAAAATTCCTTCCTGGAAAGAATGCATCTTCGGAATAACAACCGGAAATCAATGACATCCTCACTCTGGAATAATGTAAAAAAAACTTCAGTGAAATTTGCCATAATGTTACCAGGATCATGGACTATCTAATATATGGATGCAGCCCAAGTCATAGCATTGAAAATGGAAACTGAAAATTGATAGCTATTCGCGACTACTGTTGGCAGAGATGGTAGCTCAGCCTCACATGTCATCACAGTGCCTTGTTAACGTATTTGAAACTGGTTCACCAAATTTGGGGAGGTTCAACTCATGTTAAAAGATCACAAGCCTCACCCTGGTCCTCTTGATTAGTGAAAGGTACTTCCAAAGGTACTTCCATATCTGATCCTGTGGTCAGTAATCAACATTGTAGGTGTGGGTGTACTATAGAGGAATGACGGCCTGAGATTTCCTCTGTGATCCAACTTGGAAGTTAAACTCAGCCAGTGTCAATTTTCAACCCCATTCTGAAGATATCAAGATATGGAAAATGTTCCTGCGAATCTCAGTAGTTCATGAGTCAATGAATTTAAAATGGGCGAAAATCAACACAAGCAATTGAGGCCTAAGGCAAAAGCCAAGTTCACGCAATGTATTTTCTTCTTTAAGTATGAAAATTAAAGTTTCGACTCATTTAACCATCATTCATGCCCATTAGCCAAAGCATGCTTAGTTTCAGCTGGGTAGCCTCCTCATAACTGCAAAACAAACCCATTCAAAATTCTCCGAGGATAACTTTTAAGAAAATGTTCAAATTGCAACAGCAAAGAAATGATTTTGCTTGCCTTCCCAAGCTGAATTGCAGGAAACTTGCTGGAATGTTCTGTAATTTGGAGGGCTGGGCTATTATTATTAACAGTGGTGTATTTGGATGGAGGCAAGCACAACAGAGCTGTTCCAAGTCTCTGATTCTAATTCACAGTCGGAGACCTTTATGGTGGGTCCTGGGGAGCAGGGGGGTTACCAATCGGAAATTGAAACTTCCTGGGCAATTCCCACGTAGGTCAGCGCATCAAGACTTCCGCAAAGTCCCAACGCTTACCTTTGGTTGTATATATGGGCCGGAATTTTCCGACTGTTCACTCCAGTGGGATTTTCCTATCTCGCTGCAGTGAACGGAGATTTGGTTTGTTGCTTGCAGCGGGAGCGTGGCATGAACGAGCGGTAAGATTGCACACGTGATGATCTGGAATCTGGGAAATATGGCCATATATAATTTAATATAACTTTTGTGAAAATACTGCAGAATGTACTGAAACCTCTATAGCCAAGAATGTTTGGGGATAAGGCATTTCTGGATTGTGAAATTTTCAGGATTATAGATTAACGTTCGAAAGTGTAACCACAAATGTGTGAACTCAATATAAAAATAAACCTGAGACAAAAAACAGTGACAAAGCATTCATAAAAATGTGTTAATTTGCAAAATTTTCAAAGTTCGTTAAGCGTTCAATAATCATTTATTCCTAATATGCTGGAATAAATGGTTTCCTTGGGTTGAATGGGGGGCACGGTGGCACAGTGGTTAGCTGCTGCCTCACAGCGCCAGGGACCTGGGTTCAATTCCGGCTTGGATCACTGTCTGTATGAAGTTTGTATGCACGTTCTCCCTGTGTCTGTGTGGGTTTCCTCTGGGTGCTCTGGTTTCCTCCCACATTCCAAAGATCTGCGGGTTAGGTGCATTGGCTGTGCTAAATTGCCCCATAGTGTCAGGAGGATTAGCAGGGTAAGTATGTAGGGTTACAGGGATGGGGCCCTGGGTAAGATTGTTCTCGGTGCAGGCTCGATGGGCTGAATGACCTCCTTCTGCATTGTAGGGATTCTATGAAATTGTCATACTGCTGTTAAGATTGAAAAAAGTAATTTTGTTAGTGGCAACAGCAAAATATTAATTAATAACAATAGATCTGCAGAAATAATGACCTAGACTTTGTGTCAATAATGCTGTCAATGCTCACTGTGGCAATGTGGGTTCACATTGCCCGCCCACCTCATTATTTTTGGGATGAACGCACGAAGGGCTGTATTTTATTGTTGCAGTGTGTGTCTGAGTGATAGGCCGTAACGCGGGCCTCAGGTTTTTGGGGATCAGGCAATTAATTAGTTGCCATTGGAGCTGTCGCCCCTTTACACGACAGCATTCCGCCCCCGTGTGGTGTTGGCCAATTAGAGGGCTGAGAGCTCAGTTGTCTCAGTAACACCACTGAGCGCCTGCCCAGGCGACTGAATCTGGAGGAAGAGGACTTCTGAATATTGCCTCCCAACAGTTAAGTGGGGTCTGGAGATGCCTGGATTGGTCAGGTGGGCCCTGGCTGAGGAAGGGGGTTAGGGAGGTTGGTTGGGGTGGGGGGAGGGGGGGGGGCGGAGAGGGGGTGGTGGAGTGTTGCCACGGGGTCAGCCATTGCCAACCTCTCCATGGGTCAGAGAGTAGTCAATTCGAAGCCCCCCCTACCCTGAGTCACTACGGGACCACCAGGATTCATTAGGTGGTCTTTACATCTGGTGCAGTGTCAACCTGCTATTGGCAAAGTGCCAGCGGGAGTGGGAAGAGAACATTAATTGGCTGGTTAGGCAGCTCAATTGGCCTCCGGGCAAGGAGGTCATCCTCCCCCTTCCAACCGCTGGGAAAATGGCTGGAAGCAGGAAGTTCAACTGGAGCTGAGCGAAGTGCTGGACAGCTGAGGTGGCTTTCAGGTAGTCGTCTGCCCAGCAGTGATGGAACACTGAGGGGAGAAGTCTTTAAAGAGCAGCCTCTTATCTGGCCATGGCTGGAGCACTTCAATTCCATGAATCAAAGCCTTCCCTGCTTGTCCCTTTCACTTCAGTGACCCTGGCAAGTTGCTGGTGGTCAGGAAGTAGGAATAAAAACATGCTGGATAAACGCAGTAGGTCTGGTAACATCTGTGGAGAGAAAAACACGGTTAACGTTTCGAGTCCGTATGACCCTTCTACAGAACCATGGTTCTTAAAGTGGGAATTTGATGTCATAACAGCCATACCTATTATAATACTGAAGTGAATTAACCGACAGCTGCACAGGGTTCCTGGTCATCTTCAACATTTCTGCTGTGAGAGGGATGAAACTGTGATCCCAACTTGCTGTCACTTTTTCCCTGCTTGTACACAAACCTGCTTCTTCGTGCCTGGGTAAATTGCTCACTGCTAGTCTCAGTGAGGATCCTTCTATCTGATTGGCTGAAGAGCTTCACTAGCGCTGGCCCTGTCCGCAGCTGCCAGAGATCCTTGTGTGAGGTGCTGGGCTGGATCAAACAGTTGGGTGGCAGCAAGCTTGTGCTCAAAAGCCCTCTGTGAACAGCTGAGAGCATAGTGAACAGGGATTCCTATTTCTTTCTGCATTGACTTGCTAACCCAAGCCAATATAGGCATTAGCCCGCAGAAGTCCGAACTTCAAATCTGTTCACTGTGCTGAACCTGTTCAGTTGCAGATTACTAACTTGAGTCATGAACACACACAGCTGGTGTATTTAATTTTCAGGAATATCTTACCTTTTCCCCCATTTAGAAGATGACATTGGTTAATTCAAGCTACATACAAAAGTCTCAGATTTTTAAAAAAATGAATTTGAACGCCTTACATAGTGGGGGAGTACAGTGGCACACAGGTTTGCACTGATGCCTCAAAGTGCCAGGGAACTGGGTTCGATTCCAGCCTTGGGTGACTGTGTGGAGTTTGCACGTGCTCCCTGTGTCTGCATGGGTTTCCTCCGGGTGCTCCTGTTTTCTTCCACAGTCCAAAGATGTGCAGGTTAGGTGGATTGGCCAAGCTAAATAGTGTCCCAAGATGTGTGTGTAGGTTAGAGGGATTAGCGGGGTAAATATGTGGGGTTATGGGGTTAGGGCCTGGGTAAGGTACCCTGTCACAGCGTCAGTGCAGACTCGATGGGCCGACTGTCTAGTTCTGCACTGTAGGCATTCTATGGTACTCTATATCTACAATCTGTGCTAAACCTAGCACAATGATGTTGAGATGTTTTAATGGGTTTTAGCTCAGAATTAATGATGTCATGGAGAAGCAGAGATCTGAAGTGATTTTTTGAACTCAGCGCTATATATACGATAGATATTCACAAATTGAATAAACTGATTCAATGATATTATACTTAATTTAACCACAATTATGATTTATTTCTCAGGGTAAAGTATCAAAACCTATTTTTAACCATATGCCCATTAAAAAACATCCTGTGTCTCCACACGACGCAGATGAAACTCCATTTGTGCTGACAGTGCTCCCAGGCTGGGAATCATGTGGGAATGGACCCACCTCACATTCAGGTGATTTTTCCCTACACCCTAGCTATGATGTAACACGACATTCTGCACCCTCTCCTTCCCTTCTCTATGTACGGTATGCTTTGTCTGTATAGTACGCAAGAAATAATACTTTTCACTGTATCCCAATACATGTGGCAATAATAAATTAAATCAAAAACCATAAATTGCATTGATACCAGGTGATCAAGGACCCAGTAGTGCCAGGATGTTTCAGTCTAAGTAGCTGTCACAAGAAAACTAGCATTAATGCAGGAAAAGTATCATCACATTGAGCTGAATGGGAGTGATGCTTTGATAATCAACGTTTGTTAGGGTGCAATTTACCCAACTGCACTCTAAGTGCCCATGCCAGCGGGAACATTGGAATGCTTCCTGACATAAGCAGTGGGGGAAATTTTACCATTTTGAGCCTAAGTGCCGGATCTGGGCGTCAAATAGATCCGCGCCTGGAATCCTCTTTCCAGCCCATACGCGTTTTGCTGGCTCCAGCCCGATTCGCGCTGTGAGCGGGGCTTAGTGCTGGCGGACCGATCGGAGCTCTGAACTGTGCATGCGCAGTTCGAAAAAAATCTGACAGCGCGCCCGGGCGTGAAAAGAAAAGCTGAAAGCGGAGAGAGCGGCTCTCTGACAATCTTCCTGTGGTTGGGGGGGGGGGGGGGGGGGCGGCGGCGGTGGGGGGGAAGGGGGTGGGGGGAGGGAGGGTGGGAGGGGAGGGGGTGTGACCGATCATCCCCTGGGGGTGGGGGGGGGGGGGGGTGGGGGAGGAGAGGGGGTGTGACGTCTCATCCTCTGGTCGGGGGGGTTCCGCTGCCTGTCTGTGGCCGATCCCTCCTGGCACCATCACTGGTACACGACCAGCCACAGCCATGTATCCCGCTCTCTCGCACCTGCAGGGAAGAGTAATCTGTGGCTGGTAGTGAACCAGTGATGGTGCCAGGGGGGATCGGCCGCAGACAGGCAGCGGAACCCCCCCCGACCAGAGGATGAGACGTCACACCCCCTCTCCTCCCCCCCACAGGGGATGATTGGTCACCCCCCCTCCCACCCCCACCCCCCCAGAGGATGAGACGTCACACGCCCTCTCCTCCCACCCCCCCTCCCGCCCCGACCAGAGGATGACCTGGGTCAGAGAGCCGTTGCAGTCTCTGACCCCGCTCTTCGGAGGCTGCAGCAGCGACTTCAGACTTTTATTTTGCAGGTCGGTAACAGCGCGGACGCGGATCGGGACAGAAGACGGTAAAGTGGGATTTGGCGGTAGGGTTGGCCGCGCGGTTCATTAAGTCGATTTAAATGCAAGCTGATGCATTTAAATTGTCGGGCCGCCCGATTCGGGCGCGCGCCGGACCCGCACCCGAATCGGGTGTCGGTAAAGCCGCGATCTGCTTGGGAGCGGGTGCAGATTGCGGTATAGGCCCGCGCCCAAATTTACCACGATTTCGCGCCCGTTTTCGGGCACGAAGGTTTGGTAAAATCAGGCCCAGCGTCTATCAGGTGGGATTCTCCCACCTTTAATATTTTAAAATGTTCATAATGTGAGACATGCTGACCAGAAGATTTTACATGTGCTATTTTTAAATCCTCAAGTGCTGCCTTTGTTGCTAACCACAATGTTTATAAACATTCTGCTTTGATTGACAGGTTGAATAAATTACCCACTCGCCATGAGGTTTCAGTCCCTCTTTTCTAACTGCAATATTTACAAAGCACTTGAGATGCACTCAGCCATGAAAGGAATGAAAAATAAACTCCTGGCCAGTGGGTAAGTGATCCAAGCTGTCAATCAAAGCACTTCAAAGGAGCTCAACACCAGATTCTACTCTTCCAATGTTAAAAGGGGAACTCCCCAGTGAAATTCAAATTGCTGCTGTCCATCAAAGAACTCAAAGGGATTTCAGAGCAGCTGGGCCTTATGAAAGAAAGCAAGGGGATCTCCCTGGTAAAACTGATAGGTCCTTTCTAGCTGAGCACTTTAAAGAGCTCATTCAACACCTGGAGCGTATGACATTAACCAAGGCCAATTGCTACTGTGGAATGGAGTGCTGTGGTGATTTTGATAGCTTCCAGGATTCCATGGGACACGGATTTCAAAGTGGCCAGAGCACTTCAAAGATCTTAAAGGACAAAGATAATAATGAATATATGCCTGAAATCACCATGCTGAGAGTGAGCACCAACCACCTTTCCCAGGGCAACAAGTCCATAACACCAGGTTAAAGTCCAATGCCGGCATCTCCACATCAGGGCAACAAGGACAAGTGAAGCCATTAGACCACCATACCGGGGGAAGAGTCCCGAGGTGAACCCCTTTCCCCCAGCTCAGTCAATCCCCAGGTTGGGAAACCATTGTCAATTGTTAGAAAAACCCACCTGGTTCACTAATGTCCTTTAGGGAAGGAAATCTGCCGTCCTTACCCGGTCTGGCCTACATGTGACTCCAGAGTCACAGCAATGTGGTTGACTCTCAACTGCCCTCTGAACAAGTGCAACTAGGGATGGGCAATAAGTGCTGGCCATGTTCCACGAATAAAATAATTTCAGTGCTGTGTGAATAATGGCACAGTTCACTTGCACCCGTGTTGCCTGGAGCACTTGTGCTGAAAAACGGACCCTTTTTCGTAGACATGCTGCACCAGTGTCAAAGATCACAAGGAAATCTATACGTTCATTTACTGAGAAAATATTTTGTACTATTTACATCACACCAATTTATATTCATGGCAAATAACTATTATTGACTCATCGTTATTGTTAGCCCATATTGTAACAGGGGATTTGCATACATGCTCTGCTATGCACCAACCCGAATCTTATTTTAATTATGCTCTTGATAAAGAAGGTGCTAACCATTTTGATACTTTCTGCACAGTCAGACTGAAAGTCGGCTTTTGATAACGCCTGCACATTAGATAAAGGAAGGGAAAATTGGACCTATTTTTAAATAATGTGAAAATGTCAGGATGCTGAAATACACTTCTGCGTAAACATTTGCATGTGGCTCTGAGATGCAGAAACAAAATAATTGCTCAACGATCAAAGATCCTTCCAATGCAAGAACCCTTGATGCACGCATACAAAGACATAATTTAATTATTTTCAATAGTTAGCTTAGCTTGCCTGTATCATCCAACCTGGCACTCTTTGAAGAGTTACATTTATTTAATTTTTAATTCATTCGTGGGACGTGGGCGTTGCTGGCTGGCCAGCATTTATTGTGTGGAGATGCCGGCGTTGGACTGGGGTAAACACAGTAAGAAGTTTAACAACACCAGGTTAAAGTCCAACAGGTTTATTTGGTAGCGAAAGCCACACAAGCTTTCGAGGCTCTAAGCCCCTTCTTCAGGTGAGTGGGAATTCTGTTCACAAACAGAACTTATAAAGACACAGACTCAATTTACATGAATAATGGTTGGAATGCGAATACTTACAACTAATCCAGTCTTTAAGAAACAAAACAATGGGAGTGGAGAGAGCATCAAGACAGGCTAAAAAGATGTGTATTGTCTCCAGACAAGACAGCCAGTGAAACTCTGCAGGTCCATGCAACTGTGGGGGTTACAGATAGTGTGACATGAACCCAATATCCCGGTTGAGGCCATCCTTGTGTGTGCGGAACTTAGCTATCAGTTTCTGCTCAGCGACTCTGCGCTGTCGTGTGTCGCGAAGGCCGCCTTGGAGAACGCTTACCCGAATATCAGAGGCCGAATGCCCGTGACCGCTGAAGTGTTCCCCAACAGGAAGAGAACAGTCTTGCCTGGTGATTGTCGAGCGGTGTTCATTCATCCGTTGTCACAGCGTCTGCATAGTTTCCCCAATGTACCATGCCTCGGGACATCCTTTCTTGCAGCGTATCAGGTAGACAACGTTGGCCGAGTTGCAAGAGTATGTACCGTGTACCTGGTGGATGGTGTTCTCACGTGAGATTATGGCATCTGTGTCGATGATCCGGCACGTCTTGCAGAGGTTGCTGTGGCAGGGTTGTGTGGTGTCTTGGTCACTGTTCTCCTGAAGGCTGGGTAGTTTGCTGCGGACAATGGTCTGTTTGAGGTTGTGCGGTTGTTTGAAGGCAAGAAGTGGGGGTGTGGGGATGGCCTTGGCGAGATGTTCGTCTTCATCAATGACATGTTGAAGGCTCCGGAGGAGATGCCGTAGCTTCTCCGCTCCGGGGAAGTACTGGACAACGAAGGGTACTCTGTCCACTGTGTCCCGTGTTTGTCTTCTGAGGAGGTCGGTGCGGTTTTTCGCTGTGGCACGTTGGAACTGTTGATCAATGAGTCTAGCGCCATATCCTGTTCTTATGAGGGCATCTTTCAGCGTCTGGAGGTGTCTGTTGCGATCCTCCTCATGGCATTGCTGCAACGGCCTCAGTGCTCAGCGCCAACAACTGCCAGTTTCCAGATGCAATTTTACAACTCATCCGCTTCATCCTGGACCACAATATCTTCACCTTCAACAACCAGTTCTTCATCCAGACACACGGAACAGCCATGGGGACCAAATTCGCACCTCAATATGCCAACATCTTCATGCACAGGTTCGAAGAAGACTTCTTCACCGCACGGGACCTTCAACCGATGCTATACACTAGATACATCGATGACATTTTCTTCCTTTGGACTCATGGTGAACAATCACTGAAACAACTCTATGATGACATCAACAAGTTCCATCCCACCATCAGGCTCACCATAGACTACTCTCCGGAATCGGTTGCATTCTTGGACACGCGCATCTCCATTAAGGACGGTCACCTCAGCACCTCACTGTACCGCACGCCCACGGATAACCTCATGATACTCCACTTCTCCAGCTTCCACCCTAAACACGTTAAAGAAGCCATCCCCTACGGACAAGCCCTCCGTATACACAGGATCTGCTCGGATGAGGAGGATCGCAACAGACACCTCCAGACGCTGAAAGATGCCCTCATAAGAACAGGATATGGCGCTAGACTCATTGATCAACAGTTCCAACGCGCCACAGCGAAAAACCGCACCGACCTCCTCAGAAGACAAACACGGGACACAGTGGACAGAGTACCCTTCGTTGTCCAGTACTTCCCCGGAGCGGAGAAGCTACGGCATCTCCTCCGGAGCCTTCAACATGTCATTGATGAAGACGAACATCTCGCCAAGGCCATCCCCACACCCCCACTTCTTGCCTTCAAACAACCGCACAACCTCAAACAGACCATTGTCCGCAGCAAACTACCCAGCCTTCAGGAGAACAGTGACCAAGACACCACACAACCCTGCCACAGCAACCTCTGCAAGACGTGCCGGATCATCGACACAGATGCCATAATCTCACGTGAGAACACCATCCACCAGGTACACGGTACATACTCTTGCAACTCGGCCAACGTTGTCTACCTGATACGCTGCAAGAAAGGATGTCCCGAGGCATGGTACATTGGGGAAACTATGCAGACGCTGTGACAACGGATGAATGAACACCGCTCGACAATCACCAGGCAAGACTGTTCTCTTCCTGTTGGGGAACACTTCAGCGGTCACGGGCATTCGGCCTCTGATATTCGGGTAAGCGTTCTCCAAGGCGGCCTTCGCGACACACGACAGCGCAGAGTCGCTGAGCAGAAACTGATAGCCAAGTTCCGCACACACAAGGACGGCCTCAACCGGGATATTGGGTTCATGTCACACTATCTGTAACCCCCACAGTTGCATGGACCTGCAGAGTTTCACTGGCTGTCTTGTCTGGAGACAATACACATCTTTTTAGCCTGTCTTGATGCTCTCTCCACTCCCATTGTTTTGTTTCTTAAAGACTGGATTAGTTGTAAGTATTCGCATTCCAACCATTATTCATGTAAATTGAGTCTGTGTCTTTATAAGTTCTGTTTGTGAACAGAATTCCCACTCACCTGAAGAAGGGGCTTAGAGCCTCGAAAGCTTGTGTGGCTTTCGCTACCAAATAAACCTGTTGGACTTTAACCTGGTGTTGTTAAACTTCTTACAGCATTTATTGCCCATCCCTAGTCGCTTGAGGGCAGTTGACAGTCAACCACATTGCTGTGGCTCTGGGGTCACATGTAGGCCAGACCAGGTAAAGACGGCAGACTTCCTTCCCTAAAGGACATTAGTGAACCAGATGGATTTTTTCTGACAATGTATTCATGATTGTCAGTAGATTCTTAATTCCAGATTTATTTTTATTGAATTCAAATTCCATCATCTGATGTGGCGGGATTCGAACACGGGTCCCCAAAACATTAGCTGAGTTTCTGGATTAATAGTCTAGCGATAATACTACTACACCATCGTCTCTCCATTTTTTGTTGACTTTATCATATAAAAGTTAATTCCACCCTGTGAGCTCTTATGTTTAATATAAAACACTTATTGCTACACTATCAAAGTATGCATTTGCCTATATTAGATGTTACTGGCTGCATAATAACTTTGACTGGCTTTGTAAACTGCTTGTTTGCTATGAATGTTTGGAAGGTAGCTAATGTAACCCCACTATTTAAAAAGGGAGGTAGAGAGAAAACAGGGAATTATAGACCAGCCACCTGATGTTGGTAGTGGGGAAAATTCCAGAGTCCATTATCAAAGATTTTATAGCAGAGCAATTGTAAGCAGTGGTAGAATTGGACAGAGTCAGCAAAGATTTACAAAAGGGAAATCATACTTGACAAATCTACTGGAATTGTTCGAGGATGTAACATGTAGAGTTGATGAGGGGGAGCCAGTGGATGTAGTTTATTTGGACTTTCAGAAGGCTTTCAACAAGGTCCCATGTAAGAGATTAGCACATAAAATTAAAGTGTATAGGATTGCGAATAGTGTACTGACATGGAAGAAAACTTGCTGGCAGGAAATAATGAACAGACATAAATGGGTAATTTTCCAAATGCAGGCAGTGACTTGTGGGGTGCCACAGGGATCAATGCTGGGACCCCAGCTATTTGTAATATATATTGATGATTTAGATGAGGGAATTAAATATAATATCTCCAAATTTACAGATGACACGTAGCTGGGTGGGAGGGTGAGATATGAGGAGGATGCAGTGATGCTTCAGTGTGATTTAGACAGGTTGAGTGAGTGGGCAAATGCATGGCAGATGCAGTATAAAGTGGAGAAATGTGAGGCTATCCACTTTGGTAGCAAAAACAGGAAGGTATATTATTATCTGAATGGCTACAGTTTGAGAGATGGGAATGTGCAATGAGACCTGGGTGTCCTCGTACACCACTTGCTGAAGGAAAGCATGCAGATGCAGCATGTGATAAAGAAGTTAAATAGTATGTTGGCTTTCATAGCGCAAGGATTCGAGTACGGGAGCAGGGATGTCTTGCTGCAATTATGCAGGGCCTTGGTGAGGCCACACCTGGAATATTTGTGCAGTTTTGGTCTCCTTATCAGAGGAAGGCTGTTCTTGCTATAGAGAGGGTGCAGAGAAGGTTTACCAGACTGATTCCTGGGATGGTGGGACTGACAGACTAGGAGAAATTGAGTCCGTTAGAATTGTATTCAGTGGTGAATGAGGGGGGATCTCATAGAAACCCATAAAATTTTAACTGGACTGGACAGAGTAGATGCATGAAGGATGTTCCTGATGGTGAGGTTATTCAGAGTAAGAAGTCTCACAACACCAGGTTAAAGTCCAACAGATTTATTTGGTAGCAAATACCATAAGCTTTCGGAGCGCTGCCCCTTCGTCAGATGGAGTGGATATCTGTTCTCCAACAGTGCACAGACACAGAAATCAAGTTACAGAATACTAATTAGAATGCAAATCTCTACAGCCAGCCAGGTCTTAAAGGTACAGATAATGTGGGTGGAGGGAACATTAAACACAGGTTAAAGAGATGTGTATTGTCTCCAGACAGAACAGCTAGTAAGATTCTGCAAGATCAGGGGGAAAGCTGGGGGGGGTTACTGATAATGTGACATAAATCCAACATCCCGGTTTAGGCCGTCCTCATGTGTGCGGAACTTGGCTATCAGTTTCTTCTCAGCGACTCTGCGCTGTCATGTGTCGTGAAGGCCGCCTTGGAGAACGCTTACCTGAAGATCCAAGGCTGAATGCCTGTGACTGCTGAAGTGCTCCCCCACAGGAAGAGAACAGTCTTGCCTGGTGATTGTCGAGCGGTGTTCATTCATCCGTTGTCGTAGCGTCTGCATGGTTCCCCCAATGTACCATGCCTCGGGACATCGGGACAAAGGATGTTAACTTCCCTCAGAGATGTCAGAGATGTCAGAGATAACCACTCCATCTGACGAAGGGGCAGCACTCCGAAAGCTTATGGTATTTGCTACCAAATAAATCTGTTGGACTTTAACCTGGTATTGTGAGACTTCTTACTGTGCTTACCCCAGTCCAACTCCGGCATCTCCACATCGAGGTTATTCAGAACCAGGGATCATAGTCTAAGGATATAGGGTAGACCATTTAGGACTGAGATGAGGTGAAATTTCTTCACTCAGTTGGTGGTAAGCCTGTGGAATTCTTGACAACAAAAAGCAATTGAGGCCAAAAGATTGTGTGTTTTCAAGAAGGAGTTAGATATTGCTCTTGGGGCAAAGGGGATTCAAGGATATGAGGGGGAAAGAAGGGATCAGGCTATTGAGTTGAAAGATCAGCCAATTTTATAATGAATGGTGGAGCAGGTTCAAAGTGACGAATGGCCGACTCCTGTTCTTATTTTCTATGTTTCTATGTTTTCAAGAAGGATTTATATTTTGCTTTCAGTTTATCAGTCCTTCCAATGACTGCAGGTATAGTTCAGCTGTGTCAAAGACCTGACTGACACTGTAGTCAAAACAATAGGTTGTATGGGATGAATCTTTCCTTTCTCCTTAGAGTTGGGATGAATCATGGTGAGAAAAGTATGGGTAAACCTCACCTTTGCTGAAAATTTTGTCTCTCATTTTTATAATTCTTCAGGAAAACACCATTCTCATGACATCTCTGAGGGAAGTTAAGTAAAAAGGCTATGTCAGGTTAATGCAGCTAATGTTCTTTGTAAATGTAATTTAACTTACTAAGTAACAGGTATCTTTAGATTCCAAATGAGAAAGCTGCTGGACTTTTTAAAGGTACAGGCGGACATCACATGCAAAAAACTGCACAACATCATCATCAGGGACAGGCCGAAGTCCTCAAGGGAGTTGTAACGCATCTCTGAGTTCCTGGATTCTGTGAGAGAACAGCATCTCTATTCTCATGATGCCTATGTCTTCCTCACAATATGCCTGGTCTGTAGTGAGAAAGAAGCTACTGTAGAGGGCATCAACCAAGCTCCTTACCATGTTTGCCGATGATGCTGAGGTTGTACCATTGCAGCTTTAGCATTATGCATTGCAGTTGTGCAAATGTGGTGTGAAGAAGCTTTTTTAAGATAGTTGAGTGGCTGATGATTCATTTCAACTGTTGCAGGATGACCATATATGAAATTTCTGACAGGACAAGACTAGAGTGAGGAGTTCCTTTTCGATCTGTACATAACGAGCCTCAGTGTCATTGAGGACCCTTGAAGCAAAGGCTATTGGTCTGCCATTCTGAATGCAGACTGCACGAAGTCTGCGCAGGGAGATATCTTCTAATATAAGAACAGATACTCAAATGTCAAAATATTGGAGCATCGGTGGGGCTGTGAGTGCTTGTTTGAGACAGTTGAAAACTGCTTTGTGGTTCTGGTGCCAGCACTATTTGGCATCCTGGGGAAGAAGCTGACAAAGAGGTCTAATGACCTCACTATAACATGGATAGAAAGATGACTTGTCCTACCAAGGAAGAGCTGCAGGGCACGCTTATCCACAGGAATGGCCATCTGTTGTATAGTCATTATCTTGTCTGGATCAGGCTTTATACCATTGGCTGTGAGTAAATGACCCACGTGAGGAACCTGGTTGACCCTATTTGCAATTCACAGGGTTAAGCTTCAGCTGTATGGTCCTGATTCTGTCGAGGACAAGATGAAGACATACATCATGATCTTGCATAGTATGATCCCAAACTAGGATATCATCAACAATGATTTTGCAAGATTGGCCTGCAAAGAGTTGCTCCATGCACCACTGGAAGACCTCGCTGCCAGTGGAGATCCCGTAGGGCATACAGAGAAAACAATATGTGTCCACCGGAGACATGAATGTGGTTAGTTTTGAAGATTCTTCATCTAATGGGATCTGCTGGAATCCGCATTTTGCATCGAGGATGCCGAATACCTTAGCATTTAGCCTGTCTGCTATAACCTGTTCCACTGTCTTCATAAGAATGATGAGGTCTGAGCAGTGCTTTATTCAAATGCACTGGGTTGATGCAAATCCTGACCGTGCCATCCTTCTTTACTGGAACTATTATTGCTGAGACCTATTCTGTGGCCTCATCTATATGTGTTATGGCACCTAGTGCGGAATTTTCCCATCCCGCCTGCCACAGGAATTGTAGCGGGCAGGAAACGGACTATGTAAAGCTCCGTTGACCTTGGACGGGATTTTTCCAGCCTTGCGGAGAGCACGGCCAAAAGATCCCACCCCTAGTGTGCAATCCAATGCAGCTCATTGACTACTTTCTGCTTCATGGCTATCGGTACTCTTCTCGGAGCACAAATTGTTGCTGAAACCATCTAGTCTCACGTGGTAGACAACTGGTAGCTCACCAATTGCATCACAGTTGAAGAGATCTTTGTATGCTATCATATCATGGGCCTCATGTTGTAAAACATCTACCTCTGGACCAAGTTGGATGAGCCTCAGTGTGATGCTGTCCTGAAGACCTAATAGTGCCTGGTCACCTATATGAAACGTGTGTGCAGTGGAGAGTGGCCACACCTTGAGTGTGGATGGTTTGTCCACCATAAGCCATGAGGTCCACCTGGGCGCAAGGGTTTGTTGCTGTATATTGGTCTAGCTCCCATAACATTCGACTGGACAATATGTTACATTTTGCTCCAGTGTCAATATTTACCTTCAGTCTTGCTTTGCTACATATCATGTTGAGGGTGGTGAAGATCTTGCCCCTTTTTGTGACAGTGTCAACATTCTGGTAATACAATGTTGTTAGAGGCTCAGTAGTTTCACTGTTTTGGCTGCACTCTAGTTCGTTCACCTTGCTGACGCTTCTACCCTTGGAGAACTGGCCAGCTGCCATGTTGCTGATAGCAGAGGAAGGCTGCTATAATCTTGATCTGCAATATCCAGTGAAATGATTCTACTTTCCACATTTGTTGCTTTATTTACCCTCCATGAAACAAGCTGTTCTGGTCTGAGGGTGATGGCCGCTGCAGTTGGAACAGGGTACGCCCTGTACCACGAATATATCTGCTTCACGCCTAATATCCCTGCTTCTTTTTACTGATTGTTCATTTAACATGTAAATACTAATGGCTGTTGGTAATATTAAATACTTCTCTCACAGCAGCATCTTGCAGACTAGATTGCTGTGGATCTGCAGATTATTCGATCTCTGACTAGCTTATCAGTGAGGGTACCAAATGCACATTTCTTTGCTAAGATTTTCAAGGTAGCTATATCAGATCAGATTGATTCATCTGCTCTTTGGTTTGTTGAAGTAAATGCATGCCTGTCGAGGATTATGTTTTTTACCGGAAGACAAATATTCTCAATTTTTTAAAGAAGCATTTAAAGTGTATAAAAGTTTATTTATTAGTCACAAGTAAGGCTTACATTAACATTGCAATGAAGTTACTGTGAAATTTCCCTAGTTGCCACACTTTGGCGCCTGTTCGGGTCAATGTACCTAACCAACACGTCTTTTGGACTGTAGGAGGAAACCGGAGCACCCAGAGGAAACCCATGCAGACATGGGGAGAACGTGCAGACTCCACACAGACAATGATCCAAGCCGGGAATCAAACCCAGGTTCCTGGCACTAAGGATTTAAAGCGGTTTTGTGTTAATTGATAAATATATGGGAGTCACAATGCAGGAGTTCTGCTGAAGACATGGAACAACTATTAAAGATAATATGGGAAGAAGTTGTTCTGAAAAATACCAACCAACTCAAGTTGAGTAAGTTCCCAGAGGTTGATGGTATCCACCCTGGGTTATTAAAGGAAGATTGTTTCGTTTCTTAAAGACTTGATTAGTTGTAAGTATTCGCATTCCAACCATTATTCATGTAAATTGAGTCTGTGTCTTTATAAGCTCTGTTTGTGAACAGAATTCCCACTCACCTGAAGAAGGGGCTTAGAGCTCCGAAAGCTTGTGTGGCTTTTGCTACCAAATAAACCTGTTGGACTTTAACCTGGTGTTGTTAAACTTCTTACTGTTATTAAAGGAAGAGGCAGAGGAACTGGCCAAAATTTTGTGATTCTTCTCTCATATGTAATTGTGCCAAAGGTCTGTAGAGTAGTCAGTGTTCAGAAAGGGAGAAAAGGCTAAACAGGATAGGTACAGATCAGTTAGCCTGCCTAACTGATCTATACCTTGTGCGTAAAAGACTTGGGCAATAAATCCACTTGTTTTGCCTGTTTTTCAGGCATGAAGCAGGCACAGGATGAATTTTGAAGTGTGCAACCAATATTCGATGTACACCTGTACATCACCACTGCTAAACTGAGATTTTCTTTAGACAGCCCAGATGTCTTCCTCTAACAAGCATTGATTTAAAGATTAGATCAATGACCCTGTATCTTCATAAGTTGCTATTTACTAAAAATGCATGTGCAAGTTTCCCTATTGGCTGGGTATTAACGTCAATTGGGAAGTCATTGCCACAACAGTTGGGAAGCATGCTGCAGCATTGGTTTCCCAAGGAACACTCATCTCTAGTAAGGCTAGTCTAGGTATTGATTTAATCGGCAGCTAGGGAGTCTTTTGCTGAATCTTGATTCTTTTTGGTAGCTGTTTCAGTGAGCTGAATTTGGTGAGTGGTATCATCACCCTGGCAAAGGATTACACCCCAATTTTGTTAGAACATAGTGTAAAATTACAAGGGGTCGGACGATGACATGGGTGGGGTCTGAGAGACACAAAGTAGGCAACCAGAAGACCAAGTCAAATCAATAAACAATTTATGTAGCCAAAAGAAACGAAAAGCAAATAATCACCTCACTCAATAATGGGCCTACCTTCACTTTTCAACTTTTCCCTAATTATACCTGGACGGCTAGTCCACTTACCAGGGAAAAGAAACACACTGATCCAGCTAAAGCAAGAGGCAGTCTTTCAAAGGGAATAGCCAAGTTTGTAGTTGTATAAATGGAAAAAGGGTTCCGGTTACTGAGGCAGGTTGTTTCCGGTCCATAGCCAGGTTTCAAAGCGAGTTTGTTGTCCGGTCCAGGTCATAATCCACAGAGCACAAAGCAAATTACACACAGTGAGTGATCCACACAGGAATTCATCACCCTCCTCACTTTTACCCTAAGATCTTCTGCCCTTACTATTGCTCAGTGATCTATGCATTTAGTCTATCTAAGGGTTGACAGCTGAAACTCATCTCCAAGATTGACATGGACGTATCTCTGGGTTGAAAGTCAGCAGTTCTTTCTGGAATTGCCGACAGCCATCTCGTGTGAGGCATGGCTGCACTCGGCAGCCATATTGAGCGAGGGACGGATGCGATTTAGAAAATGGAGGAGTGAGTATACCGCCACTCCAGCACCCAGCCCCTTGTGATATCACATCCCGTTTGGTCTGCCTTTAGGTTGCTGCATGAGGCAGAGGCAGCAGCAACAGAAAGAGGGCTGTACAGACCATCAGTAGAATCATAGAATCCCTACAGTGCAGAAGCAGGCCATTTGGCCCATCAAGTCTGCACCGACTCTCCCAACAGAGTATCTGACCCATGCTCTATCCTGGTAACCCCACATATTTACCCCACTAATCCCTCTAACCTACACATCTTGGGACACTAAGGGGCAACTTAGCATGGCCAATCCACCTTACCTACACATCTTCAGACTGTGGGAGGAAACTGGAGCACCCGAAGGAAACCCACGCAGACACAGGGAGAACATGCATGCAATTATATATTTTTTCAAATAAGAAGGCCAAAACTATACACAGTAGTACTCCAGATGTGTGCTCAGCAAGGTCCTGTACAGCCACAGTTAAACTTCCCTACTTTTATAATTAATTCCCCTTGCAATAAACACCAACATTCTGTTTGTCTTCCTGATCACTTGCCGTGTCTACACACTCACTTTCTGTGATCCAGCAGCAGATTAAAAAGCTCATAAGTAGAGAAAAATAAATTTTGAGAGAAAACTTGCATGCAGCATAAAAACAAACAGTAAGAATTTCTGTGGATATATAAATAAGAAGCAAGTGACTAAGGTAAATGTGGGACCGCTACTGAACGAGGCTGGTGAATTGATAACAAGCAAAGAAATGGAACATATGCTAAATAATTTTTTTGCATCAGTCTTCACCATGGGAGACATTGCAAATATCCCTAAGATATCAGATGGGCTGATTTCAAATGACATGGTAGAACTTACTAAAATGCCAATTACAGGGGATAGAGTATTAGAGAAACTCAAGGGGCTAAAGATGGACTAGTTGCCAGGGCCCAGCGAACTGCAAGCTAGAAGTTTAATGGAAGTGACTGCAGAGATAGTGGGCCCATTGGTCAAAATTTTTTGTAACTCGCTAAATTCTGGGACGGTACCATAAGATTGGAAAACAGCCAATGTGACTCCCTTGTACAAAAAGCGAGAAAGGCCAGAAGGCAGGGGACTATGGGCCAGTTAGTTTAACATCTATTATTGGCAAGATGCTGGAGACAATAATCGAAGAAGAAATATCTAATCATTCAGGAAAGCTGAATATAATTCAGTGTATTTAGATTTTCAAAAGGTGCTTGACAAGGTGCCGCATAAGAGACTGCTGTGTAAAGTAAAAGTCCATGGATTTGGAGGAAGTGTGTTAGCATAGATTGAAAACTTACTGTCAGATAGAAAACAGAGAGCTGGAATAAATGGATCCTTTGCAGAGTGGAAAGATATAACTAGTGGAGTACCACAGGGATCAGTTCTTGGCCTGTCATTGTTCACTATTTACATTCATAACCTGGAGGAAGGACCAGAATGTAAGGTTTCCAAACTTGCTGATGATACAAAGATTGGCGGTCGGGTACATTGTGATGAGGATATTGTAATTCTGCGACGGGATATAGATAGATTGAGTGACTGGCCGAAAACCTGGCAAATGGAAATTAACGTGGGAAGTGTGAGATCATGCACTTCAGTAGGAGGAACCAAAAGGCAGATTATTATCTAAATGGAGAGAGACTGCAGGTGAGTGAAGTACAGAGGGATCTAGGTGTTCTAGTGCATGACTCAAAAGAAGCTGGCAGGCAGGCCCAACAAGTAGTTCTGAAGGCAAATGGCATTTGGGCCTTTATTGCAAGGGTTTGGAGTTTAAAAATAGGGATGCTTTGTTGTAATTGTACAGGGTGTTGGTGAGGCCTTACCTGGAATACTGCATATAGTTTTGGTCCCCTTGTCTAAAAAAGGATATATTAACATTGGAGGCAGTCCAAAGGAGATTCCCTAGGCTACTTTCTGGGATGAGAGGGTTGTCCTATCAAGAGAGACTACATAGTCTGGATCTGTATTTTTTGGAGTTTAGAAGTGGAGTTTAGAAGAGTGAGGATGAACTTATTCAAACATATCAGACCCTGAGGGGACTTGACACCTCGATAGTGAGGTGTTTTCACGAATGGAAGGGTCCCTAACAAAAGAACATAGCTACAAGATAAAGGGTCGGTCATTTAAAACTGAGCTGTGTAAAAATTTCTTCTGCAGTGGGTGGTGAATCTCGAGAATTCTCTGCCCCGAAGAGTGGTGGAGGCCGGATCATTAGAAGTATTCAAAGTAGGGGTGGATATTCTAGCTCTGCCTTGAACGTTTTCAAGGCACAGCGAGATAGAGTCTCGATAAACAAATGAAAAGTTATCAGGGGTGGGTGGTGGTTGTACAGTCAGATCAATCATGATCTTATTGAATGGCGGAGCAGGCTCGAAGGGCTGAGTGACCTACTCCAGCTCCTGGATCCATTTTTATCACAATGCAGGAGGGCAGTGTAGATGGTAACAGTCAGTGGTGGATGATCAAATTCCCATTGAAAGATCAATAGTCAATTTGTGGGAAATTATATCAAGAATCACTTATGTTATGAGAATTCTGCAATAATTACTGAACCTGCACATTCAAAGGAGCATTTAATCTTTATTTAAATGTGTTTAATTGCACTTTTCATTCAGGGGCTAATGAAACTGCCCTGAAATCTACCATTGCATTTTTTTAATTTTTAGTAATATTAACCCTTCATTTTTTTCTGTTAAACAGGGAAAAGAGAACACTTTAAAGTACCATTGCACTGTTGTGTCAGGGCTGCCCCTGCAGCGAACCCCAATTTCAAGATGAAGAAACTAATTTGTTGGAAGGTAATCAACCTGAAATGTTAATTGTTTCTTTTTCTGCACAGATGCTGCCTGACCAGTTGAGTATTTCCAGCACTTTCTGTTCCAAACCTATGACCTCTACCACCTAGAAGGACAAGGGCAGCAGGTACATGGGGATGCCACCACCTGCAAGTTCTCCTCCCAGTCATACGCCATGCTGACTTGGAACTGTATCGCCATTTCTTCACTGTTATTGGGTCAAAATCCTGGAACTTCCTCCCTAACAGCATGGACTGCAATGGTTCAAGAAGAAACACACACCACCACCGTCTCGAGGGCTAGCGGGGAGGGCAATATATGTAGGGCAGCATGGTGGCATAATGGTTAGCGCTCACAGCGCCAGAGGACCCGGGTTCAATTCTGGCCTCGGATCACTGTCTGTGTGGAGTTTGCACATTCTCCCCGTGTCTGCATGGGTTTCCTCCGGGTGCTCCGGTTTCCTCCCACAGTCCAAGGATGTGTGCGTTAGGTTGATTGGCCATGCTAAATTGACCCTAGTGTCAGGGGATTGACAGGGTAAATATGTGGGATTACGGGAATAGGGCCTGGGTGGGATTGTGGTCAATACTGATTCGATGGGCTGAATGGCCTCCTTCTGCACTGTAGGGATTCTATGATCCCACAAATGAATTTAAAAAAAATTTAACTTTTGTATAATTATGTAATACAAATTGACATGTGAAGGGAATGGAAGAGCTGTACAAAATATGGATTATGTCACGAGGATTTGTAACGGCCAAGATATTAAGCTCAGACTGCACTATTTGGATCCCCAATTAAATCATTAGGTGCATTTCTAAGTGTTTGTTTAAGTATTGTGTTATGTTAAGTATACCTAACAACCCTGTGACACTTGATTCAATGGCCAAGGGCCTTATTCAAAACCTTGTGCCAACGATATATTTTCCCAGCAATCCCTGCATTACTGGTCAAGATCTGCAAGTCTGGTTTGTTGTATTGCAGTCCTCTCTGTAAGGTATCTGTGACAAAGATTGTCTCTCGATCAAATCTCACATCATTTCCTTTTTACTTTATTTATCTCAAGAGGGATTTGAAAAGTTCAACAGATCCTTAGCTTCCAGCAATTAAAAATCTGATTAGGATCACACGATTAAACATTGAGATGAGAGTGCTTGAATCTGATTAAATCGGAAACACATACAAAAGTGGGAAAGGATGTTACTGATGTTTGAAGCCAGTATCAAAATAAAGATCTTATTGACAATTACCTAGCAATTATGATTTGACATAACTTTCACTTTTCTCTTTCAGTAAGATGATTATCTGACACCACACCAAGTATTTAACAGTGATTTCTGTCCTCCAACCCTTAACCACGCCGAGTACCTTTTGAGTGACAGGGAAGCTATCAGTGCATAGGCAGAGAAAGGTGACCTAGATAAATGAATGGGGCTCTCCCCACCTCAGTGCCGTAAATTTAAAAAGTTTTTAAGAAGTGAAAATGTTAAATCAATTGCCCCACATTCCTGCGCTGAATGAGGACGGGGGATGAGTCTTAAATGAGACTCTCTGGTAGGATCTCTTGACATCCCACTCTACAAACAGGCGAGGCATCAGTTCCAAAGCACTGTAACTGGTGAAAGGGCTGTACAGATATATCCATGTGAGCATGATCTTCTCGGCCGCTTGTCTTCTATTAGCTTCCATCCCTGCCATCGTAGCAAACCTTGGGTCGGATTGCAGACCAAATGTATCAGATGAACTGCTAAAGAACTTTAACGCCTATGTGGGAATGGTCACTAAGAAGGTGAGTCATTTCCATTCATCTTCCAGAATGGTTTTATCACTTCTCAAATTTCAGAAATAACAATTAAAAACATGTTTTTGTGAAGGAGTTAGCCTTATCTCCCACAATCTTTTTGTGTAGACAGCTCAGTTGTGTTCTCGGTAAAACATTTTCCCCTCCATGTGTGTAAAGTTAATTCAAACATCTTCTGCTGGCTTTCAAAGACAATTTGGTAAAAAAACAAGAATCGTTCTTTGTAGAGGGAGGTAAACATCCCTTTCTGCTCATCACCCTTGCATTGTTTTACTTTTCCAGATGACTGGGAACCACGGACGAAGCTTACCTGAACTTTGCGAATTTGTGAACATGACAGTAAGTTTAATTATGCTTCCAAGACTACCCGGGACTGTCAGCCGTAAATCTTTGGTCAGTTTTATATGTTAACTATTTACTTTGGCAGAGCAAGGGCCAATGCACTGTTCTGAAGAAGGCTTTGGGATTCTATCGGTTTTACCTGAAAAATAATCTACAAAAGCTATCGCTACCTGAAGCTGTCAAGAAGAATCTATCAAAAATCAAAGATTACATCCAGCAGATATATTTGAAAACAAAATGTGTAAGTTTACCTGCTTGTTCTATGTTTGGGGGAGTGGCATGGTGGTAAAGTGGTTAGCACTGCTGCCTCACAGTGCCAGGGAGCAGGGTTCGATTCCTGGCTTGGGCCACTGTCTGTGTGGAGTTTGCACATTCTCCCCGTGTCTGCGTGGGTTTCCTCCGGGTGCTCCGGTTTCCTCCCACAGTCCAAAAATATCCGGGTTTGCTGCATTGGCCATGCTAACTTGCACCTTAGTGTCCTGGGTTGCTTGGATTAGTGGGGTAAAGTGGGGTTACAGGGACAGGGCCTGGGTGGGATTGTTGTCAGTGCAGGCTTGATGGGCCGAATAGTACTGTAGGGTTTCTTCTGCACTGTAGGGTTTCTATGATTCTAAACATTGTGCAAGCACTCTTTCAACCTCTTTGCAGTTCATTGAGACAAGGCTGAACTCAAGTAGTCAAGTTTAGGCAGTGTATACATAAAGGATTTTATTTTTCCAGGGATTTGATTTGATTCGATTTGATTTATTGTCATCACATGTAATAGCATACAGTGAAAAGCATTGTTTCTTGCGCACTATACAGGCAAAGCATACTGAACATAGAGGAGGAAAGGAGAGAGTGCAGAATGTAGTGTTACAGTCATAGCTAGGGTGTAGAGAAAGATCAGCTTAATGCAAAGTCGGTCCATTCAAAAGTCTGACAGCAGCAGGGAAGAAGCTGTTCTTGAGTCAGTTGGTATGTGTCCTCAGACTTTTGTATCTTTTCCCCGACGGAATAAGGTGGAAGAGAGAATGTCCGGGGTGCGTGGGGTCCTTGATTCTGGAGGCTTGCTCCCTTGGAAATGGACTTAGTTGATGTGTTTTTCAGCTCTTTAGATATCATTTCATTGATCCAAAATTGCCTTTGATGTATATAATACAACAACAGCTTCTGATGCATATTATATAAACAATTACTTCAATCTCTATAGTTCCCATCATGCCATAAGTCAGACCTAGAGGTCTCACATGAGTGATTATCATTCAGAGTTTGACACCAAGCTACATAAAGGAATGGTAAGGTGGGCCAGAGGTCCTAGGCCCAGCTATATTCAGCTGCTTCATCAATTGCTTATTATTGAGGTATCGAGTACCATTTGTGTCTCCTCAAATATTGAAGCAGTTCATGCCTGAATGCAACATTCAGACGTGGGATGGTAAGTGGCAAGTAACATTTGCACCACAAAAAATGCCAGATAATAATCCTCCCCAACAAGAAAGAATCTAACCATCTCCCATTAACCTCAATGGCATTACTATCTCTGAAACCCCCCTCTATCTACATCCTGGTGCTTACCATTGACGACAAAGTGAACTGGGCCAGTCATATAAATAGGCAGGTCAGAGGTCATGAATTCTGCATTGAGTGACTCACCTCCTGGATCCCCAATGTCTGTTGACAAGTTTAAAGTTTATTTATTAGTGTCACAAGTGGGCTTACATTAACACTGCGATGACGTTACTGTGAAAATGCCCTAGTTGCGCCTGTTCGGGTACACTGAGGGAGAATTTAGCGCAGCCAATGCACCTAACCAGCACGTCTTTTGGACAGTGGGAGGAAACCGGAGCAACCGGAGGAAACCCACTCTGACACAGGGAGAACGTGTAGACTCTGCACAGAGTGACCCAAGCTAGGAATTGAACCTGGGTGCCTGGCGCTGTGAGGCAGCAGTGCTAACCATTGTGCAAAGCACAAGTCAGGAATGTCAGAAAATACACTTGGATCCCTTGCCTGGATGACTGCAGTTCCAACAATATCAAGAAGCTTCACATCATCCAGGACAAAGCAACCCACTTGATTAACATGTCATCCACCACACAAATCATTCCCTCCACCAGTTGCACACAATAGTAGCAGTATGCATCATATAGAAGATGCACTGCTGCAGCTCAATAACGTTCCTTAACAGCACCTTCCAAAGCTGCGATCTTTACCACTTCCAAGGACAAGAGATGCACGAGAACACCACCATCTGCATGTTCCTGACACACCATCCTGATGTGTAACTGTATCGTCTTTCCTTCGCTGTTGCTGAGTCAATATCATGCTACTCTCTTTCCAACAGCACTGTGGGTGCATCTACCCTAACGACAGTTCAAGAAGGCTTTCCTTCTCAAGGGCAATTAGGGAAGGGCAACAAATATTGGCCTTGCCAGTGACATTCACATCCGATGAAAGAATAAAAAAAAATCTCTAGTTAAAAATCTCAGGATCACTAACAGTCTGATAGTTAAAGCCAATCCCTTGGAAAGAAAGATTTGATGACAGGGAAAGTACTGGGAGACAATGAAATGCTGCAAGGGCAGCAACCTGAATCTGATCCCTTCTGTGTATCGTTCTCCAGTATGATGGGACAGAACAGAGCCAGTACATGGAATCATCCCCTCCAGTTCCTCGTGTGCAGCAGTGGTCTGTAACAGTTCACAGTTTGCAAGGCTCCTCACTATGAAAATGAAACAAAATTTGACACTGACCTACATTAGGTGTCAGTCAATTTATTTTAATTGGGTAAACGCCTCAGTTCCAGTGAAGGAGAATTGAATTTCACATAAATGGATTTAATGTCCGGCTGTTAATAATAGCCAGACATTTCTAGCTTTTGGTCTCCGAGTGAATCAGTGTGATAATGTAATTAGATGGTCATTAAAAAACTCTTCATGACAATGATCACCACGGAGGCTTACAATCTTTATCTGAAGGTTTTTGCAATTTTCACCTTAACATTTGCCATACTTGCCATTTTTTATTTCTGAAGCCTTCAAAAATAAAAATAGTGTACACACGGTATTCCACATCCTTGCCTGTGTGTATCCGCTTGCTAAGATTTACCTGATCTAACATTGCACTTCATTCTATGATTAGACATCACCCAATAAGGGTGGCACGGTGACACAGTGCTTAGCACTGCTGCCTCACAGCTCCAGGGACCCAGGTTCATTTCCGGTCTCGGGTGACTGTCTGTGTGGAGTTTGCACGTTCTCCCTGTGTCTGCGTGGATTTCGTTTGGATGCTGCGGTTTCCTGCTACAGTCCAAAGATGTGTGGGTCAGGTTGATTGGTCATGCTAAATTGACCCTTAGTGTCTGGGGGATTAGCAGGGTAAATACGTAGGACTGTGGGGATGGGGCCTGGGTGGGATTGTTGTCGGTGCAGACTTGATGGCCCAAATGGCCTCCTTCTGCACTGTAGGGATTCTATGATTCTGTTCTATGAATAGCAAAATTGCATCAGTTTAAAACTTCTGTCTATTAAATTACAGAGACGGTGCAAATCATCGAAGGATCTGGCAGCAGCAGAAGCCAGGGAGAAATTAGAAAAAGAGAAGCTTATGGTAATGGAACTTTTACATTTACGGTTTGATTATTTTAGATTTATTTAAGGGAACAGCCTGGTTAATCATTCCAAAAACATTGCTTTTGTTTAGTCTCAACTCCTCTGGAAAAAATTATATTGACGAAATTTTATTTATGCTTTCTCTTAATTATCGAAGGAAAGGCTATAGTCCAAAAGGCAGGTGGATGATGTTAGGAATGCATATACATGGAGAGAATAGGTTGATGGATGATGCTTTCACCACCCATTTACTATGGAGAGCTGCTTCCTAAAATGGTTCCCTTACACTGCGTTCCAGCCCTGGTGCTGTTGACATCATCTTGCTCATAACCAGCAAGCCAAAGCTCCTGATCAACTTGGGAAAAATGTGGCTCATTTACCAACTTAGTTTAACAAATATATCACTTTTACATCACTGCTGGTGTTTACCTGGTGCCTGGAATTGTCTCTACAGTAGTAGAGACAAAATCGCTTTTGTGTTCTGTATGAAAGTTGGCAGGACTGCTTTAACACACAGCTCAGTGGCAGCCTTCAGGTTTCAGATTAATATCCCTCTTTCAAGATTGGAACTGAAGAATTGTTGCTACCAGAGATACGGGCACCATTGGCTTCTCTCCTGTTGGCGCACACACTCTTGAATAGGTCCCAAATCATTGCCGCTCAAAGTACCAATTTAAGCAGCGCAATTGAAAACGTGAAGGCTTTTAATAGAGTAGGTATAGAGTACTGTTTCCACTGGCTAATTAAAGGGTACAGATTTCAACTGATTGGCAAAACCATGAGAAGCAGCATAAGGAAAATATTTCTGATGCAGTGACTGATTAGGATTTAGATTGCATAGCCAGATAAGTTGGTGGATACAGATTCAATTGTGGCTTTCAGAAGGGAATTGGATAAATATTTGAAGGAGAAAAAAAATTGCAGCAAAATCGGTAATGAATGTGGGAATTGGACTATCTGAACTGCTCCTTGATTAGTTGTGCAGATTTGATAGGCTGAATGGCCTCTTTCTGTGCTGCCACACTCTATGATTCTATGTCTTTCTCATACCCATCGCTGCTGTGCTACCGCCTGTCCGGTGCACCCTCTGATTGTACCTAATGTGCAATTACCTGACTGCTATCTTGTGTTCCTCCTGTGATTTGTGCCAATGGGCAGATTTTACTTTCCCCCTGGCAGCTTTGTAGGCGGGGGTGTAGTCTTAAGTTTTCAAATGGCCTTCCCACCAGGCTGCTGCCTTCCCTGACCTCTCCACAATTTCATACTGGGGTGAGTGAGACTCTGGCTGGCCCACCCACCCTTGAGGGCATTAAGTAACCAATTATTGACCATTTAAGGACTGTTTCCCACCCAGCCTCAATTTGCAGGTTGGCAGGAGAGAGCCTGAAAAGTGGCCCTTGGTTGGGAATATAGGAGGCACCTCCATCAGCAGCCTCCATTTAATAAAGGGCAGCCCCCCCTCCCCCTCCCCCACAAACGATTCGCAATTTTGGATCTTGCTGCCCCTCGCCAGCGATGTCTTCAGGTGAACCTGCTTTACATTAATTTGAATGAATTTAAATGTTATTTACACCCCCCTTGCTAGATGTTGACACCCAATCCCCCCCCCCCCCCCCGCCCCCCCCCCCCCCCCCCCCCCCCCCCCCTCCCACCCCGCCCCTGCCATATATTGACAGGGTGACCGAGAGGGTCATCCGATTTGACTATCCGCTTCTCTATCGCGGCTATATTCGGGTGTCCCTGGTGAGGGAGCGTGCAGTGTCCGAGGGCACTATCGAGGCCATCCATGCTTGTTGGGCAGGGACTGGGGTGTATTATTGACCCCTTTAATCATATTTTGACTGAATGTTTTAACTTCCCTTTCTGTTTTGTTTTTGTTTTGGGGGCTGTCCTTCTTGCTTTGTCCCTGAGTTTGTTTAATTTAGTTTATTTGGTCGGCATAGGAAGAAATGTCATATATTGATACCGTGGTTTATAACAGGTTCACAGAGATATGAACTTGATTTGGGGGTCTCCCTGGAGGTACAATGGTAAGTATAGCCCTTGGGGGTGAGAGACATTGCCAGAGAGTGGCCTGGCAATATCCCCTGGTACTGCCTGTTAGCACAGGTTGGCACTGCCAGGTTGGTCGCATGCCCATGCCAACCTGGCAGTGCCAAGCTGGCAGTGCCAACCTGTGCCCGAGGAGTGGGTCCTAGTGAGAGTGTCATGTCGGGGGAATGGGGGAATTCATTTAAAAGTGGTTGTGGCTGGGAGCAGACGGAGGAGCTGGGGTCGCCGGTAATGGCCATTGGGGGTAGGGAGTCGTGGAGATGGGTGCCCTCTCAGACTGTGGGGAGAGAAGGGGTTGATGACTGGGGCAAGGTGGGGAAAGGGGACGATGATCGGGAGGGGGAAGAGGCTGATGATTGGGGAGAGGTGAAGGAGGCCGATGATTAGCGGGGAGGTGATAATTGGTTGAGAAAGGGTCCAATGATCGGGGAGGGGCAAAGGGGGGGGGATGGAGAAATGCCAACTCCAATCGGGGGTGGGAATCCCAAAGACCACCGTGGTGGGTTGGGGGGTAGTTTATTCAGGATCTGATTGAGGCGCCCTTTAAAGATGGCACCCAATCTCTGTGCAGGGTTTTGTCAGCGTGTTGAAGCCCTGCCTCCCTGTATGATGGTGTGAAACACGTCCCTTGAATTCTTTTGGCAGAACATGTGGGCAGAAAACTGATGTTTTTCTCTGGAGGGAAACACACTGGTGTTCTGTCCAAAAACAATACTCTGCCATTTTTTGGTAAGATTTAGCCCATTAAGTTTACTAGTTGTCACCATTATAAACATTGTCTGAACAAACCCTGACTACTTTGAAATGTAAATATAATTATAGCAATACCTGTTACCAGACATCCAGCAAAGATGTTTGCAATCAATTGCCAAGAAAGTAGCCTAGGATGGCTCAATTGTCCAATTTCCCCTCACCTTTCTGTGAAGAAAAGGCTTGCTGTTTCTGAATGTCTCCCCTTCATGATCTGTTTTATGGGAATAAGCCCACATCCTAATAAAGTAAAGTAAAATTTATTTATTAATCACAAGTAAGGCTTACGTTAACACTGCAATGAAGTTACTGTGAAATTCGCCTAGTCACCACACTCCAGCACTTGTTCGGGTCAATGCACCTAACCAGCACGTCTTTTGGACTGTGGGAGGAAACCGGAGCACCCAGAGGAAACCCACGCAGACACGGGGAGACCGTGTAAACTCCGCACAGACAGTGACCCAAGCCGGGAATCGAGTTCAGATGGGCTGGAGCTGTGAGGCAGCAGTGCTAACCACTGTGCCAACGTGCCACCAAGTTTAAGACAATTTATTTAGCATTGATTTTAAATTTGCTGATGCTATCGATAGCAGTCAGGTCAGGCAAATAGAATTGTACGTTTTCAATAGTCCTACTGATATACGGATTCACAGAAGAGGTATTTTGGGTGATATCTGTCATAAATAATTTTTAGTGATTTTTTTTTTCTGAACTGCAATGCAGAATCTATAAAGTGTCCATCATTTATCTCTTGCATCTGCCCTCAGAAGCCAAAGATAATAGATGTGATATATTCCAGAAATAACAATTACTAAAATCCTGTTCTTTTTTTATTTACATTTTCAGATGAAGGGCTCATCACATGCCACTGCATCACAGATCATCTTCCAACTCTATGCGCTTCGCAATCTTCTTCTTGAAATAACCAACAAGTTGCCTTTCACGGGATGTTAGTCCTCATAGTTGTCATTTTTGCTGATCACACCGGATTTTAGTCTGCTCTGGATTTAAAGAACATAAAAACAGTCAAGAAAACTCTATGAAGCTTATCCTTCTGTTCCAAAGCTTAATTAATTTAATTACAGGATCCATTGGTGATATTGTGTGCCATGCATTTAACCAAAGTAATATATTCCTTTATTTATCTTGAATTAATTAAAAACATTGTGGTGAGATTGAAGGAACTATCCAGCTTCAAATTTGTTGTACAAAATCTTTTAATATTATGTCTTAATTGTGCTATTATTTTAGTCATTTATTTGATGTGCTTGTGATCATTTATTGACATGCAGTTTTTGTAAATTTTAAGTCATTTTGCAATGAGGGAAGCAGGTTATGCACAATTTGTTTTTATTCAGAGTTGCCATTACTCCCTATCTCTTACTTTCACTCACCAAACCTTCATTGGTCCAGCTTTGTCCTTCGGGTCAGGGGCAGGAAGCTAGCTTGAAGAGTCTTAAAGTTAAGTGCTATTTTTTTGAAAGCCACTTGTTTTAAGTATTTAGGTCACATAACATCCCTTGCTTCCGTCAGTGTCTGGATTGTGTGTCAGTGAATGGACTTAGGGCCCAACTTCTAATTTACAAATGTTTAAAATAGTTGTAGTGAAATGACGTGATAGCAAATATAATAGATACATAATAATTTGTTTAAGTCACTTTTTAAGGGGAGTTTCACCCACTCGAAATGTACACCAGAAAATCAGGCGAATTATTTTTCTGTTCTTTAAAAAAACATTTTAAAATCATTTTTATTCCTTTCTCAGACTTACAAAGCCTATGTGCAGAGTGGGAGAGGGCAAGCCTTAATCTACCTCCTTGTTTGTTTCAAAAAACAGTTCAAATTCAAATTGAGTTCAATTCATTGTCCCCACAAAAAGACTTTCTAGATACAGGCAGACAAGAACAGGAATTACACCTGATCTTGCTCTTGATTGGGACAGTCAAGAACAAGAGGTCATAGATATAGGGTGAGAGGAGATAGGTTCAAAACTTAGTTGAGGAGAAACTACTACTCTCAGAGGATCTGTGGAACTCACTGTCCCAGAGTACAGTGGAGGCAGAATCCAGCTATGACTGTAACACTACATTCTGCACCCCCTCCTTTCCTTCTCTATGTACTGTCTGTATAACGCGCAAGAAACAATACTTTTCACTGTATACTAATACATGTGACAATAATAAATCAAATCAAATCAATCAACGTTTCTGATGAAAAACAGGATAATGGGCTATAGGGAGCAGGCAGGAGAGTGGAGTTGAGACCAGGATAAGATCAGCCATGATCATGTTAAATGGCAGAGCGGGCTCAAAATCCCGCTCCTAATTCCTATGTCTCTCTGTTGATCCTGTGTTTGATCTGTTAAAATAGTGGATGGACTATTATGGGAAGCATGTGACAAATTTCTGATGCACACTCCCAACAGATGAAGCTAGCTCTGCACTGGAGCTCAGATTTTTCAAGTTAGCCCATAGTGGCTTTCCTGCGTAGTTAACAAATGTTAAGTATTATGTTGTCGAATATCCCATTTTTCAATGTATGGCTGTTTTTATTGACATTGCAACACTAGGGGGAGCACTACCTGCACATGCGCAGATGCAGTCAGTGACATTGTCAGGAACATCCTGTGTGGATGGATTTGTAGCTGGTTCCTTAATTACTTACAATCATAAGAAAAAGGGGTAGTAGGCCATTCAGCCCATCGAGCCTGCCAGCCTCTGAAAAGAATCATGGCTTAATTGATTGTGGCCTTTTCTCCACTTTCCTGATTACCCCCATAACCTTTGAGCCCCTTTTAGATCAAAGACCTGTCTAACTCAGCTTTGATTATATTCGATGACTCAGCCTCCACTGCTCTCTAGGGTAAGGCAAGAGTAAGACCCTCTGCGAGAAGAAATCCTCTTCATCGCCATCCTAAATGGGAGATCCCTTATTTTGAAACTGTCCCGCCTAGTCCTGGATTCCCACACTTTTAAAGATATATTTAATGATAAAATAAAATGTAAATGTGACAACATCGGGAGAAATAGGAAAATAACTTTGTGCAATGTGAGGCTTAAAACCATGACCCTGGGATTAAAAGCCCCATTATCTATCAGTTGAACTATTCCGGCTATGTAGAAACTCTCTGCACGTTGCCTTTACAATTAGTTCACCGGCTTTAAAGGCTTTGTGTACTCCCCGGTTGGACTTCATGCACCAATTCGATGCTCAGGAAGTGGTGAAAAGAATTGGTGTTCTTCCTCTCTCATTGCTAAATCTGGAATCAGAGAATTTCAGAGAAAACATGGTCATGTAGTTGCACTGTTAAGGTGAGGAGAACTGATTTTCAACCAGAATACCCCATTAATCCAAAGATAAAAACCCACTTAAACCTGATTGTTGACATTTTCCATTTACATGGTTAAAATTGTAGTGTTTCACTAGCCCAAAGGTCCTTGGCCTAACTCTTGGAGGAATGAAGAAATCACTCAGTGACTGAGAAATTGGGAGTGCTATTGGGAAGGGGAAGAGTAGTGATTGGATAACTCTTTCAAAGAGCAAGTACAGACATGATGGGCCAATTGGTCTCATTCTGTGCTGTATGATTGTATCGTCCTCGGATTCCATGACTGTCTCAGCACACTGAAATCATGGCAGCTCCCAGGACAGTTAAAGCTGATGAACATTATTCTAGCAAGCTGGCCACCTAAGACACAAGGTCATTGTGGAGATGTAAATACTCAGTTGATGGCATTATGAATCGTGGGAAATCCCACCACTCTGTAGAAGCGTGTAACCTCTCTCACTGAGAAATAGTATTCATTGGGTGGTTTATGAGTTGCAAGGTTAGTTTTAGTTTATTTTTCTTAGTTGATTTATCAATGTCACAAGTAGGCTTACATTAACACTGCAATGAAGTTACTGTGAAAATCCCCAGTCGCCACACTCCGGTGCCTGTTCAGGTACACTGAAGGAGAATTTATCATGGCCAATGCACCTAACCAGCATGACTTTTGGACTGTGGGAGGAAACTGGAGCATCTGGAGGAAACCCACGCTGACACAAGGAGAACGTGCAGACTCCGCACAGACAGTGAGGGAGAATTTAGCATAGCCAATGCACCTAACCGGTATGATTTTTGGACTGTGGGAGGAAACTGGAGCATCTGGAGGAAACCCACGCTGACACAAGGAGAACGTGCAGACTCCGCGCACACAGTGACCCAAGGTGGGAATCAAACCCAGGTCCCTGACGCTGTGAGGCAGCAGTGCTAACTAACTACTGTGCTACTGTGCCTCCCTCTGGTGAATTAAACATCTGTAATTTCATATGTGCACCTTTGCTTTGTGAACTGTGGTACGATGCAGATGTATCCCTTTGTATTATGGAAAGGACAAGGGGCATAAAAAATGGGGGCATAAAAACTGAGGACACTATCACCGTTCAGGAAGTATGCTCATAGTTCTGCAGGGGGGGGTGAATCTCTCCATACAGCATGCCGTAGAGATTTTGGATCTCCCCTTTATGGAAAGCTTTCAGATGACACCATCCCTATCTCCCCTGCACGCCCCCCCCCGACCCCCCCGACCCCCCCTCCCCACCCCTCCTCTTGTGGGATCATGGAAGAACCAGTAAGAATTACACTAGGTTTTAAAATGTCAAAGAAAGTATACAAAGTCTGCCAGGAAGAACCAATATATCCTGGAGAGGACTGCTACTATAAAGAATGGTCTTCGTTCCTTTAACACTCATACCCCCCTTAATTAATTTCTAGATCACCACTACTTCAGTAAAGAGCGATGGAATGTGAGGTAAACCTGTAATGTATATCTCACTGTGCTGCACCCTCCATCTAAATCCCTTCACATTCATATTCAGAGCAGCTTTTTCTAGCTTTCTAGGTGAGTGTGTGTGTGGTCTGTGTGTTGCGGGGGGTTGGGGGGGCGGAGCTGGTGCATATGTAGAGGTGTATATGTGTGTGTGTGCGTGTGTATTGGGGGGGGGGGGGGGGGGGTGGGGTGGTGGGGGGGTGGTGTCAAAGGTGGTTCGGGTGCATTATTCCTGTCCAGCACTATGGCAATGGGGTCCCAGAAGAGTCTACTCCAACACTGCAAAACAAACTTACAGGAATGCAAGTGAGATTTATTCAAGCTGCTTTGTTTGAGAGTAATCCAAGGTGCTTTACCATACTTCAAACATTGTTTCGCAACTCACCAGTGACTGACACTCAAATCCTCCACTCCTATACACAAAAGGGTAAAAATTTGTCTTGGCTGGTAGGGCAGAATGAGTATATCAGTTTTGCTGTCAATTAAATGCCCCATTTGATACTTGGCTTGCTGGCACAGTGGTTGGCACTGCTGCCTCACAGCTTCAGGGACCTGGGTTTGATTCCCGCCTTGAGTCACTGTCTGTGTGGAGTTTGCACGTTCTCCCCGTGTCTGCGTGGGTTTCCTCCCGGTGCACCGGTTTCCTCCCATAGTCCAAAGATGTGCGGATTAGGTTGATTGGCCATGCTAAATTGCCCCTTAGTGTCCCGGGGTGCATAGGTTAGGGGAATTAACGGGGTAAATATTTGGGGTTGCGGGAATTGAGCCTGGGTGGGATTGATGTCGGTGCAAACTCGGTGGGCTGAATGGCCTCCTTCTGCACTGTCGAGATTCTATGATATTCAATTCAATGGTTACCATGGAACAGAATATTGGGCCGGATATATCATAGGCAGTTGACATTATGCCACTCAGGTTATGCCAGCGGCCAACATGAATTTTTAGCCCGAGGTACATCTGAAGCTCCCATTTGAGATTAGGAACAATTTAGATCAGGGAAAATAAAATCAACTGAGAAGATAATTTCCAGACTGCATGTCTGCTTCCTTAAGTGACCTTCAGATACAAGCGAGAGAATTGACCTATTCACCCACTCACCCAGCTATGGGAAAATGTACAGGGTGAGCTGCTAAATTAGGAGGAAGAAAGAGTAGAAAGCAGTCTTTGTCATAAACCACATAGTTGCAAGAATTGGTGTGAAGATAAGAATCACCCAACAATATACCTTTGAAAGACTGAACCAGATACTTCAATAGCTAACAAATCCACTGCATGTGAACAAAACTAAAATGGAATGGAAAAATTGAATATATTAAAGAAAACTAGATAAATATTTTTCGATTCTAAAAGGCTCAGAGTCGCGATTTGGTCCGGGAAATGGCCAGCATTAATTGATAGGCAGTAAGGAGGGAAATTGCCAGCATAGACTTTGAAGGTGGCAGGGAAGGTGAGAGAGTGGGGGCAAGGGGTAGCGGGGGGATAATAAAGATGCTAATTAAACCTTGGGTTTAAAAAATAAAGGGGGGACTTTACCTTGGGAATTGTAGCGGGCAGGGGACGGACCATGCAAAGGTCTGTTGACCTCGGGTGGGATTTTCCGGTTTTGGGGCGAGCGTGGCCGGAAAATCCGGCTCAAAGAGTTTTAGAATGAAGAATACGAGCCGTACTGGATTGGAACAGAAGAGTTAAGGCACTTATTGGAGGAAAATGAATGGGTGTGATCTTACTGGCTTGGTTAATTGCACAGCGGGATGGCAAGATAGCGTGTGAGGTTGGAAATCCGGGTTTTCAGACTTCTATGACACTTTGGGAAGATTGGGTCCAGTGTGTCTGTGAAAGGCTGAGGAACTGGATGGGATGGTGAGGGATTACATGTGCGTGAGGCAAGTAAAAGTCTACTGAATGCAAATAACACTTTGTTTTGCCTATTCTTAATGATGATTCATTCTGAAGTAGGAAAGGGCTTAAAAGTAAGCAGGTATATTAGATGGCATTTAATCAAGGCAATGGGGATCCTATCTGCTGGCTGGAGAGCAGTTGGATGTCTGGGCTCTCAGCCAAACCTCACTAAGTGTGGCTGGTTGAGAGCCCAGACATCCTTTTGAGCACGAAAACACCTGCCCCAAAGAAAAACGTTATTCGATTGACAGCTCGGGTTCTCTGATATCTGCTATATATTTTACAATGGTTAGTTACACAATATTAAGCGGTTTCAAGGGTTTACATTTTTATTACAGATTATATAAAGGGTCTGGATGATTTACACTTTTATTGGCTTGGAGTGGAATGATCCGACGCAAACCGGATTTTCAGCCTCACATGCTATCTTCCTAGTCTGCTGTGCAATTGACCACTCGGGTAAGATCGTGCCCATTCACTTCATTCCAATAAGTGCCTAAACTGCCTCTCCTCTGTTCCAATCCAGTACAGCTTGTATTCTTCATTCACACCCCCCTTATGAATGAATCACTTTTTTAAAAGGTTGTCTTTGATGTATAGTATGCCAATGGGCATGGAAATGCCATAGCTTGGCATGGAGGCATGCGCGACTATGGGGATGGGTAGAAGGGCAGAACTTGGCATAGTGTGCATGAGGGACCATGGGAATGGGTGGGGGGAAGCATGAGTTGGCATGGGGCATATTTGGAGAATGACGATCTGTGAGGGGTGAGGGCTGCAGGGACATTCTGTTTTTAATTGAACTGGGACAAAGTTTCACTGCACTAAGGTGGACTCTTAAAACAGCCCACCACTGCCTCCAGCAGCCCCTGGGGCTGCCTCTAAACCTTTTCATGGGTTGGCTGGCCTGACTTTAGGCCACATTCATGCCTTGGTAATGAAGATTCTGTCATTGTGAGCCCTTTCTCCCGAGATAAGGGGGGCTGAGCCAGGAATTTCGTGACTCCCATTACCCTTATGGCCTGCCTCTGTGTTGTAACAATTCTATGATTCTGTACTTGCCTGCCTTGAAGATGAAACTCCAGACCTCTGTTTCAAATAATTATGTTCGACTGAAAAAGGATGGTGGATGTTGCATGATATCAAATTTGAACAAACACATAAAACACCACCATTTTAAAATTGCTACTTCAGATGTTTTTGTACAATTCCTCACCAAGGACTGCTTAAAATGGCCTCAAATATGCATACTGTACTGTACCGATTGTAAGACAGCAAAGAAATACAAAGTTCATATGGAACGGGGCACAATGGTAGTTTTAGAGCATTATCAAATTGTCTGATCTCAGGGTCTTGTATGCTCATGAAGTTGTTGAAACCACCATTTGTGACTATGAGGAGCAAAAGTCGTACTGTAGTGGCATCTGTCAGAAAGGAAACAGGAAACAATGGACGCAGTCAGAGAAAATGCCCAAATACTATTTGACAGTGGTTTGTTCATACACCCACGCAGTCCTTGACCCGATGCACAAAATAACCTTTTCAGGTTTTGTACTGAACTCCTCCACAATGCAATTCTGTCTCACTGAAGCAAAATTAGAAGAAACATGTCTCTGAAAACATTTGTCGTCTTCACGTTCGCCGCCAGTATGATTTGTTTCTTCTGGTAAGTGGCTGCTTTCCCTGATGTTCAATATGGGCCATTGCGTTACAGAGAGATTTTGAGAAGAAAAAAGCACGAGCTTTGAAAGAAAAGGGCATTTTGGCACAACATAATCCTTTCTCTTGCAGAGCGTGAAGAACTAAGTTGGTGGGTTGACAAAGTGTCACCCGCAGTCCATTATCATTGATGAGGGGACACCAACAACACATCACAAACAACACACATCACAAAAGATGCCTCAGTATTAGGATGAGGTGCCTCCAATGGTTGGAGGAAGATGTAATGCTGAAAACAATGCATGAAAAGAAAGAAATGAAATTTATTACTTAGAATTGAAGGCAGCTTTCATTGCTCTTTACAAGCTTTTTGTACACATAACAGTCATGTACATATTACAATGCAGCTGGACAACACAACTGTAGTGGTACACATAAACAACATGGGAGGAACAAAATCACAGGCACATGATGAACTAGCCAAGATTTTCTGGAAATGGTCCATATCTGGAGATATTTGGGTCACTGCAAAACAATTGCCTGGTGCCTTGAATCAAGGATTTTCAATGACCAGCTTGAATGACAGCTGGATGGGACTGTTTCCCTACAGCTATGTGAAGTTGAATGAGAAACCAAATGTTGATCTGTTTTCATCACGTTTAAGGTAGAAAACTATGTTTCCTGGCTACCAGATCCGGGCACCATAGCAACAGATGCTTTTTCAATCACCAGGCAAAGATATTTTTTTCCTATGCATCCCTCCACCTCCCCCCATTTAGCTTGATAAGTAGATGCTTTCAGAAAATTAAAATGGAGGAACCTGATGGTGTTTTGAACATGCCAAGATGGCAAACACAGCCACGGTTTGTGAGATTGTTAAATTTACTCGTGTCAGAACCAGTGATATGCCCAACAATGACACAATTAATTTCTCAACCTACAGCAATAATATACCATACTCTTTATGAGGAGTGTCTTATCTTTATGTCTTGCAGGCTCTCAGGAAAAGATGGGATGTTATTGAACTACACAACAACATGTCTATATGTATTCACATATACTTCATTACTCATCACAGTGCCACTCTTCAGTGCCAAGTATAAAATGAAACTCAACAATTGGCACTGGTAAGAGTTCATAAAGGCTACCGTCGCTTTTAAGACTGGCTGCGCATGGATGTACGTGATCTCACGTTATTTATCACTCCACCAACTTTATAAAATCAAGATAATGTTTCAAACAGCTAAATTCTCTTTTAATCTTTCCATTATAACTCGTGACACATGGCGGGTGTGGGCACTGACATTGATTGCAGAATCTCTCACCCCGAAGATCTTGGGATAGTGTCACAGGAAGTTTGGCAACCTCAGCAGGGCAGATAAGGCAATGCATATTTCACAGCCATACATTTCCTTTCTCCTCCCTTTCCCCTGTGATGTTACAGCAGTTGAACAGATGCAAGGGAAAATTCCTGGGCCAGGAAACTTCTTTCTGAGGCTTTCTGATTTAGTCCTTTAACCAGGAGCAAGAAAACATAAGGCCTTATTTCTTTACTCCAGAACTGGGCTGATCGTAAATGGATCATATGCTTTCGGGTACTGGTTGACAAATTGTGAAGGTAGCTGTTGCTCTAAGTTGGGACCAGATCTGGAACCACCCCATCATCAAAATAAAACATTCTGGGCAAACATGATCTATCAGGAGGCAGTGAAGACACTTTACAGCAGAAGTGACTGGTGTAACATTGCTTCTAACCCTCAGCAAGCGGAAGGAACCTGAAAAGTATGTAAGACATAGAATCATAGAGAACAGAATCATAGGATTCCTGCAACGCAGAAGGAGGCCATTTGGCCCATCGAGCCTGCACCGACAACAATCCCACCCAGGCCCTATCCCCACAACCCCATATATTTACCCTGCTAATTCCCCTGACACTAAGGGTAATTTAGCATGGCCAATCCACCTCACTCACACATCTTTGGACTGTGGGAGGAAACCAGAGCATCCGGAGATATGTGCTGAACATGACTGTGTACAATGCTCTAATTTTATCACCTTTTAAAAACAATTACTAGCTACCATGTTTAAATCTCTTCATGGCCCCAGTCAACTCAATCCCTCTAACTTCCTCCAGTCCAGTGATCTCCAACTTTTTTAAGCACAAGTTCACTTTTAGCATCAAAATGCAGCACTTATGCTGGGAAATAAGGAAGAGCAGGTGACAGAAGTGTTAGTGAGGGATCATATTGGGACCAGTGACCATAATTCCATTAGTTTTGAGATGGCTATGGAGAATGATAGATCTGGCCCAAAAGTTAAAATTCTAAATTGGGGCAAGGCCAATTTAGATGGTATTAGACAGGAACTTTCAAAAGTTGATTGTGGGAGTCTGTTGGCAAGCAAAGGGACGTCTGGTAAGTGGGAGGCTTTCAAAAGTGTGTTAACCATGGTTCAGGGTAAGCACATTCCTTTTAGAGTGTCAGGCAAGGCTGGTATAAGTAGGGAATTCGGGTCACTCAGGATATTGAGCCTCTGGTCAAGAAGATGAAGGAGGCATATGACATACATAAGCATGATTTGGATGAGAATTTAGGAGGCATGATTAGCAGGTTTGCAGATGACACCAAGATTGGTGGCATGGTGGACAGTGAAGAAGGTTGTCTCGCATTGCAACGGAATCTTGAACAATTGGGCCAGTGGGCTGATGAATGGCAGATGGAGTTTAATTTAGATAAATGTGAGGTGATACATTTTGGTAGATCGAACCAGGGCAGGACTAACTCAGTTAATAGTAAGGCATTGGGAAGAGTTATAGAACAAAGAGATCTAGGGGTACAGGTTCATAGCTCCTTGAAAGTGGAGGGACAGGTGGACAGAGTGGTGAAGAAGGCATTCAGCATGCTTGGTTTCATTGGTCAGAACATTGAATACAGAAGTTGGGACATCTTGTTGAAGTTGTACAAGACATTGGTAAGGCCACACTTGGAATACTATGTACAGTTCTGGTACATTGGACAAAGGATATTATTAAACTAGAAAGAGTGCAGAAAAGATTTACTAGGATGTTACCGGACTTGATGGTTTGAGTTATAAGGAGGGGCTTGACTTTTTTCCCTGGAGCGTAGGAGGCTTAGCGGTGATCTTATAGAGGTCTATAAAATAATGAGGGGCACAGATCAGCTAGATAGTCAACATCTTTTCCCAAAGTTAGGGGAGTCTAAAACTAGAGGGCATAGGTTTAAGGTGAGAGGGGAGAGATACAAAAGGATCCAGAGGAGCAGTTCTTTTCACAGAGAGTGTGGTGAATGTCTGGAACAAGCTGCCAGAGATAGTAGTAGAGGTGAGTACAATTTTGAATATTAAAAAGCATTTAGGACAGTTACATGGGTATGATGGGTAGAGAGTGATATGAGCCAAATGCGGGCAATTGGGGCTAGCTTAATGTTAAAAACTTGCTGCATGGACAAGTTGGGCCGAAGGGCCTGTTTCCATGTTGTAAACCTCTATGACTCTATGACTTTAAGATCTAAAAATTCAACTTTACTAAAACCCTTCAAAATGTACTTATGCATAACACTCACCTATTCTTAGTGTGACACACTATCTGTGAGTGCTGAAAGGTCTGGGTCATAGTTTGAGATGGCCAGTCTCATATAGTCCATCAGACGAATGCAATACTCAGACTTGATGATTTCCATCTGGGAAAAAGCCACCTCACAGAGGTATGTGGAACCAAAGTAGGCCTTCACCTTGAGTGCACACAGTGTCAGAAGAGGGTACTTCTTCACCACTCTGTCCACCTGTCCCTCCACTTTCAAGGGGCTATGAACCTGTACCCCTAGATCTCTTTGTTCTATAACTCTTCCCAATGCCTTACTATTAACTGAGTTAGTCCTGCCCTGGTTCGATCTACCAAAATGTATCACCTCACATTTATCTAAATTAAACTCCATCTGCCATTCATCAGCCCACTGGCCCAATTGTTCAAGATTCCGTTGCAATGCGAGATAACCTTCTTCACTGTCCACCATGCCACCAATCTTGGTGTCATCTGCAAACCTGCTAATCATGCCTCCTAAATTCTCATCCAAATCATGCTTATGTATGTCATATGCCTCCTTCTTCTTCTTGACCAGAGGCTCAATATCCTGAGTGACCCGAATTCCCTACTTATACCCTTGATCTAGCTTTCAGCTCTATGTCATGTTGCATAGTAATTATTTCCACGTCAAGTCCATTGCTTTATTTGAACCACTGCTGAAATTTTGTTGTTAGTTCTCCAATGTCCACTTGAAGAAAAGGATTTGAGACAAACGTAATGATTTGTTCCATGTTGTCTAACTCCTGACATCATCTGTTGAATTCCTTTTCCAATTTGTTCAGGTGGTCACTGAATTTATTTGGATGGAACCCTTTATGTTTTGACCTGTTGTTGGATTTTCTTCAGATTGGAGAAGTGCTCAGTAATTTTGTTCTTTAACTGGGAAGACCACAGGCCCAGTTTCAACTTGAACACGTTCGCTGCACTGATCATGTGTGGAAAGTCTCTGCTGCTCGGTTGTAGTTCACGGTTCAGCTCATTCAATTTCGCATTTATGTCCATAAGAAACACCAAATCTAGCAACCACGCAGTGTACAGCTTGCTCTACACCTCATTCCTTGATTTCAGGGAGCAGATATAAATATCTCCATGGGGCTTTTCCTCGACTTAACTACCTCACACATGCCATAGGTGGCATTAAGGTAATCGAGTAACAATTTGGACAAGCTCTGGCAGGAATTGAGTTGCCGATCTTGACAATAACTATCCTTATATCAGGGCAGCACGGTGGCACAGTTGTTAGCACTGCTGCCCCACAGCGCCAGGGACCCGGTTCAATTCCCAGTTTGGGTCACTGTCTGTGTGGAGTCTGCACGTTCTCCCCGTGTCTGCGTGGGTTTCCTCCGGGTGCTCCGGTTTCCTCCCACAGTCAGAAAGACGTGCTGGTTAGGTGCATTGGCCATGCTAAATTCTCCCTCAGTGTACCCGAACAGGCGCCGGAGTGTGGTGACGAGGGGATTTTCACAGTAACTTCATTTCAGTGTTAAGGTAGGCCTACTTGTGACTAATAAATAAACTTTAAAAATAAGAGTAACATCAATAACCTTGCTAACAAGCGCTTGTTGGTGGTTAACATAGTGGTAATTGACAAAGGAGGGGAATTCAGGATCATTTCTGCAAAGTGGAACACAGCCTGCATTGACACCCAGCATTGATGGTGCACCATCGGTTGTGATTGAAACCAGTTTCTTGATCAGAATGTTTTTCTCAGTCACATACCTTTAAAATTTATTGTAGACGTCATCGCCTCTTATCCTCTCTTTGAGTGGCAAAAGAGTGAGGAAGTCCTCCTTGTTGTTGCACCTTTGAATCTCATACGATCAAACACAATCAGCTGGGCCGTATCCGTCATGACTCATCAAACTGCAGTGAGAAACATTCACAGCCCGAAAAGTCTTGGTGTATTTACTGAGACACATCCTCAGACGACGATTCCTTCCTTCTGGCGACTGTTAAAGCATCAAGTGGCATGCTCTAGATGGCTGTCACAATTTCATCTTTATTTTCAAAGCCTGAACAAGGTGTCAGCACCTCCTTGATCACTTCGCCATCAGTGAACGGTTTCTTCCCAACTCTGACGAAGGGTCATCCAGACTCGAAATGTTGGCTCTATTCTCCCTCCACAGATGCTGTTAGACCGAGACTTTCCAGCATTTTCTGTTTTTGTAATGGTTCCTTATGTTTTGCTAGCAGATGGATAACGTGAAAAGACCCCTCTTTGCGAGCCTTGCCCTTAGCCACAGGTTCTGAAAAGAATGGCTGTTGAGCTTACAACATTCCCTTTAATTCCCCAACTTTCTTTGCCCAAAAGACACTGATTAAAGTGAATTTTTCTTGAAATTTTGAAAGGATTGTTTTATGATACCGTTCCAATTTACCTCTTTTACTAAAGACTACACTTTGTTGAGAAATGAGACAAAAGGGGCGAAACTTTACGGCCTCACTCATCCCGAAACTGTAAAATCTCGCCCGAGGTCAATGGACCTTCCCATGCTCCACCCCTTGCCCACTCCGATCCCCGTAGTGGGCAGGCCGGTAAAATTCTGGCAATGGTCTTGTCTTTGACATTCGTACAAAGAAATTCATTTTCCCATTCCTGGGGGAAACGGTAGGTTTTTGCCGTCTCGGAGGTCCCCGGCACCTTGCTCAGCATTTTGTCTTTACCCAGCTTAGTCCACGTTTTGGCACCTGTGATTCGGCAGCCAATGAGCCGATTCGTTCGTCATCACGAGAAGCCTGAGTTCCGTGCATTTTTGGCAGAGGTTCGGCAGCCAATGAGATGATTCGCTCATCATCAAAAGAAGCTTACAACTTACCCCTCTGATCAGCTATACCGATATCTCCTTCTGTAACATGGTATGCATTTTTTGATTTGGCCTTTGAATGTTTTATATGCATACTATTCCCATCCCTCTAAATTAACCTACCCAACTGGCCTGACCCCCGTATCATTTCAAAAAGACTCTTTTTACACATACCTTTCTCTAAAATAAATAGCCTTAAGTCTTGAACCACTTCCTTGTAAGTAACAGTGCTCAGTTTAAGTATCATTCTGGTCGCAACTCCCTGCACTTTCTCCACAGCTTTGACCTCCTTCACCATTTGAAGATCCAAAATGAGCCACAACATTCCAAGCATTAGTGCACCAAAGCTTCTAAAGCCTAAATATTTTGTCTTCCGCTTTGCTGCTGCTTGTAGCTACTCTTGCTGTCCTGGTATGCCACGTTCGACTCTCCCACACCTTCCTCAATCATCCACTCTAACTCATCTGCAACCACTCTGCGACATCTGTCATCCAGCTACTCCTAAGTTGACCCCTCTTTTTGCTTTCTCTGTAACTTTTCAGCACTGACATTTTCTTTTCTGGTGTCACATTTTATTCTTGCAATCTCAATCACCTCTTCATTTGTCTTATGGTCTGTATGTGGGATTTTAAGTAGACGTCTTCATCCACCTTTCAAAGGCCTCTATTTTCTTCCTCAGCTCTTTATCACATATCCAGGTTTCTGAGGCAAACGGGAAAGTGGATCAAATATAGCATCTTGTGAGTTTTTTTCCTTATTACAAACTGGGTTTTCTTGTTGTTGTCACAAAATTACTTCTGCCGATCCACTACTGCATCGCATCTTGCCATCTTCTGTTATCATTTGTCTACTTGCTCCAGTGTGACACCATCTACTTCAATTTTTACTCCAGTTTATTTTAATGTATTCCTCCTAACTACCATTGATTTTGCCTTTTTGATGCTCATACCCAATCCATATTCTAAATTTCTAGATTTGATTTGAACTATGAGATTTTATTGGGCCTCTTTTGATTCTGCAAGTAGTATCCTGTCATCAGCACACTGTCATGTTCTTGCCTCCAACTTTTACCCCTGGAAGTACAACTAACCCTCTGAATATTTGTTCTGTGTACAGATTGAATAATTTTGGTGACAATGCATAGCCTTGTTGTACTCCTTTCTTCACTGGCAACATATCCACCTTCTAGCCTGATGCTTGTTATTTGGCTATATAGGCTTTGGATAAATCTTACATCTATACTGTCAATGCCACATTTCAGCAACATATCGATTAACATTTGGTGATAAATGCAATCAAACACCTTTTCATAGTCTATGAAACGTATGAAAATACTCTTGTTTCCTTCAAGATATTTATCGAAGATTGTTCTTGGGTTAAGTCATCCTTTTCTTGTTCCTACTTCAAATCTAAATCCAGACCACGTTTCACCAATTTCTGCTCCAAATGTGTTGTTATTTCTTTCTATTATGATCCTTCGCTGTCACTGGGTCAAAATCCTGGAACTCTCTTCTGAACAACATTGTGGGTGTTCTTTAAACAAACAGATTGCAGCCATTCAAGAAGGCAGCACACCACCACCTCTCTAGGACACTTAAGGATGGACATAAACTGCAGCCTAGCAAGCAATGTCCACATCCCATGAATGATTAAAAATAATTCAAGATCACTTTAATGAGATTACTCATTAAGTTAATAGTTCCAAAATGATTGAACTCCATAGTTTTAGGTTTCTTAGGTATCTTGATGAATAATGAATGTCTCAAGTCACTTGGAACGTATCCTTTGGTATATATTTGATCACAAATTTAGGTTATTATCATTTCTAATTCTGTTTCTCCATGGGCTTTTAAATGTTCTGTTGTTAAATCATCTTTGTGTGGAGAGTTCATCAATTTCAAAGCCTTCTTTCCCTCTAATATCATAATGTTTGGTCCTTCATTGGTCTCTACAGCTTGAGGACTCTCTCGATTTGACTCATTGGGGGTGATTTTACAATTACGGTGTACCGGTTTTCTGGCGCGATGTAGTGGTAAAGTGGGTCATAAAGCGCTGAGCGCAACTGGCGCCGGTTTTCGTGGCCGATGCCATTTTATGAGCGCTGGATATCCGACACGGTCAGCCTTTCGCCGGAAATGGGCGAGAGGCAGCTTAATCTCTTTAAATCTATTGAAATGAACATTTGCATCTGCTTACCGAGCCTGGCGCTCAATCGTCCGGGCTCAGCCCCCCTTTTATGACCTCTCCCAGAAAGGTTCGCGCCAGAGAGGAATAGACATGCTCCCCATGAATGGGGAGCAGTCGACTTGGCCTCGTTGATGGAACTGGCGGCCATTGACGCCCCCTGGGAAGGCCAAGGGCAAAGGTGGGGTGCCTCTTGGGCAGTGCCAGATTGGCAATACCAGTCTGGCACCTGGGCAATACCAGTCTGGCACCTGGGCAATGCCCACCAGGCAGTGCCAGGGGGCGGGGCTAATGGGGAGGGGCCAGTGGGGGTGGAGCCACTGGAGGAGGGGCTAATGGAGGGCAGGGCCAGTGTGGTGGGGACAATGGGGAGGGGCTAATGGGGAAGAAGCTAATGTGGGGAGGGGGCCCGCTGCCACTCTGCAGTTATCAGTAGAGCGGGAGAGGGAGGGACAGGGGCCTGCTGCCACTCTGAGGTTCGTGATCGTTGGGCGGGAGGAAGGCAGGGGGGCCTGCTGCCGCTCTGCAGCGATTGTTGGGGGAAGGCCGGCAGGCCCACGATCAGTGGGAGGAGGGCAGTGGGTCCACAATCGGTGGGGGAGGGTGATCCGCGATCAGTCTGGGTAGTAGGGGGTCGGGGAGTCAGCGGGGGCTTTATCTCGGGCCATGGGCCCCTGCCATTGCAGGGGAAGGGAGCTGCTTCAGACAACCTGCACTAGCTCTCTCTTTTCTGTCAGACTCCTGCTGCTGCTCATGCGCACGTGCAGCATCAGAGGCCTGTACATGTGCACTACCTCCCTCTGCAGGTTTTTGGGTGCGTTAAGCCCCGCCCACTGGCTTCTGCAGCGTGAATCTGACGTGGTCAAAGTTTGGAACCAGAGGGCGTATGGCGGGGGTTGGGGGGGGGGGGGGGGGGAACTAAAATCAGGCCTAAAAGTTGGATCTGAGACACTCCAAGTTTCAAGTCCACCCAGCGCTTAGAATGCAAATGGTAAAATCGCCCCCATTATGCATGTTTTGTCCATCTTTACTCCATTCTTTTCAAACAATGCTTTACCATCTTTGTCTTTTATTCATCCACTGTCTGCTTGTTATCTCTTTCTTTCTATCTGTCAAAGTTTTCACTTTTTGGTGCATAACTCCCATTTTGTGATTTCTTTCCAGGTCTGATACTCCCCGTGTCTGCATGGGTTTCCTCCGGTTCCTCTGGTTTCCTCTCACACTCCAAAGATGTGTGGGTTAGGTTGATTGGCCATGCTGAATTGCCCCTTGGTGTCAGGGGGATTAGCAGGGTAAATACGTGGTGTTACGGGGATAGGGATTGTGGTTGATGCCAGCTTTATGGGCCAAAGGCCTGCTCCTGCACTTTTGGGGTCCTGTGATTGATTCTATGATGCTCCATCACACATCACATTATACTATTTCTCTTTTGCGTGCCAACATGCATTCTTTATTATCTTCTCACCTTTATCTTACCCAGGAGTATTTCTTTTCTTTCATTTCATAATAGCTCATTTGTCATCCACTCCTTGTCTCTTTTTTCCCTTTTTCTCTTTCGGGAATATGATTGTATTGAATCGTAGAGTGGGCTTGAGAGACTGAATGGCCTACAGCTGCTCCGAATTCTTAAGTTCAAACGCACCAGCAAAACTCTGGGCCAGTTTATTTGCAGGGAGGATCCAGGAGGATATTTGTAGCTTGTAATTGAATGGGAGTCCCAATAGAGGGAGCTGTTTATGATTGGCGACAATATATTTGTGGATTGTCTTGCACTGAGGATAGGGAAAGAGCAGGGCAGTGGAGAGTTGGGGACTGTCCTGGGAGTAGTCTGCATTATAAAAGCAGATGGAGAAAACTAAGTAAAGTTAATCAATCTTCCAGTCAACATTTAATCAAATTCTTATCTGTTGACAGTGAAGCTGCCTAATGCCAAGGCCAGTCAAGCTGATTTAGATTCTGAAATGCTCAAGATATACATAAAATATATATTTTGTATGCATCGCAAAAGATTTATAATCCCAAGTGTTGTTTCCTAATAAACTACTGCATACAGTCCATGATAGTTTTGTTTGCATTGTATAATCTAACATTAAAATTCGACATACCTACAAAATTCCATGGCACAACTTAGGCATCTATATTATTGGTTAAGGATACACATGGAAGTACTGCAGGACTAGAACTGTCCACGCGTTTCGCCCTGTCAGCTACATGAATATTTATATAAAAGCAAAATACTGGTAATGAGGTAATCTGAAATAAAAATGGAAAACACTGGCAACACTCAGCAAGTCAGGCAGCATTTGTGATAGGCTGGAAGAGAGCTAACTTCTCGGGTCTATCCATGATGTGGAGTTGCCGGCGTTGGACTGGGGTGGGCACAGTAAGAAATCTCACAAAACCAGGTTAAAGTCCAACAGGTTTATTTGGAATCACGAGATTTCAGAGCGCTGCTCCTTGATCGGGAGAGAATCACTCGCCTGATGAAGGAGCAGCGCTCCGAAAGCTCGGGATTCCAAATAAACCTGTTGAACTTTAACCTGGTGTTGTGAGACGTCTTACTCTCGGGTCTGGAGAAAGTTAGAGGTGTAACAGGTTTGAAACAAGTACAGAGGCAGTGAAAGGTGGTGGGACTGTGGGGTGGTGGGGAGAACAAAATAGAAAGCCTGTGACGAGAGAATTGTCGAGGTCCATGAGGTTGGCCTCTTGGAGTACGAGCTCCCTGATTGAGGTCATAATTGCTTGCACAATCAGGGAGCCACATCTGTATATAAATATGGGAGGTCTACTGACACTCTGGATTCTGACTCTGTACCTGAAGCACTCTAGGAGTGGAATTAAGTCTGTGAATAAAGGGAATCTGGTGAAGGGACATTGGCCTCATGAGTTATTTCAATAAAGTCCTCTGCGAGGACAAGGAATAATGGGACAAATACAGATGTGTTCAGAGGAGTTGCAGCAGAATCATCGTGAACAACCAGCAATCAAAACCAAATAAAAAATGAATGAAAGTGGGGTCAGAGGCTATGATCTGAAATTGCTGAATTTAATGTTAAGTAATTATATAGATATAAGCTTTCACAGTTTGCTTGACAATGGAATCCCATGAATGAAAATTCGCTCCTTACGTTGTTGGAAATAAAATAAACCCTTGATACATCTTTTCTGGCTTTTGAGTTCATGAGGCTGACTGATAGCAGGGAAATTAAATTCTTCCCTTTTCAGACCTGCAGTATCAGTGTCAAGTCAGCCCCAGGTCAAGTATGCTGATCACAGAGTAATAACTCCACCCCAATGTCTCAGCTTTACCTTCAGCACAGCAATGGTGTGACACTTCTCCGTGTTTTAGACCAAGTTAGCAGAGGTGGGTGGAACTCTTCCACTGTGAGAAAAAGTGTGGTCCGGGGTGGCTCCGGCCGTTCCTGTCCCATTGGCCAGATTGGCAGATCCCGTGCCAGATTCTGCGCTTGATGCCTCATTAATTACGCACACACAAGTTTCCCTCCGACTCTCCTGGTGGCTGCCATCTGATTCGCCGCCCGCCCTCAGCTGACAGGCTTGAAGGTCCTGGCACCATATTTAAACACCTATCCTTCACAATTATATCACTCTCTCCACCAGCTGTCTCATCAGACCGTGCAGGATGTCAGCAACCCAGAGGGAAAGGCCAACAGCCACAAGGAGAAGCCTGATCCTCGATTCAACAACATTCCCTCTGAGCCCATCACCTGTGAGGCTCCCACGCCCCGTTTATACCTCTACCCATTTCCGGCTTCACCCATCCCCTTCCAGTAAACGATATGGTATCCCTTTGACCCTCTTGTTTGTGAGCTTTTCATGTATCCTTGTCGAGGTCCTGCTCCCCTCCCCTCGGTCTTCCCAGTGCCTTCTATTGTTCATCTTCTTCAACCACCTTCTCGTCCCTCTGCCTACCACGTGAACCCTCACCCTTCCCCCCGCTTTGAGCAGCCCTCCTTTCACATTGCCCCTACCCCCCTGTCTTCAATGGGCCACCACCCCTCCTTACCTCACATTCCACCCCTGGTCGAGCTTTGGACCTTTGTTGCGGTGATTGCATGAGTCTGCAGCACAGTGCTGGCCACATAGACACTGGAGTGTCTCTATTAGGAGGGGTGGATGGGGTCGGAGGTCCTTGTATGTCCCAACACCAGGCGTAGTACTGAATGGAGATGATAGTACAGGAGGGTCCATGGCTCCAGCAGCACGGTGCTGTCCATGAAGACAAGTTGGCATGGTAATGGAGGGCAGGAACCGGTCTGTCCCGGCAGATTGGTGAACAGTGCATCTGGAGCAGCGCAGCATTGCAACAGAAAGGCTTTGTTGCATTCAACTCAAAGTCTCTGGTGAACTGAGGACCCAGTAAAAGTTTTAACAACACCAGGTTAAAGTCCAACAGGTTTATTTGGTAGCAAATACCATAAGCTTTCGGAGCGCTGCTCCTTCATCAGATGGAGTGGAAATGTGCTCTCAAACAGGGCACAGAGACACAAAAATCAAGTTACAGAATACTGATTAGAATGCAAATCCCTACAACCAGCCAAATCTTAAAGATACAGACAATCTGGGTGGAGGGAGCATTAAGCACAGGTTAAAGAGATGTGTATTGTCTCCAGACAGGACAGCCTGCAAGTCCAGGAGGCAAGCTGTGGGGGTTACTGATAATGTGACATAAATCCAACATCCCGGTTTAGGCCATCCTAATGTGTGCGGAACTTGGCTCCCAACGACAACGGATGAATGAACACCGCTCGACAATCACCAGGCAAGACTGTTCTCTTCCTGTGGAGGAGCACTTCAGCAGTCACGGGCATTCAGCCTTGGATCTTCAGGTAAGCGTTCTCCAAGGCGGCCTTCACGACACACGACAGCGCAGAGTCGCTGAGCAGAAACTGATTGCCAAGTTCCGCACACATGAGGATGACCTAAACCGGGATGTTGGATTTATGTCACATTATCAGTAACCCCCACAGCTTGCCTCCTGGACTTGCAGGCTGTCCTGTCTGGAGACAATACACATCTCTTTAACCTGTGCTTAATGCTCCCTCCACCCACATTGTCTGTATCTTTAAGACCTGGTTGGCTGTAGGGATTCGCATTCTAATCAGTATTCTGTAACTTGATTTTTGTGTCTCTGTGCCCTGTTTCAGAGCACATTTCCACTCCATCTGACGAAGGAGCAGCGCTCCGAAAACTAATGGTATTTGCTACCAAATAAACCTGTTGGACTTTAACCTGGTGTTGTTAAAACTCTTACTGTGTTCACCCCAGTCCAACGCTGGCATCTCCACATCACGAACTGAGGACCACCATGCACACTGCCTATTAGCAATTGGATTTGACGCCAACATGATTTCCCGTTGGCGTGACGCAAGATTTGAAAGCCTGACGGATGCCAACGGCCAGCTGTTTTCATGAGCATTCATGAAGTGTAGGTGACGTTCACACCACCTGCCAATGGGAAGACTGGCCATTCCCACCAACAAAAAATTGCAATATAATTTTATGCTGGTGACTCTCCAACTTTTTAGCTCCTGGCGGATTCTCTGCGCCAACCACCAAACCCACTGCGGGAGAATTCTGCCCTGGAACATAGGAGCAGGTGTAGGCCATTCAGCCCATTGAGCCTGCTCCACCATTCAATATGAAAATGGCTCATCATTCACTTCTATGCCTTTTTCCCACACTGCCCCCATATCCCTCCTGTCATTGGCATTTAGAAATCTGTCAACCTCTACTTTAAACACACTCAGTAACTGAGCTTCCACACCACTCTAGGTACAGAAGTTCAAAGATTCAGTACCAACTGAGTACAGAAAATTCTCCTCATCTCCTTAGTACCTTTACACCTACTTTGAGATCATGACCCCTGGTTCTAGACTCCCCAGCCAGGGGAAAGATCTTACCTGCATCTACCATGTCCATCCTTTTAAGTATTTTGTATATTTTAATGGGATCACCTCTCATTCTTTGAAACTCTAGGGAATACTCGGGTAGAAAAGTGGAGTACATGGGTTTAAGGTGCGTGGGGAAAAGTTTAGAGGAGATGTGCGAGGCAAGTCTTTTACACAGAGGGTGGTGAATGTCTGGAACGCGTTGCCCAGGGAGGTGGTGGGAGCAGGTATGAAGGCGGCATTTAGGGGGCAACTAAACGAATACATGAATAGGATGGGAGTGAAAGTAAATGGTTTTAGTTTAGGCAGGCATCATGATTGGCGCAGGCTTGGAGGGCCGAAGGGCCTGTTCCTGTGCTGTACTGTCCTTTGTTCTTTGTAATATAGGCCCAATTTGCCCAATCTCACTCCAAAGCACAGTCCCACCATCCCGGGAACAAGTCTGGTGAACCTTTGTTGCACTCCCTCTACGGCAATAATATCCTTCCTAAGGAAAGGAGACCAAAGCTGCACGCAGTACTGCAGCTGTGGTCTAACCAAGGTTCATTATAATTGAAGCAAGCAGCAGCCATCATGTAGCCTCTAGGTTGCTAGCAAGTGCTATCGGGGTTTTCAGTGGTGACAATATCCACTGGGGATCGAGATCGTCAACAATCCCTCCCACTCCGGAATCATAACTGACATCCATTGTTTCACTTGATGATCACAACCAGATCTCACATGACCCGGGGAACCAATCGAGGAGCAGGGTGGGGGATCACCCTGGAGAGCTTGGGTATCTGTTCCAGAACCTTCTTGGGAGCCGGCTGCAGCCACAAGGCTGCAAGCCTCTGTATGGCCTTCACCTGTAAATAAACGTGTTGCTGTTTTTCCCTTAACTGGTGAACAAGAGTCATTACACACACATTGCCAGCTATTCAGCCGTGACAGCCACATCATCCAAAGAGATGGCATGACACTCATTGAGGCTTCTCCTGTTCTTGCAGGACATGGCTGCGAACAGCAGGAGCTAACAGGAGGGAGGCAGGCATGACGGCATATCCTGACCCTCATGGAGGAATTTGCTATTATTGGGATGCACACTACTAAGGTTGTGGCCACCAGTGAAGGGAATGAATCTGTAGAAGATGACAGGAGCCTCATACCTAATCCTTCTCCCCACATCCCACTTCTCCCTCATCCCACAGCCTCCTCTGGTTTATATTTATTTCCGATTAAATGCCTCCTGCCCCCTACCCCCCCATCGCCAAACATTCCACTGGGGAGGGCAAGAAATTCCCCGTCAGATGGCAGGGCTGACATTAAATCAATGTTACACTGCCTACTTTGCATTCAATTGGTTGGTGTTCACTGCGTCTGACCCTGAGCAATATGGTGTCCGATGTCACTCACCCAGAGAGAGGGAGAAAGTGAGTGTGTGTGTGTGTGTGGGTGGGGAGGGTGGGGGGGAGGTTGGGGGGGGGGGGGGGGAGAGGGTGGCGGGGGTGGTGAGGAGAGAGAGAGAGAGATTGTTCTGAGCTGATTGCTGGAAGGTCTGGAGATCAGTTATGTATTTATTCAGTGATCGGTCTAGGAAGCATCTTGCCTGCAATGGATCCAGGCTGCCCTTGTATAATATTTTACTAACCATATCAATAGCCACAAAAGCATTTGCACTGACAGGAAAGCATAAGTAAAAACAGCAACAGTGAATATTTATTTTCAGAGTTATCACATCCACCATTATTCATTTCAGATTTCCAAGTTGCAAAGGCACTGACCAGGGAATCTGATTCTCGACTTTTGCCAATTTTACTGAGCAGTGCCACAAGGAATTCAATATGATTAACCTAAGCTGACTTTCTCTTCTTGATATCTTCCAGAATGGCATTGTCAAAAACCAAGCAGCAGTGGTGTGGGGAATTCAACCTACAAACCTGCAACGTACCCTTCCATGGCACAGCATATTAAAAAGGTTTCTGTCACAGTACCATGTATATAATGTGTTTAATATTTATCTTTTAGTCAAAGCATTTTGGTCACAATAATCAACTTTAATACAACTCTCCATTTTCTAAATCGCATTGATTGTCACCAGTTCTTTTTTTATTCATTTATGGGACATGGGTGTCGCTGGCTGGCCAGCATTTATTGCCCATTCCTTGTTGCCCTTTGGAGGGCAGTTGAAAGTTAATCACATTGCTGTGGCTCCGGAGTCACATGTAGACATGTAGGTAAGGACGGCAGATTTCCTTCCCTGAAGGACACTAGTGAACCAGATGGGTTTTCTGACAACCGACAATGGTTTCATGGCTATCAGTAGATTCTTAATTCAAGATATCTTTTACTGAATTCAAATTCCACGATCTGCTGTGGCGGGATTCAAAGTGGGTCCCCAGAACATTAGCTGAGTTTCTGGATTATTAGTCTAGTGATAATACCACTAGGCCATTGTCCCCCCATTACTTACCTAAGGAGTAACCATTTACCTAAGGAGTAACAAAAGGTCCACTACAATAACTGCCTCAGCAATAAAACCACATTGAAACAGCTTTGAATTTAGAGGCATAGAGTCATAGAGGTTTACAGCATGGAAACAGGCCCTACGGCCCAACTTGCCCATGCCACCCAGTTTTTACCACTAAGCTATTCCCAATTGCCCGTGTTTGGCCCATATCCCTCGATACCAATCTTACCCATGTAACTGTGTAAGTGCTTTTCAAAAGACAAAATTGTACCCGCCTCTACTACTGCCTCTGGCAGCTCGTTCCAGACACTCACCACCCTCTGAGTGAAAAAAATGCCCCTCTGGACCCTTTTGTATCTCACCCCTCTCACCTTAAACCTATGCCCTCTAATTTTAGACTCCCCTACCTTTGGGAAAATATGTCTACTATCTACCTTATCTACGCCCCTCATTATTTTATAGACTTCTGCAAGATTACTCCGAAGCCTCCTACGCTCCAGAGAAAAAAGTCCCAGTCTATCCAGCCTTTTGTTATAACTCAAACCATCAAGTCCTGATAGCATCCTTGTAAATCTTTTCTGCACTCTTTCTAGTTTAATAGTATCCTTTCTATAATAGGGTGACCAGAACTGTACATAGTATTCCAAGTGCTGCCTTACCAATGTCTTGTACAACTTCAACAAGACATCCCAACTCCTGTATTCAGTGTTCTGACCAATGAAGCCAAGCATGCCGAATGCCTTCTTCACCACCCTGTCCAGCTGTGACTCCACTTTCAAGGAACTATGAACCTGTACCCCTGAGTCTCTTTGTCCTGTAATTCTCCCCAATGCCCTACCATTAACTGAGTAAGTCCTGCCCTGGTTCGATCTACCAAAATGCACCTCACCTCACATTTATCCAAATTAAACGCCAAATACCATTCATCAGCCCACTGGTCCAATTGACCAAGATCCCGTTGCAATGCTAGATAGCCTACTTCATTGTCCACTATGCCACCAATCTTTGTGTCATCTGCAAACTTACTAACGATGCCTCCTAAATTCTCATCTGAATCATTAATATAAAGTAATATTAAATTTTTTCCCATAATTTACCATATATTGTGTGGTACTTGTATCCGATTAGAAAAAGCAAAATTGAGCTGGTAACAATCAGACTAAGGACTGTCTGGCAGCTGCTGTACAAGCAGCAGTTATCCACACAGCTCTTCAAAGCTACAGCAAGTCCCACTGCCTGGGAGCTGAAGATGCTGTGCAATAGTTTCCATTTGTGGGAGTTGCACAATGTGGTGAGAGTGCAGATGCCCTGAATTCATGTTTTTTATATACCGGGCTGAATTCAGTGGAACACTGAAGCAATGGTGTGGAATTTTCAGAAAAGCCAGCAATGTAAAACCACAGCGAAGCACAATGAGACATGGTTAATAAGTTTGCAGATGACACCAAAATTGGTGTCATTGTGGACAGTGAAGAAGGTTATCTAAGATTGCAATGAGATCTTGATCAATTGCGCCAGTGTGCTAACGAATGGCAGATAAAGTTTAATTTAGATAAATGCAAGATGATGCACTGGAATAAAATGGCAGCCATGACATCCAGTATCGTTAGTGGTGGCCACTTACACTCGTTGTCAATTACACTAAGAGGACATAACCATCAAATAGGATGGTCTTCTGAAGTCATATATGCTTTATAATTTAACTATGAGAGTGCCTCAAATAGTAGGTCACTATCAGAAGCAATTCCATTGCAGGAAAGAGGTATAGGTCTCTGGTAGAATCAAGAATTCAGCCTATGAAACAATCAAAATGAATTGCTCATGTAATCTTTTGGCCTACATTTTTATTATAGAAAAGAATAAAATAATTTGTAATTGTATAGCATCTTTCATGGCCTCATGACATCTTGTAGTAGTTGGCCCCTTTAAGGGCCATACTTCAGGAGGGTCATGAGACCTGATTGGGAATCTTGGTACAGAGCATGGGCTTTTGCAGCCAAAGTAGATTCTAGAGCTGGAAGTGTTAGCATTGTGAAGATACCCTGTATATTTATCTGCTTGTAAATAAACCATTATAGTTCATTATATATTAACTGCTGGTTGCCAATCCTTCCAATTACTACACATCTCAAAGAACTAATGAAGGCTTTGAAACTCAGTCATTTGTAACGTAGGCAAGTGTGGCAGCCATTTTTGCATTGCGAAGTTCCGGAGACAGCAATGGGGCAAATGACTAGTGGAAGGAAAGTGGTATTATCACTAGGCTATTAATCCAGAAACTCAGTTAATGTTCTGGGGACCTGGGTTCGAATCCCGCCATGGCAGATGGTGGAATTTGAATTCAATAAAAAATATGTGGAATTAAGAATCTGCTGATGACCGTTGTCGATTGTTGGAAAAACCCATCTGGTTCACGAATGTACTTTAGGGAAGGAAATCTGCTGTCTTTACCTGGTCTGGCCTACACATGACTCCAGAGCCACAGCCTATTGTGGTTGACTCTCAACTACACTCAGGCAACTAGGGATGGGCAATAAATGCTGGTCAGCTAGCGACACCTATGTCCCATGAATGAATTTTTAAAAAACCTGTGTTGGATGATCTTGATTGCAAACTGAATGATGTCTAGGAGCTCTGGGGGAGCTCTGTTTCTCCTTGAATAGTGTCAGAGAACTTTTTACGTCCACCCGAACATGCAGATGTTCAAGCTTGCACCTAATAAACCATTTATCCAACAATGCTGCGCTTCTTCAACACTGATTCCGTGGCAGCTGGTTTCACAGTCCATTAGAATGCAACCATTAGAGGGAAAAAACAAATCTTCCTTCAGTCAATGTTATGTAGTTAAATGAGTCAATTTTGTTCTCTGCCCTGAGTATCTGGGTCAGTGGACACACTGCTGGAGACAACTCAGGACACAAAGTGAGTCAGTGGAAATTCTAACAATTGGCACAAGCTATCTTGTCACCTATCTTTGCCTTCACAATTTCTCCTGTTTACATTGAAGCTAAGTATGTAGGCATACCAATATCAATCAAAAATGCATTAACTCCGCAAACCACAACCGCATGTGGGTTTGAGAGGACACAGGTTTAAGGTGCTGGGGGGTAGGTACAGGGGAAATTTTAGGGGTAAGTTTTTCACACAGAGGGTGGTGGGCGAGTGGAATCGGCTGCCGTCAGTGGTGGTGGAGGCGAACTCAATAGGGTCTTTTAAGAGACTCCTGAATGAGTACATGGAGCTTAATAGGATGGAGGGTTATAGGTAGGTCTAGAAGGTAGGGATGCGTTCGGCACAACTTGTGGGCCGAAGGGCCTGTTTGTGCTGTAGTTTTTCTATGTTCTATGTTCTTCCATGTGTCAGATTCCATGAAGCAAATTGGCCTTAATTTGAATAATCATTGAACTTCAAACTACATATTTTAATTGTTAATTGGAGATTATTTGAGAACAGGAGTCCACAGACTGATAAACCATTGCTACAAATAAAACAATACAAGGAAAGATCCCCGGGCCAAATTGAAGTTCTTCTCACTGGCACATTGGGCAAGATTGTCCCCTGGGATTTGGGGCCCCGACATCAGCGCCAAATGGTCAGAAGCCAGACCAGCTATTTCCCTGGAGGCTGCCTCCGTGCTTGCTGTCCAGCTCGGGAGGGTGACTGAGCTTCCAACGGGCCTCATCAACCCCGCCGGGAGAAGCAGGTGCTGCTGAGGCAGATCAGGGATTGTGAGGCACCTCAAAATGGAGGGATACTCAGAGGTGAAAAATTCAGAGTTTTAACCAGGCAGTTCCCTTGGAACAGCAAGGAAACCCCTTTGATGACAGTGTTTGGGCCCCAGGTACAGTCTTTCCTGCTGAGGGTATTCTTCCATGGAATATGGAGCCTCTTGCTCCAATGAACCCCAACTCGCTGCTTACTGAGGGAGACTATCTGCACTGAGGTGGCAGCCTCCACATGCGGAGGGGGGTTTCCTCAAAGTGCCAGTGGACTCTCTACATTGCCCCAGATTGGTTCTCAATTACTGAAAATTCTTCGATTAGCAAGTGGGCAGTTGATCAGAAATCAGCCCATCTCTGGGATACCTTTCCACCTGTGGGAATGTGTTGGAGAGCTGTCCGAGAGCAGCTCCCTGCTATTTTCCTGCTCCTGCCTCCGAGGGAATCTCGCCTTTAAGGTGACCTCATGGTCTCCAATGTTCTTTAGAAGTATCCACTTAGAGTCATAGAGTCATAGAGGTTTACAGCATGAAAACAGGCCCTTCGGCCCAACTTGTTCATGCCGCCCTTATTTTTTTTAAACCCTTAAGCTAATCCCAATTGCCCGCATTTGGCCCATATCCCTCTATACCCATCGTACCCATGTAACTATCTAAATGCTTTTTAAAAGATAAAATTGTACCTGCCTCTACTACTACCTCTGGCAGCTTGCTCAAGACACTCACCACCCTCTGTGTGAAAAAAATGCCCCTCTGGACACTTTTGTATCTCTCCCCTCTCACCTTAAACCTATGCCCTCTAGTTTTAGACTCCCCTACCTTTGTAAAAGATATTGACTATCTACCTTGTCTATGCCCCTCATTACCCCTCAGCCTCCTGCGCTCCAGAGAAAAAAGTCCCAGTCTATTCAACCTCTCCTTATAACTCAATCCATCAAGTCCCGGTAGCATCCTAGTCAATCTTTTCTGCACTTTTCTAGTTTAATAATATCCTTTCTATAATAGGGTGACCAGAATTGCACACAGTATTCCAAGTGTGGCCTTACCAATGTCTTGTACAACTTCAACAAGACGTCCCAACTCCTGTATTCAATGTTCTGACCGATGAAACTAAGCATGCCGAATGCCTTCTTCACCACTCTGTCCACCTGTGACTCCACTTTCAAGGAGCTTTGAACATGTACCCCTAGATCTCTTTGTTCTGTAACTCTCCCCAATGCCCTACCATTAATTGAGTAAGTCCTGCCCTGGTTCAATCTACCAAAATGCATTACCTCGCATTTGTCTAAATTAAACTCCATCTGCCATTCGTCAGCCCACTGGCCCAATTGTTCAAGATCCCGCTGCAATTGGAGAAAGCCTTCCTCACTGTCCACTATGCCACCAATCTTGGTGTCATCTGCAAACTTACTAACCATGCCCCCTATATTCTCATCCAAATCATTAATATAAATGACAAATAACTTCTGCCGCTGGGGCTTCCGTGGCTGCAGAGATACTGGCCCTCTAATCGGTCGGCAGCATCAATACCCCCACTCCACCACCACCCTGGTTGTCCTTACTCGGAAGTACGTACTCGGAAGCCAATTAGGTGGCTATCTCCAGCAATGTTGTTCCTCTGGTTTGAGTTCAGCATTGGGACCCCCATTTTGTCACACTGTCTGTGGCAAAATCCAATCCCTCATGTGAGGGATCATGCTCTTGACGCTGGCCTGGATTGTCATCCTTTAGGCAGGTAGTGGGTATCACGGAAATTTTTGGGTCAGCTTGCTCAACTCCGGCCTGCTGTTGTCCGCCACCCCCCGCCCCTCCCCCCCACCCCAATCACAATGAAAATCCTGGCCTTGCAGGCACTTTCTCCCCTGGTGGGCAAAGGCAGCCGCAGGGGTTGCTGGGTGTCCAGGTGAGCTATTTAAAAGGCTCACCTCAGTCCCAGATAAAATAAAAACAGATAGGCTGTCCAATGCTCACCCCCTCATACCCCCTCAACCCCCACACACTCTTCTTGCCCCCTCCATGCCACTTCATGAACCTCACCCTCACTCCATAATCCCTCATGCCCTCTATGCCAAACTGTGGCACTACAGTCCCATTGGCTCAACAGTGCATAATGGGTCAATGAACCTTATGGCGACAATATGTATCATGTGTTCTTTATGTATTTTTATGTATTCTTGTATATTCCTGTACCCTTATGTATTCTTGGCTGAGAGACCAGACATCCATTAGAGTACTAAAACACCTGAGCCCTGGAGAAAACATTGTTTGATTCACAGCTCTGGTTCTCTGATCTCTGCTGTCAATTGCACAGGGCAGAACTTTCTGCTCCATGGACTACATATGGTGGTAGGTGGGAAAAGCAGCATTTTTCCTGTCAGCCACAATTCCACATCCGATTCTATGCTTGACGACTCATTAAATATGCAACAACAGGAAATGTTTCACATCACGGCCAGGCAGCCTGTGCTTCGCCTGCCCTACTGCGATGTGCGCCATGTTTAAACCGTACACACCCAACAGTTTTTCAATATCTGCAGCCTAGGACTGCTGCAAAAGACAGGTGGTTCCCAAAGGGAAGGTGCTTGCACCCCATGTTTAACGACACGTCGCTGGGTCATATTCTTGATGCTGTTGAAGTTTGATGGCTGGCACTCTACCCTCGGGGTGGCAGAAGGGGGTTCACATACCTCTCAGCTGTGGATTGGGAGGAGGTGGCAAGGGCAGTGAGCGCCATCTCAGCCCACAAGAGTTCATCCACCCAGTGCAGCAAGAGAATGAAGGGTCTCACCCGTTCTGCCAGGGTAAGTCAACCTTCTCCGCACTCTCAACTCATAATTCCACAAGTCCATCAGACATTCACAGGCGGCACGGTAGCACAGTGGTTAGCACTGCTGCTTCACAGCTCCAGGGTCCCAGGTTCGATTCCCGGCTCGGGTCACTGTCTGTGTGGAGTTTGCACATTCTCCTCATGTCTGCGTGGGTTTCCTCCGGGTGCTCCGGTTTCCTCCCACAGTCCAAAGATGTGCGGGTTAGGTTGATTGGCCAGGTTAAAAAAATTGCCCCTTAAGAGTCCTGGGATGTGTAGGTTAGAGGGATTAGCGGGTAAAATATGTGGGGGTAGGGCCTGGCTAGGATTGTGGTCGGTGCAGACTCGATGGGCCGAATGGCCTCCTTCTGCACTGTAGGGTTTCTATGATTTCTATGATTTCTATGAGTCTCCACAGGAATCTCAAACACTGCCAGTTCAAGAGACATCACCACTCCCTCTCTCACACACACCTTGACATCTCTATTTGGGCTCACACCCTGTGCAGTTCACATACTCAGCCTGTGCAAGGCTCCACTCAGCAACACACAAGTCAGGCATTCTTAGCATCTGCCCAGTCACAAGTTCTAATCGTACTTTCACCATCTGTCTTATGACGGACAAGCTTGTCCACAATAACAGGGAGAGATCTGATTTGATTTGATTTATTATTGTCACATGTATTAACATACAGTGAAAAGTATTGTTTCTTGCGCATTATACAGACAAAGCATACAGTTCATAGAGAAGGCAAGGAGAGGATGCAGAATGTAGTGTTACAGTCATTGCTAGGGGGTAGAGAAAGATCAATTTAGTGCGAGGTTGATCCATTCAAAAGTCTGACAGCAGCAGGGAAGAAGCTGTTCTTGAGTTGGTTGGTACGTGACCTCAGACTTTTGTATCTTTTTCCCGACGGAATAAGGTGGAAGAGAGAATGTCCGGAGTGTGTGGGGTCCTTAATTATGCTGGCTACATTTCTGAGGCAGCGGGAAGCATAAACAGAGTCAATGGATGGGAGGCTGGTTTGCGTGATGGATTGGGCTTCATTCACGACCCTTTGTACTTCCTTGTGGTCTTGGGCAGAGCCATTCCAAGCTGTGATACAACCAGAAAGAATGCTTTCTATGGTGCATCTGTAAAAGATCTCAGACCAGTGGTGGGATGGCTGAACTCAAGGCCCTCCTTCCCCATGAGGAGAGAAGTTAGAGAGGACTGGGCCTGTGCCTGTAGTGACGGTGAGGCCTGTAAGAGGTGCTCATTCCCAATTACCCTTACCATCAGTTCTTGACTTTAGGACTTTATAAAGGACAACATTACAAAGACAGAAAGCCACTACCTGGCCATGCCCTTCTCCCCTGGTGGCTATACTCACCTTTATAACCCTGGGGGGATCCTCACGACAGGTTCACCAATGGGTAAAGCTGTTGTAAATTGCACTGACATGGGTTTGAAAATACACCTCAGGCTCAATATATGGCGAGGGGTGGAGGGGGTGGTTAGTGGTATATTAACGCATTTAAATGTATTTGCATCAGATTCACATCTGTTGTGGGTGTTATCCTGATTGTGTCGCCGGCGAGGGGTGGCGAAAATCAGATATTGCGATCTTGCTGCCGAGATTTGCGACTTCCGGGTTTTTCCAGATCTTGAGACCCCACTGGCATTCCCGCAGATGATGAGAGTGGGCTTGAGATCCTGCCAATAAGGTGTTCAGCACAACTACAAATGTATTCATTTAAAAAATATTTCTAATGTCCCAGTACAAGAGCTTTAAACTAGTCTATGATGCTGCACAACTCTTAAAGCCATGACATATTGATAAAAGCCCTCAGTGAAAAACCCTGTTCCACCCAAATCTTAACTGGCTCAGCTCAAGAATTTAGTTGCTATCATCGAACTAACTTTAAACCTCAGCCCCAGTCTCCCTCAGATCTACCACACGGTTGGTAATCCTGGTATGAGCTGTGGGTCCTCGTATCAGGTTGACCGTTCCTGACTCTACTTGGTGACTGCAGGGCCAGAGCCTACAGTGCCATTTTATTACAAAACTTTAGCGAAAATATCAAATGATATTTCCTGGATACATTCTGTTCGGATGGTCGGTGCTTAGAACCTTGTTAATTGCTTTAGCCTGATTCCTGCCTTAGCCCAGACAAACCCATTCATTGCGATGTTGTTTCCATGACCGGAACAATGGACCCCAGTCATGTGTCAGGTCTCTGGCTCCCAAGTTGATATGCATATGATAAAGTCCTTTTCTCCTTAGTTGTTGTTGATGTGTTTCCTGGGGCCATCTGTTATGATGATCTCCCAGTTTCTTTATTTGGATTGTCTGATGGCCATTACTTTATGTCTTTGAGATGATGGGCCAGATTCTCTGACCTCGTCTGCAGTTGAGATTCTCCGGTTCAGCTGCAGTGAATGGAGATTTGGTTGAGCGCCATATTCTCTGTCCTCGCTGGCAACGACTGGCCGGAATGAGCGGCCGGAAAGTTCCGGCCAATGTTGTCACAATGTCTTTACACAGTTCCAATTTTTTTTCAGTTTGACATGCTTTGAAGGCTAACCCCTGACAGTACAGCCTGCCTCTGTGAGTTGAGGTTAGGTCCATTTGTTTGCAATATTCATGTCAACGAAGCTTTTGGGGTTTCATATTGAATAAAAGTCCAGATTCCAGTCCAATATTTTCCCCCCTTTTAATATCTTGAACACTCAAGATATTACTCCTGATGACAAATCTTCTCACGCATTCTGGCAACTACAAAACTGAGGCAGATCATTGACCATACCTTAGCGCGAACCCCTTCTTAACCATTTCCCCAGGATTTGTCGTTTGGTTTCTCATTTCAGCTCACAAGACAAAACTAATATAGACAATATCATAACTAACACTCATGAAACAAGAGGCTATTTCAATGTTGAGACCGAGATCCCACCAAGGTGGAGATGCTATTTTTCTGATTTTATTCTCTGTATGTCTGTTTCTCTGCTTGAGATTATCTTAATTTCCCCAAAACCATTTCTCTACTAATACTGGTTTCCTTCAGCTCCTCACTAAAACCTACGTTTCTCTGAACTTCTGGAACATTATTCACGTCTTCCTTTGTGAAGACTGAAGCAAAGTACGAATTTAGCTCCTCAGCCATTTCTCTGTTCCCTGTTATGAAGTTCCCTGTTTCTGACTGTAAGAGGCCTACATTTGTTTTTGTCAATCTTTTTCTTGTTACATACCTATAGAAACTTATGCGGTCAGTTTTTATGTTCCCCACGCTCTTACTTTTATATTCTATTTTTCCCTTCTTTCTCAATCCCTTGGTCCACTTTGTTGAATTTTAAACTGCTCCCAATCCTCAGGCCTATTGCTTTTTTTTCCCAATTTGTTTGCTTCTTCTTTGAAACCAATACCATCTCTAATTTCCTTTGTAAGCCATGTTTTGGCCACAGTTCTCTTTCTTGGAGTTTAGGAGGTTGAGGGGAGATCTGATAGAAACTTACAAGATAATGAACGGCTTAGATAGGATGGACGTAGGGAAGTTGTTTCCATTAACAGGGGAGACTAGGACGCGGGGGCACAGCCTTAGAATAAAAGGGAGTCACTTTAGAACAGAGATGAGGAGAAATTTCTTCAGCCAGAGAGTGGTGGGTCTGTGGAATTCATTGCCACAGAGGGCTGTGGAGGCCGAGACGTTGAGCGTCTTCAAGACAGAAATTGATAAATTCTTGATTTGTCGAGGAATTAAGGGCTATGGGGAGAGAGCGGGTAAATGGAGTTGAAATCAACCATGATTGAATGGTGGAGTGGACTCGATGGGCCGAATGGCCTTACTTCCGCTCCTATGTCTTATGGTCTTACTCTTGCCCCAAAAAGGAATAAACAGCTTTGTTGCTTGAATGCTTGCCATTGCCCATTCACTGTCCTTCCTTTCAGTAATGTTTCCCAGTCCATCATAGCCAACTCATGCCACATACCATCATAGGTGTCTTTATTGAGATTCAGGATCCTGGACTCAGAATAATCATCTCATGATCCAACTTGATAAAGAATTCTATCATACTATGGTCATTCATCCCCAAGGGTTTTCTTACAAATAGATTGCAAATTAATCCTTTCCCATTGCATAATATCAAGTCCAAGATGGCCTGTTCCCTTGTTGGCTCTTCAATGTATTGGTCCAGAAGACCATTCTATGTGCACTCTGGAAATTCCTTCTCTATTGTACTGTGACTATTTTGACTCACTCAATCTATATGCAGATTAAAGTCACCCAAAATCACAGATGTTCCTTTAACACATGCATCTCTGATTTCCTGTCTAATGCCATTCCCAACATTACCTCTTTGGTGGTCTGTATACCACCCCCATGAATGCTTTTGCCTCTTGGTGTTTCTTAATTTGACCCACGCAGATTCCACATTGTCTCTGCTAATATCTTTCTTCAATATTGTATCAATATCTTCTTTAATCAACAATGCAACTCCACCAACTTTTCCCTTCTGTCTGTCTTTCCTAAACACTGAATAGCCCTCAATATTTAGTTCCCATTCTTGGTCACCTTAGAGCCATGTCTCCATAATCCCAACTATATCGTATCCCCTTACATCTATCTGTGCAACTAATTCATCCATTTAATTTCAAATGTTCTGAGCTTTCAAGTACAAAACCTTAAGTCTAGTCCTTTTAATGTTCCTTGTCCCATTTCGTATAACTCAGAGTGTTCCACCCCCCACAATCGCTGGCCTTCCGGATGTGTCCAGGCCAGCCCTGATACCTCCCAGCCTGCCTCGATCTCCCCCCACCCTGCAGTTGTGATCTCCCGATCCCCCCTCCCGCCCAACCGGCAGCCCCAAACCTCCCCTGCAGTCCCGACCCACTCCTCCCGGAGCAACGATCCCCCCGGTAGGTCAATTTCCCCACCCCGCAACCCCAATGGCCTGCCCCAATCAGCCCTTCCCTCCTTCTATCACCAATCCAACTGCATAGTAGCAGCGGGACCACCCCACTCCTACTGGTCTCTCCCACCATAGGCCCTGACCCCCTCTGACACTGCCCCTTTGGCACAGTCCAAAGCCCGGTGGGCAGTGCCAGAGGGCCAGGCTGGCACTGCCAGGCTGGCAATGCCCAGGGGACACCCCACTGCACCACCCATACATAACACTTTGGGGAGTGTACTGGTGCGCACTGCTAAGGCATCAGAATTGCCAATTGTTTGCTCCACCAATGCTCATGTGGCAGCATGAGTGCCATTGTAGCCTTCGTCAGATGGAGTTTGTGGCTCTATGACAGGTGTCATTAGCCATGTCGTTTGCCTTTGTTACCAATCTTTATGGATCCACAAAAATATATGCAAAATAACTAAACTTAACAGTCTAGAAGAAAACCTTTCCTTTTCATTGTTTTGTTGTTACAACTACCACCCAAATAGTGACCACATCAAAACCTCTTACAAATATAATTTTTAACAGTCTGGAGGAACAATGGCTTCTGTTGCTGTTTGAAGTTTACCTCTTTATGAGTTTTTTTGTCAAATTATGATTCATTTAACTATGTCAGCATAATAATGGAATGCGCATATTTTGGCTGAAAAATTCTCCTATTGGTGAATAATACAAGCTTATTTTGATCACTTTTCAGAAACACTTTCATGTGAAAAAGCTTAGATGTTAAACATGCAAAACTTAACACCTTCAGACAGTTTCATGCAAAGTTTAACCCTTTGTTTCCACCTTATTTTCTTTTTAACTAAACATGACTGTCCACGTTGTAGCATCTCTGTAGGGGTAAAGAGTTACCTTGGATTCATTTGTAGGTGTGGACTACCTAGAAAACCATTGTACCCACACGTAGCTTACTGGAAATGTCATCCGGTAGGCAATAAGTTTACCGTAAACACTCAGTCACTGTCGCAGTTACAGCTGACCACAGATTCTGACATTTCAAAGGTTAATGGCTGCAGACACAAAACAGACAGGAAGCAGCTACACATACACTGAAATGCACCACAACATCTCACTGTGCCATATTCATAGGATGTACATACTGGACAAATTATACAGCATGCTTAACATTCTGGCTGCTAAACCAAATGCAGAAGTAGAAACCTTGTGTAACTTATTTAAAAGATAAATGATATATCAAAATCAGGATGAAATGTGTTCAAGAGTAGATTTAGAGTGTTTGCAGTGACAAACAGACACACGAACTAGACAAAGAAAGACGTTGTGCATATTAATTCCAGACGAGAACTTAAGCACACGTCTATCACAGAATCAAAACAGTTTCAAAATCCTACACATTTCCCCGACTTTGTAATCATCTTTTGATGATAACAGCAATCAAAACTTAAATCATGTGAATGAACATTTATATTGGAAAATACATGATTTGCATGATGATTTCATGTTCATAATCTTGAGAATGGCAATGTAAAGACGGTCTGGCTGGATGCCAAAGTGCCCTGGGGTATTGAACGATCTGTGTTCAGCCTAATACACATGTTTTCCTCAGCAGCATTCTTCCATTTTTGAAAGCTGACGGACGCGCAGCAAACAAACCATTTCAGATAGATGTCTTCGTATGGTGCACATCTGTTGATGGCCAATCTTCGAGAGACCGGTTCTGACACAAGTTCTGCACATGAAGCTACCAAGTGTCATTGTGGGTTGCTATTTTCAGCATTGGCATCTGTTGATGACAAGCCACTGCAGCCACTGTGATGGTGCAGGACAGCCAACAGGAGGTGGCACCAATTTCATAGAATCCTACAGTGCAGAAGGAGGCCATTCGGCCCATCAATTCTGCACCAACAACAATCCCACCCAGGCCCTATCCCCGCTTAGTTACCCTGCTAATCCCTCTAACCTACCACATCCCAGGACAATTTAGGGTTAATTTAGCATGTCCAATCAACCTAACCCACACACCTTTGGACTGTGGGAGGAAACCGGAGCACACAGAGGAAAGCCGCAGACATGGTGAGAATGTGCAAACTCCGCACAGATAGTGACCCGAGCCAGGAATCAAACCCAGGTCACCGGCGCTGTGAGGCAGCAGTGCTAACAACTGTGCCACCTTGCCGCCATTTCCTTGGTCGTGAGCTTCAATGCCATGCTTGCAAACTCCTTGAAACGGAGCTTTGGTGTCCTACTGGTCATCTGCTTCTGGCTACCTTAACCATGCAGGTAGTTTTGTATAACCATCTTCCATCCTGCAGATGTGCCCAAGCCAGTGAAGCTGCCTCTCTTCGAGCAGTGCTAACCAACTTGGGAGCTCTGCCTTTGAGAGGATTGCCACATTTATGATTCTTTTTCCTGCCAGGATATACCCATAATGTGTTGTAGACAGCAAAGATGGAAATTGTTGAGCTTGTTTTGATAGCTGTAAGTAGTCCATGTTTGCTTGTCATATATCAAAGTGCTGAGTACACAGGCCTCATAAACCACCAGCTTAGTCCTAAAGGTCAATATCCTCCCACAGTCCAAAGATGTGCAGGTTAGGTTGATTGGCCAGGTTAAAAATTGCCCCTTAGAGTCCTGGGATGTGTAGGTTAGAGGGATTAGCGGGTAAATATGTGGGGATAGGGCCTGGGTGGGATTGTGGTCGGTGCAGACTCGATGGGCCGAATGGCCTCCTTCTGCACTGTAGGGTTTCTATGATTTCTATGATGATGTTATTCCAAGCATGTTTCATGAGTTGGACAAAGGTGGTAGCTGCTTTTCCGATGCATATACCATCAAGAGACAGATAGCTTGTCACCGTGGACCTGAGGTGGCGGACTTTGCCAACTACTTCAAGTGGGTTATTACTTAGTGTGACCAGGGGTGGAGGTTGTTCCATGCTCACAGTTTTTTTGATGCTTATTATTCAAGGAGAACAAGGAGAGTTTGGGGCGGCATGGTGGCACAGTGGTTAGCACTGCTGCCTCACAGCATCAGGGACCCAGGTTCGATTCCCGGCTTGGGTCACTGTCTGTGTGGACTCTGCATGTTCTCCCCCTGTCTGCGTGGGTTGCCTCCGGGTGCTCTGGTTTCCTCCCACAGTCCAAAGATGTGAGGGTTAGGTGAATTGCCCCTTAGTGCCAGGGGGACTAGCTAGGGTAAATGCATGGGGTTATGGGGATAGGGCCTGTGTGGGATTGTGGTCGGTGCAGACTCGATGGGCCGAATGGCCTCCTTCTGCACTGTAGGATTCTAACAAGTTACAGGCGTGGGATAGATGGTCCATGAGCCTTTCTGGCTGAGTTTCCACGTGGGTGACAAGTGTTGCACCATCAGCATTTCTGATCAGGGCGCAGTGGATGGGATTTTCCGGCTGCACTCGCCCAAGACCGGAAAATCCCACCCGAGGTCAACGAACCTTTGCATGGTCCGCCCCCACCTGTTATGATTCTTGTGGCGAGTGGGATGGGAAAATTCCACCCAGTATGTTTTTGACTTTGCTTTCGGTCTTGACAGATTGTTGAGCTGGCTGTCTGACCTAGTCTTCATGTTAGCTCTTTCCATATCTGCTGGGAAGGCAAAGAGGTCAGGAATTGAGAGAGAAGATGCCAAACAGAGTGGGAGCTAGGACAGAGGCCTGTTTCCATGAAGACAATAAGATATAGGAGCAGAATTAGGCCATTCGGCCCATCGAGTCCCCTCCGCCACATTCACTCCACGTTTCACTCTGAAACTGTCAGAGGTGGAGCCAACCAGTTGAAGAATTGGTTGAGAATGAGGAGGTTTGGCAAACATCCAATTTCCCCCAAGATCTTGTACGGTTCCCTTATGCTACCTGTCCAACAAACGATACAGCATAATTATACTTGGGCTTTACTGGAAAATAAGTCATTGGGTGGGATTTTCCGGCCACGATCACCTCAAGACTGGAAAATCCCACCTGATGTCAACGGACCTTTGCATTGTCCACCCCCTCCCCCCGTCTGCTATGATTCCCGCAGTGGGCGGGATGGGAAAATTCCACCCATTGTGTCAAAGCTTTTCATCTTGCTCTCATCGGGACAATTGCAAGAATGCCAACGTCAAGGAAAACAACAACATTATACTGTAACAAAAGCCGAAAATGCTGTCAAATCTCAGCAGGTCTGACAGCATCTGTGGAGAGTATCGAGCCAATGTTTCGAGTCTGGATGACCCTTTGTCAAACTCTATTCTTTCTCCATAGATGCTGTCAGAGAGATTTTTCAGCATTTTCCTGGTTTTGTTTCAGATTCCAGCATCTGCAGTAATTTATTTTTAACTTTATACGGTATGTGAAGAGAGTGTTGATTGGTTGGCAAGTGGATTCTGATTGGGAGAGGTGTTGTCAGCATGCTTGATGCTGAAATACGATACACCAAAGGCATTGTGTGGAATAATGGCGGCCGTGATCAGACCATTTTGCACTGTATAGTGCACAAACTCATGGACAGGCCCAAAACCGTCACTTTTGGCCCTGTCTACCGAAGATTACCCTGGAGGAGCAAGATATCTGAAAGATTTGAGCAGAAGATGAAGCTAGCTGTTTCAAGCTGCGAGCACAGGTGATATTCGCTACTAACAGGATGCTGCCATCAAGTCAAAAAGACACTGGGGATGATTCTCCCAGCCCACTACACTGCTCTAGCAGCGCAACAGGCTGGGAGACATGAGCGGAGGCTATTTAGCAGGCTCCCCGCTAGGTGCCTGGACCTTCGCGCATCTCCGTGGCAAGGTTTTTTTGGAGAAATCAGCTCCACGCCGGAAATCGGTGCGGAGCGTATTTAAATATTGAAATTGACATTTGCATCCTATTAGCAGGCCCAGGACTGAAGTCAGCACTTCAGGCATGCTCCGCCATTCATTATGATCATGACTGATCATCCAACTCAATAGCCTGATCCCACCTTCCCCCCATATCCTTTGAACCCCTTCGCCTCAAGTGCTATATCTAACTGCTTCCTAAAAACATTCAATGTTTTGGCCTCAACTACTTCCTGTGGTAGCAAATTCCACAGGCTGACCACTCTCTGGGTGAAGATGTCTCTCCTCATCTCTGTCCTAAACAGTCTACCCTGTATCCTCAGGCTGTGATCCCAGCTTCTGGAAACCCCCATCATCAGAACATCCTCCTTGTATCTACCATTCATTATGATCATGACTGATCATCCAACTCAATAGCCTGATCCCGCCTTCCCCCCATATCCTTTGAACCCTTTCGCCTCAAGTGCTATATCTAACTGCTTCCTAAAAACATTCAATGTTTTGGCCTCAACTACTTCCTGTGGTAGCGAATTCCACAGGCTGACCACTCTCTGGGTGAAGATGTCTCTCCTCATCTCAGTCCTAAACAGTCTACCCTGTTTCCTCAGGCTGTGATCCCAGCTTCTGGAAACCCCCATCATCAGAACATCCTCCTTGTATCTACCCTGTCTAGTCCCGTTAGAATTTTATAGGTTTCTATGAGATCCCCCCTCATTCGTCTGAAGTCCAGTGAATACAATCCTAACTGATTCAATCATTTTTCATACATCAATACCACCATTGTAGGAATCAAACTGGTAAACTTTCTCTGCACTCCCTCTAGAGCAAGAACATCCTTCCTCAGATAAGGAGACCAGAACTGCACACAATATTCCAGGTGTGGCCTCACCAAGGCCCTGTATAGCTACATTACGACATCCCTGCTCCCTGTACTTGAATCCTCTCACTATGAAGGCCAGCATACCATTTGCCTTTTTAACTGCCTGCTGCACTTGCATGCTTACCTTCAGCGACTGGTGTACGAGGACACCCAGGTCTCGTTTTTATAAGTTTGGATGATTTTATATGACATCATTTAAATTTGAAAATGTTCAGGGTGGCATTATCTTCAACATGCTCTGCCTGATGCATATAAATGATGGTTCAATGGCTTTGAACTTTAATTTTCAAAGACAAAAAGGGACTTGAAGAAAAAATATGGGGTAAATTCTGTGCTTTCCTCAGACACACTTATTTACTTTCATTTCTGTTCATTTATGCCACTTTTTACATTCCAGCTTATGCCAACAAGAATGCCAAGGTATTTTGGTGTAAATCGGCAAGTTCAGCATAAAAATTTCCACAAATTTCAGGAAATCGTTTTACTTAAGCTAATCGAGGAAAATCTGAATTCTATCAGCGACCTTCGATTCCACTCTCTTGATTCAAATCTGAAGACAAGAGCTAAGTGTGAAAAGGGCAGTGAGTATAGTTGTCCTCAGCATCAGGGTGGTATTTGAAAGATTATGGAACCCAGGAGCCTTCATGAACATGATCTATAAGGTCAAAGGGGAAACCTTGCTTGATACCTGTCATACGCTATACCTGCCAGAGGTCAATCATCATCACCGCTGGAAATCACTGCAAGACTTTCCCAGGTAAGATGTATTGGTACAACTGCTGTTTCAGAGGAGCTTCCTTCATATTTGTTTCCACTTTTGGCTGCAGCAGGGATTTAGCAACAAGAATCATGGTCCTGGTGTGCCTGGAGAACATTCTCTGTGCTTGTGAGGGCAGCTTGGCAGATCGTTCAGACTAAGAAATGCAGCATAAAAATTGACAGCGAGACATTGTTTGAGGAGGTGCTTTGCTGAATGTACTGCACGCTCCACCAAACCATTCGATTGTGGATAAAGGGGGCTGCTTGTAACGTGTTCAAAATCTCATGGCTGGGCAAAGTCCTTGAACACCCAGCTCACAAACTGCCTGGCATTGTCTGTCATTAGTCATTGCGGGATGTCATGCATGGAAAAGTGTCTCTTCAGTTTTTGCACTACTGTTTGCTATTCATGTCAGGAAAATGATCAACTTCATGGGAATGAATCAACAAAGACCAGATGTTGTCTCCCATTCTAGTCAAATACATCTGCTGTGGTGAGTGAGAATGGAAGGTCAGGGATCTCATGAAGATGCAGTGGGTCTTTGATTTGGTGAGGCCTGAGCACATTGCATGGTGCACACCTGGACACCCCCCTCTCGATCTCACCATAAAATTGACAGCCTTCGCTTTGTCACTTCAATCCCCAGGTGGCCTTGCTGAAGCTGGTGGGCGGAGCATTTCTGCAGAGAATGAGAGATTGCAAACATCTGGTCACACAGTATCAGTTCAGCCTACACTATGAATGACTCCCCTACTGGGGCAGCTCTTTTCCTTTTGCAGGCCATCCCTTCATGATGATATCATGGAGCCAATTGTATGTGTGGTCCATCTGCAGGAGAGCTTTGTGTTCATCAATTTTGTGTGACAACAGCACTTAGATTGTCATAATGTCCTCACACACTGCATGCTCGGTGGTGGGTAGGTAAGCCCTGGAGAGGGCATCGGTGCGGTATAGTTCCTTACCACACTTGTAGATCAGACTGAGGTTGTATCATTGGAGTTTGAACTTCATTAACCGCAGGCAGTGTGATACAGTATGGAGGGGCTTTTTGAAGATGGAAATGAGTGGCTGGGGATCAGTTTCAATGGGTGGGTGGCCGTAAGTGAAATCATGACATTTTTGACAGTCAAAGACATGGGTAATTATTCTGTAATAATTCAGATACCATATCATCAAATTATTTTGTCAAATTTATTGCAAGTAGAGTCATAGAATTATAGAATCATAGAATTCCTACAGTACAGAATGAGGCCATTCAGCCCGTCAAGTCTGCACCAACCACAATCCCCCTACCCAGGCCCCATCCCCTTAACCCCACGTATTTACCCTGCTAGTCCCCTTGATACTATGGGACAATTTACCATGGCCAATCAAACTAACCCGCACATGGGAGGAAACAGACGCACCTGGAGGAAACCCACGCAAACACAAGGAGAACGTTTTGAGGGTTCTTCATCAAGCAGGATCTGCAGTAGCTCCCTTGCAGACAGAAACAGGGGAATTTATAACGGGGAACAAAGAAATGGCTAACCAACTAAAGACATACCTTGATTCTGTCTTCACAAAGGAGGACACAAATAATGTACCAGAAATGTTGGAGAACACAGGGTTTAGTGAGAGGGAGGAACTGAAGGAAATCAGTATTAGTAAGGAAATTATATTGGGGAAATTGATGGGATTGAAGGCCGATAAATCTCCAGGGCCTGATAATTTACATCCCAGAGTACTTAAGGAAGTTGCCCTAGAAATAGTGGATGCATTGATGACCATCTTTCAAGATTATATATACTCTGGAACAGTTCTCACAGATTAGAGGGTAATTAATGTGACCCCGCTATTTAAAAAGGAAGATAGAGAGAAAGAAGGGAATTATAGACCAGTCAGCCTAACGTTGGTAGAGGGGAAAATGCTAGAGTCCATCATAACAATTTTATCGCAGAGCTCTTGGAAAACAGTGATAGAATTGGACAGTCAGCATGGATTTATGAAAGGCAAATCATGCTTGACTAATCTACTGGAATTCTTCAAGGATGTAACTAGTAGAGTTGATGAGGGGGAGCCAGTGGATGTGGTTTATTCAGACATTCAGAAGGTTTTTGACAAGGTCCCACATAAGAGATTAGTGTATAAAATTAAAGTGTATAGGATTGGGGGTAGTGTATTGAGATGGATGGAAAACTAGTTGATAGCCAGGAAACATAGGGTAGGAATAAATGGGTCTTTTTCCAAGTGCAGGCAATAACTATTGGGGTACTGCAAGGATCAGTGCTGGGACCCCAGCTATTCACAATGTATATTAATGATTTAGATGAAGAAACTAAATGTAATGTCTCCAAATTTGCAGATGATACATAGCTGGGTGGGAAATTGAGCTGTGAGGAAGATGCAGAGATGCTTCAGTGTGATTTGGACAAGTTGAGCAAGTGGGTAAATGCATGACAGATGCAGTATTGTGTGGATAAATGTGAGGTTACCCACTTTGGTAGTAAAAATAGGAAAGCAGATTATTATCTGAATGGCTATAGATTACGAGAGCGGAACGTGCAACAAGACCTGGGTGTTCTCGTACACCAGTCGCTGAAGATAAGCATGCTGGTGCAGCAGGCGGTGAAGAAGGCAAGTGGTATGTTGGCCTTCATAGTGAGAGGATTCAAGTACAGGAGCAGGGATGACTTGCTGCAATTATACATGGCCTTGGAGAGGCCACCCCTGGAATAACATGTGCCAGTGTTGGTCTCCTTATCTAAGGAAGGGCTGTTATTGCTCGAGAGGGAGTGCAGAGAAAGTTTACCAGACTGACTTCTGAGATATCGGGGCTGACATATGAGGAGAGATTGAGTAGGTTAGGATTATATTCGCTGGAGTTTAGAAGAATGAGGGAGATCTCATAGAAACCTGTAAAATTCTAACAGGACTAAACAGGGTAGATGTAGGAAGGGTGTTTCTAATGGCAGGAAATTCCAGAACCAGGAGTCACAATCTAAGGATATGGGGTAGACCATTTAGGACAGAGATGAGGGGAAATTTCTTCACCCAGAGAGTGCTGAATTCGCTACCACAAAAAGCAGTTCAGGCCAAATTATTGAAGGACTTAGACATAGCTCTTGGGGCTAAAGTGATCAAAGGACAGGGAGGGGGAAGTGGGAACAGGTTACTGAGTTGAATAATCAGCCATAATTATAATGAATGGGGGAGCAGGCTCTCAGAGCTGAATGGCCTACTCCTGCTCCTATTTTCTATGTTTCTATGCCAAAATCTACATTTCGCATCCAAGATGCCGAACAGCTTGGCATTAGGCATGCCTGCTCTGACCTGTTCAACTGTCTTCATTTGATGGTGAGATCTCAGAAGTGTTTTATTAAAGTGAACTGGGTGGATGCAAGTTCTGACTGTGCCATCTTTCATCACTGCAGCTACCATTGCAGAGACCCATTCTGTGGCTTCTGATGCGCTATCAATTAGGCAAAAGACTACTTGTGTGCCAATACAACTGTAGGCTTTTATTCATAACAGAAACAGGAGCACATCCCAACAGGTAACCGACCCAAACTGAACAAGGGGAAGGAGACAGCCACCTTTATACTAGGTGACAAGGGGAGGAGCCGAGCCGGCAGGGGATGTGTCCAAGCATAGCAAACACACAACGGTGGTCCAGGCAGGACAAAGGCACAACTGAAGTCCACCACAGCCTCATCCATGGGGGCTATAATACCCAATCTTGTCATTCTGTCTAGTTCATCTATTACCTTCTGTTTCAAGGCCAGGGGTATTCTTCCTGGAGAACACAATGGGTGGGACAGAGTCATCCAACGTCATGTGATATATAACAGGCAGCTTCCCAATAACATCACAGGCAAACACGTCTCTGTCTTCCAGCATCTCTGATGCCTTTTGCTGTAAGGTTTGAATATCTGGCCGAAGGCAGATTAGTCCTAGTGCAATGCTGTCATGGAGACCCAGTAAGGGTTTGACTTCCTTGTTGACCACTTGCCCTGTGTGTAGTCCAAGGTGACAACGTCTGTTGTGCCTATGGCCTATCCACCACATGCAACAATGTTTACTTTGTTGGTGGAACATAGTGCCGCACAATTTTCTTCAGAAATATCTTCAACAAAAGCATTTGGCCCCAGTGTCAATTTTGATTTTGTGTTTGGCATTATTGTGAGCAATGATGAGTATTGTGAATATTTCACCGTTTCAGTGATAAGGTCAACACTTTCACAATAGAATGCTTCCAGGGCTCAAGGTTTTTGTTTATCTTCAGCTTATTCACTTTGCTTACATAGGGACGCTCACTGTCAGAGATGTCACGGTGCAGGCTTGATGGGCCGAATGACCTCCTCTGCACTGTGGGGATTCTATGATTCTATGATATACTGAGCTTTGGAAAGGTAGCTGGTTGCAACATGTATTGCGGTTGCGGCTGGTTGCTGTAGCTTTGATCTGCAACATGAGGCAAAATGACTCCATTTACCACAGGTGATGCAGCGCTTGTTAAATGCAAAGCATGTGCTTCTTGTTTGTGGGTGCTGGCGATTCCAGTTTGAGCAGGGTGTGTTTTGTACCAAAAATACTTCAGCTTCTCTTAATTCTTTCATCCACCTCTTTGACTGTTCATTCAATATGTAAACGTTAATGGCGGATTCCAACATTTATTTCATGGAGCAGCTATTTATGCACATTGTCACTGTGTATTCCACACACTTAACGGTCTCTTATGAGCTCATCAGTGAGAGCACCACATTCGCACCTTTTTGCCAGAATTTTCAGTATTGAAACATGCTAGTGTACCGATTCAAGTGCTTCTGACTAGCGGTATTGAAAGCATGTCCATCCATGATCATGGGCAGGATTTACCATGAAGCCCACCGTGTGTTTCATGGCGGCAGGAGGGAGCCCGCCATTGGCTGGCAGTGGGATCTTCTGTTCCCACCATTGTAAGACCACAGGACCATAAGAAATAGGAACAGTTTAGCTCCTTGAGCCTGCTCCGCCATTCAGTAGGATCATGGCTGATCCAACATTTCTCATGTCGACTTCCTGCCCTTTTCCCGTAACACATGATTCCTTTATTGATCAATGGGGTTTCCCACTGAATGCACCCCTCACCGCTGTAAAACCCGTGACGGGGATGTGTCTTCAGCGGGACCGGAAACTCCCATCGGCATGAACAGCCAGAATGTTCCAGCCATCATATTTTATAGGTGTGCAAATTTGTTCAAATTTCTTTAGTACTACCTCAGGGTTCTCTTAGTCTTCCCCCTTCTGGAATGTGAAAGATTCCAATTTCTCCACAGCCTCCGGGTCTTCTAGGTTCAGTTAAGTGTAGGCTTGGACTTTCTTCAACTTGTCAGATAGATCGGCATTGCAGTAAATGCACCATTCCTTCTCGATACTTTTCCAGTTGTCAGCAATGTTCTCATCAATAGTGAACGGGTTGATGTGCCGGAGTCCTTGTGTCATCTCAGCCACCACCTGACACCATGTGTGATTGTGTAAGAATGACACAGGCGATAACTTTCAACAGTTTGTTACAAAAGGTCTTTGACTGCTCCTACATGCTTTGCGGCATGGTGGCATAGTGGTTAGCACTCTTAAGGAGCTTTGTTTATTTATAAAAGTTGATTCAACAGTTAATGATTGGAACAGTTATATTGGTTTAGAGGCATTATATCTTTGTTTTAAAGAAATAAGGGTGTTATTAGAAATGTGTTAGTAAAGAAATAGGAACCAAAGTCACCATAGCCCAGATGACTGTAGACTATGATTTATTCTGAGGGTCACCATTCCTCAAGCGAGGGGCAAGGTTAAGAAAGCAGGCCTTAATGAATAAACTTAGCCAGTATGGGAATGGAATTGTACCCATGCTGTTGAGGTTGCTCTGCATCACTAACCAGCCATCTAACTAACAGAGCTAAACCAACCCCCAAAAATAGCTCATCGCTATGAGGATGTACATCCTGACTGCTGTACTCCAGCCAAAAACTGAGTAAGAATGTATCAGCCTATCAGTCCATGAGTCACATGGAGAACAGCAGCAAGGAAGCTCCATTATCTGCAGCCTAAAGCCTGATTATTTCTAACTTATGGGCGCTGGAAGATAACAGAATGCAACAGAAGCTGCAATTATAAACCAGAGTATCAGATTTCCAGAAACAATGTTGTGCCCTTCCAGTGCCAGGGACCCGGGTTCAATTCCTATCTCAGGTCACTGTCTGTGTGGAGTTTGCATGTTCTCCCCATGTTTGTGTGGGTTTCTTCCGGGTGTTCCGGTTTCCTCCCACAGTCCAAAAATATGCGGGTTAGGTGGATTGGCCATGCTAAATTGCCCCTTAGTGTCAGGGGGACTAGCTAGGATAAATACATGGGGTTATGGGGATAGGGCCTGGATGGGATTGTGGTCAGTGCAGACTCGATGGGCCAAATGGCCTCATTCTGCACTGTAGAACTCTATGATTCTATTATTGCGCTAGTGGCCATGAGGGAGTAACTTCCGGCACCCTCCCCACATCACCTATCGTTTGCCAGTGAACCGTTCATATGGCAATATGTGAATGGGTGCACATTCTACACATGCCGCCTTTTTTTTTATTTCTGAAAATGATACATTTGCAATGAAGTTTATTTCAACTCGAAATTCCAATTCCACGCTGAGATGTCCGTTGTGATGTTTGTTATGTCTTTAACGCAGCATAGCGTTTGTATATTCTCAAATATCCAGTCCATTCCTTCCAGGCAAAGTAGGATGTAATGGGCCAATACTCACCTGCATTCGGGTTTGAGGCCTCAAGATTGGGAAGGAGCAGCTACCAACCTAAGTAAGTTGCAGAGGGACTATGATGATTGAGGTCAGAGTCCCAGATTATTTTTTGCACAGAGTAACTCTGGAAGGGCTCGACATTGTTTCTGGAAATCTGATACTCTGGTTCATAATTGCAGCTTCTGTTGCATTCTGTTATCTTCCAGTGCCCATAAGTTAGAAATAATCAGGCTTTAGACTGCAGATAATGGAGCTTCCTTGCTGCTGTTCTCCATGTGACTCATGGACTGATAGGCTGATACATTCTTACTCAGTTTTTGGCTGGAGTACAGCAGTCAGGATGTACATCCTCATAGCGATTAGCTATTTTGGGGGGTTGGTTTAGCTCTGTTGGTTAGATGGTTGGTTAATAATGCAGAGGAACCTCAACAGCATGGGTACAATTCCATTCCCATACTGGCTAAGTTTATTCATTAAGGCCTGCCTTCTTAACCATGCCCCTCGCTTGAGGAATGGTGACCCTCAGAATAAATCATAGTCTACAGTCATCTGGGCTATGGTGACTTTGGTTCCTATTTCTTTACTAACACATTTCTAATAACACCCTTATTTCTTTAAAATGAAGATATAATGCCTCTAAACCAATATAACTGTTCCAATCATTAACTGTTTAATCAACTTTTATAAATAAACAAAGCTCCTTAAGAGTCTTTTAGGGCTTGTTTCCTTTGAATATTGTTCATGGTATTGCTTAGCTGGTAGTGTATTGTGCCTCCAACTTGTAGAATTGGAATTCTCACCGGTGAGTTGGTAAATTGCATAGACGATGTTATGTGCGTTGCTCGTGATGTGGTTGGAGTTATACTTACTGTTGATAATATGTCACTTGCTGGTGACATTAATGTTGGTGATGCTGTTGGTGTTGTCCAGCTAGTTTGTGATGTTGTTGGTGTTGTTGTTGATCTTTTCTGCTTTACCAGCTCAGGTGCAGGTCATATCTGCTTCACATTCACTTACTGGTTTCAGTCTCAATGATGATTGACCTTGGAGTCTCATCTTCACCAACCACTTTTGCTGGGTTCCAGGTTTTCATGATTCGATCCTGTACATATCCAGTTTGCCCTTTCAACAACTCAGGTAGAGATTTGCCATGCTTGCTGAAGTACTGATCTCCTTGTGCATCAGTGAGATGTTGTCTTCCTTCCTCCTGGTAACTTGGAGGGCGCATCTTGCTTGGGTAGAGTTTCCTTACATTTCCTTCCACTCAATTGCTCTGCACGTGATTTCACGCCAGCCTTGAGCGATATAGATCAAAGTGACAATAAGATAAGATTTGGGCTTTCCATTGTCTCTCACCCTTTTGTGAGGATTCTCTTGACCATTTGACTGTCTAACCTGTGTCCCATTGGATAATGTGGTGATGAGGTGATGGTGTTGAACCAATGCTGCTTAGCGAATCGCTTAAATTCTCCAGAGGTGAATGGCGTTCCGTTGTTACATATCACTCTTTCAGGAATCCTTTGTTAAGCAAACAGAGCTCATGCTGCTGAGGTGATTATTGTAGGCTGATGCATTGTTGCTTGGCACATGACTGCAGTGTAGCAGTAATATGTGACAACCCGGATGTACACTCTCAGAAAAATTGTTCCTACCTCTTTATGAATAATATAAAACCTAAGAGTTTTGTGTATGAAATTGGACCTGAAAATCAAATCTGAATAATGTTTCTGGTGAGTGATGGAGAAGGCAAACACTGATGCATTAATGCATTTGTGTTGCCATGGTCTTTTTATTCTACAGTGAGAATGCGATAGAACAAGAACCTGAAGGAACTTCTGGGATTTTTAAGTTTAATCTGAGCTACTTTCATTAGCATAACTATGTTTTTCTCCAAACTTTTAGCAAAGCACCTCTATTTCAATTTCAAGGGTATTTACAAAACTTTATATTCCAAAAGTTGCTTGTAGATTGATGGATAGCTGAACGCTGACACTTTGCACGTAACCCATAGTATAGAGCTGCAAATATTGCTCGGTGCAACGTGGGTTGATTCCACAAATAAATCATTCATCCGGAGGCGTTAACCAGCAAATTACTTGGCATTTGTTATTCACTGAGCATTTCAGATCTGCAAAGTGAAATTGAGCAGAGAACCAGCTTCAAGGGTATCAATTACTGATCTATTATTAAAAGATATTGATGTCCCTTTGATTTGTGTCCTTAGAACATGCTTCTCGCATCCTTACTAATCATTTGGTAAGGTTGGAATTGGCAGCCACCCTTCCTTCAGCAGTCGTGTGCACCAAACATGTTTCACAGGCAGGGCGTTACTCCCTCACTGGGGTTGGATGGTCACTTTCTAACATCCCTCACTCTCCAATAAAAAGACAATATTGTTATAGCTCAATAAATCCAGGAATGGCTATATTGCAGACCAGTTTGAAGGAAATTTACTGGTGCCACATTAGTCTCATGTCATAAGTTCATAAGATATAGGAGCAGAATTAGGCCATTTGGCCCATCGAGTCTGCTCCGCCATTCGATCATGGCTGATATGCTCCTTGTCCCCATTTTCCTGTCTTCTCTCCATAACCCTTCAACCCATTATCAGGTTACGATGCCTAGATTGACTGGACAACCTATGTCCTCCACTGTAAGTAACCAAACCTATTTCGCTATCATATTCAGCTTAAGGCTGAATTCATCCTGTTTGGCTCCCACCAGAAGCTCACTGGACACCATAACTAATTTCACTCTCTGACCGTCCAGTCATTACACAGAACATATCAACTCAGAAACAGACTATTTAGCCCATAGGTGTGACACCTTGATAGCCGCTTGACCCTAAGTTGAGTTCTAAACGGGACATCCAATGTGTTGATAAGTCTGCTTATTTCCACCTCTGAAACATGGTTTCTTTATCATATCTCACTGCTGCTCAAATGCTTTTGTCACACCATGCTTAGCTTTTCATAGAATCATAGAAACCCTACAGTGCAGAAGGAGGCCATTCGGCCCATCGAGTCTGCACCGACCACAATCCCACCCAGGCCCTACCCCCACATATTTTACCCACTAATCCCTCTAACCTACACATCTCAGGACTCTAAGGGGCAATTTTTAACCTGGCCAATCAACCTAACCCGCACATCTTTTTCCAAAGAGGGTGCATGATCAGTAAGTGACACGAAAATTGGTGGGTGTGGTAAATAGCGAGGAGGAATGCTTTGGATTGCAGGATGACATAGAAGGGCTGGTCGGGTGGGCAGAATAGTGGGGAATGGAATTTAACCCTGAAAAGTGTGAGGTGCTACATTTTGGGAATACGCAATGAAAGGTAGGATGCTGGAAATACAGAGGATCAGAGAAACCTTGGGGTGCACCAAAGATCCCAGAGGCAGCAGGCACAAAAGGTGATGAAAAAAGTATCTTGGACGCTTAGCTTTATTAGCTGAGGCATAGTGTATAAGAGCAGGGAGGTTGTGATGGAGCTGTATTAAATGCTTGCCAGGCAAAAGCCACTGTGTGTATTTCTAGTCGCCACACTATGGGAAGGCTGTGATTGAATTAGAAAGACGCAGAGGAGATTCACCAGTATGTTGCCTGGGCTGGAGTGTTTCAGCTATGAAAAGAGGCTGACTAGACTAGGGATTCCTTAGAGCAGAGAAGGCTGAGGGTGGGGGGAGGGGAGGGGTGCTGATTGAGGTGAATAAAAGTATGCGGGACATGGATAGGGTAGATAGGAAGAAATTCTTCCCCTTAGTAGAGGGGCCAATAACCAGGGGGCATAGATTTAAGTTAAGGAGCAGGAGATTTAGAGGTGCTTTGAGGAAAAACCTTTTTTTACCCAGAGGGTGGTGGCAATCTGGAACTCACTGCCTGAAAGGGTGGTAGAGGCAGGAACCCTCATAACATTTAAGAAGCATTTAGACAAGGCTACGGGCCAAGTACTGGAAAATGGAATTAGAATAGATTGGTGTTTGATGACTGGCACAGACATGATGGGCCAAAGGGCTATAATTCTATGATACTTGGCATGATTGCAAATTTCACCTTCTATCAACACCAGCTATTTCAGAATATTTATCGACCAGAGTTTGTATGTTATCTAGGTTCTGTAGCAGGTATGGTCTGCTTCATTATTGAGTGAAATTTGAGTGGAAGCAATCAGCAAGCGCCATGTGGGGAGGCGGTGGCATAGTGGTATTGTCGCTGAACTAGTAATCTGGAGACCCAGGGTAATACTCTGGGGACCTAGGTTCGAATCCCATCATGGCAGATGGTAAGATTTGAATTCAATAAAAATCTGGAATAAAAAAGTTCCAATGATGACCATGAAGCCATTGTTGACTGTTGGAGGGCCGAAGGGCCTGTTTCCTGTGCTGTACTGTTCTTTGTTCTTGTTCTTTGTTGTAAAAACCCATCTGGATCACGATGCCCTTTAGGGAAGGAAATCCGTCATCCTTACCTGGTCTGGCCTACATGTGACTCCAGATCCACAGCAATGTGGTTGACTCTTAATTGATCCTTAGGGATGGCCCACTTCTGATATTATGCAAAGTGAATATTAGTAATGAAGCAACAGAAGATGACAAAGAAGGAAGTGCTACCATGACCGCAATGCCCGCAAACTACAGAATATGAAGCCGGGCCAGACAGTCAGAATGCAAACTTTGTGTCATGATTAAAAATCCGGCTGTTTTGCACAGGCATGCTCCCCAACCCAACTTAAATATATATGTGGAATCACATGGAATAATAGGGGGCAATTCTCCCAGCCCCTGCTCCCAGTCCCAGCTCTCCTGGCCCCCTGGCACTGCCCAAGAGGCAAAATGGTAATGCCCAGGGGACACCTTGGCACTGCCCAGGGGGCACCTTGGCACTGCCCACTGGGCATTGGGCAGTGCCAAGAGGGCGGAGCCAGAGCAGGAGTGGGGCCTATAGGGGCGGGGCCTCTGGGAGGGTCAATCAGTGGGGGTCCCGCTGCCACTCTGCACTGGGATCAGTGACAGAGGGAGGGAAGTCAGCAATTGGGGCTGGCCATCGGGGAGGGGGGCGGTGGAGGTGGGGGGAGGGAGGGAGCAGGGATCAGGAGACCGGGACTAACGGGGGAAATCAAGGCAGGCCAGGGGTGGGGGGAGGGTTGTGGCTGACCCAGACATGTCGGGCGTCTGAGATCAGTGGGGCAGAGTTGCCGGGTCGCGGGGCTGGCCAGTGATTGAGCTGGCCAGCAATCGGGAGGCCGGCAGTGCGAGGCTACTGTGCATGTGCTGATCTCCGCTATGACAGATTGGCACACCCTCTCCAGTGGGAATAGGCCCCGCCCATAGATTTTTAATGAGATTCACGCTCGAGCACTCTGCAACGCACAGAGTGTGGGAGATTCATTTTGAAAATCCCGCTGGAAAAAAATGAGCGGCATTTACTCCAGTTTTTACATGAATTCAAAACTTTGAATTTTTTTTGGGATAATCCCACCCTATATGTTCTGTTCCTAAAAGTGGGAGGGGGTTGGGGGCAAATGACACATTTGGGACTTTTGTGCTAGTTTAGGCTCTGCGTATTCAAGTTCTCCATGTTGTATTTACTGCCATTTCAGTATTATTATTTACATGCAGTTATAGAAAATGCGGAAGAGGTAGAGCGTGCATCCACTCACATAAAGCCATATGACCTATGCACCAGCAGTGATAGGTGTTGTGGGTAAGGGCACTGGAAGTTACTCGCATGTGGCTAGGGGCACGGCATTTAAGAGTAGGCCTCAGTGATAAACTATTGAAGTTATTGCCTGTGTCATCATTCCCACACAACCACACAATATTACATAATGTGAATATTGTACTAAATTAATCAACGATCATTAACATAATACTGTATATAAAGGAACAGATCTTATTGGACCAAGTGCAATATATCCTTCCCCTTTGTTTCTCCCATTTCCTAACGGTAAAGGATGCTTCTATTTTTGAAAAGCTTGCAGTGAATAATTTTTCATGAACTGGGTTATAGGAATAGAGGACAGTTTCTTTCAACTTTACAGGGATAGGGCCTGGTTGGGATTGTTGCTGGTGCAGGCTCGATGGGCCGAATGGCCTCTGTCTGCACAGTACGGATTCTATGATTCTATTCTATGAACTATTCATCAGTGAGTAACTTCTTGGCCGGAATCTTCTGGGCATTCACCCCCGGGAGTATTGTGTGCAGTTTTGGTGTCCTTTTCTGAGGAAGGATGTTCAGCGAAGGTTTACCAGGCTGATTCCTGGGATGGCAGGTCTGTCATATGAGGAGAGACTAAATCGGTTAGGATTGAATTCACTGGAGCTTAGAGTGAGAAGGGATCTCATAGAAACTGATAAAATTCTAACAGGGTTAGACAAGGTAGATTCTGAAAGAATGTTCCCAATGGTGGGGGAGTCCAGAACGAAGGGTCATAGTTTGAGGATAAGGGGTAAACCTTTTAGAACTGAGGTGAGGAGAAATGTCTTCACCCAGAGAGTGGTGAATGTGTGGAATTCACTATCACAGAAAATAGTTGACGCCAAAATGTTGTGTGATTTCAAGAAGAAATTATACGTAGCTCTTGGGGCTAAATGTATCAAGGGATATGATGCGCGGGTTAGTTTACGGTATTCTCAGGTCTAACAGGGGTCTGGCTTTCTGAACCAGTTAACTTAGTTTTTTTACAATGTACCAACTTAGTTGACTATTTTTCCCACCATGCTATAATGTTTTATCTCGTTGATCATTCGTCTCCTTATACTACTGCAGGATTAATACAATTCTACATTCCCTCCTTTTGTCATATCATGACAACTAGTTAAATGGATATATCAGTAACACGATTAATAATGAATTTAAACAAGCAACCAAGCAATCCTATCCTTAATAGAAGTAGGAATAGTAGCATGAAGGTCTTAAAGATCCAACCAAATAATCCGTGACCCAGCCATCCTAACCAACCTGGTGGGTCATAATCATGAAATTCACGGCCAATCTTTTGAATTTGATCAGTCTGTCTCTTAATATGGTCGGCCAGGTTGGTGATATTTTCAGAGGCATCTGGGATATAAGTACAGCATTCCTGACCTACAATGGCGCATGTTCCTCCCTGCGAGGCTAACAGGTAATCCAAAGCCAGTCGATTTTGTAATGCCACGGTCCGGACAGCCACTAGCTCAGCCAAGACCTCGGCCAGTGCCTGTCCAGTTGCCCTGGCTTCTGCCGCTGTTACGTTTGCCAGTTGTTCCAATGCTGAGGCCATAAGAATCAGTTCGTTGACTGCCCTGCCCCTTCCATATAGTGGAAAGGCCATCATAAGGAACCGCTCGGTTCCTGCTCGCAGTGCCAAATGTTGAAGTGGAAACTTTCCTGCTTCTGACTGTGGAAGAGAGAGAGACTCAACAAATTTATACTGACAAAACGACAAGTCTTTATTAACTAATAAAATTACTGCATGCAGTAGTGGCAAAGACTTAAAGTCAGAGAGCAGTTGGTGCAACTGCTAGTTCCTTCCTAAGTCTGCAAATTTCATCAGAAATCAGTCCAATACTTATACAAAAACTTTATCAATTTTCATCACCAGAGCTTAGCCAGAAATTCACTGAACAGTACAAACATAGGCAGCGTCATAAATTGTGGTACATTAAGGAACACTTAGTTAATCCCTTCGGACCCTGTGTAACATTGTTCACACCATTATCTTGTTCTTTGATGCTGCAGAAAGAGTATGTGACTCTTTTCAACCCTGACCTTATCTAGCTTGATTCATCCAGCCCGAGGTCATGCGGGGGCGCGTTTATCAATATTTACGGGGGTTAGGCATAGCTAGATCTCCTCGGGTCTTACTCATTCCTTAAGTTAAGTGGAGTCAGATTTATCAGATTCCACAGGGGTCAAGCTTCTTGGAAGATCTAACAGAGGTCAAGCTTCCCCCAGGCTTCTTGGAGACGGTATTCTCAGGTCTAACAGGGGTCTGGCTTTCTGAACGAGTTACCTTAGTTTTTTTACAATGTACCAACTTAGTTGACTATTATTCCCATCATGCTATAATGTTTCATCTAGTTGATCATTCGTCTCCTTATACTACTGCAGAATTAATACAATTCTACAGTGGGGGAGATCAGAACTAAGGGTCATAGTTTGAGGATAAGGGGTAAACCTTTTAGAACTGAGGTGAGGAGAAATGTCTTCACCCAGAGAGTGATGAATGTGTGGAATTCACTATCACAGAAAATAGCTGACGCCAAAATGTTGTGTGATTTCAAGAAGAAATTATATGTAGCTCTTGGGGCTAAATGTATCAAGGGATATGATGCGTGGGTTAGGTTGATTGGCCATGATAAATTGCCCCTTAGTGTCAGGGGTACTAGCAGGGTAAATACGTGGGTTACGGGGATAGGGCCTGGGTGGGATTGTTGTCAGTGAAGGCTCATGGGCTGAATGACCTCCTTCTGCATGTTAGGGTTTCTATGACTCTATGAGTCTATATGGGGGGAAGAGGGGATCAGGATATTGAATTTGATGATCAGCCATGATCTTAATGAATGGCGGAACAGGCTCAATGGGCCGAATGGCCCATTACTGCTTCTGGTTTCTATGCTTCTTTGCTTCTATGTTTCTAAGCTCCCTCCGCCGCTGCCTGTGGAACAGAGAATTTGGCACTCAGCCAAATCTCTGCTCACTGCAGTGGGACTGGAGAATTCCAGCTGTGGGTGAAGTCGGAGAATCCGACCCATTATCTCCTCCCTAAGCTAGACCTTGGAGGGTTACAGCAGCTCCACTGTTATAATGTAAGCAAGATTCCAGCAGAAAGTTACAGTTAGAAAGCGTACTTAAATACTTGTACATTTTTTATTATTCATTCGTGGGATATGAGTATCATTGGCTGGCCAGCATTCATTGCCCATTGCTAATTGCCCTTGAACAGTATGTATGTGAATTTTTAAAAATGTTCTTGCTTTCACAACGGTGCTCATGTCTCACCCATAAAATCCAATCAATAAGTACAGCTCTCAATCATGTTTAGTCCTCACAGTTCTGGGATTTGTTGAACATAAGACCATAAGACCATAAGACATAGGAGCGGAAGTAAGGCCATTCGGCCCATCGAGTCCACTCCACCATTCAATCATGGTTGATTTCAACTCCATTTACCCGCTCTCTCCCCATAGCCCTTAATTCCTCGACAAATCAAGAATTTATCAATTTCTGTCTTGAAGACGCTCAACGTCTCGGCCTCCACAGCCCTCTGTGGCAATGAATTCCACAGACCCACCACTCTCTGGCTGAAGAAATTTCTCCTCATCTCTGTTCTAAAGTGACTCCCTTTTATTCTAAGGCTGTGCCCCCGCGTCCTAGTCTCCCCTGTTAATGGAAACAACTTCCCTACGTCCATCCTATCTAAGCCGTTCATTATCTTGTAAGTTTCTATCAGATCTCCCCTCAACCTCCTAAACTCCAATGAATATAATCCCACGATCCTCAGACGTTCATCGTATGTCAGGCCTACCATTCCTGGGATCATCCGTGTGAATCTCCGCTGGACCCGCTCCAGTGCCAGTATGTCCTTCCTGAGGTGTGGGGCCCAAAATTGCTCACAGTACTCCAAATGGGGCCTAACCAGTGCTTTATAAAGCCTCAGAAGTACATCCCTGCTTTTGTATTCCAAGCCTCTTGAGATAAATGACAAATGACAACATAGTATAGTGGTCCACATCAGTAATGCTTTGCTCAAGAAGGTTGGGCAAAATGAGGGAGTACTGGTCTCGTGATTCTGATGCTCATATTTTATCAGTCATTTGTAAAGACAGTGATCAATTCTCATCTATCAATTTATTTCATCCAAATAAAATGCTCCATCATTTTTTCAACATCTTTAATTCTTTATTTTTTTCCCCTGAACAGCATGGCGGGGTTTTCATGTTCAGAATGAGGACCACCAGCCCAACAAAAGGTGCATTCACCCATGTTCAGCACTAGGTGTCAGTAAGCAGCAGGGCCAGGTACAGTGCCTGATTAGTCATATTCAGTTGAAAACTCAGGCTAGTCGGCCCCCAGCGGTGTGCTGCAGTACAAAACAACGGGTTAGATAAAACTCAAAACCATTTTCTTCCGAACTCTCGCCTTTAGCAAATCGTAGAATAGAATTCCTACTGTGCAAAAGGAGGCCATTCGACCGCAATGCCACCCAGACCCTATTCCCATAATCCCTCATATTTACCCTGCTAATCTCCCTGACACTAGGGTTAATTTAGCATGGCCAATCCTCCTAACCCACACATCTTTGGACTGTGGGAGGAAACCAGAGCGCCCGGAGGGAACACACGCAGACACGGGGAGAATGTGCAAACTCCACGCAGACAGTCACTCAAAGCCGAAATTGAACCTGCAGTGAAGCAGCAACGCTAACCATTGTACCACCGTGCTGCCCCAAATGACAAAGGCTTTCATCTCATCAGTTTAAGCTAGGTGTGAACGTAAATCTGAATAGCGAAAGAACAATATCACAGATGTTACTGTAAAAACTGCAGATGTAGGAAATCTGAAATGAGAATGAAAAGGCTGGAAATACTCAGCAAGTCAGGCAGCACCTGTGAAGAGAAACGGAATTAACTCTGAGGCAGAATTTAATTCAGTTCATCGTGGCAGGAGACTTGGCAGCCGGGTCCACTTAGTCATGGGAGAGGCCACAAGTCAGGCTTCACGTGGTGGGTAAACCCCCTGTGATTAAGTTGGATGTGGGAACGGGCCTATCTGGGACACTTGCTCACTTGTGTAGGAATTTCAATGAGGCGCATTATGGAGCCAATTGATGCCAATTATCCCTGAACCCACCAGAGTTTAGTGGTGGCTCAGGGACCAAATGCGAGTGGCATGGCTTTTGTGTGCTTCCCAGCATTTCCTGTCAGGTTTATTTGCAGTCTTCCAGAGAGAGCCTCTCTTTCAAAGGAATTTAGTGCCCGGTCAAGGGATCCGGAATTAGAAAGGTGGGCACCACTGAAAGTCACCCCCAGCTCTTGTCTCCCAACACCATTGCCCCCCATCCCTGCCACCCACCTCCCTTCCCCCCCCTTCACTATCCCTGTCACCATCCCCCGTCCCCCATCTCGCTCCCCCTTAAGTTCAGGGATCCAGTACCAATTCCTCGTGAAATCCCTTCTGCACGACCAGTCGTGGCCACTGCCCTCAGCGGCACTGCTGGCAATGGAGAACTGCAGGCCTCTGATTGGCTGGCAGCTCTCAGCAGGCAGAATATCCACCTCTGGGGTCCTAACTCCTGGAGAAGGCTCATTGTTGGCCAGTAAGGTGCCTTTTACTCAGTTAATTCAGTCAGGCCTCTCCCACAGAAACGGGTTTCCCACCAATTCTACAACAAATGGGTGGGAGAAGCATCAGAAACATAAAACTCCACCCTCTGTTTCTCTCCACAGCTGTTGCCTCTCCTATTCCTTTCATTTTGGCTTATCCTACCGAATGGGTTCAGTTGTACTGGAGAAGTAAAAATATGCCGAATGGGACTCAGGAAGCAGTTTATCATAGCACATTTAAAAAATCATGCAGTTTTGATGCTATCTGCTGCATGACAACTGTGAAACAGACCCCTCAACATATTTCTTACTCTAAGCTGAATACTTCAGGTCAAATATATTACAAAATCAAAAGAATGTTTTCTTTGACTGATCTTTTTGAGAAGACTGTTTCCAGTGCCACCTCCTCATACTTTAATATAACTTTTCAATTGTATCAGATCACTGCCAACAAGGGCCATTGAGTGTCTAAATTTTCAAATTAATTATGCCCAATTACTAGATATAAAACGGTTATGATTAATTGAAAAAAGAATGACTTGATTAGAAAGAGCCAGCGTGGATTTGCAAAACGTAACTCATGTCTTCCAAGGCCTGTTGAGGTTTTTGAGAAGGTAACTAACATGATAGATACAATACAGTCTGCACGAGTTATTTCTTTGGGCTTCCACCAGGTAACTGACAAGATTCTGCATAAATGTTAACAAAAATGAGAGCGTGTGGAAGTGGAAGTGATCTATTGGTTTGAATATGGGATTGTTTTGGAGGGAGGAGACAGAGCAGTGATAATGGGTATCTATTCACATTGTGGGATATAGCTAGTGCAGGGATCAATCTGTACTCAGGTCACAGTCTTTCACTATACCTATGAATGAAGTGGGCAAAGGAATATCGAGCTAAAAATCTAATTTTGTTGACGGCACGCAATAACTGATGGTGGGTGTTATAGTGCAGATGGAAGCAACAAGTTACAAAATGACAGGAACAGATTAAGTGAATGGGCAAGTGTAGCACATGAAATTTAATATGGCAAAGTGTAATCATCCATTGTGGACCCAGAAAAGATAGATTAGAAAAATAATCTAAATAAAAAAGACTTGCATTTATATAACACCTCTCCTGACCACCAAACATCTTAAAGCACTTTACAACCATTGAAGTACTTTTGAATTGTCATCATTGTTGTAATGTAGGAAACCACAATTGTCAATTTCCGCACAGCAAGGTCCCACAAAGAGCAATGTGATACATAAACTGCTCTAGTGGTTTTGATTGAGGGACTAGGACACAGGAGATCACCTTCCTATTCAAAATTGTCCCATGGGAAACTTTTACACCTACCTGAGAGTGCAGATGGGGCCTCGACTTAATGACTTATCCGTCAATACTGCACTGGAGTGTCAGCCTTGTTCTTTGTACTCAGCTGTTGGAATGGGACTTGAACCTGGAACCTTCAGATCCAGAGGAAAATTGAGCTGCAGCTGACATATGAGGGGTAATGCTAGGAGACCGAAGGGTGAGGAGGGAGATTTAGCTGTCAAAGTGCAGAGATTACTAAAAAGTAACGGATGGGTACACAAATAATTTAAAGGGTTAATGGAATTTCTCAAAGGGGCTTTGAAAACACCGGGGTGAAAGTTTTTTTTTATTCATTCGTGGGACATGGGCATTGCTGGCTGGCCAGCATTTATTGCCCATCCCTAGTTGCCCGAGGGCAGTCGAGAGACAAACCATGTTGCTATGGCTCTCCGAAACAATCCCATATTCAAACCAATAGATCACTTCCACTTCCACACACTCTCATTTTTGTTAACATTTATGCAGAATCTTGTCAGTTACCTGGTGGAAGCCCAAAGAAATAACTCGTATAGGCCAGGCCAGGTAAGGCTGTCAGATTTCCTTCCCTAAAAGACATTGGTGAACCAGATGCATTTTCCCGACAATCGACAACGGTCATCAGTAGATTCTGAATTCCAGATATTTTTTATTGAATTCAAATTCCACCATCTACCATGGTGGGATTTGAACCTGGATCCCCAGAACATTAGCTGAGTTTCTGGATTAATAGTCTAGCTATCCCACTAGGCCTTCCTGTGCAGAGCTCTGGCTAGAATGCATTTGTTATTCTGCATCTAATTCTGAGCACAGCACATCAGAAAGGGTAAATTGGTCTTGGAGGGGATCGAGTACAGATTCATCAAAAGGGTGAAATGATGAGGACAGGTTGTACAGACTAGACTGTGGGGGCGACCTTACCGAAAACATTCGAAATGCTGAATGAGCAAGAAAACGGGAGAGTTTCAGGCTTGTTTTGTCGGCGATTGTTTCTTTGAACAGAAAAGATTAAAGAGTCATTAAATGGAATAAGTTTAAGTTTAGGTTGAATAAAGGATTCTAGAAAATTTGAAACTGAGATTAATAGATTCAAGGTCCCCCATGCAAGGCTTCTAGAAAAAGTGAGAGGGCATGGGATCCAAGGGGCTGCTGCCCGGTGGATCCAGAACTGGCTTGCCCAAAGGAACACAGTAAGAAGTCTCACAACACCAGGTTAAAGTCCAACAGGTTTATTTGGTAGCAAATACCATAAGCTTTCGGAGCGCTGCTCCTTCGTCAGATAAGGAGCAGCGCTCCGAAAGCTTATGGTATTTGCTACCAAATAAACCTGTTGGACTTTAACCTGGTGTTGTGAGACTTCTTACTGTGTTCACCCCAGTCCAACGCCGGCATCTCCACATCTTGCCCAAAGGAGGCAGAGAGTGGGTATAGATGGGTCTTTTTCTAAATGGAGGTCGGTCACCAGTGGTGTGCCCCAGGGATCTGTTCTGGGACCCTTGCTGTTTGTCATTTTCATAAATGACCTGGATGAGGAAGCAGAGGGATGGGTTGGTAAGTTTGCCGACGGCACGAAGGTTGGTGGGGTTGTGGATAGTCAGAAGTTACAGAGGGGCATAGATAGGATGCAAGACTGGGCGGAGAAGTGGCAGATGGACTTCAACCCAGATAAATGCGTCGTGGTCCATTTTGGTAGGACAAATGGGATGAAGGAGTACAATATAAAGGGAAAGACTCTTAGTACGGTAGAGGATCAGAAGGACCTTGGGGTCCATAGGACTCTGAAATCGGCCCCGCAGGTGGAGGAGGTGGTTAAGAAGGTGTATGGTGTGCTGGTCTTTATCAATCGAGGGATTGAGTTTAGGAGTCCGGGGATAATGATGCAGCTATATAAGACCCTCGTCAGACCCCACTTGGAGTACTGTGCTCAGTTCTGGTCGCCTCACAAAAGAAGGATGTGGAAAAGATTGAAAGGGTGCAGAGGAGATTTACAAGGATGTTGTCTGGATTGAGTGGCATGCCTTATGAGGATAGGCTGAGGGAGCTCGGTCTTTTCTCCTTGGAGAGACGAAGGATGAGAGGAGACCTAATAGAGGTGTATAAGATGTTGAGAGGCATAGATCGGGTGGACACTCAGAGACTTTTTCCCAGGGTGGAAATGTCTGCTACGAGAGGACACAGGTTTAAGGTGCTGGGGGGTAGGTACAGGGGAGATTGGGGTAAGTTTTTCACACAGAGGGTGGTGGGCGAGTGGAATCGGCTGCCGTCAGGGGTGGTGGAGGCGAACTCAATAGGGTATTTTAAGAGACTCCTGGATGAGTACATGGAGCTTAACAGGATGGAGGGTTATAGGTAGATCTAGAAGGTAGGGATGTGTTCGGCACAACTTGTGAGCCGAAGGGCCTGCTTGTGCTGTAGTTTTTCTATGTTCTATGTTCTATGTTCAAACTGAGATTAATAGATTTTGTTAGGCAAGGTTACAGTACCCAAATGGATAGATGGAATTAAGATACAAATGAGCTATCATTCAAATGAATAACAGAACTAGTCAATCTCTTGATATCCACAAGTTCCATGAATTTAGGCCAAATACAAAACCATAGGGCCTGAATTTTAAATGTATATGCACCACTTTGCAAGACAGCAAAGGTAGTGCGAAATAGTTCAACTTACATATTCCCATGATACTTTTATCTTAAGCAGCATCGTTCTAATGTACATATCGGGAATGGAAATGGCTGATCTCTGAATATTCACAGTGAGGGAACTTTGCTCCCCCACAAAGGTGTAAGTGCCAAAGGGTTTTGCAATCTGTTATCAAAATAGAGAGCTCCTGTGCAGAGCCAGGCGGTGAGTGATTGTTCATGAGGAAGTCGAAGGGGATTTTGGCAACACCTTTTATAAGCTACTCCAAGCTGAGAAACTCTGGAGCAGTTCCGCAGCGACTGCACCATGACGTTTCGGAGATCATGGTGATAGTGGACACTCGTAGCTTGGTGCCAATTCCAATGTTGTGCTATTGATACGATGCGACAAGTCAGATCTCAAAAGTGAATTATATATCGAGTTAAAATCTTAATCAAAAGTAGGTTGAGGAGGTTGGTTGAAGAATTCCGTATCTTCGCAATTTTGCTATCACATTGGCTTGAGGACCTGTATGGCCTATTTGCATTTTTTATGCGATCATATCCCCATGTATGTACAGTTATGGGCATTATAGAAAGTAAAGTATGATATAGTTTATTAATTAGTGTCACAAGTAGGCTTATATTAACACTGCAATTAAGTTACTGTGAAAATTCCCTAGTCGCCACACTCCAGCACCTGTTCGGGTACACCGAGGGAGAAATTAGCATGGCCAATGCACCTAACCAGCAGGTCTTTCAGACTGTGGGTGGAAACAAGAGCACCCGGAGGAAACCCACGCAGACATGAGGGGAACGTGCAGACTCCACTCAGATAGTGACCCAAGCCGGGAATCGAACCAATGTAGGCAAAGCTTGGTTCCATGTGAAAACAGGGTCTCCAACAAATCATCATTTCGAATGATGGCATCAATTAAAGAATATAGTGCATAGAAGACACTGCTCTCTATGTCAAGTCTTCGTTCCACTGGCTCCCTGATCTAAGTACAAAAAGTGTGTTTAGAGCCATTCCAGATCTTGCTGACGCAGTATTCTCACATTGGGCAATTCCACGAAGCAATTAAAAAATTGAGAACAAGTTTGGGACTACCGGTCACATCTTTAACTATTTGAGAATTTTTTAACACTTCAGACTGAGGTTTTTGTACAATGGAATTTACTGCTTCACAGGTTTCCTGTTCTTCTCTAAACTACAAAATTTTAACAACTCGATATGACCCCTGTCTTACAGGAAGAGAACCAAATAGGTGTTAGGAAGCTTCTGACCTGAACCACGTTTTCAAGTTAATACTAAGCTAAATGCAAGAAAGCTACTTGTGGGGAATTTTTATTTTCTGTTTTTTGAGCTTTTCTCAAGCAGTGGGAAACTCCACTTGTTACAGACTTGTTGAATATCCCCTGAGGATCACTTACATATCAGCATTTTCATGGTTTACTCTGTGCACAGTAGACATCCCAGATCACAACTGAGATTTAACTCTTCGCCCTCCACAGTCTGAGTTTTGGGTGCACACCAACATTTCACTGAAATTCGAATGGCACGTAGAATTCCTGTGGTTGTCAATCAAGTCGCCTCAGTCCAGTATCACAGTTTAAAATATATTCCATATTAGAGACAGGTTATACGAGTTATTCTAATATAAAAGCAAAATACTGGAGATGCTGTAAATCTGAAATAAAAACATAAAATTCTGGAAATAGTCAGCAAGATTGGCAGCATCTGTGGAAGGAGGATCACAGTTAATGGGGGTGATTCTCCAATCCCGTCACTCCTGGCGCAGATTGTTCTGATCCTGGAGAATAGCGTGTGGGACTAAAAATCAGTTTCGCACCCTGCACCGAAAGGTTTGTGACTGTCCTGGCCCCTTTTGAATGGCGCGAACCAGATCGTGCCCAGAAAGGGCGCAAAGCCGATCTGCATGAGATTAACTGGATTTCAATTCCATTACTGAGCTTGGCATGCAACACCACCCCCCCCCACCCCCCCCCCCCCCCCGCCCCCCGAAATGCTCCCACCTCTCTGATGGGAGGTCACCACTGGCCTCCAGTCTCCACTAGCGGCGACCTGGTGCAATGGTCACGCTGGGCAGCTCGGGTGCCATTGAAGCCCCTGGGTGTCCGGGGGCATGGCTGGGCGGTGCCCACCTGGCACACTGGCAGTGGCCACCAGACAGCCCGGCAATGGCCACCGGACACCCCGGCGGTGCCAGTTGCGCACCGTCGGTGTGCCGCCAGGGCAATTCCGAGGGGGTGGGGTCTGAGTGGGGGACACGAAGAGGCAGAGGGGCGGGGATAACTGGGGGTTCTGAGGGTGAGACTATGCGACGAGGGTGTGATGGGGTTGGGGGAGGGTGGTGTGCAGGGATGTTGAGTAAGTGCCGTTTGACAGCTCTATCAATGAAACTGATCATCACTCTGATGATAATTGAGAGTAGGCTGATGGGGTGGTAATTGGTTGGGGTGGATTTGTCCTGCTTTTTGTGGACAAGACATACCTGGGCAATTTTCCACATTGCTGGGTAAATGCCAGCGTTGTAGCTGTACTGGAACAGCTTGGTTAGGGGCATACCTAGTCTGGAGCACAAGTCGTCAGTGCTGGAATATTGTCAGGGCTCATAACCTTTGCAATATCCAGTGCTTTCAGCCATTTCTAGATATCATCTAGAGTGAATCAAATTGGCTGAAGACAGGCACCTGTGATGCTGGAGACCTCAGGAGGAGGCTGAGATGGATCATCCACTCAGCACCTCTGGCTGAAGTTTTTGCAAATGCTTCAGCCTTGTCTTTTGCACTGATATGCTGGGCTCCTCCATCATTGAGGATGGGGATATCTGTGGAGCCTCCTCCTCCAGTGAGTTGTTTAATTGTTCACCATTCATGACCAGATCTGGCAGGACTGCAGAAGTTTGATCTAATCTGTTGCTTATGGGATCACTTAGCTCTGTCTATTGTATGCTGCTTCCACTGGTTGGCATGCAAGTAGTCCCCTGTGTTGTAGCTTCACCAGGTTGGCACCTCATTTTTAGGTATGCCTGGTACTGCTCATTGCATGCCTTCTTGAACTCGTTATTGAACCAGGTTGACCCTCCGGACTTGATAATGATGGTGGAGCGGGGAATATGCCAGGTTGTGTTTGTATACAATTCTGCTGCTGTTGATGGCCCACAGCGCCTCATGGATGCCCAGTTTTGCGTTGTTAGATCTGTTTGAAGTCTGTCCCATTTAGAATGGTGGTAGTGCCACACAATACGATGGAGGATATCCTAATGTGACTTAGTCACCTCAAGGACTGTACAGTGGTCACTCCTCCCAAAGCTTTCATGGACAGCTTGCCCCGTTTCCAATGCCTTTGGCCTTGGAGGACTAATCTTTCTGCCAATCACACTCTCCTTTCCTCCACTCTATCACAGACCTTCCTTTTGTTCTTGTCCCACCATCTCTAACTCTTCCCAGTTCTGAAGAAAGGTCATAGACCTGAAACGTTAACTTTTTTTTCTCTACACAGAAGCTGCCTAACCTGTTGAATTATTTTCCAGCATTTTCTGTTTGTATTTATGTATTTATAATGAAAATGTATTTTTTTTTGTTGCTGCCATTATTTTAGATTGTGTTGCGAGATACCATCTAATATCTACTGTAGCGATAGAGGGTGTATTATTTGTATCCCATATATGAAAATGGATGCAAATAACTGAAAAGCAGGTCACCTTATATTTAGCTTGCTCTGAAGCTAATAGCTAAACTAATGAGTCATAGTGGGCTTTCATTGCTGCTAAACTGATGTTATCATAAAGACATCGACTCTGCAGCTGCGAATGTGTTACATTGGCTACCTATGAAATCAGTATAAGTACGCATTAAGGGCCCCAACAAAAGAAAATCAAAACTATGGTTTATTTTGGCTATTGTTGGTTTAAGAGTTTCTGAAATGAAGAGTCACTTTTTGTTTTTGTTAATCAGGATATATTTTCTGAATTTGCACTCCCGGCATTTTAATAGACCAGAATTTGATCTCTGTGTCTTTTTTACACCACTATGCACATCTACCATGTGGGACTTCGTGCTGGGAGAAATGATGCAGTTCGAATCTCTTGTCTGATATCTGGCCTCCAGTATTAGATGAAGAGGTGACGTATTACAGTGACTAAGAACTGACACAATAATATTGAGACATTACGCATTGTAGTTCTAGCAAACAGAATGGGTAACTTTGCAAACAAATGCAAATCTTTGGAATGGAGTACAGAGGGAAGAATGGGCAAACTGTCGCTATTACAGAGCAATAATTCCATGACAGATTTAGATGGCATCATGAAAAGTTGTGGGAGGGATTTTCCAGCTGCGCTCACCCCAAGACTGGAAAATCCGGCCCGAGGTCTGCTCCCCCCTCCCCCACCCGCTTGCTACGATTCCTGTGGCGGGTGCGATGGGAAGATTCCACCCTGTGACTTTCATCTTTTGTAGTGGGCACAATGATTCACGGTCTCCATGTAATCAATTCAAAATTACTTTATTAAACAGAATTATTAAACAGAATAGTCCAAAGATGTGCGGGTTAGGTGCATTGGCCATGCTAAATTATGCCTTAGTGTCCCGGGATACGTAGGTTAGAGGGATTGGTGGGGTAAATGTGTGGGGTTACGGGGATAGGGCCTGGGTGGGATTGTTGTCGGTGCAGACTCGATGGGCTGAATGGTCTCCTTCTGCACTGTAGGGATTCTATGAGAATTAATAAGTGTAACCGAATCATTGGGAGTTTATGGAAGGATATTCCATGATGGTTACCAGGGTGCAACACCCAGTATCTGCTATATGTTTGGCTTTGTGACTGAATTAACGTACATTCAGAGAATAATTTTCTTCTATTTCATCGTTGGGATATGGGGTGACCCTGACAGAGCATTTCCTGGGTAATGGTGGGCTGTCTTCACGAATTTCTAGTAGTGGTTTTGATGTAACTGAGTGACAGAAGACAACTAAGAGTCTGGACTGAAATCAAATGTCGGTCATATCAAGTAAAGACTTCATTAATGAACCACATGGGTGTTTATGACAATCCAATAGCTTTATGGCCCCTTTTCCTGATACCAACATTTTATTTTCAAATTCCAGCATTGAACAGCATCATCATATTATCAAGGTTGGGTGTATCAATTTGTTGGGATATGACACAAGCTTGTCTTGCGGAACAGGACTTCCAATTTCTAATGAAATTATTTTCCTGCAAATTTTGGATTTGTCTCTTGTCCACTGCAACTGGCTTAACTTCAACTCTAACTTCATCTCCTCCATTTATTCCTGATCCTCTGCTCAGACCTGCTGGTTCCTCTCTTTATGGCATCATATTTTGGAGATCTTTTCAAAAGCTTTGAATCTCAGAAGAACCTTTTGTTCAATATGACTATTAAGTGGTGGTATTTGTATCTTTGTCAAGGCATGCATCTCATTACAGTTTCTATTTACGATAGTTCTTCCATTTATCATTGGTGTCATCAATGATGCTTGGTTAATCACGATCCAACCATCTAGTTGCAAATGCTTTGAAGTAATAATGGGATCTGTTGACTGGCATTAAAACATGCATCCTGGCAGCATCCACTTGCATGATGCAGTCCCTTTGTTCATAAATAAATTGCATGTGAATGAGTCAGAAGCTGTTCTCATTCATCATTACCACTGCATGAATGAAAGGAGATCATTGCTTCCATCAGGTAAGCCCTACACATTTGAGAAAGTCATTACGTGGTGTGTATTATCTGAGGCTATTTGAAAGGAGTCAGTGATATATATGTTCAAGGCAGTAGAGACTTCTAATGACATGGAAAGAACAACCTGAATCATGGACCACACTTTGTTGGTCCAGCTACAGAATATGGTGTGGTTCCATCAGGTGAATGTAGCTGTTACTAGGGGGCATGACTATAAGGTTCATGGTGGGAGATATAGTAGGGATGTCCGAGGTAGGTTCTTTACTCAGAGAGTGGTTGGTGTGTGGAATGGACTGCCTGCTGTGATAGTGGAGTCGGACACTTTAGGAACTTTCAAGCGGTTATTGGATAGGCACATGGAGCACACCAGAATGATAGGGAGTGGGATAGCTTGATCTTGGTTTCGGACAAAGCTCGGCACAACATCGAGGGCCGAAGGGCCTGTACTGTGCTGTACTGTTCTATGTTCTATGACCCTCATTAGGAGTGGGCGGCAAAGGCAGACTTTCCAAGTAATGAAGACATTATCTATAGACCTGCCCATTTCTGTAATGGCTCCAAAATCTTCTTCATCCTCTCGTTCACTGAGAACAAAACATTTCTGAAGAAATACCCATCCTCTTCTCTAGGTACAGATCGCAGGTACAGCATAACTCCCTGGAACAGTACAAAAAACACATTAAAAAAAAACAGAAATACCAGAGTAAATTCAGCACAAGTAAAAAACAATGAAGCCTCTAAATAAAGTGACTGTAACTAGCCTGAAAGTTTAACCCTTTTACCAGCTCTGCATTTTGAGGGCATTAATGCATTTGATAACTGGTAGGTTTCAAACACCTGTAAATTTCCTGAATGACACTAACCCAAACTTTAGATCGCTTTTACAGTCTGAAAATTTTCCCACTGCTCCAAAGGAAAATTCCAATTCCTCCTCTGGAATTCCAGCACTAAAGTAAATAGCACAGCCATACTAACTCCTGGCCTCCTGTTATCATTTATTTACCATTTTTGTGCAGTTACTGTTACCAGCATAATCTTTCACATCATCATATACATCACTGTGAGAAATGTTGATACTGGGAGTCACTCTCTAGCCGATATATCTATTCTCTGCCAAGCTATCTGATGAAATCACACAAAGCTGAAAATTGTTCGTTATTAGTTTGATATTAACTATGAATGGTTCCAAAATGTTTTTACATTTGAAAGGACAAAAGCATTAGTTCTATCCCCACATGGAGACATGGTAGCATAGTGGTTATGTCATTGTAAATCCAAAGGCCTGGATTAATGATCAGGAGACATAGGCCCACATTTTAGCTCCAAGGTTGGGAGCACAGAGAAGACAGAATACCTGGTTCTGCAACCCCGCCCTTTAAAAATGGCTGTCCGAGTGTCAGATTTTCAGTCCAGGGGTGCAGGCTGGATTAGAAGTCAGGGCAGGCTACCCGGGACATAGTGAGGCTCCTGCACCCAATATCCAAACTTAAAATAAAAACATGAAACATCTCTCCAGTCCTCACACCTCCCAAACACTCCCCATACCCCCCCCATCTACCCTGTAAACCCTCATACCCTCCAAGTCAACTGATGCCCCCTGCCCACCCCATGACACTTTATAGCCCTATGCCTGCCATCCATCCTCATACCCCCATGCTAACTCATACCAATCCGTACCCCTTCCACCATCCTTTGCCCTTACACCTACCACGCCAACTTACCTAGCATCCACAATTGGCAGACATCAGTAACCATGCAGAGATGCGATAAAATATGATTCTATAAAATAAAGGGCAGAATTTTACAGCCCCATCATGGTGTGGTCGGGTCTGTAAAATGTGGTGAGCTGTTCAAAAGTCCATTGACTTCATCAGGTCCAGAAAATCCCGTAGGCGAAAGGGGTTGTAAAATTCCACCCAACATGCCTATTGCATATGTCACTATATTGAAAAAATACACTCTTATTCATAAAACTCCATTTACTACATTTACATTCCTTCAACTAAATAAAGCCTTATAAAAACAAACATTTCATTCAAGTGCACAGTCTATTGTATAAAACAAGTATTGAAATTCATAGTCCCTCAAAGAATCTATAACCACTTGTAGCTGTCAACCAAACTGAAATAGCAGGCATTCTACTGTTATAAAGGGTGGTTGTAAAATTAATTATGCAGCGCTAATCAGGTACTGGAAATCATTAGGCATATGTTAACAAAGTGAAATAGCAAGGAATCTTTTTACTTAAACACTCCAGTCATTTATTTACAAATATTTAAAGGGCAGGACTTTTAAATGCCTTGGCAGCAGCGCTTGACAGGTACTTCTGACAGTTTTGACAGGTCTCTTTGGCAGGTCTATTCAAACAAAGGTATTAAGTTCAGACCTGTTCTTAAACATGCTATTTCTTTGACTTTCTTCCTGACTCTTTTATCTCCATCTCCTATTCTAATTTTTCTGATGCTTCCTGACTCAGACTCTACTCAGCTCAATATGGTTCCTTTAGTCTGATTCTTTAAAGAGACACAGTTGTTTGCCCTATTCACGTGGGTCCCAGTTGCTCTGCGAACAGCACTGCCCTCTTTGGTTGGTTGGCAGGCTGCCACTCCCAATGCAAAAACCTGTAGAAAATCTGTGGGCAAGTATAAACTCAGAGCAAAATTTGGTCCATTAATGAACTTTCAGTGCAGTCTTATGCAAGAATGGGGAGCATTTTTGTTGTTCAAAGCACTCTGACATGTGCCTCATTCTTGAATCAGCTGACTGACTCTGATAACTGGACAATACATATTTGAATGCTTATTACCTTCACATTCTCCCACAAGTTAGGGAGATCACAATGAAATGAAGAGTGGAAAAGTCTGCTCAAATTCCTGACAAGATAAGGGGTAAGATGATTGATTCATTGAAAAACCATTCCGGCAGCAGGTAACAAACTGCAGTGATGATAAACATGATGTGGAGATACCAACGTTGGACTAGGGTGGGCACAGTAAAAAGTCTCACAACATCAGGTTAAAGTCCAACATGTTTACTTGGTAGCACGAGCTTTCGGAGCGCTGCTCCTTCATCAGGTGAGTCACTCAGCTGATGAAGGGGCAGTGCTCTAAAAGCTCATGTTACAAAATAAACCTGTTGGACTTTAACCTGGTGTTGTGAGACTTCTTACGATGATGATAAAAGCAATATTATTCATGAGCAGTGTTTTGCTAATCTACTCAATCTATAGGAATCAAATCGGAACTATGTAAAGCATTCAAGTGGATATTGCATAAACCAGTCTAGAGATAAGGATTAAAACTATTTTGTAAAGTAAATGTATTAGTCACAAGTAAGGCTTACATTAACACTGCAATGAAGTTACTGTGAAATTCCCCTAGTTGCCACAGTCTGGCACCTGTTCGGGTCAATGCACCTAACCAGCATGCCTTTCAGACTGTGGGGGGAAACTGGATCACCTGGAGGAAGCCCACGCAGACATGGGGAGAACATGCAGACTCCACATAGACAGTGACTCAAGCCAGGAATCGAACCTGGGTCCCTGCCGCTGTGAGGCAGTAACGCTAACCACTGTGCCACCGTGCCGCCGAATTGACACATTCCGAAAATTGCAGGCAGATCACAAAATTCTTGCATCTGTAAATACTGAACACAGTTCAGTTTTGCAGAGGAAATGCTTGCTCTGCAACGTGGGTGCCAGTTTTGCAATGTGGGGGCAATATTTTTCAGTTTATGATGAGTGCTTGTGCCACACCTTTCTCCCCCGGAGAATACTTTCAAAGTTTAACTCATGTATTGGAGTATTTTAAAAAAGAATGTGACATAATGGAAATGCTTACAAACTCATCAGAAAAAGGGATGATCACTCCTGCACGTATCCATTCTTTAGTTTCAAGCTGGCTCATTATACACACTTCACTAATGTACACAATGTGAATCCATACCTTTACCAATGCATGCAATCAGTGCATTTCCATCTCAGTCTAACTTAATCTGGGTGTAATCTTGATCTCTTTTGCGGTATCAAGTTTCATTTATCAATTAAAGGTGAAGTAAACAAAAGCAAATTGTTGAGCGATAGAGGGCAGGCTACCAACCAAAGTCACGACACATCAAACATGACAAGTTATTTCTGCCTTACATGGAAAGCCTTGTATAAAATGAGGTGTAAAACAATTTATGGGCAGGGGGTGGTGAGTTATGGAAACATTAGCTAAGTCTGCTGAAAAGATAACTTTTCTATCCAAAAACATAAGATTTGAGAGAGGATTGAAGGATTAGGTGAGATGCAAGAAGATGGGATTCGAATATGCCATCAAAAAAGGTGGCCTTATTGGGCTAAAATTTCCTTTTGGGGAGACTTTATGAGCAGGATTTTACGGCCTTGCTCATCCCAAAGCTGTAACATCCCACCCAAGGTCAATGGACCTTTCCATGGTCCGCTCCTCACCCACTTAAATTCCCGCGGCGGGCGGGATGATAAAATTCCGGCCTGTAACTCACATCTCTGAATCCAGTACAGTACGGAGGGAATGTTACCCCATTAAAGGCACTATCTCTTGGATGAGGTGTTAAACCAAGGCTCTGTCTGCCCTCTCAGGTGGGCATTGAAGATTCCATAGCACTATTCAAAGAAAACTAGGGGAGTTATCCCCACTGCACCAGCCAAAATTCATCCTTCAATCTACATCGCAGAAACAGATTATCTGGTTGTGGGATCTTGCTGTGTGCAAATTAGCTGCTGTGCTTCCTAAATGAAAATAGTGAGGCTGTTCAAAAGTGGGGTTGGTTTAGCTCAGTTGGCTGGATGGCTGGTTTGGTGATGCAGAGCGATGCCAACAGCGTGAGTTCAATTTTTGTACCGGCTAAGGTTATTCTCAACTTTGTTCCTCACCTCAGGATAAGATCACCACCAGTCAGCTCTCTCCTTCAAAGGGGAGAGCAGCCTATGATCATCTGGGACTATGGCAACTTTAGGGTGGTACGGTGACACAGTTATTAACACTGCTACCTCACAGCTCCAGGGACCTGTGTTCGATTCCCGGCTTGGGTCACTGTCTGTGTGGAGTTTGCACATTCTACCCGTGTCTGCTTGGGTTTTCTCCGGATGCTCCAGTTTCCTCCCACAATCCAAAGATGTGCGGGTTAGGTACATTGGCCATGCTTAATTGCCCCTTAGTGTCCCAGGATGTGTAGGTTAGGGAGGTAAATATGTGGGGGTGGGGCCTGGGTGGGATTGTTGTTGGTGCAGACTTGATGGGCCAAATGGCCTCCTCCTGCGCTGTGGGACTTCTATGATTCTACTTAATTTGTTGTAAAGCCCTTTGAGATGTCGAGAGGTTGTGAAAAGCACTTTATAAATGCAAGCTTTTTTTTATATATATAAACTTGTGCGCCTGACACAGAATTTTACCTGTCAGGGATGTAAATTGTAAATCTGGTCACAGTTTTTCGATCAGAAAAATAAATTGACGAAAGATAATGTAGAGTACATGTGTACGGGTTCCTGATCTGCACCCCTGGCAGGTAAAGCTCTAACTTGGCACTTGTATTTTTAAAATATCTCTTCTGTTCTTAATAATAGATCACTTATTGGATATTTCACCTTCAATGTATGCTATAGAGTCGTGCATTGTCTGAACCAGGTTCTACCAGGATTCTGTTTTGTAATTCTGTCCTTTCAGTATTTTGCTGCTGGCATATCTCTGGCGTAGGCCCCCACATCAAAAATATTTATCTGGTAGAGGGAATTCCCAAACTATCCGATTAACTCAAAGCCTCAGCAAAATTCTTCCTTCTGAGGGATGGCATGAATGCTCCTGAGGCCTTCTGAAAGGCCCCAAACCATAATCAGACTGAGGTAATTGATTCTGTCGAGGAATGTTTACTTTTCCTTGAAGAAAAGTGGTTCCTTTTGGAGCCAAATGTTGCCATAGGCAAATTTTACCTTCAGTCTGAAAAGGCTGGTGGGGTGGTGGGGAATTGAATTGATTGATTTGGTTGAATTGATTTATTATTGTCACATGTATTGGGATACAGTGAAAAGTATTGTTTCTTGCGAGCTGTTACAGACAAAGCATACCGTTCATAGAGTACATAGGAGAGAAGGAAAGGATAGGGTGCAGCATATAGTGTTGCACCGAGACTGAGGACACATATCAACCGACTCAAGAACAGCTTCTTTCCTGCTGCCGTCAGACTTTTGAATGGACCTACCTCGCAGTAAGTTGATCTCCAACCTAGCTATGACTAGGGCGGCACGGCAGCACAGTGGTTAGCACTGCTGCTTCACAGCTCCAGGGACCTGGGTTCGATTCCTGGCTTGGGTCACTGTCTGTGTGGAGTTTGCACATTCTCCTCGTGTCTGCATGGGTTTCCTCCGGGTGCTCCGGTTTCCTCCCACAGTCCAAAGATGTGCGGGTTAGGTTGATTGGCCATGCTAAAATTGCCCTTAGTGTCCTGAGATCCGTAGGTTAGAGTGATTAGTGGGTAAAATATGTAGGGGTGGGGTCTGGGTGGGATTGTGGTTGGTGCAGACTCGATGGGCCGAATGGCCTCTTGCTGTGCTGTAGGGTTTCTATGACTGTAACATTACACTCTGCACTCTCTCGTTTCCTTCTCTATGTACGGTACGCCTTGTCTGCATGGCGCGCAAGAAGCAATACTTTTCACTGTATACCAATACATGTGATAATAATAAATTAAATCAAATCAAATCGAACCTATTCAGGTGGAGAAAGACAATGGAAAGAATATTCTGGATGTTCACACCCTGCCGCTGCTGCAAGCGAGAACTGAGAATTTGTTGCTCATCGTTCACTGCAGTGGGATCAGAAAATCCCACCGGCATGAACTGCCGGAAAATTCCACCCAATATTTGCATTTGGACATGGGGCCAAAAGAAGAGGTTTCCAAATTTTCAGACATTACTAAAATGAAAGCTGGAATTCAATGTCAGCAAATGTGAGGCTGCACATTTTGAGCAAAGAGAGGAAATATTATAATTATTCTTTGAATGGGAAGGCTGAGTGATGTAGGAATTTTGGGGTTCAAATTTAAGAGTAAAACCTCAAGTGAACAAAGCTGTTAAAAGCTATTGGAATAACCTAGTCGTGACGAACTTAAATAGAACTGTGGCAGGCCCACATTTGGAGTGTCGTGTGCGGTTATGGACTCGGTACTATCAGAGGCATTTTGAGTCAATAGGCGGAAGAAAAGGACAGATTCAATAACTTGCACCATAGTATGGGGAAATGCACGGTGGCACGATGGGACAGTGGTTAGCACTGCTGCCTCACAGCGCCAGGGACCTGAATTCGATTCCAGCCTTGGGCCATTGTCTGCGCAGAGTCTGCACGTTCTCCCCGTGTCTGCATGGGTTTCCTCCAGATGCTCCAGTTTCCTCCCAGACTCCAAAGGTGTGCAGGTTCAGTTGATTGTCCATGCTAATCTGCCCCTCAGCGGGCACAGTAAGAAGTCTCACAACACCAGGTTAAAGTCCAACAGGTTTATTTGGTAGCACGAGCTTTTGGAGTACTGCTCCTTCATCAGGTGAGTGACTCATTCACTCCGAAAGCTCATGATTCCAAATAATCCTGTTTGATTTTAACCTCGTGTTTTGAGACTTCTTACTGTGCCCACCCCAGTCCAATGCCGGCATCTCCACATCATGGCCTCTTAGAGTCAGGGGGATTAGCAGGGTAAATATGTGGGGTTACAGGGATAGGGCCTGGGTCCAGTTGTTGTTGGTGCAGACTCGAATGGGCCAAATGGCCTCCTTCTGCACTGGAGGGATTCTATGATTCTATGAATACAAAGATGAAAATAGACTTGGAAAAACTGGGTCTTTTATCAATGGAACATATTACTGGGCGATTTGATGAGGGGCTGAGACAGACTAGATAGAAAGATGTGTGGAGGGGATTAAAAATACGACTAGACATAAATATATGACTAAATGCAAGTTATCAGACTAATAACAGTGGAAATTTTATCTTCATGCTGTTGGCTGTGAGGCTCTCAAATGCACCTTGATGACTGAAGCAGAATTCATGTGACCCTTAAAAAATATATTAGATAGTGGCTGAAGGAATATTGAATGAGGACAAACACTGAGCATTGAAACGACTGTAAATGTGAAGAGTAAAAGGCAACATGAACTAATTGGGCTGAATGGGCTCCCTTCACAGTGTAATTTCTGTGTAACTGTAATTCAGTGTCAGAACAACATGACATCATCAAAACTAGTTCAACAGAATTTCCGGGGGAACAAAATGCAATATTGCAACTAAATATTGACTATGAGTGACACTGATTAAGATCAAGCTTTCAGATGATATCGTAAGTTCTAAGACTAAAGATTAACTCATTATAGCTTTTATCTATTTCCAGAGATGAGATTTCAGAGTTGAAATGATTCTGATGTTGATGTTTGCTGATACCAGGACAGGCATTAACATAGAGAATGTTACAGCACGATGGCACAGTGGTTAGCAATGCTGCCTCGCAGTGCCAGGGTCACAGGTTCAATTCCACCTCGGGTGACTGTGTGGAGTTTGCACATTCTCCCTGTGTCTGTGTGGGTTTCCTCCAGGTGCTCCGGTTTTCTCCCACAGTCCAAAGTTGTGCGGGTTAGAACTAAGAACAGTACAGCACAGGAACAGGCCCTTCGGCCCACCAAGCCCGTGTCGATCATGTTGTCCTATCTAGACCAACCGCCTGGTCCCTCTATACCCCACTTGATCATGTGTCTATCCAGATAAGTCTTAAATGTCGCTAACGTATCTGCCTCAACCACCTCACTTGGCAGTGCATTCCAGGTCCCCACCGCCCTCTGGGTAAAAAATATCCCCTGCACATCTCTACTGAACCGTTTCCCCCCTTATCTTGAACTTGTGCCCCCTTGTGACTGTCATTTCTGCCCTGGGAAAAAGCTTCCAACTGTTCACCTTATCTATGCCCCTCATATTTTATAAACTTCTGTCCGGTCGCCCCTCAGCCTCCGTCTTTCCAGGGAGAACAACCCCCAGTTTATTCAATCTCCCCTCATAGCTAATACCCTCCGTACCAGGCACCACCCTGGTAAACCTTTCCTGTACTCCCACCAAAGCCACCACGTTATTCTGGTTAATTGGTCATGCTAAATTGAACCTTAGTGTCGGACATTATGGCCTCGCTCATCCCGAAACCGTAAAGTCCTGCCCGAGGTCAATGGACATTTCCATTGTCCACCCTTCGCCCACTCTGTGGCGGGCGGGGCAGTAAAATTCTGACCTTGGTGTCAGGGAGATTAACAGGGTAAATACTTGGGATTACGGGGATAGGGCCTGGGTGGAATTGTTGTCGGTGCAGGCTTGATAGGCCAAATGGCCTCCTTCTGCACTGTAAGGATCCTATGACGTTATGAATGGATCCACGATCATATCCTTAGTTAAGGAATAATGACTGTGATTGAAGCACTTCATTGAAAAAAGATCTGCAATCAGGTGAAATACAGTAATTTTTAATAACTACAATGTGTAGTGAACTGCCAGCACACTTGAATAAATAATTCTGCTTGTACAGTTGGCCATAAATCATTCATGGCATTATGCGGGAAATTTCCTGCTGTTAAAAAGTATTTCCGATGATTGAACAGCATTCAGGAAATACAATGGTGTGCACAACTAAATAACGGCCCACTGTGAACAGAAGTTGAAAAGTTTCCTATGCATTGCTGGTAACACTTTGCTGCGGCTCAACTAAAGTTCAAGGTTTCTTACACCTAACGAGCCAGCATGGAGTTTCACCCAGGGGATAACACCTTGACGAAAAACCTTCACAATCTACTAAACCATGGGGTTTATTTTCTTGCAATTGCTTTGAAATGAAATGTCAATGCAGATACATACAAGTGTCTCGGTTTTATACTCACATGAGCACCGTTGTTTAATTGGAGGTAAGTATATTTAGATACACTAGGCCAGGATTTTTCTGTCCCAATGGGAGTGGGGACAATGCAGCAGGAGCTGAAAAATTGGCTTCTAGCCAGTGTGAGATGATGGAGTGAATGTGTGCCCCCACCTGTCATGGTGGGTCATCGTCCATGCCAGAGGCCAACACGAAACCACTTTGCATCCAGCTAGAATGATCTCCCCCCCCCCCCCCTGTCCAATTATCCATGCCACTGGCTGAATATCACGTTGGCAGAATGCATCTGCACCAACGTGGCATGGACATGTCGGTATTCATCTGGAAGTAGTCCTGGGTAGCTTGAGCAGGCATGATGTGGAGATGCCGGCGTTGGACTGGGGTAAGCACAGTAAGAAGTCTCACAACACCAGGTTAAAGTCCACTTGATGAAGGGGCAGTGCTCCGAAAGCTTGTGGCTTGTGCTACCAAATAAACCTGTTGGACTTTAACCTGGTGTTGTGAGACTTCTTACCTAGCTTGAGGAGATCAGAGGATGGAGGCCTCCAGCAACCATGGAGCCTGGAATACCACATGCAGCCGGGGATGAGTGGAGAATCAATCACATGGATCTTCTAGTTGCAGGAGGATGGCTCATTGAGGTAGTGTTGGGCCACAGTGGGAATGCTGAGAGGAATGAAGAGGTAGTGCGGGTGTGGAGACCCAGAGGGAGTAAGGGTGGTCGGGGAAAGAGGAAGATGCTGCGGGGACAGTGCAATGGATGGAGGATGGGCGTGGTTGGTATGGAGTAGGAGGGTAGGAACGACCATGGAACGACGTGGGCTGGGTGTGCAGGTGAGAACAGGTATGGGGGAGGGGATGGAAGAGGGAATTGTGGTGAGCCTGCGGGGGGCATACTGAGGGAATTATGGACTGCAGGTCTGAGCACCTCTCCAGCCGAAACTGGGCATTTTGCTGCAACGGGTTCTCTGTGGCATGAGCCACCCTCCCCATGGAAACCTCGGTGCACTCACATGTTAGAACCACTTCACCAATCGGCAGGCAGATGGAGTCCTCTGCCTCACCTGTTGAGGGCCTCTATAGCTCAGCCTGATATCCCCCCATCCCCACCTCTTGCAGCATCCCCAGCACCTTGAGCAGAACCGATCCCAGAAGCTCTTCATCCAACTTGGAATGATGCTGTCTCTTCCCCAGCAGTCCTCTGAAGGCTAGTGACCTTGACTGACCCTGTCTCCTGCTGTGGACGTGTGTCTGGCAGTGAGCAGAATGAGAGACCCTCAACTAGATCTAGTGTCCACTGAGGTGCGTCTCTCTGCACCAGTGGAGGATGCAGGTGACTGTTGTGACTGTTCTACAGGTACGCTTTCCTCCTCCCCCCCCCGCCCCAATGTCTTCAGTCCTGTATGGGCGAGAGGACCTGCTCCACAGCACTTCCTCTTCTGGCCCATCCCTCTTCCTGCTGGCAGCTGTAAGTGAGAGAGGAGAGAGGGGTGACTGCATGAGCTGCCTCCAACATGAAGGAATGCATGACCTTAGGTTTCTATGTGATGACATTATGTGTGGTTCCTTACTGGATGGAGACCGCACACTGACCTCTCTGTCTGCACAGGCTCGGCCTGGTTCCTCCCCTGCCATCTGGGCTGCCCACTCCTAGAACTCAGTGAGGCTCTTGATGTCAGGCTGGCCCACTCAAGTCTTCTCTCTCTCCAGTTGTGTCTTAATGCTTCCTGTGCCAAGAGAGAAGATGGGGTTGAGAGCAGTTGGGTTTCAGGTATCTTTCTCATGCTTCCGCCATTACTAATAACCCACTGGATTGTGTGCCATTATTTGGTGCATTGCAGGTTGTCCACAAGGGGCAGCACCCTCCATGCAGTGAGCCCATTCAGATAGAAGGATAAGGCTCACAGGCACATGTCATTAGCGGTGCTTGCTGGTGTCCTTAATGCTCCACCGTCTCCCTTCACCACCACCCTCCACCCCCAGACATCTGAGTTCTCTGTGTAGAAGGGTATGGAACCCACAGTGGCCTCTCCACCTGCAGGTTAGATAGACTGCAGTGGGATTATGGGGCCTTACCTTATCATACCGAGTAGCTCTTTTATGTATGGGCCATATGGATAATGTCCTTACCACTGAGACCCAGTTCCCTTCTATCATTCAGTGAAGTGTGCGAGAGCAGTTGAGGGTTGGCTTACCCTGGTACATCGGAATGAGGTCCTTCTGTTTCGGGCACTGCAGGATAGTCACTTTAATTCTCTGGGTTTTAATCTTGTTAACAAGTCTATTATGTGTTACTTTATTGAACACTTTTCAAAGACCCACATACAAAATCCTAACCATACTGCCCTCATCGACCCTTTCTGTTGCTTCATAACAGCCACAGAGTCAATAGGGCATAGAACTGAGGCCATTCATTTCATTAACACCCATGCTAGCTCTTTGAAGAACAATTTAGTCAGTCCCATTCCCCCACTCTATCTCCATCGACCCTGCAAATTTATTTCCCTCAAAGCCCATCCATTTTTCTATAGAAACCATTGGCTGTCTCTGCTTCTACCGCCTTAGTAGACTGTTCATCTTAGACTGTTCACATCATTTTAGACTGTTCATCAATTAAGTCAGTCAAACATATTTTCCCTTTAACAATCATTTATCATCCCATCATTTTTCCAGATGCCAATGGACAGGGGTCCCTCTGAGAGTTGGGGGTGGAGATGACTCCACTTTGGCCATCTGTGAGACCCATAGGTCAAGCCCCCAACAGCCATAGTCAACTAATCAGTTGCCACCAGGAGGTCTTTCCTCTGAAAGGATGCATGCCCACCCCTACGAGGAAAGGAGATTGAGGGGGTTGTTAAGAGTAGTCAGTGCCATTGCTGCCAGCAGGCCCCTCCATGGGTCAAAGGTTGTCCAAAAAGATGGACTCCTCCTGAGGGTTTACCTGGCAGTTTCTCCACACAGTGGAGAGCCCTGAGTGAAATGCCAAATGTTTTGGGAAGAAGCCTTTAATTTGGAGCCTTAAGTGGCTCAATTGGTCTGTGGGTGCGAGAGCCAACTTCCACCTTCTCTGCTGCTGGTAAAAAGACATGGTGGCAAGAAGATGATGGGCACTCCACCCAGAGTCCTTTGTCATTTATTTTTAATCCCTCTAGTTACTGAGGAATTCCAACTTTGAATGCCCTTCTCCCTGATAGAAACGTGTCGACTCTGTACCCAAACTGTATCCTTTTTGAAAGCCTCCCATTGCTCATTTACTGTATTGCCTGCCAATCTTTGATCCCAATCTCTGTCTGATCTCTCCTATTTTTAACCGCTCTTTACTCTAATCATACACATTACTCCTAGTCCTCTGTGCTCCTTGTATATTCTCATAGATATTTCACCTCACTGCCCTTCCCCTAATTACATGGTTGTCATTCTTTTAAATGAATGACAAGCATAGGCATGCCAGCGGGGAACTTTAAAGGTACAAGTTATCCTAGAAATAGGACTCACAACAGAAGCTTATGATTTGTGATGTGATTTTAGCACCATAGGCTGAGGCTTTTCCAAGGAGATGATCAGCGACATTGGCAAAATGTGAGCTGGTTATTTGAGGATCATAATCTTTGTCTAGAGATGTCCATCTTGGAACTCTGCCATTAACATTAGGCTGTTTGCCCCAGTGGGGTCATAAAGGCGTCATAATGAATATATTCCATTGTCTGCTCTTCATTTTGTTTGAGAATAGAACCTTGTGTATTACGCATCATGTTCATAAGATTGGTCTTTTGGTTCTCTCCCAAATTATCCAACCCTGTTGCAGAAAGTCTTTGACTTCAGAATCCATATTGGCCATCTTGGACATGGTTTTGTGAAACAATAAACCTTACTTTGGTTAAACTCTGGGTTTCTTGTGCTCAGAGATAGACAATAGCCCTGAATTTAACATGGGGTGAAAGACAAGTATTAGGCTGTTGGGTGAGAGACAGGATTGCTGTGGCTCACTGGTATGAAGCTTGGGTATCTTAGAGTCGGTGCCTCCCCACCATAGTTCAGGCCTGATTTGTACCAAGGCATGGCATGAAGCTGGTGACCAGGAAAGTGGTGAACATGATAGAATTCCACAACCAGGCAATCAAAATGAGCCTTTACAGCAAAGTGATTGAATTGGTGGGAGGCATGTGGGGTAAGAGAGATCTAAGGTTTCCTTGTGATGTCCAGAGAAGCATTCCCATTTCTACTGGCTCATTGGCAAATATTAGAAAAGAAACGACAAAGAGTTGTGAACAAAGCCAGTCCATAATGCAAAACCAGCCTCCTGTCCATTGACTCTGTCTACACTTCCCCTTGGCTTGGAAAAGCAGCCAGCATAACCAAGAACACAACACACCCCGGACATTCTCTCTTCCACCTTCTTCTGTCAGGAAAAAGATACAAAAGTCTGAGGATACATATCAACCGACTCAAGAACAGCTTCTACCTTGCTGTCATCAGACTTTTGAATGGACCTACCTTATATTAAGTTGATCATTCTCTACACCCTAGCTATGACGGTAACACTACATTCTGTACCCTCTCCTTTCCTTAGAACAAAGAACAAAGAACAGTACAGCACAGGAAACAGGCCCTTCGGCCCTCCAAGCCTATGCCGCTCCTTGGTCCAACTAGACCAATCGTTTGTATCCCTCCATTCCCAGGCTGCTTATGTGACTATCCAGGTAAGTCTTAAACGATGTCAGTGTGCCTGCCTCCACCACCCTACCCTACCAGCCTTCTCTATGAACTGTATGCTTTGTCTGTATAGCACGCAAGAAATAATTATCACTGTATACTAGGGACGGCACGGTGGCACAGTGGTTAGCACTGCTGCCTCACAGTGCCAGGGACCTGGGTTCCATTCCCGGCTTGGGTCACTGTCTGTGTGGAGTTTGCACATTCTCCCTGTGTCTGCGTGGGTTTCCTCCAGGTGCTCCAGGTTTCTTCCCACAATCCGAAAGACACGCTGGTTAGGTGCATTGGCCATGTTAAATTCTCCCTCAGTGTACCCGAACAGGCACTGGAGCGTGGCGACTAGGGGATTTTCACAGTAACTTCATTACAGTATTAATGTAAGCCTACTTGTGACTAATAAATTAACTTTAAACTTTAATTACATGTGACAAAATAATAAATCAAACCAAATCAAATCAAAAAATTAACTCGACCTCCTGACCCTTTTCTGGACTTACTGCACCTTGTGCGTGGTATTCCTAACAATGCCAGTGCTGACAACAGACATGCAACGATAAGCAAAAATCACATTTTGTGGTCTGATTTATGTTGTCAGGCCCTGACTTGGCTCCTATGGAAAAGAAAGGGATGCAACTGAGATAATTGTTTCTGCTTCTGCTGAAATACGAGGACAGAAATGCATATGTTCCAGTGTACACATGAAGCACAGCTTGGCGAAGGTGTGGTAAATATGACCATGGAAAGAAAAACGCATTTTTGACTCACCAGTGCGAAATACCAGTTCTGGTGTCAATCTAAATGCTTGAAGCTAAAAAGAGTTCCACAAGCATGTGAAAGTGTTTAAGGATCTCCTGAAACAAGTTTTAAAACTGCTAACTAGCACAAGTTTTAACACAGAGGACAGAATATAGTGTGTGTTAGATAGCTTGAATGTTTTACTCTCCATCCCCCAAAAAATGCCTATTTTAAGTTTTAGTTGGATAAATATAAAAGAGCTGTTGATCAAGCATAATAAAAATCTAGCTATATGTAGAATCCATAAAATTCATGATAATTGGATTTAAAAACGCACAACTGGCAGTGTTTATCTAGCAACACGTTTCTCAAGCCACGGGACATGGATGTTTTAGTCAGGTTGAGGCGACCTTGTATCTTATTGCCAGAATCACCTTAAAAAGCGAAAATGTGATGATTTATTACTCCGCAAGACTTGGACTGTGAATAAGAATGCAGCCATCAGTAAGATAAGCTTTTCTCCTTTCTTGCTTGGCAGTACGGTGGCACAGTGGTGAGCACTGCTGCCTCACAGCGCCTGGGACCTGGATTCAATTCCGGTTTTGGCTGACTGTCTGTGCGGAGTTTGCATGTACACCCCGTGCCTGCATCGGTTTCCTCCCACAAAGATGTGCAGGTTAGGCAGATTGGCCACGCTAAATTGCTCCTTAGTGTCCCAAGATGTGAAGTTTAGGGGGATTAGTGGGGTAAATAAGTGGGGATAGGGCCTGGTTGGGGTGCTCTGACACAGAGTCGGTACAGACTTGATGGGCCAAATGGGCCTCCTTCTGTGCTGTAGGAATTCTATGATTTCACTCAAGGTTCTAAGCTGCCCATTCAGATTAATCATGACACAAATGGGGAAGAATTTTCTTTCCGTTTTCCGATTAATTCCAGTGAATATTTGAGGGAAGCAGATTTCTGTGGCTGGAAAATCAGGAAGAAGCTGTCTCTCTCTTTTCACAGCTATTAATTCACGTTTCTGACTTCCTTCATGCTTTTAGGCCCTTCGCATTATCTGCTCAGCAAGGACCAAATACCTGGTTGTGAAGGATAATTGCTACAGCTCTGAGATACCTGCTTTTACACTCATGATGTACAAAGTAACTTAGATGAGAGCTCTAGGTTGCTACAGCTGTCAGCATCAAGAAAGCAGGGGGTAATAAATCAAGGCTGATTGGATGAGGCTCAAAGTAACAAAAACTTTATTGTCAACGATAAATAAGGATTTACAACAAAAGCTCAGACTGAATCAACGATGTGAATATACAACTCTCCTTCCAGGCTCCAGCTCCGGATTTTCTCAACCCAGGATCAGCACTCTTGCTCCCGTTTGGCTCAGCTTCCCAATTTGACAATCCATAGGGTGTGGCCCGATCACGTGACCCTCAGCTAACGTCCCCTTAAAGGGCCACTGTACCACAAAGGTGGAGGTGAAGAGTCTAGAGAATTTGACTAGAGAAACTGTCCAAACAGATTCTGCCTGATTTTCTTGCCCAAATAACTTGCTTGGCCCAACTATACAGTGCAAATATACCAATATTGGTGAGGAAATACACCCTCAGTGTGTTCCCCAATTAAAATATGTTCATTAGAATCTCATTTGAATATCTATGAAAAAACACAGAACACTTCTCTGCAATTCTTTCTAACTTTGCCAACATCCATTCCTTCCTGCCCCTGACAGATTCACTCAACTAGTTCATTTCCCCTCATCTACCGACCTGCCGATGGTGGGAGCTTCAGAAGAGGAGGTGCAAACAGAGCATGGTGAAAGGGAAAGATGGGAAGCTGGGGAAAACGCATCTGTTAAATTAATTATAGCTCATAGAATCCCTACAGTGCAGAAGGAGACCATTCGGCCCATTGAGCCTGCACCGACAACAGTCCCATCCAGGCCCTATCCCTGTAACCCTGCGTATTTACCCTGCTAATCCCCTGACACGAAGGGTTAATTTAGCATGGCCAGTCAACCTAATCTTTGGACTGTGGGAGGAAACTGGGACACCCAGAGGAAATCCATGCAGACACGAGGAGAACATGCAAACTCCACATAGACAGTCACCCAAGACCGGAATTGAACCCGACTCCCTGGTGCTGAGAGGCAGTAGTGTCAACCACTCTGCCCCCCATGCAGATCTTCTAGGCAAGCTTTCGCTGCCTGGGCAGATTTGGACAGGGTCTGGAGTATTCTCCAGATTGCAGTCATGAACAGATTGTTTTACCCTTCACAGCTTTGCCATTCAAAAGGATTGGACTCTTTTGCGAGGTGTCCACATGTCATTGGAGCCAAAACTAAATGGAGGAGCACATCTCAATGACCTGGACTCGGGAACTCCTCAGTGACACTAGCAAGGACTATCAAAGCAGGTATAATCACAGAGGTCTGTGAAACACACACCCTATCTTTGACACTGGAGCCTTATATTCTTCTCTTCCCACATTCAACTAAAGGAATATTCCCTCAATTCAGTGTTCATCGTACAACACAACAACCAGATTTGCCTCAATATAAGTGTGCCAATGATCATCACCTGAATGAATTAGTCAGCATCAAATAAGTATACACTTACCTATGTTACTACTTTCCATGAATAACAAAACAATATTAGTGCATTTTTTATTCTCTTACTATGAATCCAAAGTGAACAGAGTTCAGTGCTAATGTTACTGGAATAGTGGAGGTTATTTATTAGTGTCACAAGTAGGCTTACATTAACACTGCAATGAAGTTACTGTGAAAATCCCCTAGTTGCCACACTCCGGCATCTGTTCAGGTACACTGAGGGAGAACCTAACATGGCCAGTGCACCGAATCAGCTATGGAGGGAACCAGAGCACCTGGAGGAAATCCATGCAGACACAGGGAGAACATGCGGACGTGTGGAGACAGTGACCCAAGCCGAGAATCGAACCCGGATCCCTGGTGCTGTGAGGCAACAGTGTTAACCACTGCGTCACTGTGACACCGCTTAATCCAAAGGCCTAGGCTAATAGCGCCAGATCTGTGGAATTTAAGCCCACTGGATAAAAATCTGGAATTGAAAGTTAATCTCAATAATGGTGATAATTATTGTAAAATCCCATTGTATTCACTGATGCCCTTAAGGGAAAGAAATGTGCCATCTTTGACTCCAGATCTACAGTAATGTGGCTAACTCTTAACTGTCCTCTGAAATAGCCTAGCAGGCCACTCAGCCCAAGGGCAATTAGGAATGGGCAACAAATGTTGGCAACACCCACATCCCATGAAAGAATACATTACAAAATCAGTTGTTTCCAATCCTGTATTTTATTCACCATACTTACAGTCAATGTCTGACATGCAATCTTAGCTCCCTTGGGGCTTAAAAGGTTCAAGTCTGTTAAATTTGGTGTTCTTCTATTCCTGGGTGTGATGTTCTGCTGTCCTTTGGTTGCTGCAGATATCTTGAAAATGTTGATGAAATGTGCAGTGAGTTATCTGGGAATAAACCCAGTTATATGGGAGCTATCTGGGAGTAAACCTATTACTATTCCTTCCATGATGCTAAACGCAAAATAACGTGGATGCTGGAAATTGGAGATAAAAACAGAGAAAGCTAGAAAAACCCAGCAGATCTGAAAGCATCTGTGGAGAGAGAAACATAATTAATGTTTTGTGTCCATACGGCTCTGCCTTCAGAGCTAAGGGGAGGGAGAAATGTGATGGATTTTATACTGTATAAGAGATGATGGAGCAGGTGGAGCAAAATGGAAGGTCAGGGATAAACGAGGGGTTAGAGAGATTGACAAAGATGTTTTGGGCACAAGACAAAGGAAGCATTAATGGTAGTGTTAAGGACTAAAGAAGCTGCTGATAGTGGCATAAAGGTAAGATAACAGGATGTTTTAATAGCAAAACAAAGGTCAGTACACTGTGAAAGCAATACTTAAGAACAAGTGATACTTAAGAACATGTGTAGGTTAGGCAGATTAGCCATGGTAAATACACGGGGTTACGGGGATAGGGCGGGAGGTGGGCCTGGGTAGTATTCTCTTTTGGAGAGTCAGTGCAGACTCAATGGACCGAAAGGCCTCCTTCTGTACTGCAGGGATTCTTTGGTAAGTGACAAATGGCCCTGTGTGTGTGTGTGTGTGGCAGGGGGTGGGGGGTGGAGGGATGGGTGGGTGATGTTGTAATTGGGACAAAAGTTGTCCCTCATGTCTGTTTCTCAAGTGTGCAGGCTCAACTGTCCCTTCAAAGGTTGCATTTTAATTCCTAGGCACTCCAGCAGATTATAACCATTTTCTATGTCAAAAGATCTATATTAATAGAAGTTGTTGTTTTGAATAACAATTATGTTTTTGTGCACACAGGTTTGTACAATAGTAAGAGGGGTTTAATTAATTGGGTGTGGGGGGGCTGCCGGGTGGGGAACTTGATGCCTTCCTGTCTCTGCTTTGGTTAAGTCCCACTTAATGCCCACTTAAGGGCCTCATCCTGTCACTACTGGTATTTAAACGGTGGTGGGGAGGGAACTTGCCATGTGTGGAGCCCAAAAAACAAAACCCTAAAACCCTGCTGTGTTTGCGAGTGGGCTCCCAAGGCGTCCCTCGATGCTAGGCACTCATTGTCTGATTGAGGGACCTGGTGCCAAGAAAAGGGGGGGGGGCAATAAAAGCCATGCCCAGGCCTTTGTTGCTGCCCCCTTCTCTCCCCATTCCCACAACCCCCACTACATAATTCCTATCCCACCCTCACTCACCTGTGGCCCGGATCCCTAGCTGTTCCTGGGACCCTGGTGGGTCAGCATCGACAGCAGCTATTGCCCACTTCCACTGGTGCTGCCTGCAATGGACAATAACCACCTCTAAATGGCTGGAAGTACTCGAAGGGTGAGATATCCATCCCATGATCCTTGATCACGGGGAAGGCCCACTGCTGGCCACTTCAGTGCCTGATAATTGGCACTTAATACAGCAGACCTTCCCCAAAGGTGCCAATGCCGGGCTTTTGCTGACTCTTCAGACAGTGCTGAGATCCTTGTCACCTATATTCAATTCCACCCAAAATGTTTACAACACGGGTACATGCCTTCCTGATTTTAGTCAGACATTATTATAGGTGGAAATGCCATTACGATAGCAACGCAGGATTTAAAACTGGCCTCAGTTCTGATTTCATAATTTACCACTTTGAAGAATTAGTACTCACCAGAAGTTAAACTGTTTACAAATTGCAGTTTCTACCTTTCTCAGTCATGAACTGTCTCTAGTTTAAGTATGCTCTGATGCTTAATGCTTCATATACATGCACACTGTTTTTGACTTTAAAACCTTGTGAGATATATATATATATATAAAAGTTTTGAATAATTTTTAAAGTTTAGAACAGTAAAAAATTGCTTGAAAGTCAGACTTGCATTTACAACCCAAACTGAACTTGTTCACGTGGCTTAAGGGAAACAGTGATGAGTCAGGAGAAGCTGAAGCTGAAATCAACTGAAGCAACTGACCACATTGAGGCATATAGTCATAAACCAGAATACTGAAACAACGCACCCTGTCTCTCATTACAGAAAATAATTTCCCAAAATCAGCTTCTGAAGAAAAACCATGAGACATTTCTAAAAGTCAATAGGATTTTCATTGTGGTTAACATTGGCTTTTTAGTTTTTCTTTTCTTCTATCCTCAGAAAGAAGCGGTTGGCAGAGTCTCAGGCCGAATAGAAGAAAACAGGATGGCACGGTGGCACACTGATCAGCACTGCTGCCTCACAGCGCCAGGGACCCAGGTTCGATTCCAGCCTTGGGTCACCGTCTGTGCGGAGTTTGCATATTAGAAACATAGAAGATAGGAGCAGGAGAAGGCCATTCGGCCCTTCGAGCCTGCTCCACCATTCATCACGATCATGGCTGACTGTCCAACTCAATAGCCTAATTCTGCTTTCTCCCCACTTTGATCCTGTTCGCCCCAAGTGCTATATCTAGCCACCTCTTGAATACATTCAATGTTTTGGCATCAGCTACTTCCTGTGGTCAAAACATCTCATTCATTTTCCTTCATCACTGGAGTCACAATTCATTCTGTACAAATATATTAGGAGATAGTATGAATAAACATTTCTCATGCATCAGTTAACTATTCTTTCCATGTCTGCGTGGGTTTCCTCCAGGTGCTCCGGTTTCCTCCCACAATCCAAGATGTGCGGGTTCGGTTGACTTAGCCATGCTAAATTGCCCCAGGATAAATACATGGAATTACGGGGATACGTGGGTTACTGGGTGGGATTGTTGACAGTGCAGGTTCAATGGGCCGAATGGCCTCCTTCTGCACCATGGGGATTCTATGATTCTATAAGAAGGTCACCAGGAATGAAGGATAATCAATTAATAGCAAGATCAAGAGATAAATGTCTTTACATTCATTAAATTAATTTCCCAGCATATTTTTTCCCCTATTGGAAAAATGTGTAATGAAGCACAATATAGTTTTCAATTAGAGAAAGATAAAATAACTTGTACAGATTTTATCTGTGCTTCATTCAATGCCAGTTCAGAAGAGCACGTTTTCTAAAACTGAAAAGGAAAGGGACGGGATGGTGGCAAAGTAGTTAGCACTGCTGCTTCACAGCACTAGGGACCCAGGTTCGATTCCCGGCTTGGGTCACTGTCTGTGTGGAGTTTGCACATTCTCCTCATGTCTGCGTGGGTTTCCTCCGGGTGCTCTGATTTCCTCCCACAGTCCAAAGATGTGTGGGTGAGGTGGATTGGCCATGCTAAATTGCCCCTCAGTATCAGGGTGACTAGGTAGGGTAAATGCATGGGGTTATGGGGATAGGGTCTGGGTGGGATTGTGGTCGGGGCAGTCTCAATAGGCCGAATGGCCTCCTCCTTCACTGTAGGATTCTATGAATCGGTGAAAAGGCTTCCATTGTAACATTGTGCTGTTACCAATTCTACTGTTAACATTTGAGCAGTGAAGCTGGTCTTCACCAGAGGTGTGGAATAGGCTCATAGCGAATTGCTAACCCATTCTACATCTCATTCATTTTCCTTCATCATTGGAGTCACAATTCACTCTGGTACAAATATATCAGAAGATAGTATTAATAAATATTTCTCATGCATCAATTAACTGCAGCAATGCTACACAAACAAATGCACCAAATTAACTGCACTAAGATAAGTTTAAGTTCAGTTATTAATGTCACAAGTAGGCTTACATTAACACTGCAATGAAGTTACTGTGAAAATCCCCTAGTCACCACACTCCGGCACCTGTTCGGTCACACTGAGGGAGAATTCAGCATAGCCAAGGCACCTAACCAGCACGTCTTTTGGACTCTGGGAGGAAACCAAAGCACTCAGAGGAAACCCACGCAGACACGGGAAGAAGGTGCAGACTCCGCACAGACAGTGACCTAAGCCGGGAATCGAACCCAGGTCCTTGGCACCGTGAAGCAGCAGTGCTAACCACTGTGCCACCGTGCCACCCCAATGCATTATAAAACAAAATAAGGCACTGAGCCACATAAGAAGATTGTGTTCCTAGAAGGAAACCAGTTAAATTTGGGAAGTGGCGGGTACTAGTCTGAACTTGTACCTTAAAAACGAACTCCAGTATTAATTATTCCCGAGTTTTATTGGTCCTTCTGATTAAAATTGAATGCTTGGTTCGAAGGAGTATCTTAAAGGAGGAAAGTGAGGTAAAGAGGGAGAGAGGTGGAGGGAAGGAAGTGTACAGACTGTAGCCTAGACAACTGAAGCACTTTCACCAATGGTGGAACGGTTAAAATCCACTTCAGAAATTTCACCGCAGAATCTCGGCTACCACGTTGGTGTAGCATTGGGAGATGCCATCTTTCAGATGTGATGCTAATCTGAGTCTCTATCAGGTAGATATAAAAGATTTCATGGCACTATTCTGAGCAAGAACAGGGGAGGTATCTTGGCCAACATTTGTTGGTTATCCAATATCTCCAGCACACAGTTATTTGTGCGAGTTTGCTGGGAGCAAAGTGACTGCTTTGTTTGCCCACCTTAACAACAATGAATACACTTTTAAAAAGTACTTAATAAGCAACAAAACACTTTGTGACAACTTGTGGTGAGTCTTGTACAAATAGGAATCACTACAATATTATAGTCATATGATATGCACAGACAAAAGAGGGACAAAAATTCATTGGAATACAATTCTGATCTTATCAGTGCCTCCTCGGTGACAACATAGGAACTATTTGTATGCTATTTAGCCCTTCAAGCCTGTTCCATCATTCACTTAGATCATGGGTGATCTGTACCTTAACTCCACTTACCTGTCTTCGTGCCATGCACCTAATTTAAAAATCTATCAGTCTCAGTTTTAAAATTTTCCTTCTCCAGCAACCTCTTGGGGTGGGAATTCCAAATTTCCATTAATCTTTGACTGAAGAAATGCTTCCTGACATCACCTCTGAAAAGCCTATCTCTAATTTTCCCCTACCAAATATAGTATTTTCTCTTTATCTACCCCTCCAACTTCTTTGATCATCTTAAATACCTCAACTATGTTCTTCAGTCTTCCACACTTGAGGGACTAAAAGCCTACTGTGTGCAACCTTTCCTCTTATTTTAACACATTAGCCCCAGTGCCATTTTAGTGAAACAGCATTGCACACCAGCCAAGGTCAATATAACCTGCCTTGGGGAGCAGTGCCAGCATTGAATGGAACACTCTCAATGCAGCAAAACCAGAGATTTATAAAACTGCTTGTCACAAATGTGCAGTTATGATATCAATTTTGTGAACAAAAAGCTAACGGTCTGAATTTTCCAGCCATTCACGCCCTGTCATCATTGCAAGTGAAGACGGAGAATTTGGTGCTCTGCCAAATCTCCAGCGGGACCGGAGAATCCCACTAGTGTGAATGGCCGGAGAATTTTGCCCAATCTTTCTATTAACTGGACACAAGGAGCCTTAAAAAAGGCTGCCAGCAGTCACCTGACCTTTTATAACCACAATGTCTGTCAAGTTTCTGATGTGGAGATGCCGGCGTTGGACTGGGGTAAACACAGTAAGGAGTCTAACAACACCAGGTTAAAGTCCAACAGGTTTATTTGGTAGCAAATGCCACTAGCTTTCGGAACGCTGCTCCTTCGTCAGGTGGGTGGGAGATCTGCGATATGCGCGATCTTCTTGGAGATCCTCTCCACTTGCAGTTTGCATTGTCTGTACCTTTAAGACTTGATTAGCTGTAAAGACTCGCATTCCAATCATTATTCATTATTCTGTAAATTGAGTTTGTGTCTTTATATGCCCTGTTTGCTGTTTATGAGCAGATCTCCCACTCACCTGACGAAGGAGCAGCGCTCCGAAAGCTAGTGGCGTTTGCTACCAAATAAACCTGTTGGACTTTAGCCCGGTGTTGTTAAACTCCTTACTGTGTCAAGTTTCTAACAGACTCCAAGTGGATTACAATAGACCAACCCAGACAATGCACATTTCCATAAGAGTATACAGAAACTCATTGACAATGGCTTCCCTGGAGGTCTGATTCGCTTTTTCCTATCTCACCAGATACAAAAGAATGGGAACCATTCAAATCAATAGCTGAGAAATTTAAAAGGTTAATTACCCTGACTAAAAGATAATGGATGGAACTGTGCCCCCAGACCTAGGCTAATTCGATACCTAATCTGGAATCACGATTCAGCAGCCATTTTGTGTTTTGAACTGCATAAAGTTGAGCCATTTTGTACAGAATCCCCAGGGAGAACTCAGACATCATAGAAATCATAGAATCCCTACAGTGCAGAAGGAGGCCATTCAGCCATTCAAGTCTCCACCGACAACAATCCCATCCCAGGCCCTAGACCCACAACCCACACATTTACCCCACTTATCCCTTTTACCTACACATCCTGGGACACTATAGGCAATTTTGCATTGCCAACCCGCACATCTTTGGACTGTGGGAGGAAGCCCACGCAGACAATGTGCAAACTCCACACAGTCACCCAAGCTGGGAATTGAACCCGGGTCCCTGGAGCTGTGAGGCAGCAGTGCTAACCACTGCGCCACCGTGTCACCCTCATCAGAGAGGATTCTCTGCCAAGGGAGAAGGAATCCAGAAATCATCCACTGTTCTGTTGAAAGAGCCCTGGCAATCTGAAAGTGCCTTAGCCACAGAACCAATGAGGAACAAGGACCATTCTCTCTTCAAGGAAATACCTGTTGACCTGCTGAGTCCACCTACGAAGGCAACCTCTGGCTATTTGACTGCAGAAGACATTCCAGCTGCTTTAAAAAAATCTTCAACATTAACAATTCACTCCAGCCAAGCAATTCTTCAACTGCCAGCTCAGGGCTTGCAATAATCACTGGAATTTTACCATCTTGCCCGCCACGGAATCAGAGTGGGTGAGGGGCGGACAACGGAAATAGAACATAGAACATAGAAAGCCACAGCACAAACAGGCCCTTCGGCCCACAAGTTGCGCTGATCATATCCCTACCTCTAGGCCTATCTATAGCCCTCAATCCCATTAAATCCCATGTACTCATCCAGAAGTCTCTTAAAAGACCCCAACGAGTTTGCCTCCACCACCACCGACGTCAGCCGATTCCACTCACCCACCACCCTCTGAGTGAAAAACTTACCCCTGACATCTCCTCTGTACCTACCCCCCAGCACCTTAAACCTGTGTCCTCTCGTAGCAACCATTTCAGCCCTTGGAAATAGCCTCTGAGAGTCTACCCTATCCAGACCTCTCAACATCTTGTAAACCTCTATCAGGTCACCTCTCATCCTTCGTCTCTCCAGGGAGAAGAGACCAAGCTCCCTCAACCTATCCTCATAAGGCATGCCCCCCAATCCAGGCAACATCCTTGTAAATCTTCTCTGCACCCTTTCAATGGCTTCAACATCTTTCCTGTAATGAGGTGACCAGAACTGCGCGCAGTACTCCAAGTGGGGTCTAACCAGGGTCCTATAAAGCTGCAGCATTATCTCCCGACTCCTAAACTCAATCCCTCGATTAATGAAGGCTAGTACGCCGTACGCCTTCTTGACCGCATCCTCCACCTGCGAGGCCGATTTAAGAGTCCTATGGACCCGGACCCCAAGGTCCTTCTGATCCTCTACACTGCTAAGAATGGTACCCTTCATATTATACTGCTGCTTCATCCCATTGGATCTGCCAAAATGGATCACTACACACTTATCCGGGTTGAAGTCCATCTGCCACTTCTCCGCCCAGTCTTGCATTCTATCTATGTCTCGCTGCAACTTCTGACATCCCTCCAAACTATCCACAACACCACCTACCTTGGTGTCGTCAGCAAACTTACCAACCCATCCCTCCACTTCCTCATCCAGGTCATTTATGAAAATGACAAACAGCAAGGGTCCCAGAACAGATCCCTGGGGCACTCCACTGGTCACTGACCTCCATGCAGAGAAAGACCCCTCCACAGCCACTCTCTGCCTTCTGCAGGCAAGCCAGTTCTGGATCCACAAGGCAACAGCCCCTTGGATCCCATGCCCTCTCACTTTCTCAAGAAGTCTTCCATGGGGGACCTTATCGAACGCCTTGCTGAAGTCCATATAGACCACATCCACCGCTCTTCCTTTGTCAATGTGTTTGGTCACATTTTCAAAGAACTCAACCAGGTTCGTAAGGCACGACCTGCCCTTGACAAAGCCGTGCTGACTACTTTTGATCATACTAAACTTCTCTAGATGATCATAAATCCTGTCTCTCAGGATCCTCTCCATCAACTTACCAACCACTGAGGTTAGACTCACCGGTCGGTAATTTCCCGGGCTGTCCCTGTTCCCTTTCTTGAATATAGGGACCACATCTGCAATCCTCCAATCCTCCGGAACCTCTCCCGTCTCCATCGACGATGCAAAGATCATCGCCAAAGGCTCCGCAATCTCCTCCCTCACCTCCCACAGTAACCTGGGGTACATCCCATCCGGTCCCGGCGACTTACCAACCTTGATGCCATTCAATAGTTCCAACACATCCTCTTTCTTTATGTCCACATGCTCGATCCTTTCTGTCCACCGCAAACCAGCAGTACAACCACCCAGATCCCTTTCCACCGTGAATACCGAGGTAAAGTATTCATTAAGCATCTCCGCCATTTCTAACGGTTCCGCACAAACTTTTCCCCCTTCACCTTTTAAGGGTCCTATGCCTTCACATCTCATCCTTTTACTCTTGACATATTTGTAGAAAGCCTTGGGATTCTCCTTAATCTTACCCGCCAAGGTCTTCTCATGACCCCTTCTCGCTCTCCTAATTTCCTTCTTAAGCTCCTTCCTACATCCCGTATACTCCTCTAAATCCTTAACACCTCCTAGCTCTCTGAACCTTCTGTACGCCTCTCTTTTCTTATTCACCAGGTTCATCACAACCTTCGTGCACCACGGTTCCCGTACCCTACCAACACCCCCCTGTCTCATCGGAACGTTGTCATGCAGAGCTCCAGACAAACATTCCTTGAAAATCCTCCACTTTCCTTCGGTACTTTTCCCCAAGAATGCCTCCTTCCAATTTACCCGTCTAATTTCCTCCCTGATGACACTGTATTTCCCTTTACTCCAGAGAAACACTTTCCTAGCCTGCCTGATCCTATCTCTTTCCAATGCTATCGTGAAGGAGATAGAATTATGATCGCTATCCCCAAGATGCTCACCCACCGAGAGATCCTCCACCTGTCCAGGTTCATTAGCCAGCACCAGATCAAGTACAGCCTCTCCTCTAGTAGGCTTATCCACATACTGTGTCAGGAAACTCTCCTGGACACACCTAACAAACTCCTCTCCATCCAAACCCCTAGCCCTAGGGATATTCCAATCTATGTTTGGGAAATTAAAATCTCCCATCACGACAACTCTGTTATTCCTACATCTCTCCAGGATCTGTTTCCCCATCTGCTCCTCAACATCTCTGTTACTATTGGGCGGCCTATAGAAAACACCCAGCAAAGTTACCGACCCCTTCCTGTTCCTAACCTCCACCCACAGAGACTCCGTAGTCAATCCCTCCACGGCGTCCACCTTCTCTACAGCCGTGACACTATCCCTGATCAACAGTGCCACTCCCCCCCCTCTCTTGCCTCCCTCCCTGTCCTTCCTGAAACATCTAAAACCCGGCACCTGAAGCACCCAGTCCTGTCCCTGAGACATCCAAGTCTCCGTAATGGCCACCACATCACAATTCGAAGCAGCAATCCACGCTCTAAGCTCATCCACTTTATTCACTACACTCCTGGCATTAAAATAGACACATCTCAGACCTTCAGCCTGAGCACTTCCCTTCTCCATCACTCGTCTAACCTCCCTCTTACCCTGTCTACATTCCTTATCTATTTGCGAGCTAACCTCCTCGCTCTCAGTCCCCTCATTTCGATTCCCTCCCCCCAACCTTTCTAGTTTAAAGTCTCTCCAGTAGCCTTAGCCAACCTTCCCGCCAGGATATTGGTCCCCCTGGGATTCAAGTGCCACCCGTCTTTTTTAAACAGGTCACACCTGCCCCTAAAGAGGTCCCAATGATCCAAGTACCCAAATCCTTGTCCCTTGCTCCAGTCCCTCAGCCACGCATTCATTCTCCACCGATTCCTGTTCTCACTCTCCCGCGGCACAGGCAGCAAATGTTTGGGAATTTCCGGTCTCGCTCAAGCAAAGCCATAAAATCCCGCCCGGTATCTTAAAGGGCTGCATTGAATTCCATCTCAAGTAGCATCCATTATTCTTATTTACATTTAACCTTTGTATGTTTTTGATTGGCAACTTTATTACTTTTACTTAAGCAACTAACAGCAGTGTTTTGTAATAAACTAAACTTTACCTTGTTTAAGACTAAAGCCTTGCTGCTGTTTAACTTGAAATTGAACCAGTTGCAAGTTAAAAAGAGGGCAAGATACACACACACACACACAAATTGTTAGTTCATGGGCCACTTTGAGGAAACACCTTTCATGTGGTCATGACACAGCGACATAACTTTCACTGCTTTGTTTTTCAGATGACCTCACCAGAGTTTGTGGGGTTAGTTGTAGGCCAGGTACAAGTGGGGGTATCTCTAGTCCTGGTTATAGAAACAGAAGATTTATGGCATAATTTCCATGTTGCTGAAAAAGAGATATCCAATAATCCCACTTTCCAGCTCTTTGATCTGCAGCAGTTTTCTTAAATGTTATCGGGGTTTCCGCCTCTGCCACCTTTGCAGACAATGAGTTCCAAAACCTTACTGCACCCTGGGTCAAATGTTTCTCCTCAACTCTCTTGAAATCTTTTTGCCAATTACTTTAAATGCATCCCCTGGTTACTGCCCGCTCTGTTAATAGAAACAGGTCCTTCCCATCCACTTTATCTAGACCCTTTGTAACTTTATATACCTCAATTAAATATCCTTCCGCCCTCTTCTGTTACAAAGAAGATGATCCCAGTCTTTCCAATCTTTCCTCATAGTGTAAATTCTCCATTCCTGCCAAAATTCTAGTAAATCTTCTCTGTGCCCCTCTCTCTGTATCCCTCTCTCTGTATCCCTCTCTCTGTACCCCTCTTTCTGTAGCCCTCTCTCTTCCTGCTATCCAGTGACAAGAACAACAGTCAATGCTCTAGCTCACTTAACTTGTGTGTTATATTATCCTTACAATTCCATGCCTAGTCTAATAAAATATCCCATATGTCTTTTGAATTACTTTATCTACCTATCTTTCTCCTTCAGGAATCTGTGGGTATGCACTCTAAGGTTCTTCTGTTACTCTAGACATTTCAGTATCCAACCATTCACTCATCATCCCCTTGCCTTGTTTGCCCATCTCAAATGAATTATCCTACACTTCTATGGATTGGAGTGGCACACATAATTATACTCATGGATTTATGGAAAATAGACACTTTAATTTGAAACCAATGGAGTTGAGAAGTTAGCTCATGGTGCAGAAGCAGGCCATTTGGCCTATCTAGTCTGCACCGACTCTCTCCGGTACAGCACCTTACCCCACCGTAACCCCACGTATTTACCCCACTAATCTCCCTAACCTACATATCTGGGACACAAAGGGACAATCTAGCATGGCCAATCCACCTAACCTGCACATCTTTGGACTGTGGGACGAAACCGGAGCATTCGGAGGAAACCCACGTAGACATGGGGCGAACATGCAAACTCCACGCAGACTGTCACCCAAGGCCGGAATTGAAACCGGGTTCCTGGCGCTGAGAGGCAGCTATGATAACCATTGTGCCACCTCTCTTTTTTTCTGCTAATATACTTGGAACTACACAAGTCTGGAAGTTAGTCTGTCTGCCTGTCTGGACTGTATATTAAGATGCAAATGATCTTTTGGGGTATTTCATTGAGAAGATATTAAAATGCAGCAAACTGTGGCTTAATGGCCATTGTTCAACTGCAGGAGTTAGTTATAGACCTCTTGGCTCCTTGGAATGGAATTCCACAGAATAGGTGTGAGAAGAAACCCATTCTATTACAAGGAATTTTAAAATGGGTGAAACTCAAACACTATTGGGTGTCAGTACTGAAGTTGTCAGAAACCATTTGCGTGGACGAAGGGAAAACCGATAATATGGTCACATGACAGAAACTATGTTTTGATAAGGATCATTTATTCAGACATTTTGAGAGCAACCACAGAGAGGGGAAGAAAGAGAGAGAGGGACGAGACCCAGACCAGAGAAGGAAGGAGTTTGCCTAAGATTCATCAGCAGCCAGAGAATTGGGATTAGCCTTAATCTATTGATTTGAAGAACAAAACCTGCTTTCCACTACAGGAGTTCAACTGCACCTTCATTGGAGTGAAGCTCGAAATGTGTTACTGCAAGTAGAAAGCCACCATGAATCAGTCATTAGAAACTCCATTTCTTTCGTGAATCACATAAGGAAATCACAGACTTGCAACATTCAAATGTTTTAAGCAATCCAGAGTAAAAAGAATTAACTGGGGAGACAGCCGACTTCAAAGGGGCAAGAACAGAGCTGGGGTGTTTCGATTGGAATGAAAGGTTGGTGGGAAAAACTGTAGCTGAACATGGGCTACCTTTAAAACAGGAGCGGTTTGGGCATGGGCAAAGAAAGAATAAAGAACAAAGAACAAAGAAAAGTACACCAGAGGAACAGGCCCTTCGGCCCTCCAAGCCTGTGTTGATCATAATGTAAGATGTTTAACAACACCAGGTTAAAGTCCAACAGGTTTATTTGGGAGCAAAAGCCACACAAGCTTTCGGAGCTCCAAGCCCCTTCTTTAGGTGAGTGGGAATTCTGTTCACAAACAGGGCATATAAAGACACAGACTCAATTTACATGAATAATGGTTGGAATGCGAATACTTACAACTAATCAAGTCTTTAAGAAACAAAACAACGTGAGTGGAGAGAGCAGCAAGACAGGCTAAAAAGATGTGTATTGTCTCCAGACAAGACAGCCAGTGAAACTCTGCAGGTCCAGGCAACTGTGGGGGTTACAGATAGTGTGACATGAACCCAATGTCCCGGTTGAGGCCGTCCTCGTGTGTGCGGAACTTGGCTATCAGTTTCTGCTCAGCGACTCTGCGCTGTTGTGTGTCGCGAAGGCCACCTTGGAGAACGCTTACCCAAATATCAGAGGCCGAATGCCCGTGACCGCTGAAGTGCTCCCCAACAGGAAGAGAACAGTCTTTTCTTTGGCTGCTGATGAATCTTAGGCAAACTCCTTCCTTCTCTGGTCCAATGCCGGCATCTCCACATCTTGATCATAATGCCCAAACTGAACTAAAAAAAAATTCTGCCCTTACTGGGTCCATATCCCTTTATTCCCTCCCTATTCATGTACCCATCCAAATGCCTCTTAAATGTTGCTAATGTGCCTGCTTCCACTACATCCTCTGGCAGCACATTCCAGGCACCCACCACTCCCTGCGTGAAAAGCTTACCCTGCACATCTCCTTTAAACTTTCCTCTCTCACCATGAAACTTATGCCCCCTCGTAATTGACACTTCCACCTTGGGAAAAAGCCTCTGACTATCCACCCTGTCTATGCCTCTCATAATTTTGTAGACTTCTATCAGGTCTCCCCTCAGTCTCCATCTTTCCAGTGAAACCAATCGCAATTTATTCAACCTTGCCTCATGGTCAACACCCTCAAGACCAGGCAACATCCTGGTGAACCGCCTTTGCACTCTCTCCAAAGCTTCCACATCATTCCGGTGGTGCGGCGACCAGAACTGCACGCAATACTCCGAATGCAGCCTAACCAAGGTTTTATATAAATCCAACATGGGGCCCGATTCCCCCATCGTGACCCGCAACTTTTCTGGCATGTCCAATCGAGAGAATTGCGCCGTCGGCCTTTTTCTGGGATTTGCACATGCGCCAGGAACGCATGCGCATCTCCCAGAGCCAGAGAACAGTCAGAGTCCAAACCATGCTGGAAACCGGTGGGAAGACAGGTAAGTGATTTGAATCTTTTAAAAATATGTTTAGCATGCAATTATCGGGAACTTGTCAGGTTCAATTGAATCTCGCATCCCGCCAGGAGTACTTCATTCTGGCGGGGTTTAGGGTAGCTCCCCACATTTGGGGAACTAGCAGGAGACCCCGCCGAAATGAAAGGGGGACATTCAAGGGCCCCAGGGGGTCGGGTGGCGGGGGGGGGAGGGGGTGGTGCCCCTGGGCATGGCCATCCTGGCAGTGCCAGCCTGTGCCCCCTGGCACTGCCAAGGAGCAAAATGCCCAAATCCAAGGGGCACCTTGGCACAGCCCATCGGGCATTGGGTTGTGTCAAGGGGGTGGGGCCTATTGTGGGCAGGGCCTATGGTGATCAGTGGGGATGGGGGGGTCCCGCTGCCAGTCTGCATGGCGATCAGTCTGGGCTGGAGGGAGGCCAGCGATCGGGGCGGGCTGGGGGGGGGGTCTGCCATGGGGAGGGGCGTCTGCCTCCCAGAGGGAGACCTGCCTCCTGGGGGGGGGGGGGGTCTGACCCTGGGGGGGGGGGGGGGGGGGGGGGCGGGTTAGCTGGGGGGAGTCTGCTGGGGTGAGGGGGAGGATTGCCACTGCTGGGAGAGGGGTGGGCTGGACATCGGGGCGCTCTGGGACGGGAGGGCGGAGGTTGGGGCTGGCCTGGGAATTGTCGTGGGGGCCACGATCAGGCCGTGGGGGGTGCTGGAGGAGCAGCACTGCGGGGGCCCCGGGCTGGCCAGCGATCGATCTAGCCAGCAAACGGGGAGACTGACAGATCGGGACCACTGCACATGCACAGCGGTCTAGAACTGTTCGACTCCGGTGCGAATAGGACCCGCCCCGGGTTTCTAATGAGATTCCCGATTGTGACTTCTGCATTGCACAGAGTGGGGAGATTCGAGTAAGAAGCTGCACTGAAAAAATAGTCGGGATTTAGAACAGTTTTCCCACCAATTCAGCACTTTTGGGAGAATCGCCTCCATGATTTCCCAACTCTTGCACTCAATGTCCCGACTGATGAAGGCAAGCATGCCATGTGCCTTCTTAATCATCTTGGCCATCTGCCACTTTTAGGGAACAGTGGACCTGCAAGCCCAGATCCCTCTGTAGTCAAGGTATATTCCCTCAAAAGAGAAAGGTGGGGCAAACAGATACAGAACTCCCTGGATGAAAAGAGAGAGAAATAAGTTAAGACAAGGAAGAAAAAGTACGCCAATGACAGGTGTCATGTGGAAAATACAGTTGTGAAGCAAAGGGAGGTTCCAGTGTGGGGGGAACTGAAAATGCATATTAGAGAAGTGAAGAGAGATTATGAGAAAAGGCTGACAACTAACATAAAGGGGAATCCCAAAGTCGTCCATAGGTGTTTAAATTGTAAAAGGGTGGTAATAGGAGTTAGTAGGGCTGACTAGGGGCCAGAAACGGGATTTTCACATGGAGCTAGGGGGCATGGCTGAGGTATTAAATTAATACTTTGCATCTGCCTTTACAAGGCGGTAGATGCTACCCTGCACATGGTGACAGATGAGGAAATTTTGTCCCTAGTAGGATTCAAAATTGATAAGGAGGAAATGTTGAATAGACTGTCAGTGCTGACAGTTGACAAGACAACCAGACCTGATGAGATGCATCCAAGGATGTGGGAATGGAAATTGCAGGAATGCTGGATATAATCTTCCAGTCTTCTCTAGACTCGGGGGAGGTGCAAGAGAACTAGACAATTGTAAATATTACACTCTTGTTCATAAAAGCTATAAGGAAAGCCCCAATTATAGGCCAGTCAGTTTAATATCAGTGGTGGGCAAGCTTCTAGTTATCGACCACGCTGGATGAAATATATACCGCCACAGATAGCCTTGAGATGAAACATCCCGAGGTCTTGTTCATCGTGACCAGGGACTTCAATCAGGACAAGCTCAAGACTGTCCTACCAAGATACCACCAACACATCTCCTGTTCCACCAGAGGCCCAAACATCCTAGACCACTGCTACACAAACATCAAACATGCCTACTGCTCTATCACCCGCCCACACTTTGGCAAATCAGACCACAAGGCTGTGCTCCTGCTCCCGGCTTACAAGCGAAAACTGAAATGGGAGAATCCGATAAAGAAAGTCATGCAATGTTGGTCTGAGGAATCGGATGATTTCCTATGGGACTGCTTCGAGTCAGTGGACTGGTCAATATTTAAAAAGTCAGCGACCAACCTGAAGGAGTACACCACGACAGTAACTGCCTTCATTAGTAGAACACTGTGCTAAAGAAGCAAATCCGTGTGTTTGCCAACTGGAAACCATGGATGAACAGGGATATCTACTGCTTGCTGAAGTCCAGGTGCGAGGTATTCAAGTCAGGTGACCTTGACCTATACAAGAAATCCAGATACAATCTATGGAAATAAGATCATAAGACCATAAGACATAGAAGAATTAGGTCACTCGGCCCATCGAGTCTGCTCCGCCATTCAATCATGGCTGATTGTTTTCTCATCCCCATTCTCCTGCCTTTTCCCCATAACCCCTGACCCCCTTATTAATCAAGAACCTATCTATCTCTGTCTTAAAGACACTCAATGACCTGGCCTCCACAGCCTTCTGCAACAAAGAGTTCCACAGATTCATCACTCTCTGGTTGAAGAAATTCCTCCTCATTTCTGTTCTAAAGATTCATCCCTTTAGCCTGAGGTTGTGCCCTCTGGTTCTAGTTTTTCCTACTAGTGGAAACATCCTCTCCACATCCATTCTATCCAGGCCTTGCAGGATCCTGTAAGTTTTAATAAGATCCCCCCCTCATCCTTCTAAACTCCAACGAATACAGACACAGAGTCCTTAACCGTTCCTCATACGACAAGCTCTTCATTCCAGGGATCATTCTTGTGAACCTCCTCTGGGCCCTTTCCAAGGCCAACACATCCTTCCTTCGATATGGGGCCCAAAATTGCTTACAATACTCCAAATGGGGTCTGACCAGAGCCTTATACAGCCTCAGAAGTAGATCCCTGCTCTTGTATTCTGGCCCTCTCGACATGAATGCTAACATTGCATTTGCCTGCCTAACTGCCGACTGAATCTGCACATTAACCTTAAGAGAATCTTGAACAAGGACTCCCAAGTCCCTTTGTGTTTCTGATTTCCTAAGCATTTTCCCATTTTGAAAATAGTCAATGCCTCCATTCCTCCTTCCAAAGTGCATAACCTCACACTTTTCCACAATGTATTCCATCTGCCACTTCTCTGCCCACTCTCCTAACCTGTCCAAGTCCTTCTGCAGCCCCCCTGCTTCCTCAATGTCCCTCTATATATCTTCGTATCATCTGCAAACTTAGCAACAGTGCCTTCAGTTCCTTCCTCCAAATCGTTAATGTATATTGTGAAAAGTTGTGGTCCTAGCACTGACCCCTGAGGCACACCACTAGTCACCGGTTGCCATCCTGAGAAAGACCCTTTTATCCCCACTCTCTGCCTTCTGCCAGTCAGCCAATGCTTTATCCATGCCAGGATCTTATCTTTAACACCATGGGCACTTCACTTATTTAACAGTCTTCTATGCGGCACCTTGTCAAAGGCCTTCTGGAAATCTAAATAAATCACGTCCACTGGTTCTCTTTTATCTAACTTCCTTGTTACCTTCTCAAAGAAGTCTAACAGATTTGTCAGACATGACCTCCCCTTGACAAAGCCGTGCTGACTCAGTGCTACTTTATCATGCACTTCCAAGTACTATGCGATCTCACCTTTAATAATGGACTCTAAATCCATCAAAGATGGCAAAAGACAGTACCAGACTGAGCTAGAATCCCCAGCCAGCCAAACGGATCCCCACCGACTATGGCAAGGTCTGCAAGACATAACAGGCTTCAAGATGAAGGCATGTAAAATCGCCGGCACCAATGTACTACTCTCCAATGAGCTAAGCAGAAAGTTTTGAGCAAGGGGTCAGCGAGAACATACCTTCCGCCCCGGAAGCCTTCGCCGAATCAGTATCTAAGGTCACCATCACGGATGTCAGGGCAGCTTTCTTGAAAGTCAACCCACAGAAAGCAACTGGCCTAGATGGGGTGCCCAGATGAGCACTCAGATCCTGGGTGGACCAGCTGGTGGGGTTATTTGCAGACACTTTTAACCTCTCTTCACACCAATCTGAGGTCCCTATCTGCTTCAAGAAGATGACCATCATCACAGTACTAAAGAAAAGCCAGGCAGCATGCCTTAATGACTATCACCCGGTGTCTCTGACATCCAGTATTATGAAGTTCTTCGAAAGGTTAGCCATGGTACGAATCAATTCCGCCTCCCAGATTGCCTGGATCCATTACAGTTCATCTATTGCCGCAACAGGCCCACAACAGACGCCATCTCCCTGGCCCTGCACTCAACCCTGGAATACCTGGATAACAAAGTCACTTATGTCAGACACCTATTTATTGACTATACTCCGTATACACCTCTGACTGTGTGGCCAAATTCCCCTCCAACTCAATTTTCAGGTTTTTCAAGGTTTTCACCACCGTTGTGGGTTGGATCGCAAACAATGATAAGATGGAGTACAGGAAAGAGACTGAGAATCTGGTGAACTGGTGCAATTACAATAGTCTCTCCCCAAATGTCAGCAAAATGAAGGAAATAGTCATCAACTTTAGGAAGCGTAGTGGAGGACATGCCCCTGTCTACATCAATGGCGATGAAGTGGAAATGTTCGACAGCCTCAAGTTTCTACTTATCCAGATCACCAACAACATGTTCTATGGTGTCAGCGTGGTCCCTCCACGCTGACACCATAGTTAAAAAAGCCCACCAATGCCTCTATGTTCTCATGAGGCTAAGAAAATTTGACACATCCACTACGACTCTCACCAACTTTTACAGATGCACTATAGAAGGCATTCTTTCTGGTTGCATCACAGTTTGGTATGTCTCCTGCTTTGTCCAAGACCGCAAGAAACTACAAAAGGTCGTGAATGAAGCCCAGTCTATCACTTAAACCAGCCTCCCATCCATTGACTGTCTACACTTCCCACTACCTCAGAAAAGCAACCAGCATAACCAAGGACCCCCCACACCCCAGACATATTCTCTTCCATCTTCTTCCATCAAAAAAAAGATACAAATGTTTGAGGTCATGAACCAACCTACTCAAGAACAGCTTCTTACATGCTGTACTTGGTTGAAGTCGTTAGGTTACATTTTAGCTTCATTTGAAGCAATTTTTAAAGGCGGCATCTCGGCCTTTTGGCTAAGATGCAAATGAGATCAAGCCTTGGAGGAGGAGCTGTGCCTACTCCAATCAGCTTGGATCATGTAGATCAAGCCGAAGACAGGGGGTGAGAGCCCTGTCTTGTCAGCTTGGATCGGGAATGTCTCAATTTGTTGAGACTCTGAATTGGACTTGATTTGATTGAAACGGAATAAAACAAAATTTAAAAAAACAGCTTCTTCCCTGCTGCCATCAGACTTTTGAATGGACCTACCTCATATTAAGTTGATTTTTCTCTACCCCCTCGCTATGACTATAACACTACACTCTGCACCCTCTCCTTTCCTTCTCTATGTACGGAATGCTTTGTCTGTACAGCGTGCAAGAAGTAATACTTTCCACTGTACACTAATACATGTGACAATAATAAATCAAATCAAATCAAAATCAATTACTGGGATAGGAATAGCAATCACATGGAAGAATGAGAAGAACTACTATGGATTTCTATATGGAAAGTCATGCTTAACTAAATTGCTGGAGTTTTTGGAGAGGAACAGAAAGGGTTGATGAGGATAATACTGTTGATGTCATGCACATAGACCTTTAGAAGGCATTCAATACAGTGCCACACAAGAGTTGTGAGAAAATTTATAGCTCATGGAATAGAAGTAGCAAAGTGGATACAAAATTGGCTAAATAATAGGAAGCAAAGAGAAACATATTTTTGGGGCTAGGGGAAGGTTTGTAGTGGTGTTCCCCAGGGATTGGTATTGGAATCCTTGCTTTTCCTGATACATATTAAGATCCAGATCTTGCTGTACAGGGGATAATTTCAACATTTGCAGATAACACAAAATGTGGAAGCATTGTAAAATAAAGTTAAAGGTTATTTATTAGTCACAAATGAGGCGTAGATTAACACTGCAATGAAGTTACTGTGAAATTCCTCTAGTCACCACAGTCTGGCACCTGCTCGGGTCAATGCACCTCGCCAAATATGAGGAGGTCAGCGAATGAACTTCAGAGGGCATAGAGAAATTGGAGTGGGCAGATTAATTTCAATGCAGAAAAGTTTGAGATGGTACATTTTGGTAGGAAGAACATGAAGAGACAATATAAAACAATGGGTACAATTCTTAAGGAGGTGCAGGAGCAGAGGGACCTGGGTATATATGTGCAAAGATCATTGATCTATGGTGGCACAGTGGTTTGCACTGCTGTCTCACAGCGCCAGGGACCCAGGTTCGATTCCAGTTTTGGGTGACTGTTTCTGTGGAGTTTGCACATTCTCCCCGTGTCTGCGTGGATTTCCTTCAGGTGCTCCGGTTTCCTCCCACAGTTCAAAGATATGCAGGCTAGGTGGATTGGCCATGCTAAATTGCCTTTTAGTGTCCCAATATGTGAGGTTAGGGGATTAGAGGTGTAAATGCGCGGGGTCAAATGAACGGGGCGGGATGGGCCTAGGTAAAATGGTCTGTCAGAGTGTCGGTTCAGACTCGATGGGCCGAATGGCCTCCTTCTGCACAATAGGGATTCTATGATTGAAGGTGGGACAGGTGGCAAGGGTAGTTAATAAAGCATACTGTAGGCATCCTGGGCTTTTATTAATAGAGGCATGGAAAATTACAAGAGTAAGGAGGTTATGCTGAACTTACACAAGACATTGGTTAAAACACAACTGGCATATTGTGTACAGCTCTTGGCACCACACTATAGGAAGGATGTGAACACATTGGATAAAGTGGTTCCAGGGATCAGAAACTTTATTTATTAGGAGATATTGGAGAGACTGGGACTGTTCTCCTTGGAGAGAAGGTGGCTAAGAGCAGATTGAGGTATCCTTCAATTTTCTGGGACACCCTTTTCCTCCAGAACTGAAATGTTCTCCTTAACAAATAATGCTATCCCTACTCCTTTCCCTCCTTTTCTATCTTTTCTGAACATCTTATACCCAAGGAATATTAAACACCTAGTCCTGTCCTTCCTTTAGCCAGGTTTCTGTTATCACAACATCATATTTCCACTTTGCAATCTGCATCTGTGACTCCCCAGTCTTATGCACAATAGTCCGTGCATTCACATACATGCGCAGTAACCCTGATTTAGACTTCATTACTTTCTCTCTTACTTCAACTCCACTTACTAACTTACTATTTTCTACTCTAGTGCAATCTGTCTCTTCCAGTATTTTGTGCAGTCTGGTATTCCTCCCTAACATTCTCTCTTGGTTCCCAAAACCCTTCCCAAGTTAGTTTAAAGTACTCCCAACAGCACTCGCAAAATATCCCACAAGGAACTCAGTCCCAGCTCCGTTCAGGAGCAACATGTCTGGCATATGCAGCTGCCACCTTTCCCAGAGCCAGTCCCAGTGTCCCAGGAATCTAAAGCCCTCCCTCCTGCACCATCTTTCCAGTCACACATTTATCTGCCTTATCCTCCTTTTTCTGTACCCACTTGTTTATGAAAATTGTAAATCAGTTACCTCCATTATCATTTGTTTAGCTACATTATCAATATTTTAAGTATTACCTTTCCCAGGTGTTATCAGGAACGAGAGGATGATGTTCCAATTTACAGGTAGACAAGGCTCTATTAGGAGAAGTGGACTACATGGTTTTACATGGCATAATGGGATGCTGATGGTGAGATGTCGGTACATTGGGTCGATATCTGGGTAGACGAACACTACAATGGGATTTTGGGAGTTAGGAACTGTGGGAAGAAGTTGGTCTCTGCTGCTGAGAAAAGTGGTTCGTGAACATGTTTAGGAACTGGTTACACATGCCCTAATCTCAAGAAAAATGTAGCAAACATTCGAAAAACAAAACTTATCTAATGATGTTTGAGAACATATCAGATAGGAATTTTGTTGGTTTTCAGAAATGGCGGAAAAGGCTTGGAGACTCCAGAGGTGGAAGCAATAAGAGGGCAGGGTAAAAATGGGAATCCATGAGGGTAGGAAAAGTGCTCAGGATGGGAACATTCAAGCAAGGCAATGGTGAGAAAGTCAAAGGAAGAAAATGAGGCCTTCATTTATTTTAATTATATTTTATCTCCAGGAGTTTCAGAAAAATGATTCCACACTGAGATGAGGAAACTGCTGTTCTTAACGTACACTGTGGTCATATTGAAAATGCCAGTGTTCAATGTCACACACTGCGGATATTATCACCTGCAAAGCTACTTTAATAGCCCACTGAGTAGAGTATCAAATGTGGACATTGTTTCAATAAAAACAGTTGCAGTTTAAGCAAAAGCCCTGAAAGGCAAATACAAAGCTTAGGCGAGATCCTCCGGCTTCCCAGCCACATGTTTCCTGCCAGTGGGAGGCGGCGTCTTGTTTGCTAACGGTGGGATTCTCTGGTCCCGTCGCTGTCAATGGGAATTCCCATTGATGTCACCCCATGCCGACGGGAAACCCACGGGTATGGGTGCACTGCCGGCGGGACTGGAGAATCCCGCCGGTGCGAACGGCCGGAGAATTCCAGCCCTTATCTTTGTGGGGTTAAGGAGGGGCAGGAATTCTTCACTGGGTCTTACAAACAGAACTTGGGCGGTTGCTATCTCAAGTTTCTCTCTTTCCTTTCTTGTGGTCATATCCCATTCCATCTGGCATGTCAGCTGGATGATCTCTGAGCTGCCCATTGTCCGTCAGCCAGAATATAACGAGCTGCCTCCGGATGCCTATTTCAACCGGACACCCTGCTTCCTGCACCGGAATGGGCCTCTTGCAGCACCTCATGGGCTTTCATCTCTCAGGTTCTGCCAACCTTCTGCCCAGAAGATACAACTCCCACTATTAGGAATTGGTGACTGATGCGGCTGCGCAAAGCTGTCAAAGGTCCATACTTCATCCATCAAAGAGATACATGCAGATTGTGAGCTGCTAATTGCCTATCAATGCTGTAAACTTTACAGTTAGATTTCCAACATCTTATTAAGGCTGAAATTTACCCCCTGTAGGATCAGCAAATCACTGCAGAGGAGGGTCCACTCATGTCAGGGTTAGCACTCTAACTGACAGCCTTTTTAATTCTAAAGTTCAGTAACAACATTTTACGGTTACTACGGCTAAATCATGTTGACTATCATTATTTTTGCTTGGTCAAGAAGATACATCAATGCCTATGTCACCTAACCATATTACAATTTGATCACACTCTCTTATCCGTCCTACCACAGACATTTTTTACATTGTTCACACAAGTCTATAACACGTAATAAACTGCTGATGTTAATTTTTTGATAAGGTTATTACGGAGGATGTGTGATAGTGCTTACTGAAATACAGACAGGAAAGTTCAGACCATCTTTCCACTGACTTTCACTCAAACACAACAAAATAGAGATTAGGACCAGATCTAAAGGCCCGAACTCTACCACCTCACCGTCCCGGAATTGGCACAGGCAAGGGTCCCACAACAGAAATCTCCGTTGGCCTCAGGTGGGATTTTATGGTCTCGCCCGAGCGAGGCTATAAAGTCCCACCCATATTGTCCATCAATTGGCGTCAGAATGGGTGCAGAGCAGATTCACCATATTGTATATCTATGAATGTCCTGCAAAGTGCTTACCTGAGGTTATTTGATCTTGGTCTTTTGCCAATACTTTCAGAAATTTTTCCTTTATTCATTCTTGGGATGTGGGTGTCACTTGTAAGTCCGGCATTTCTTGCCATCCCTAATTGGGCTTGAACTGATTAGCTTACTAGGCTATTTAAGAGTTAGCCACTCTGGACCAGGGTCACATATAGGCCAGACTGGGTAAGGGTGGCAGTTTTTCCTCCCTAAAGGGCATTAGTGAACCAGATGGATTTTTCTGACAATTGGCATTAGTTTCATGGCCCCCATTACCGAGACTAGCTTTCAATTCCAGGTTTATTAATTAAATTTAAATTCCACCAGTTGTCATGGTGGGATTTGAATCCATGCCCCCAGAGCATTAGCCTGGGTCCCTGGATTACTAATCCAGTGACATTACCACTTGGCCACTATCTCTACAAAGGAGGTTCCCAACCAAGGTCAATTTTAATATTAAAGAGGATAACAACAGTACAATTGGTACTGACCACTATGTGGTAGTTTTTTTTTGTTCAGCAGTAACTAGTAGGGCCAGTAAGACTCAGAGAAAGAGCAGGCGGGGTGTGGTTGCTAATCAAGGAGGGTCTGGTGGACTGAAGTGTATTTGTTTCAATGCGAGAAGTGTAACAGGTAAAGCAGATGAATTTAGAGCTTGGATTAGTACTAGGAACTATGATGTTGTTACCATTACTTGGTTAAGAGAAGAACAGGATTGTCAGCTTAACATTCCAGGATATAGATGTTTCAGGCGGGATAGAGAGGGATGTAAAAGGGATGGGGGAGTTGCACTACCAGTTAAGGAGAATATCACAGTTGTACTGCGGGAGGACACCTCGGAGGGCTCATACAGCGAGGCAATATGGGTAGAGCTCAGGAATAGTAAGGGCGTAGTCACAATGTTGGGGGTTTACTATAGTCCACCCAACTGCCAGCAGGAGATAGAGGAACAGATATGTAGGCAGATTTTGGCAAGGTGTAAAAGTAACAAGGTTGTTGTGATGGGAAATTTTAACTTCCCCTATACTGACTGGGGCTCACTTAGTACTAGGGGCGTGGATGGGGCAGAGTCTGTAAGGAGCATCCAGGAGGGCTTCCTGAAACCGTATGTAGATGGTCCAACTAGGGAAGGGGCCATACTGGACCTGGTATTGGGGAATGGGCCCGGCCAGGTGGTCGATGTTTCAGTAGGGGAGCAGTTCGGGAACAGTGACCACAATTCAGTAAGTTTTAAGGTCCTGATGGATAAAGATAAGTGTAGTCCTGAAGTTAAGGTGCTAAATTGGGGGAAGGCTAATTACAACAATATTAGGCAGGAACTGAAGAATGTAGATTGGGGGCAGATGTTTGAGGGCAAATCAACATCTGGCTTGTGGGAGGTTTTCAAGTGTAAGTTGATAGGTATTCAGGACCAGCACATTCCTGTAAGGATAAAGGATAAGTGTGGCCAGTTTTGAGAACCTTGGATAACGAGAGTTATTGTGAGCCTAGTCAAAGAGAAAAAGGAAGCATTTGTCAAAGCTAGGAGGCTGGGAACACACGAAGCAAATGTGGAATACAAGGAAAGTAGAAAGAAACTTAAGCAAGGAGTAAGGAGGGCTAAAAGACATCACGAAAAAGCATTGGCCAGCAGGATTAAGGAAAATCCCAAGGCTTTTTATACATATATAAAGAGCAAGAGGATAGCCAGGGAGAGGGTTGGCCCACTCAAGGACAAGGGAGGGAATCTATGTGCAGAGCCAGATGAAATGGGTGAGGTATTAAATGAGTATTTCGAGTCAGTATTCACCAAAGAGAAGGACTTGATGGATGATGAGTCTGGGAAAGGGTGTGTAAATAGTTTAAGTCATGTTGAGATCAAAAAGGAGGAGGTATCGGGGTTCTTGCGAAACATTAAGGTAGACGAGTCCCCAGGGCCTGATGGGATATACCCCAGAATAACTGAGAGAGGCAAGGGAGGAAATTGCTGGAGCATTGAGAGAAATCTTTGTATCCTCACTGGCTACAGGGGAGGTCATGATGTGGAGATGCTGGCGTTGGACTGGGGTAAACACAGTAAGAGTTTTAATAACTCCAGGTTAAAGTCCAACAGGTTTATTTGGTAGCAAATGCCATTAGCTTTCGGAGTGCTACTCCTTCGTCAGATGGAGTGGACATCTGCTCTCAAACAGGGCATACAGAGACACAAAATCAAGTTACAGAATACTGATTAGAATGCGAATCTTTACAGCTACATTTAAAGATACAGACAATTTGAGTGGAGGGAGCATTGGGCACAGGTTAAAGAAATGTGTATTGTCTCCAGACAGGACAGCCAGTGAGATTCTGCAAGTCCAGGAGGCAAGCTATGGGGGTTACCGATAGTGTGACATGAACCCAAGATCCCGGTTTAGGCCTTCCTCATGTGTGCGGAACTTGGCTATCAGTTTCTGCTCAGCGACTCTGCATTCTAATCAGTATTCTGTAACTTGATTTTGTATCTCTGTATGCCCTGTTTGAGAGCAGATATCCACTCCATCTGACGAAGGAGCAGCGCTCTGAAAGCTAATGGCATTTGCTACCAAATAAACCTGTTGGACTTTAACCTGGTGTTGTTAAAACTCTTACAGGGGAGGTCCCAGAGGATTGGAGAATAGCCAATGTTGTTCCTTTGTTTAAGAAAGGTAGCAAGAATAATCCAGGTAATTACAGGGCGGTGAGTCTTACATCAGTGGTAGGGAAATTATTGGAGAGGATTCGTCGAGACAGGATTTATTCTCACTTGGAAATAAGTGGACGTATTAGTGAGAGGCAACACGGTTTTGTGAAGGGGAAGTCGTGTCTCACTAACTTTTTCGAGGAAGTGATGAAGATGATTGATGAGGATAGGGCAGCGGATGTTGTCTACATGGACTTCACTAAGGCCTTTGACAAGGTCCCTCATGGCAGACTGGTGCAGAAGGTGAAGTCGCATGGGGTTAGAGGTGAGCTGGCAAGGTGGATACAAAACTGGCTCGGTCAAAGAAGACAGAGGGTAGCAGTAGAAGGGTGCGTTTCTGAATGGAGGGCTGGGACAAGTGGTGTTCCTCAGGGATCGGTGCTGGGACCTTTGCTGTTTGTAATATATGTAAATGATTTGGAGGAAAATGTAACTGGATTGATTAGTAAGTTTGCGGACCACACAAAGGTTGGTGGATTTGCAGATAGCGATGAAGACCATCAGAGGATACAGCAGGATATAGATCGGTTGGAGACTTGGGTGGAGAGATGGCAGATAAAGTTTAATCCGGACAAATGTGAGATAATGCATTTTGGAATATACAGTAAATGGCAGAACCCTTAAACGTATCGATAGGCAGAGGGATCTGAGTGTACAGATCACTGAAAGTGGCGATGCAGGTGGAGAAAATAGTCAAGAAGGCATACGGCATGTTTGCCTTCATTGGCTGGGACATTGAATTTAAAAATTGGCAAGCCATGTTGCAACTTTATAGAACCTTAGTTAGGCCACATTTGGAATATAGTGTTCAATTCTGGTCGCCACACTACCAGAAGGATGTGGAGGCTTTGGAGAGGGTACAGAAAAGATTTACCAGGATGTCGCCTGGTATGGAGAGCATTAGCTATGAGGAGAGGTTGGAGAAACTTGGTTTGTTCTCACTGGAACGACGGAGGTTGAGGGGCAACCTGATAGAAGTCTACAAGATTATGAGAGGCATGGACAGAGTGGATAGTCAGAAGCTTTTTCCCAGGGTGGAAGAGTTAATTACTAGGGGGCACAGGTTTAAGGTGCAAGGTGCAAGATTTAAAGGAGATATACGAGACAGATTTTTTACACAGAGGGTGGTGGGTGCCTGGAACTCGTTGCTGGGGGCAGAAGTGGAAGCGGATACGGTAGTGACTTTTAAGGGGTGTCTTGACAAATACATGAATAGGATGGGAATAGAGGGATATGGTCCCCGGAAGTGTAGGGGGTTTTAGTTAAGTCGGGCAACATGGTCGGTGCAGGCTTGGAGGGCTGAAGGGCCTATTCCTGTGCTGTAATTTTCTTTGTTCTTTGTTCTTTAGTAGCAGAGTATTCTATACTCTAATTATCCAGTAAGAAAACATTTTTGAAATTTCCCCTTTGTAATAAAGCGATACAGACTGACAAATTCACATTTCCTCGCTAAAACTATTAAACCATATTCACCAGTTCTCCTTGGTCAGCTCTACTAGTTAAATCCTCAAAGAATTCCAATAGATTCGCCAAGCATGATTTCCCTTTTGTAAATTCGTACTGACTTTGTCTGATTATACCATTGCTTTCCAAATTCTGAGTTATGAAATCCTTGATAATGGACTCTAGCAACTTCCCCAGTACTGATGTTAAGTTCACTAGTCTATAATTCCCTGTCTTGTCTCTACCTCCTTTTTTGAACAGCAGGTTTACATTAGCTACCCTCCAATCTGTAGGCACCAGTCCAGAGTCCAAAGAATTTTTGAAAAAGGCCACCAATGGTCCTGTATCTGTAAAATAGTAAAATTTTTCGAATTTCTGGGAATCACAAGACATGATGCGCCGTATGGACAATATCTCAAAATCTTTAATAACATTTTTCATAGATCAAGGTCAGTATTAGTTTAATCCACTGAGCAAGCAGATTTTATGAACTAATCCTGATTTCCTTCATCTCCTCACTAAAACTTGTTTCTCTCAGAACTTCTGGTATGCACAGTGAGAAGTCTCACGACATCAGGTTGTGCTACCAAATAAACATGTTGGACTTTAACCTGGTGTTGTGAGACTTCTTACTGTGTCTACCTCAGTCCAACGCCGGCATCTCCACATCACAATTTCTGGTACGTTTTCAAGTCTTCCTTTGTGAAGACAGAAGCAAAACATGAATTTAGTTCTTCAGCCGTTTCTTTGTTCGAAGGATAGCAATGAAATTCCGGATCATATGTTGTTCAAAAAGATTTAGGAACTATATTGTTGTGCACATGTATATCCAGAATGCCACATCACTCACTATTGCACGACAGGCTGTGTACCAAAGCAACCATGGTTTCCAAATGCTGAGTTATGAACTCCTTGATAATGGATAATTTGTCTTGTGAGTCCCAAAAATTCAAAATAATTACACAATTTTACAGATCCAGGGGCTGACATTGAATGTAATTCACAAATCTTACCTCATGCTGTGGAGCGAGACATGGGGCGGAATTCTCTGGCCGTTCACACCAATGGGATTCTCCGGTCCCTCTACAGTGAACGGAGATTTGGCTGAGTGCCAAATAATCTGTCCTCGCTTGTAGCGACGACAGGGCGTGAACGACTGGAGAATTCTGACCATGGTTGCGTTGACACACAGACTGTAGAGCAGTAGTGAGTGATGTGACATTCTGGATATACATGCGCGCAACTATATATTTCCTAAATCTTTTTGAACAACATATGATACGGAATTTCATTGCTATCCTTCGAACAAAGAATTGGCTGAGGAACTAAATTCGTACTTGCTTCTGTTTTCCCAAAGGAAGGCATGAATAATGTACCAGAAGTTCTGAGAGAAACGAGTTTTAGTGAGGAGCTGAAGGAAATCAGGATTAGTAGAGAAATGGTTTAGGTGAAATTGCGGGGCAGATAAATCTCCAGGGCCTGATCATCATCAACTCAGAGTACCTAAGGAAGTGGCCCTGGAAATATTAAATCCATTGGTGGTCTTTTTCAAAAATTCTTTGGACTCTGGACTGGTTCCTACAGATTGGGGGGTAGATAATGTAAACCTGCTGTTCAAAAAGGGAGGTAGAGAGATAACAGGGAATTATAGACCAGTGAGCCTGACATCAGTACTGGAGAAGTTGCCAGAGTCCATTATCAAGGATTTCATAACTCAGCCCTTGGAAAGCAATGGTATAATCAAACAAAGTCAGTATGAATTTACAAAGAGGAAATCATGCTTGACAAGTCTATTGGAATTCTTTAAGGATGTAACTAGTAGAATTGACTGAGGAGAACTGGTGAATGTAGTTTATTTCGACTTTTAGAAGGCTTTCGTGAAGGTCTCACATAGCAGACCACTATGTAAAGTTAAAGCACATGGGATTGCGGGTAATGTCTTGAGGTGGATAGAAAGCTGGTTAGTAGATAGCAAGCAAAGAGTTGGCATAAATGGGTCTTTTTCTCATTGGCAGTCAGTTACTAATGGGGTTCCAACAGGGATCTGTGCTAGGACCCCAACTGTTCATATTATATATTGATGATTTGGAAGAGGGAACTGAATTTATTGTCTCCAAATTTGCAGATGCTACAAAGTTGGGTGGGAGGGTGAGCTGTGAGGAGGATGCAGAGATGCTTGAGCATGATTTGGACAGGCTGAGTGAGTGGGCATATGCAGTACAATGGGGATAAATGTGAGGTTCCACTTTGGTAGCAATAATAGGGAAGCAGATTGTTATTTGAATAGTAATAGAGCGAGAGAGAGAGAGAAAGACCGAAAGTGTCCCTATGAGCCTGCACACTGGCAACCTGAAACCATCCCCAGTGCCATGCGCCACCTCGATGGGCTGCCGAACTGTTGGCACATCCTCCACGGGGCATAAGGGTGGCTGTGAAGAGTATCCATTGGGAACTCTTGAAGTATAGATATGAGTGCACCCACCTGGATATCTGGTACACTGGTTTCCAGGAATAGCTTGCAGTTCAGACAGATGTTGGAGAAACACTCATGTGACTAGCATGGGATGGGTTCCCATCAGAGGCAGCACTGCAGAGTCCATGCAGTATGAAGAGTCATGCTAATATCTGCCTTGTTTGGGGCAACAGCTGCCAGGCCTGGTTCTTGTAACTGTTAATGGGGCCTGGGATGGAATGTCCACAATACAACACAGAGCCTGTCCAGCAGATGGATGGCAGGGCAACCAGAGCATCAGTACTGGGATAGGGACTTGACCTCATATCCAACCCACTGTGGGTTGTTCAGTGGGCAGAGGAGACGCGTGCAACATGAGTCCCAGCAGCAACCCCCAGCAGCAGGAGGCCCAAAAGGGCACAAACTCCCCCCCCAGACTCCTGCACCTATGCAAGCCCCACCCCACCCCACCCCACACCACGGCGGCTGCTGAGACCCACCCACACCCCAGGGGTGGACGCTCAATGCAGCGCTACCCACCTCCGAGCTCTCCTTCACTGCTGCTGTGTCCGAGCCACACTTTTATAGAGCAGCTGCGATTTGTAACAGCGTGACGTCACGCCACAGAGGTGGGAAGCATCCGAAAAGGGGGAAGAATGCAGGAAATCCAGTCAATCTCATGCTAATAAGCTTTGTGCGCTTTCTGGGCACGAATCGGTTCGCGTCATTAAAAATGGGCCCGGAAGATAGCAAACCGTTTCGCGCCGGGCACGAATCGGCTTTTTTAGCATCGCACGCTACTTTCCGAGTTCACCACGCTGATCGCCGGACACGGCGAGGTTGTAAGGTCGCGCCCTACTTTATGAAAGCCCTCCTTTTTACTTTAAGTGGTATTATTCTGGTGAATCTGCCCTGCACCCTCTCTAAGACCAATACTTCCTTCCTGAGGTGCAATGCCAGAACTGAAAGCAGCATTCTGAGTGTTGTGGCATTTCAGAGGAATCTCAGCTTACATAATCTAACATCTTGTAAATCAGTCTCATATCACTTTGGCTAGGCTGTAAAACTACAACCACGGCCTGTTAGAGGTTTGAATAAACTGCCCTGTTAATAAAAATAGAGTTAAAGTAGGAGGAGATATTAGTAGTAATTTTATCTATTACTATTTCCTCGTAATTGTTTTTCAAATGCGAACCACAAGCCACATTTCATAAATTGAGTCAAATCTCGCAGCACTTTGATGGCAGACAGTGATAGGTAAAAGAAAACATTGTTCGGGGGCTGTAATGTTCCATTTTTACAAGTGAAACACAAAGGATAATGTTGGAATTAAACTGTACCAGTCATGGAAATGTATGTGTGATCATTGCAACACATTGCTACTATTTTCAAAAGGTTTACAGAATTATTTAAATCCGGCAGTTTGTTTTAAGAAAGGCCCTTGTGCCCATAGAAAACCCCGGAGGCTTTTTAAAAGTGTGCAAAAAAATCAGACAAAAAAATGAGATCTCGCAGGAGATGCAAAACATGCTAGTTATCACACAAGAAGCAGGTTTCCAATAGTTACAAAGCTTGTCGGAGCTGTCAAGGAAGCGAAAATGATGGACAGATGAAAGAAACATTGATTCGGAAGGTAACGTTGAAGTTTATTTATTAGTGTCACAAGTAGGCTTACATTAACACTGCAATGAAGTTGCTGTGACAATTCCCGATTCGTCACACTCCGGCGCCTGTTCGGGTGCACAGAGGGAGAATTTAGCATGGCCAATGCACCTAACCAGCACATCTTTCGGACTCTGGGAGGTTAACTGGAGCACCCCGAGGAAATCCATGCAGACACGGGAAAACGTGGCGAATTGATGGCGAATTGTTCAAACGGACTGCGACCTCTGGAGGTCAGGTAGGCACAGATTAGCGTGGAAATCTTGAAAGTGTGATCTGCGACTCAGGCCTTTGACACAAGATGCACTATAGACTCCCCGTCCTCCACCCCATAACAAAGAATCATTAAAATATGTCTTCTTTCTCACAACATGATTAAATATCCTATTAAGAAGTTACACCTTGTTCAATTAGGTGTAACTGGGTTTAAAAGGGCAAAGTGATTTTAAAAATTTGACAAACAAAAAATAATTTAAATTTTTTAAACAAGCTTTTAGAATTTTCTTTTCTCACAAGGTTTTTGTAAAGACATTTTAGTTTCTAACTTCATTCTATGAGCATGTTCCAATTTTAATTGGTAAATGATGCTAACCACGGTGCCACCCTGCATTATGGGCAAATCCAGAATTTATTTCCCATCTACCTGTGTCACTGGGGCATATCCAAATGATCTGCTTAAACCTCGACAAAGGAGAAAGCCATTAAATTAAAACTTTCAATCATTTTATTAAAAATGGTTATAAATTTTGGGATACAGTAAGCGATTATAATAGAGCAAACATAAGTAGATTGAGTTCAACAATACAGGTAGTCAAACAATTCAGACGGAGAAGAGATGAGTAAATACCTACTGAAAGGCTATCTCTCTGACTTTCCCTCTTGCTTGACAGTTAGAAATGGATTTGTAACTTATAGTGCTGGCAACTGTGCTGCATGCAGGAATCCACATTATGTGGGCGGCACGGTGGCACAGTGGTTATGGGCGGCACAATGACACAGTAGTTTTGGGTGGCACGGTGGCACAGTGGTAATGGGCGGCATGGTGGCACAGTGGTTATGGGCGGCATGGTGGCACAGTGGTAATGGGCGGCATGGTGGCACAGTGGTTATGGGCGGCATGGTGGCACAGTGGTTATGGGTGGTACGGTGGCAAACTGGTTAGCCTCACAGCACCAGGGACCCGGGTTCAATTCCGGCTTCGGGTCACTGTCTGTGTGGAGTTTGCACATTCTCACCGTGTCTGCGTGGGTTTCCTCCGGGTGCTCCGGTTTCCTCCCCAGTCCAAAGATGTGTGAGTTAGGTTGATTGGCCACGCTAAAATTCCCTTTAGGGGTGAATTTTACCATCCCGCCCACCATGGGAATCAGAGCGGGTGAGGCACGGACCATGGGAAGGTCCGTTGACCTTGGGTGGGATTTTCTGGTTATCGGGTGACCGAAGCCGGAAATCCCACCCTTAGTTCAGGGGGATTAGCAAGGTAAATAAATACATGGGGTTACGGGGATGGGACCTGGCTGGGATTGTTGCTGGTGCAGGCTCGATAGGCTGAATGATCTCCTTCGGCACTGTAGGGATTCTATGATGACTCAATGACATGTCCCCGTCAGTAGATTGAATGACACTGCTTTCACAGCCACTGAGCAGATGTGTTTATTTGCTGATCTGATTAATGGTCTCAGACTTCAGCTTGTCCTGTTCTTACAGCTTAGCTGTTGTACAACACCGCAACCATGCTCTCACTCGAAATTATCTTCTCCTATGATACGGCAAAACGTTAGACTTGTGGAAAAAACCAGAAAGTGGAAGAAGGAATTTAACATTTATTCTTTCCTTTCTTGTGTAATTACATTGGTTTCTCTTTGTTTTGAATATCACTTTTAGAACTCCCAACCCCTTCCTGGACTCATCTCCTGTTAGAAAAGAAATTCCCCCCACCGCTGTGTGGCATTACGCTCAGTGGAAATTATTTTCCCCGCTAAGGTAAAAAGGTGAAAATTTTCTGTGAGAACATAACTTCAAAGTGTGAATCTCATTGAGCTTGTGATATCTGAAAAGGAGAGAGTCAGCATCCAATAAAGTACTGACTTCACACAATGACATCCTGACACTATGCAGTGTCTCTGAAAATTGAAGAATTTGTCTCAATTTTGAGTTTGTTGCTCTACTAAAATAATAATTTGCGTTTATATAGTAGAGACAGCCACAGCAGGATATGGTGGGGGAAAGGGCTGAGAGATTAGTCTCCCATCCATTGACTCTGTCTACAGTTCTCACTGCCTTGGAAAAGCAGTCAGCATAATCAAAGACCCCATGCACCCCGGACATCCCCTATTCCACTTTCTGCCTTCGGGAAAAAGATGCAAAAGTCTGAGATCATGTACCAACCAACTCAAGAACAGCTTCTTCCCAGCTGTCATCAGACTTTTGAATGGATTGTGATAAGTCTTCAGAGGCAGAAGCCCTTCACCAAAATCCCTTTATTTACAATTCCAACAGCAGTACACAGAGTGCTATCAGTCAGCAATCTACTTTCGGGAGTGCCAGAGGAACTGGCACTCCCGGTTAAATACAAGGAAAAGACTCCCTAATTGGCCCATCAATTGGACTCCTTAATCAAGGAATTCATACTCCAATAAGTCAACCTCAATGGCCTGATTGAAGTCATTACATGGATCCACCATATATTAAGCTGATCTTTTGCTACACCCTAGCTATCACTGTAACACTATATTCCGCACTCCCCACTTTCCTTTTCCCTTATGTACTCTATGAACGGGTTGCTTTATCTGCATAGCACACAAGAAACAATATTTTTCACTGTATCCCAATGCACATGACAATAATAAATCAAATCCAATTAAGTCGAAAAGATTATCCACATTGGATTATCCACATTGGGAAAACTGTCCCTAATTAAGTTGGGGGCAAGAAAGGCTGAATGTGGGAATCCCACCCACTGAGGAAGAAGGCATTTAGGCTCATTAATGAACTCAGTGGTGGCTCAAGGATTCCCAAGGATTCCTCCAAACTCACATGGCTTGGCCATGCCTCCTGCAAGCTGGGCTATCAGCAGCTTCTTGAGAGTGTGGGAGAGGAGGGGGGGTTCTTGTTGAAGACACTCTGTGCCTTATCAAAGCATGGGGAAGGAGTGGCTCTGCTGAAAGCTACCTTCCTCCAATTATCTATGATCTTCCTCCCCCCTCCCCCAACACCCTGCCAATCGCCCCCCCCCCCCCCCTCCCCCACCCCTCCACAATTCACAACCTGCCCTCACTCAGCTGAGACCCAGCATCGATCCCGTGACTGGTCCTCAGTGGCATTACCTGCAGCAGCTCTGAGTGACACCACTGAAAATGGAGCGCTGCTGGCCTCCGACTTGCTAAAAGCTTTCAGGGATTGGGAACTTTGCCCTCCAGGGGGCTTAAATGTGTGGGAAGCCCAATGCTGGGTCACCATCTCGGAAGGGATGCAGGATTCCTGCAGGTTCTCCATGATAAAGACCTTATGTCACTGGAGAAGATACCACCCCAGTGTCTTCCACAGAGTAAAATGGCTCACAGTGCCTCACAGGAGCTTTCTCAATGAGCCACATTAAGAGATATTCGGACAAGTTGGTCAAGGCGATGGACTTTATTCATCATCATAAAGTAGGTGAAGGATGTTGAGAGCTGGAAAGGTTAAGGAGAGAATTCCAGATTTTAGCCTCCCCTACCACCCCAGAGGTGAGCTGGAAGGCTGGGGGACACATTTAATTGGGCTGAAAGGTGTACGTTGGAGATCCCGTTACCTTTTTAATATCCCCTGCCCCTGATTAAGAACAGGGAAGGAGGGTTTGAGAACAGCCACTTAAGGGGCAATTAAAGGCCTCATCCTTCCACAGTTGCTATTTAACCAGTCGCGGTTGGAGGCCAGGCCACGTTGGCAGCCATGGGGCATCCCATGAGGTAAAGCCTACAGCCTGGTAAGGGGTCCATTCTACTTGGGCAGACCACCGTGGCTGGCCCCAGTGAACACACCTTCATTGTAGGGTCTTCAGTGAGGATCCTGCAACCCGGGCCTCTTGCAATTCCAGCAGTGGTCACTGCTCCCCCCACTCCCCCCACCCCCCTCCTCCCCCCCACCCCCCCAACCCCCCGCCTCCCCACAAAACAATAAAATTACCGCAGCTCCAGCCATCTTAGAACTTGGCACTCTAAAACCCATTTCCATCCATTTGGGACTAAACTACAGCTCCTGGTCTGGGACGAGGAACAGCGTTGTCCCTGTAACTCCAACACAGGAGCTAGTCTGGTTGTCCGGATCATCAATCCTTTCTTCTCATGTCGCTGACAGGACTTCAGTCCCTTGCCCCACTCAATAAAAACTATTAGAATTGAAAAACAATCTAGGATAATGACTGACAGCAATAATTAAGGGTGTAAATAAAATGCAAATTTCCTAAAACATCTCAGATTTCCCAACTATTTGACATTTATCAAGAAACCCAGAAAATAATTAGCCAGGTCATGTTTACTGTCCTACTTACCAATTTCAGCAATCAGCCACAAGCAAAGCAAAGCCATGTCCATAAAAGGTAGTGATGGTAAGCATCGACAGTAATTGGAATGGTGGGTATTTCCAATGGTGCTTGAATTTGTAACCCCATTTACCACACTGGTTGGTATTGTACCTTTATGATGTAAAAGGTTGCTTTAAATTTGCTATATTTGCATGTCTTAAGAAAAATCTGGGTTGTGATGGGGTATCTTTAAGAACTCCACTTATAAATCACTCATTCTCACTCATTTTCCCATTAAATTGATGTATTTGAACGCATTTCTCTCTGCCTTATTGCTTGGAAACTGCAAAGTCAGATTAATGACATTGGTCCTTTGAAGGCAGTTTGAAAATGAATTGGATTATCTCAAAGCTTGTCCTTTGTTTTTCCAGCAGAGCATCCACTGGAGTCTCGGAGAAGCAGCGTACAAACCGTTGATGCCATTTCTCCTGGGTTTCCACACATTTCCTGTGGAGGTTTTAGTGGACAGTGCAGCAAAGCATACCAGGGTGGCACAGTGGCAGAGTGGTTGGCATTGCTGCCTCACAACGCCAGGGACCCGGGTTCGATTGCCAGCTTGGGTCACTGTCTGTGTGGAGTTTGCACGTTCTCCCCGTGTCTGCGTGGGTTTCCTCCGGGTGCTCTGGTTTCCTCCCACAGTCCAAAAGCCGTGCTGGTTAGGTGCATTGGCCATGCTAAATGTGTACCCAAACAGGCGTCGAAGTGTGGTGACTAGGGGATTTTCACAGTAACTTCATTGCAGTGTTAACGTAAGCCTACTTGTGACATTAATAAATAAACTTTTAAACTTAAAGCTCAGCTGCTCAAAATGTTGAAAAAAATATTCTTGTCCTGCCATTGTCTGACATGAAGACATCATTGTCAACATTGGACGCTTGAAATGGAATTCCCCTTATCAAGATGCTTCACTTTGTTGAGTGGAAAAAAATAGCATTACATCGGCATCAATTAAATCTTATGTGGGAGCATGGGGGAAGAGGGGGTTGGAGTACTAGCATGAAAGGGGAGAGAATAGAACCAATGTGAATTGGTGGGGCACGTGTGGGGGAGGTACCAGTATGAAGTGGCATGAGGGATGGCGATGATGGAAAAGCAAACCAGCATGAACTAGTAGGAGTATGAGGGAAACATTTCAAGTGTGAACTGGAAGATGAGGGGGAGAAGGGTATTTTGTGCACATGTGGGAGAGTGGGGAAAAATTGCCTCCAAGACAATGGCCTGGTGGTATTAACACTAGACTATTATTCCAGAAATTCAGCTAATGTTCTGGGGACCAGGGTTTGAATCCCGCCGTGGCAGATGGCGGAATTTGAGTTCAATAAAAAATATCTGGAATTACGAATCTACTGATGAGCATGAAACCATTGACGATTGTCGGAGAAACCCCATCTGGTTCACGAGTGTCCTTTAGGGAAGGGAATCTGCCATCCTTAACTGGTCTGGCCTACATGTGACCGCAGAGGCACAGCAATGTGGTTGACTCTCAACTGCTCTCGGGCAACTAGGGATGGGCAATAAATGATGGCCAGCCAGTAATGCCCATGTCCCATGAATGAGTAAAAAAAGGAAGTATATAAACATTTAAAATACTTAATAGGATCCTAGAATTCCAATTTACATCCACAGTAGGCCACAATTTCTCAAAATAAGTCCAGGAAAACTGCCCCTCCAAATTATTGCCCTCTTTACAGGTAATGGAATGGTGGGCATGCCTGCAAATAAGTTATAACAGGCCCATGACACAATGTAATTTCAGTGCAACCAACTTGTACTCAGCATTTCATTTCAAACTGACCAGCTGTTTGGAGGCTGCACTAGATTTCCAACCAATAGTTGCTGAGTAGCATCTTTTAGCTATCTAAATTGGCACACACGCAACATCTGGGTTCTCTACACTGAACCCACAAGCTAAATTGGTCGCCGCAAAGATTCCATTCAAGAAATTAAAATATTTGAAAAGATTGCTAATCACCCAGCAATGCAAAGGAACATCAGTTTGAAGTCCCTCGTTGTAGTAATGTTAACATCCTACACAGGGGTGGTCATCGGTCACTCCAGGAAGGAAACAGAGATGGCAAGATCACAAGTATTCAGTCCAAAGATGTGTGGGTTAGGCTGATAGGCCATATTAAATTGTCCCTTGTGTCAGGGGATTAGCAGGGTAAACACGTGGGGTTATGGGAATAGGGCCTGGTAGGATTGTTGGCAGTGCAGGTTTGATGGGCCAAATGGCCTCCTTCTGCACTGTAGGGATTCTATGATTCTATTCTATGATTCACACAATGAAGATCTTCCTTGAATTACTCGATCGTATTTAATACATCTAAAGGCGTACTCCTAATTCCAGGTGACACAAGGCACCTCTCGTACCTTAATGACACAGAATCCAAGAGAATATTGAAGGCAGACCTGAAATTTGTAAGTTTTTTTTTATACTTTTCCAATTCAATCAAATCAAATCCAATTCAGAGTCTCAACAAGTTGAGACATTTCAGATCCAGGCTGACAAGACAGGGCAAGCGACCAAACCACCCTGTCCTGGGCCCGATCTACATGAGCCAAGCTGATTGGAGAAGGGGGAGGTTCCTCCTCCAAGACTTGGGCTCATTTGCATCTTAGCCAAAAGGCCGAGATGCCGCTTTTAAAAACTGCTTCATATGAAACATATGAAGCTTCAATGTAACCCAATGACCTCAACCAAGTGCAGCATCCTCTCCATACTACACTTGATCTTAGCCAAAAGGCCGAGAAGCATTTGTAATACTAGGTTTGAGCCTATATATTGTATAACTATGATGCAGATCCAAGCGGTATTGGACTATCTCCTCTATTGGTTACCACTTTGTGGTAACACTAATAGACCCTTTAAATGACCAGGAAGAACATGGAAACAAACAAAACTAATGAATAAACAAAGTGCAACTGGCCAATCAAGTCAGTCCCATTCACTGATGTTACAGCTCAGCATCTTGACTCACAATGCGCTCATCCACCGCCCGTTACTTAATCTACTGGGACAAGCAATAAAGAAAAGCTCCAGGGAAAAGGAATTCCTTCCTGACCCCTGGAGGGAATCAGGAACAAATTCCAGGAGGGAAACAATCACCTCAAAGAATCTCGTTCAAATTCCACTTGCCTTTTCAACAAAACAGTGTCAACCTCATCCTCCCTGCAGCTCCGTGAAGGAAAGGGATCAGTTTGCCTCTTTTTAAAATTAATTTCTGTGCCATGGCCACTGGTGGCTGGCCAGCATTTATTGCCCATCCCTAGTGCCCGAGGGCAATGAGAGTCGACCATATTACTGTGGCTTTGGAATCACATGTAGGCCAGACCACATAAGGACGGCAGATTTCCTTCTCTAAAGGGCATTTGTAAACCAAATGGGTTTTTCCGACAATCGACAATGGTTTCATGGTCATCAGTAAATTCTTAATTCCAGATTTTTTTTTTTGAATTAAAATTCTACCATCTGCCGTGGTGGAATTCGAACCCAGGTCCCCAGAACATTAGCTGAGTTTCTGGATTAATAGTGTAGCGATAATCCCACGAGGTCATCGCCTTCCCTTGGGCATTATACTTGGATGTTATGGGGGAGAGTTTCTGTGAGCTTGCACTGATATTTCCAGCAAGCTTTGACCAACTCAGGTAAACACAGTAAGAAGTCTCACAAGTCAGGTAAGACAAAGGAGCAGCGCTCCGAAAGCGAGTGGCTTTTGCTACCAAATAAACCTGTTGGACTTTAACCTGGTGTTGTGAGACTTCTTATTGTGTTTACCCCAGTCCAACGCCGGCATCTCCACATCACAGCTCAGGTAAACCAGTGCAAAATAAAACATGGAATTTCAAGCATAAATGATGTTAAATACAGATACCGTTACCGTGATCTTTTATGTTAGCTGGCCCTGCCCTCAGAACTTGCCACATAAGATCAAACCAAATGGATCAACAGAATTGGCTCATAACAATATTACTTCTGGGAATCTTGGTGAATTTCTGCTGATTTGCTGTCCTTTGAGGAATCTCCATGTAACAATAGACATGCGATCAAAGCTATTAAATATATTTTTTAAACTTACTAAGAAACTGACTACAATACAATGAAGCTAGAAATTGTTTCTGTATAGTTATTTTAAACCTCATGTCAGTGATTGAAAAGGAGGTTACTCATAGATGTTACAGTAAGAATTTCTAGAAGAACTTGCTTATTTTATTGTGATAAACCCATCTCCAGCTATGTTAACAGACTTACCAGATCAATCCGGCCTTGGGTCACTGTCTGTGTGGAGTTTGCACTTTCTCCCTATGTCTGCGTGGGTTTCCTCCGGGTGCTCCGGTTTCCTCCCACAGTCCAAAGACGTACGGGTTAGGTTGATTGGCCACGCTAAATTGACCCTAGTGTCAGGGGATTAGCAGGCTAAATATATGGGATTACAGAAATAGGGCCTGGGTGGGATTGTGGTCGGTGCAGACTCAATGGGCCGAACGGCCTTCTTCTGCACTGTAGGGATTCTATGATCCTCTTAAATATATCAAGGCATGTTAAAAACAGTTACATTTTGAAATACTGCCCAATTGCACTGGTTTCGGGGAAAATTGTGGTGTTTTAGCAGAAAAGTGGATCCTATAATCAATTTGGAAATTCAGCATAATCTTGATTGGATTGTTAGAACAAAGAACAAAGAACAAAGAACAATACAGCACAGGAACAGGCCCTTCGGCCCTCCAAGCCTGCACCGCTCCCTGGTCCAAACTCGACCATTCTTTTGTATCCCTCCATTCCCACTCCATTCATGTGGCTATCTAGATAAGTCTTAAAAGTTCCCAGTGTGTCTGCCTCCACCACCTTGCCCGGCAGCGCATTCCAGGCCCCCACCACCCTCTGTGTAAAGTACGTCCTTCTGATATCCGTGTTAAACCTCCCCCCCTCTCATCTTGAACCTATGACCCCTCGTGAACGTCACGACCGACCTGGGAAAAAGCTTCCCACTGTTCACCCTATCTATGCCTTTCATAATTTTATACACCTCTATTAGGTCACCCCTCATCCTCCGTCTTTCCAGTGAGAACAACCCCAGTTTACCCAATCTCGAGTTCAACCCAGAAACTCTTCAAGTTTAAGTTGCAATGGCAATTGTAAATTGTGTAAAAATGGGTTAAAGTTTTGAACGAGTCCTTGGTCCTCCAAACAACTTTGATTCTCAGAATGACTGATTTGCAAACTCAGCACTGAGACAATTAGAAATCCTTTATAAATACAGCTACAAGAACAGCACCTGATTTCATATGGGTAGGTCTGATTTCAAATGGACATGAGGTGGCTTCATCTCCTGTGAAAAGTCTACACAGGGAGTCAGGGTTTTGAGTGGCCAAGCTAACTGTGTGCCATTGTTACAACGATGGATGTTTTGTTAAAATGGGAAATCTACACAGCAACCGGCAAGGAGATCCAGGAAGAAGAAGGAGAAAGTATGACAGAGTTGATGATTGTTCTTCCTCGTTTTTAAGGTCATGTATATTTATTGATTTGCTTGATGCTTGTGTAAATTGTTTAAATAATTAAATAGTCACTGCTTAGATTGATGAACCTATTTTCTTTAGCCAACCACCCTATAGGCTCACAAATCACTGGACATTGGTATCCTTTCATTCATTTTGAGTCCACATCCAATGGATTTATCAGAAACCAATTCCAAAGATCTTCAACAGAGGATGGCATGGTGGCACAGTGATTAGCACTGCTGCCTTACAGTGCCAGGGACCCAGGTTCAATTCTGGCCTTGGGTAACACTCTGCATGGAGTTTGCACGTTCTCCGTGTCTCTGCATGGGTCTCCTCCCACAGTCCAAAGATGTGCAGGTTAGGTGGATTGGCCAGGCTAAATTGCCGCTTAGCATCCCAAAATAGATAGGTTAAATGGATTAGCCATGGTAAATGTGTAGGGTTATGGGGATAGAGTGGGGGAGAGGGCCTGGTAAGATATTCTGTCAGAGAGTCGGTTCTGACTCAATGGGCTGAATGGCCTCCTTCTGCACTGTAGGGATTCTATGGTCCTATTCAATAGGATGAGAACATGCTAGACAAATCCTGGCAAGTATACCTGCAGCCTGATTGTTGGAAGCAGGGAGGGCCTTCTATTTGGGCAGCTAATTCCAATGGAAATACCCTCTGAAGTCTTGGGCCACCCACAGCTGAGGACCTAGCCTATATTTGGATAATTGAATTCTCCAATTATAACTAAGCTATAGTTTAAGGTGGGAGGTTGGGTGTTTCTTGTGTGCCAGTGCAGACTCGATGGGTCGAAGGGCCTCTTTTGCACTGTATGATTCTATGAACAAGGAAAAAAACCTGACTTCTAACCTAACTCAGGACCCTGTGTTCTCCCCATCTTATATAATTCAAATAATCTGTTCAAAGTACACAAACGAGTCTTTGTTAAATCATTTCAGATATTTTAATTAAATTATTTAATTGCAAGGCATTTATTAAATGATCTTTGTCTGATTCTTTTTTCTGTATCTCTATACCTCTCTCTGTGGGAGGGGATCTGAAGCTTTAACATCTAATACAGGGATGTTATGATGCATTTTGTTTTATTTCAGATTGATCAAGCTAAATACAAATATTGTACTTGCTTTCAATATAAGCACTCAGTATTGGCCATTAAACTTTTGAAACTTTTCCAGTCCTCGGTGGTCCCAAACCCGCCCAAAATCAACATGGCCGGAATTTCCATGGTCCGCCCCTTGCCCGCTCTGATTTCTGTGGTGGGCGGGGAAGTAAAATTCTGGTCATAGTGCCTAGGTCTCTTTCCATCTCAGCAGACATGAAGTCAGAGCGTAACATGCCAACAGAAGCTTGCTATATGCATAGCGCTAACCTATCCATGTTATCTGCCATCAGTCACATGTGGGTTGATTCTCCATGAGTATCTAGATCAGATTGGAACTTTCTTTTCTCCTCAAGGGATATGGCACCAAGGCAAATCTTCAACTCATTCACGAGCTTCCAGAAAGCACGCCAACATCTTCATCAAGATCGTTGAGAAATATTGGAAAGAGTACAGTTTTAACACTTTACAGGTAGTAACGCTGCATGTAGGAGAATGCAACCAATTCTCTATCCAACCCAGATTGCACCCTCTAAGCCCACCCAGCTCTATCTCTTACAGTAACCTATTTTGTGGCATCTTATCAAAAGCTTCCTGAAAGTTCAAATATGCAATACCAAAACAAAAATACTGCAGATGCTGGAAATCTGAAATAAAAACGGAAAATACTAGAAATGTTCAGAAGGTCAGGCAGTAAGTGCGGAGACAGAAACAGAGGAAGTCGAGAGTAATGTGGAAACGGGGGCGGGGGGGGGTGAAATCAAAAAGGAAATTGGGAAAGCAAAGAGAGGGCATGAAGGAACACTGGCAAGCAAAATCAAGGAGAAACAAAAGAGTAAAAGGAGAATTAAGGGAAGGGAAGAGCCCATAAAAGAACAAAAATGTAACCTGTGTGTCGAGGAGGGTGTGGGTTCTTAATGAATACTTTGTGTCTATACTCACAAAAGATGGGAACAATGCAGACATTGTGGTTAAGGAGGAGTGTGAAGTCTTGGATAGGCTAAAGATAAGGGGCAGGATTTTATGGCCTTGCTCATCCCAAAACCGTAAAATCCCACCCAAGGTCAACAGACCATTCCATTGTCCGGCCCTCGCCCGCTCCAATTCCCATGTTTAAGTTTATTTATTAGTGTCACAAGTAGGCTTACATAAACACTGCAATGAAGTTACTGTGAAAATCCCCTTGTCGCCACACTCCGGCTCCTGTTCGGGTACATTGAGGGAGAACTTGGCATGGTCAATGTACCTATCCAGCACATCATTCAGACTGTGGGAGGAAACTGGAGCGCCCGGAGGAAACCCACGCAGACCCTGGGGAGAACGTGCAAACTCCGCACAGACAGTGACTCAAGCTGGGAATCAAACCGAGGTCTCTAGCGCTGTGAGGCAGCAGCGGTAACCACTGTGCCAACGTGACACTCTCAGCCCATGGCCTTGGTCCATGGCAGGTGGGCCGGTAAAATTCCAGCCACGGAGAGAGGAAACATTAAGAGGATTAGCATTCTTCAAAGTGGATATATCCCCAGGGCTGGAGGAAATGTACCCTAGCTGTTGAAATAAGCCAGGGAGGAAATTGCAGAGAGTCTGACCATGAGTTTGCAATGCTCACTGGTAGGGTGCTTGAGGATTGGAGGGCTGCTTACTTTGTACACTTTGTTTAAAAAGGGAGCAAGAGATAGGCAGAATAACTATGGGCCAATCAGTCCAACCTTGGTAGTGGGAAAATTACTTGAATTAATTCTAAGGGATAGGTTAGACTGTCAATTAGATAGCACAGATTAATCAAGGACAGTCAACATGGATTTATTCTGGGAAGGACTAATTTATTTGCATCTTTTGAGAAAGTAGCAAGGAAAATTGATGAGAATAGAACAGTTGGTGTGATCTACATGGATTTTAGCAAGGTTTTTGACAATACTCCACATGGCAGACTGGTTAAAAAAAAACCATCGGATCAAGGGGAATGCAGAAAGCTAAGCATGAAATTGTCTCGGTGGCAGGAAACAAAGTATAATTGTTGATGCATGTTTTGTGACTGGAAGGCCAATTTCAGTATGGTTCCAGTCTACCAACTACCAACTTCTTAAGCACAATTAGGGATGGACAGTAAGAGCTGGCCTAGCCAGTGATGCCCACATTCCATGAAAGAATGAAAAAAGTGACAGTTGGATGTGGTTAAAAAAACAAACATTGATAGCTTTCCACTTGGAGGGGTGGCATGGTGGCACAATGGTTAGCACTGTTGCCTCACAGCGCCATGGACCTGGGTTCAATTCGCGGCTTGGGTCACTGTCTGTGTGGAGTTTGCACATTCTCCCCATGTTTGCTGGGTTTCCTCCGGGTGTTCCGGTTTCCTCCCACAGTCCAAAGATGTGCAGGTTAGGTTGATTGGCCATGCTAAAATGCCCCTTAGTGTCCCGGGATGCGTAGGTTAGAGGGATTAGCGGGGTAAATATGTGGGGTTATGTGGGGAAACATCCTGGGATTGTTGTCGGTGAAGTCTCAATGGGCCGAATGGTTTCCTTCTGCACTGTAGGGATTCTATTCTATGAACTCTGTAAAAAACTCCTTTTTATTACATCCCAATAAAAGTGTCAATCATCCAAACTCAATACCCAAAACTGGAATCACTTGAAAACTCTTAATCTTGTGCAAATAAACATTGTGCAATTGACAGAAGAGATCAGAAAGCCAGAGCTACCAATCAAGAAACATTTTCTCTGGGGCTGTAGTGTGGCAACAAGTTAATGGTTTTATGGGGCGGGATTATCCAGCCCAGCCAGCAGCCTGATCAACATGGGCAAGAAAATTTGGAAAGAAACCAAAAGACTTTTGGCCGCCCTCCAAATTTTCCCACCCCGCCCGTGGGAGCATCCTGTCCATGGCCTCTCAGCCAAGCCTCATAATGTATTCTTGGCTGAGGACCCAGACATCTATTTGTGTTCTAACTGTGGGTAAATGGGCGCGGAAATGCCTAGCTTGGCATGGAGAGGGGGTGGGGTGGGGCATGAGGAAAACCATTTGAACTTAGGTACCCTCCATGGTACACAACATCTATAAGGGGACGTTATCCATGACTCATTGAAAACCTGGCCCAGAATCCTGTTGGGCGGGGATTCTCCGATCTTGTCTGTGGCCGCCGCGCTGCAAGTGGGAACGGAGAATTTGGCGTTCCATCCAAAACTCCATTCACTTTCAGCGGCACCGGATAATCCCAGCTGTGAATGAGGACGGAGATTTTCAGAGGTTAACTCTGTTTCTCTCCTAATAGAATCTGGCAGGGCCGATGAGTGTTTCTGGATTCACAGTTCATGGTCAGAAAATATATAAACAGAACGAGTGACAGAGCTTCAAATGAGAGAACAAAGTCCCAGTTGGCGCTAAAAGGAAATGATTCTGCAGCACCCAATGGTCCTGTGCATTTTATGTCAGCAAGCAATTGAAAACTGGTCAGAGAATGTTTGGCATCAGTGCAATGAGGAGATTTGATTTTGATTTGATTTGATTTATTATTGTCACATGTATTAACATACAGTGAAAAGTATTGTTTCTTGTGCACTATACAGACAAAGCATACCGTTCATAGAGAAGGAAATGAGAGAGTGCAGAATGTAGTGTTACAGTCATAGCTAGGGTGCAGAGAAAGATCAGCTTAATGCAAGGTAAGTCCATTCAAAAGTCTGACAGCAGCAGGGAAGAAGTTGTTCTTGAGTCGGTTGGTACATGACCTCAGACTTTTGTATCTTTTTCCCGAAGGAAGAAGGTGGAAGAGAGAATGTCTGGAGTGCATGGGGTCCTTAATTATGCTGGCTGCTTTGCCGAGGCAGCGGGAAGTGTAGACAGAGTAGGAGGGCGGTTTGCGTGATAGATTCGGCTGATTGGATTGAGAGTGGAGATCAAGCAACTCTAAGCCGTAACTAACCAATGGATTGACAATCCAGTCGGATTGCCACTCTGCTTGAAATTACCTGTGTGGAAATCCAGGCGATCCTATCTCGCCCGACATTCCGACTCAGACTGGACGAGATCTGTGTCGCACAGTGCGTTCCCAAGGCCTATGATCCAAGGACAGCTCAGTTTCCAGTACATAAGCATCTCCCGCTGTTTTTACAACCCTAGCCATAGAAGTCGGGAGTCAGACCTGGGGAGTGGGCAGTCCCGTGGGGGGTGGGGGAGGTCAGTGCAATAGTTGCCCAGAAGCTAGAAGTGGTTTTAATTCTTCCAACATTTTCTGGGTAACTATTGCTGTGACACTGTCAGAACAATCTGATGTTTGTGACTTAAATCATATTTTCAGATAGCTCCCAGTGAAGGGAAATTGCCTGAAGGAAGTTTGAACTTCTAAGGCAATTGCTGTAAAATCCTTACTGGGGAGGGAGGGGGTGGGGAGGGCGGGGAGGGGGGGGGCGGGGCGGGGGGGATGTTGGGCGGGGGGAGTGGGATGGTGGTGGTGGGATGCAGGGTATCCCCAGTGCATCATTGGGGTACCCCCACTAGATACACTGGCCACAATCCACAATTTTCCAGCTGTTAAAGCCAGCAGGATCTTCCGGTTCCGCTGGCAGCGCGACCCAGCCGCGGGTTTCTGGGTGGAGAGGGACATACTCAGTGAGAAACTCCATTGACAATGGCGCAACCAGCAGATCCCATGACTGGTCAATGACGGGCCACATCCACTGCCGCGAACACGGCTGAAACACACGGTGGGTAGCGCGGAAAATCCTGCCCATTGTCCTGGAGCACGGAAGTTACGGCCCATTATATTTCTGGATGCCCTTGCTTGAAGGACCACAGGACTCCATTAGATTGACTCAGGCACCTAAAGCTATGCTTTGGAATTCCCATGCTCTGCTCCATCACATTCCTGTAGTCCCATGGACAGCAATGCAGTTACCCTTTATCTGCAGCACTGATCACAAATCAACCATTCCAATTCCTGGTTTAGAGTTACCAGGATTAGTATGATAAGCGCTGCATACTGAAAGGAGTGTAGCAGGAATTGCATATAATGATTAACTTTGGACTCCAGCTGGGAGAATGAAATCCCTTCTCATTATTGAAATGAAGGGTTGTCGTTTTGAAGGATACATGCATTCTCATTTATTCCTTGAACCTATAGAATTATAAGAAGTCTCACAACATCAGGTTAAAGTCCAACAGGTTTATTTGGTAGCAAAAGTCACTAGCTTTCGGGGGGCTGCTCCTTCGTCAGATGAGTGGGATTTCAGTTCACAAACAGGGCATATAAAGACACAAACTCAATTTACAAAATAATGGTTGGAATGCGAGTCTTTACAGGTAATCAAGTTTTAAAGGTACAGACAATGTGAGTGGAGAGAGGGCCAAGCACAGGTTAAAGAGATGTGTATTGTCTCCAGCCAGGACAGTTAGTGAGATTTTGCAAGCCCAGGCAAGTCGTGGGGGTTACAGATAGTGTGACATGAACCCAAGATCCCGGTTGAGGCCGTCCTCATGTGTGCGGAACTTGGCTATCAGTCTCTGCTCAGCGACTCTGCGCTGTCGTGTGTCGTGAAGGCCGCCTTGGAGAACGCTTACCCGAAGATCAGAGGCCGAAGGGTTGTGTGCCACAGCACACCCTGCCACAGCAACCTCTGCAAGACGTGCCGAATCATCAACACGGATGCCATCATCTCACGTGAGAACACCATCCACCAGGTACACAGTACATATACTTACCCCGAGGCATAGTACATTGGGGTGACCATGCAGATGCGACGACAATGGATGAATGAATGAATTGAGTTTGTGTCTTTATGTGCCCTGTTTGTGAACTGAAATCCCACTCACCTGATGAAGAAGCAGCGCTCCGAAAGCTAGTGGCTTTTGCTACCAAATAAACCTGTTGGACTTTAACCTGGTGTTGTGAGACTTCTTACTGTGTTTACCCCAGTCCAACGTTAGCATCTCCACATCATATCTATAGAATTGGACAGCTTGCTCTCTTTGTTTTAAGTTCCATTCAGAAGGTCATGGACAATAAACCCACTCAAATATATTACCAATGACCAAGTTAAGTTTATGTATTTGTCACATGCAGGCTTATATTAACACTGCAATGAAGTTGCTGTGAAAATCCTCTAATTGCCACACTCCGACGCCTGTTCAAGTACACTGAGGGAGAATTTAGCATGGCCAGTGGACCTAATCAGCACGTCTTTTGGACTGTGGGAGGAAATGGGGCACTGAGAGGAAACCCACACAGACACGGGGAGAATGTGCAAACTCCACACAGACAGTGACCCAAGCTGGGAATCAAACCTGGGTCCCTGGCGCTGTGAGGCAGCAGTGCTAACCAGTGGTGAGAAGCTGACTGACTAATTTGACAAAGGACACCTGAGGTTGTCTGATAAGATCCACATAGCACTGTTACAGATAATGCCCTTTAATTGGGAACTGGGACAGTCTTAAATCTGGGTGGGTTGGGGAGTAGCTGGGGGGTGGGGTGGGGGGGGGGGGGGGTGGGGGTAGGGGGTGTAGTGCAGCCTTCCAAGGCCTTATTGAGCAGAGAAATCTACCTAAGACTTGTGGTGTGGGTATAAATGTATTGGAAAGACACACCCTGCCAGATGCTTCACTATCCAAGTTCCTCTGATCTAATCTCTTTCCATTGCCTCATCTTTATGCTCTTCATGACTGAGAAAGACAGGGGTTCCCACTGAGAAATTCATTTGCCCAGCGCAAAATCTAAAATTACTTTAAAGGGCAAGAGAAGTGTTTTGCAAAGCTGCAAGTTGTGACATCAAAAAAAGGACAGATTGGTGTTCCGGGAGGTTTTCAGAAAACCGCAGTAATTTATTTCACCCCAGATGGTCTTCTGTCAGTTCCGGGCTCACCCAGTCACTGATACAGATGACGTTATTTGTCGAAGATGCTTTGGGGAATTTGCCCATTTGCATAGGGCGCAGTGGACTCAGGAAGGGTGGTTACATAGGCTGAAGAGAATTTTATCGGTCATTTCCTGTGGTAGGATTTCGTTGGTCAGTGATCGAACCAGATTTTACTCAAACCTAACACCTCAAAATCACCCTAATCGGGCAATTATACAAAAGGAAACTCCAGCCCTTTGTCATCGCCTGAAGCATTGTTTTTTGTACATGCAGATTCAATAGTAGAGTCAACCAACTGATGCTGCAACAGGTTTGCTGCAACTTTTTTGGGATGGCATTTTCTGCCCCTCTCCCTCCTGGAAGATCCTGCTGGTGGGAGGAAATGGAATATCCCGCCCATTGGCCCTGGGAATTCTGGTATCCTGGGTCCTAGTCTTGCTGCAACCTGTCTGACCACCAGTGATCACCAGGTCATCTTACTAAAAAATAATAATAAGTAGTCTCACAACACCAGGTTAAAGTCCAACAGGTTTAATTGGTATCACAAACTTTCGGAGCGGCTAATCATAGCATTATTGTTGATGGGATATCATTCACTCCCCGTTATATCCACCATTAGCTCATTGTATTCCACTGCCCATCAGGTGAGTGGAGAGTTGGGTTCACAAACACGGCATATATAGACAGACACTCAATTGCAAGATAATGGTTGGAATGCGAGATTGGAAGACCATTTGGCCTGGGCTTGCAAGATCCTACTGTCTGGCTTGAGACAATTCACATCTCTTTAACCTGTAATTAAACCTCTCTCCACTCGCATTGTCTATACCTGTAAAGACTTGATTACCTGTAAAGACTCGCATTCCGACCATTATCTTGCAATTGAGTGTCTTTCTATATAGGCCATATTTGTGAACCCACCTCCCCACTCACCTGATGAAGGAGCAGTGCTCTGAAAGCTCATGATACCAAATAAACCACTTGGACTTTAACCTGGTGTTGTGAGACTTCTTACTGTGTCCACCTCAGTCCAACGCCAGCATCTCCACATTATAAGATAATACCTTGTGCTTATTCACTTAATAAGACGTCAGTTGCTCATAATGGATTGGATGAACATGCTATGCGTTCATTTATTAAGACCAGGTTGAAAGCTTCAAAGCTGTGCTTCCTTTGGTTAACCAAATTAACTCAAACTTTACGTGACAATGTCTGCCATACTGACTGGTCCCATGAAGACCGAATCTCAAATAAAGTCATTTCAAGAGGCTAATCATAGCATTAATGTTGATGGGATATCATTCACTCCCCGTTATATCCACCATTAGCTCATTGTATTCCACTGCCCACACATCGATATTATTGTCACTTGATGGAAACTGACCAGACAGCTAATATCTGATAGTCAATATCTTATTCATCCATAAGCGCAGACCAGCAGATCAGTCTGGGGTACGGTGACCAGAGAGAAGCTGTCTCTCACCAGCACGAGGGAGGAAACTGCCTCAAAAAAAGTCACCTCAGGCAGAGAATTGGAACTTGCGCATTTTGCTCATGGTGGCACAGTGGTTAGCACTGCTGCCTCACAGCACCAGGGACCCGGGTTTGATTCCCGGGTTTGGGTTGCTGTCTGTGAGGAGTCTGCACATTCTCCCCATGTCTGCGTGGGTTTCCTCCGGGCGCTCCGGTTTCCTCCCACAGTCCAAAGATGTGGAGGTTAAATTGCCCCGAAGTGTCAGGAGGACTAGCTAGGGTAAATGCATTGGGTTATAGGGATAGGGCCTGGGTGGGATTGTGGCCGGTGCAGACTTGATGGGCTGAATGGCCTCCTTCTGCACTATAGTATTCTATGATTCTAAGATTATATTTCTTCTCTACAGAGGCTTACCCACAGCTTGGACTGAAAAGCCAAGAGCTCCCACCCTTCTTTGTCTTTAGTGAACAAAGGGAGACTCCTTCAGGCCTGCATTGATCCAACCGTTACCTTAGGGACTGTGTAACAAAGTTACTGCTTTCCTTCTCTTTACCCTGCAAGTAATTTAAGTGTCTGTCGCATCTCTAGAAATCATCTTTTCATATGCATCTGAATATATATATGTGTTTGTGTGTGTGTGTGGAATGAATATTCAACATTTATCTGTTGATTTAAACTGACAGGAATGTCAGTTTTAGGTCTTTTTTTAAAGGTCAGCACTAAAAATTGGGAAATACATCTTGTTGTGGTTTGAGGCGAAAAAAGGTTTAAAAAATTGTCCCACATCGCTCCCCACCATTGTAAGCACGATACATAGCAACCTCCCGCCTCCTGAATTACAGTCAACAAATGTAATATCTGAATAAAGAGCTCAGATTGAGTTTTGTGATTATTTTAAACTGGAATCTTTAAACCAAGTTACAGCGACAATAGAGTTTTCTGAATATCATTGATTTGTTTATCCCTTTGAAGTAACTTGCATGCCACCTGCTGGCTAAAACCCATAGTACATAAATATTAAAAATACTATTGGGTAATGTAGGAAGTGTGAACCTGTAATAAGGAAAATAGACTTCAAAATTTACAGAAATTCAAATATGAGCAAAACCAGGCACATGCCACCATAAGACACACTTTGTGATTAATCCAACAGATACTGTGCTGTGGCACGGTGGCACTGTGGTTAGCACTACTGCCTCACAGCGCCAGGGACCCGTGTTCAATTCTGGCCTCGGATCACTGTCTGTGTGGAGTTTGCACATTCTCCCCGTGTCTGCGTGGGTTTCCTCCCAAAGTCCAAAGATGTGTGGGTTAGGTTGATTGGCCATGCTAAATTGACCCTAGTGTCAAGGGGATTAGCAGGGTAAATATGAGGGGTTACAGGAATAGGGCCTGGTTGGGATTGTGGTCAGTGCAGACTCAATGGGCTGAATGGCCTCCTTCTGCACTGTAGGGGTTCTAAGATTTATACTGCTAACAATCAGCCACACACACATCGCCTGCTAAATGAGTGGACATCAAACCTATTTTTCTTTCCCCACTCGAAATGATTAAGATGTAACGTTTAATATACGCCTTATTTTCATTTCCCTCAGAAGATTGCTTCAGGAAAGACTGAGAAAGCACTCTATTCTCTACAAGAGATGGCCGAGGAGTGACCTGATAATGGTGCTTAAGATCATGAAAGAACTTGATGGGATGGACGCATGGAAGCTGTTACCACTTGTAGACACAACCAGATCTAGAATTGTAACATAGTCACTGATATATCCAGCAGGGGCTTCAGGAGAGTCTTTACTCGGACATTGGTGAGAAGAGGAACTTGCAACCATAGGCTGTTGTTAAGGCAAATAGTCTGAAGGGATTTAAAGGGAAACTAGTTGTGCACATGAATTAGGAAGGAATGGAAGGGGATGCTGTTAGTGACTGATAGATAAAAAGGGTGGGGAGGAAGTAGACATGGAACATTGACATGTAGCAGTTATGCAGAATGGTTTGTTGTTGCACTGAAGACCACTCCATAGAGATGTGCTAAAGCCCGAGAAGGAGATATCTCTGTAGAGGTGTGGATTTCAAGGATGGTGAAGCCCTAGAAGGAGACAGATCATTGGGGGAGGAGCAGGAGTTGGGAGAGAAGTGTGAATTGGAGGCAGAGGAAGGAGATGCTGGCTAGCTTCTGGGAAGATCGCCTCCCTCCCTCTTGTCTCTCCTGGCCTCCAGTATTAGATTCAGTTTGGCGTTGATGCAGTGACAGGCTTGGGTGCCAGGCCTCCAGCTCCTCGGCAACATCTCAATTATTTATTAGTCACAAGTAAGGCTTACATTAACACTGCAATGAAGTTACTGTGAAATTCCCCTAGCCGCCACAGTCCAGTGCCTGTTTGGGTCAATGCACCTAACCAGCACGTTTTTCAGAATTTGGGAAGAAACCGGAGCACCCGGAGGAAACCCACGCAGACACGGGGAGAATGTGCAAACTCCATACAGACAGTGACCCAAGCCGGGAATCGAACCCGGGTCCCTGACGCTGTGAAGCAGCAGTGCTAACCACTGTGCCACCATGCCGCCCCACTTCATTTCCCTCTGGTGTAGTGGGAGGCTTTGACCCAATCAGCAGATCTCTTTCTTGGGACAAGCAGCAGCCTCAGTGATGGCCATTGTGGGAGTCTAAATGAGTCCCATACTTCGTCTGAACTCTCTCTATTTCCTGTCCGTTTCGAGCTAGGAACCTCCATACCAACTCAGACCCGTGTGAAAATCCAAACTTTAATCAATTTCCCCAAGAGACATGTTTCATATCCAAAGACAGACCCAGCACCCGCTTCCTAACTCTGATGAAAATTCAACCCATTGGTTTCATATCTCAAGTGGAATTTTCCCATAAAATGGCAAGGTGTCAGGTTCTGAATGAAAACCGATGGAGAAACAGCCAGGTTCTCTCTCCAGGTCTTCTGACATTTAGTTAAAAGATTGACCCCCTGCCCCCGCACCCCACGAAAGACATGGCAACAGGCCATTTTGGCATATTATAATGCATTTAAATTGATGATGTTTAGGTCAATGACATCGCCAGCGGGTGGGGGAATCTCCTTCTGGGATGTCCCTGTCATAAATCCCATCGCGGCCGTAACGGGATTTGTGTCCATGTCAAACGGGCCCGGGAAAATCCCAGCCAAGGTCTATCATTACTCAAAAAAAAAACGGCTGCTGCAAATCTGCAATCATAGCAGAAAATATTGGAAGTGTTCAAAAGGGCAGACAACATCAGTGGAGAGAAAAGCAGAGATAATATTTCAGGTCATGATCTGTCATCGGAACTGGAAAAAGTAAGAAACACAATAGACTTTCAGAGGCCAGAAGGGGGTGGGGAGGGGAACTTTAACCAGTGGAGCACCACGGAATCAGAAACCAGTGTTAGGTTCTCAACTGTTTTTTAAAATGTATTTTTTCATGAGATGTGGACGTCACTGCCAAAGCCAATTACCCCTTGAACTGAGTGGCTTACTCAGCTATTTCACTCTCATCTGCCCCCTGAAATAGCTATGGATCTGGAGTCACATGTAGGCCAGACCAGATAAGGACGGCAGATTTCCTTCCCTAAAGGGCAGTGAACTAAATGGGTTTTTACAAAAGCCAATAATAGTTTCATGGTCATCATTACTGCAATTAGTTTTCAGTTCCAGATTTTTATTAATTAAATTTAAATTTGACCATTTTCCATGGTGGGATTTGAACTCATGTCCCCAAAAATTAGCCTGGGCCTCAGGATTAGTAGTGCAGCGACATTACCACTACGGCACCTTTTCCTCCATCAGTGTGATCGATGCTGAGGTACAGAAGTGTGGTGAACCACTGTTACTACATGTATGTGCCTGGACACACCCATGCTGCACCTGGCCCGAGACTCCTCCCTTTCCACCTGGGGCCCCTCCCTTTCCACCCAGAGTGGGGTATAAAGGTGATGGTCCCTCCTACTTGCCTCAGTTCAGACCAGGTCAGCTACAAGGGTGTGCTCCTGTTCTCAGTGAATAAAAGCCTATTAGTTTTCCCTCACTCTCAGAAGTCTTCACGTCGTAATTGATAGTGCATCAAGAAGGATCTTGGCATCCTTGTACATGGATCACAAAATGTTATCATGCAAGGGGGTGAAAGGTTATCAGGGGGAGGAAAGCAGGAATGTGGAGTTAAGGTTACAATTAGATCAGCCATGATCATAATGAATGGCAGAGCAGGCTAGAGGGGCTGAATGGTCTACTGCTGTTCCGAATTTGCATGTCAGGTATGCCTTGTGGGACACCTCCATTCAAGTGGCACAGTGGTTAGCACTGCTGCCTCAAAGCGCCAGGGAGTTGGGTTTGATTCCCAGCTTGGGTCACTGTCTGTGCGGAGTCTGCTCGTTCTCCCTGTATCTGTGTAGGTTTCCGCCAGGTGCTCCAGCTTCCTCCCAAAGTTCAACGACGTGCTGGTTAGGTGCATTGGCCATGCTAAATTCTCCCTCAGTGTACCCGAACAGGCGCCGGAGTGTGGCGACGAGGGGATTTTCGCAGTAACTTCATTGCAGTGTTAATGTTAGCCTACTTGTGACTAATAAATTAACTTTAAAACAACAAAGTGACCCTGAGCTTCCAGTCGCTTTTCATTTTCAGGGCGACACATTGGCACAGTGGTCAGCACTGCTGCTTCACAGCACTAGGGACCTGGGTTCAATTCCAGACTCAGGTGACTGTGTCGAATTTGTACATTCTCCCAGTGTCTATGTGGGTTTCCTCTGGGTGCTCCGGTTTCTCCCCACAGATGCAGGTCAGGTGGATTGGCCATGGGAAATGTGTGGGGTTACAGGGATAGAGGAGAGAGGGGGGGGGGGGTAAGATACTCTGTCAGAGAATCAGTGCCGACTTGATGGCCTCCTTCTGCACTGTCGGGATTCTGTGATTCTCTACCGCACTCCCACTGCGGCCTCTCAGCTGTCCTTGGCCTTCTGTTCTAATGCAAGCTTGAGGAAAAGCCCCTCAGCTTTTGACTCAGCACCTTTCAGCCTTCCAGACTCACTGGGTGGAATTTTACCGGCACATCCACCCGCGTTTCGTACGCTCCCCCCGAGGCCAAATCATGGCTGATCTCACCGTTCACCGAGCCTCACCCGCCCCCACAATCGGAACTGCGTTCAACAATTTCAAACCTTAACCTCTTGACCCCTTTTTTTCAATACTGTGGATTCTGTCATTCCCATTTACACCTCCTGTAGGTTCATCTCTTGTTTCCTTACTTCTCCCATCACCATCCTCTTTTTCCTTGCACCATCATCCTCTTTTTGTCTTTTAATCTCCCCTGCCTTCCAGACACTGTCACAAACTTTTAATTTCCACCCATCCTCCCTTTCTCCCACTTTCTCAATTTTGCAATTGTGCAAAACTCAAACCTTTTCCTGCACGGATGAAACGTTAGGAACCTGAAATGTTGACTCTGATTTCCTCTCTGTAGATGCTGCTGGACCTGTTGAGTATTACCAGAATTTTATGGTTTTAATTTCAGATTTCCAGCATCCATAGCATTTTGTTTTTATTTTTGTGCATTTACAGTGTTCAGATCTCGTTCCTTGCAGATGATCGTTGGCTAACCATGGTTATGCATCCACATTGTCTCTTCTGCCATTTACAATTATTCTTTGGAGGCCAGCAATCATGGGGGATTCGTTGGGGGGGAGGGGGGCACATGAGTACGGGAAGGCGGGTGATATTCAGGGGGTGGAGGTGACTGACAGGTTTCTCTGTTCTGTGCAACAGGACAGAGAGATCTGTACATGCACGATTGCGCCCTTTACTTTGAGCAGCCGGCTTTCCAGCGAATTTAGACCCCACCCCCCTCCCCCTACTGAGGGGAAACAGACTGTGCATTATTTTTCGCACAGAGTGGCGTAAGACTGGACTTGTGGCCTCACTGAAAAACGGATCTGTAACTCTTCTGTTTTCACACTCGTCCAGGACTTAGAATTTTTTTGATAAGATCGCCCCCTCCATCTTTGAATCCCAAGTAAATGACTGAATCAGCAGGAATGGAACATTATCTTGTCAGCTCCAAATTCTATTGGGATGAATATTCAAATTAAATTAACATTTGTGAAACTACTATAATGAAATAATTCACGAGGAAACCAATTAAATACGATGCAAGAATTCAGCTCTTCATCGGGCAGTGTTTGTGAACCTCTCATGTGCCATCGCTACCACCTAGTGGCAGAACCCATAAATTGCAACAAACAAACAAATATATAGACCAATGATAAAATGAAGGAAAGGAGTGTGGTTAATGCAAGACAAACATATTAGGGCTCTAAAATCAAAACCAATTGATGGTCACTCAAAATTTTTAAAGTTTAATAAAGTTCAATAGGGGCGGTATGGTGGCACAGTGGTTAGCACTGCTGCCTTACAGTGCCAGGGACCCGGGTTCGATTCCCAGCTTTGGTCACTGTCTGTGTGGAGTCTGCACGTTCCCCCCCGTGTCTGTGTGGGTTTTCTCCGGGTGCTCCGGTTTCCTCCCACAATCCAAAAGATGTGCAGGTTGGGTGCATGGGCCATGCTAAATTCTCCCTCAGTGTACCCGACTAGGGGACTTTCACAGTAACTTCATTGCAGTGTTAATGTAAACCTACTTGTGACACTAATAAATAAACTTTAAATCCCGGCTCCCCTGTTGATGCTTGTAGACATGGACAGGAAGTGGATGATATGCTTTTTATGCTTTTGAAAAGATGTTGAGCAGAGAATCTCATAATTTTAACTTCCCTACTTGGAATGAAAGCTGGGCCTAAAGAGGAGAGAAACAGCAACATCCTTATCTTAATGAGTGTGAAAGGATCCTCAGAATGGGACAATATGCTCACATGTGAACACCTAGTGAAGTGGGTCAGTGACCTCAAATGAGGAAGATGAGGAAGATGAGGAAAATAAGGTAAAGCACTAGGAGATGAAGTCATCTCACTGTGTCAGTCAGTGGTACAACTTTATCTTATACAGAATAAACACATCTTGTTGTTTAGAGAAGCAGTTGCATGTCTTATAAGGACATTTAGGTTTATGATTTATAGTTCGGAAAGCTGTAAAGAGAGGAGAATTGGAAAGGAACTTTGAATCCAGCCCAGGGAGCTTGTACTTGTATGGGCGGCATGGTGGCACAGTGGTTAGCACTGCTGCCGCACAGAGCCAGGGACCCAGGTTCGATTCCCAGCTTGGGTGACTGTCAGTGCCGAGGCTTCGCGTTCTCCCCGTGTCTGTGCGGGTTTCCTCCGGGTACACCGGTTTCCTCCCACAGTCCGAAAAATGTGTGGGTTGGGTACATTGGCCATGCTAAATTCTCCCTTGGTGCACCCGAACAGACACCTGAGTGTGGCGACTAGGGGAATTTCACAGTAACTTCATTGCAGTGTTAATGTAAGCCTTATTTGTGACTAATAAATAAACAATGTGCTGGATAACTCAAACTTTACATTTGAGTTACTATTCACGACACTCACATAATTTATAAATTGACACCCGCTTTGACTTTACAATAGTTTAAACTTTACGATGTCATGGCAACACATTCATACGTGCACATTAACATTCGGTGCTGCTCATCCGTATGAGTGGACACATCGAACCATCTTTATTAGGTTGGAAACAAGTGTCTTTTTCTGTTAAATTTTTTTGACGCATCCATCATGTTTTTGATGCATTTATATACACTTACGTTGTATTTAATATATGCTCAAACTCACAGAAGTTTAAAATTAAACAGGCAACCAACAGTGATTGAATGGCTGCATTATCTCCCCCATACTAACTGAGGAACTTGTGCTAAGGCGTACAGGCATCAACAGTTACCTCAGCAACTTGACGGAGCAACTGCCGAGAGCATTTTACACTGCCAGGTGCCCATGAGTAATTTCTATCCTTGGTCCTGAAATCAATTCCCCCTTTCCTACCATTGTTCCGATGAGAAAATCAGTTCTGACTTACGATTTATAACATGATTTCAGGAACCAATTGTGCCGTAAGTCCAAGGATTGCCTGTACTTGACATGCCTCATTTCCCAGAATTAACTTTGCTTGGTTTTTGACAGTGTGTGGAGGATTAAATAAGCAAGTAACTGAATAAGCGACGCATTGCTTCCAGGCAGATTGTCTTACTGTCATTGGATAAACATACCTGAAGCTTGCTAGCTCACAATGATCTGGTGTACGAATGCTGTCACTTGGTTTAATACAAAGACATGAGCCCCAGAAGATCCCAGTGCCGGTGTCTTGGCTGTGTCAGGTTAGCTGATCGAATCTGGCACAGGGCCACTGGTGCTACAATTAGCTACAGCACAAATGAAGGAAAATAAACCATTAAGGGTCACTCCTCATGGCTGTCATTCAGAGTTATCAGGAGGAAACTTTGTAAGTACAAAAATAACCAACTCGGATTTCGATATAATTTATAGAAAGCAGGGCAACTTGTATTTCTACAATACCTTTTATCACTTCCCAAAGCATTTTACAAAGAAATACCTTTAGAGTCATCGAATTCCTACAGTGCAGAAGAGGCCATTCGGCCCATCGAATCTGCACCAACCCTCTGACAGAGTGTCTTAGAACATAAGAACATAAGGAGCAGCAGTAGGCCATCTGGCCCCTCGAACCTGCTCCTCCATTCAGTAAGATCATGACTGATCTTTTTGTGGACTCTGCTCCACTTACCTGCTCACTCACCATAAACCTTAATTCCTTTACTGTTCAAAAATCTATCTATCTTTGCCTTAAAAAACATTCAAAGAGGTAGCCTCAACTGCTTCACTGGACAGGGAATTCCACAGATTCACAACCTTTGGGTGAAGACATTTTTACCCCTCTCCCCCACCCTATCCCTGTAACCCCCCCACATTTATCATGCTAATCCATCTAACTGACACATTTTGGGACACCAAGGGGCAATTTAGTATGGCCAGTCCACCAAACTTGCACATCAGGGGTAAAAAGACAGGTTAGTTCAAGCAAAATCACAAATGGAAGGGTAGAGTGTGGTGGAAATAATCTTTTGAGGTGTGTCTATTTCAATGCCAGGAGTATTGTGGGGAAGGCAGATGAGCTGAAGGCGTGGATAGATGCATAGAAATATGACATTATAGCCATTAGTGAAACTTGGCTACAGGAGGGGCAGGACTGGCAGCTCAATGTTCCAGGGTTCCAATGTTTCAGGCGGGATAGAGGCAGAGGGATAAAAGGTGGGGGGGTGGCATTGTTGGTCAGGGAAAATGTTACAGCGGTACTCAGGCAGGATAGATTAGGGAGCTTGTCTACAGAGGCCCTATGGGTGGAGCTGAGAAACAAGAAAGGTAGGACCACATTAATGGGGTTGTATTATAGACCACCCAAAAGTCAGCGAGAATTGGAGGAGCAAATCAGCGGAGAGATAGCTGACAACTGCAAGAAACACAAAGTTGTGATAGTAGGGGATTTTAATTTTCCACATATAGATTGGGACTCGCATACTGTTAAAGGTTTAGATGGGGTAGAGTTTGTAAAATGTGTTCAGGAGAATTTTCTACATCAGTATATAGAGGTGCCAACTAGAGAGGATACGATATTGGATCTCCTATTGGGAAATGAGTTAGGGCAGGTGATGGATGTGAGTGTGAGGGAACACTTTGGATCCAGTGATCACAATGCCATTAGTTTCAACCTGATCATGGATAAGGATAGATCTGGTCCTCGGGTTGAAGTTCTGAACTGGAAAAAGGCCAAATTTGATGAAATGAGAAGGGATCTGGGAAGTGTGGATTGGCACAGGCTGTTCTCTGGTAAGGATGTAAATGGAAAGTGGGAGGCCTTCAAAGGAGAAATTTTGAGAGTGCAGAGTTTGTATGTTCCTGTCAGGATTAAAGGCAAAGTAAATCGGAATAAGGAACCTTGGTTCTCGAGGGAGATTGTAACACTGATTAAGAGGAAGAGAGAGTTGTATGAAATGTACAGGCAGCAAGGAACACATCAGATGCTCGAGGAGTATAAAAAGTGCAAGAAGCTACTTAAGAGGGAAATCAGGAGGGCTAAAAGAAGACATGAGGTTGCTTTGGCAGACAGAGTGAAGGAAAATCCAAAGAGCTTCTATAGGTATGTTAGGAGCAAAAGGATAGTGAGGGATAAAATTGGTCCTCTTGAAGACCAGAGTGGTAGACTGTGTATGGAACCAAAAGAGATGGGGGAGATACTAAATGGTTTTTATGCATCCGTATTTACTGAGGAAACGGGCATGGAGTCTACGGAAATAGGGCAAACAGGTAGGGAGGTCATGGAACCTTTACAGATTAAAGGGGAGGAGGTGCTTGCTGTCTTGAGGCAAATCAGAGTGGATAAATCCCCAGGACCGGACAGGGTATTCCCACGGACCTTGAGGGAAGCTAGTGTTGAACTTGCAGGGGCCCTGGCAGACATATTTAAAATGTCAGTATTCACGGGGGAGGTGCTGGATGATTGGAGGGTGGCTCATGTTGTTCCGTTGTTTAAAAAAGGTTCCAAAAGAAATCCGGGAAATTATAGGCCAATAAGTTTGACGTCGGTGGTGGCAAATTATTGGAAGGTGTGATAAGGGATAGGATCTACAAATATTTGGATAGACAGGGACTTATTAGGGAGAGTCAACATGGCTTTGTGCGTGGTAGGTCATGTTTGACCAATCTATTAGAGTTTTTCGAGGAGGTTGCCAGGAAAGTGGATGAAGGGAAGGCGGTGGATGTTGTCTACCTGGATTTCAGCAAGGCTTTTGACAAGGTCCCTCATGGGAGGTTAGTTAGGAAGGTTCAGTCGCTAGGTATACATGGGGAGGTAGTAAATTGGATTAGACGCTGGCTCAAATGGAAGAAGCCAGAGAGTGGTTGTGGAGGATTGCTTCTCTGAGTGGAGGCCTGTGACTAGTGGTGTGCTGCAGGGATCGGTGTTGGGTCCATTGTTGTTTGTCATCTATATCAATGATCTGGATGATAATGTGGTAAATTGGATCAGCAGGTTTGCTGATGATACAAAGATTGGAGGTGTAGTGGACAGTGAGGAAGGTTTTCAAAGCTTGCAGAGGGATTTGGACCAACTTGAAAAATGGGCTGAAAAATGGCAAATGGAATTTAACGCAGACAAATGTGAGATATTGCACTTTGGAAGGACAAACCAAAGTAGAACGTACAGGGTAAATGGTAGGACTCTGAAGAGTGCAGTTGAACAGAGGGATCTGGGAATACAGGTACAGAATTCCCTAAAAGTGACGTCACAGGTGGATAGGGTCGTAAAGAGTGCCTTTGGTACATTGGCCTTTATAAATCGGAGTATCGAGTATAAAAGTTTGAGTGTTATGGTAAGGTTATATAAGGCATTGGTGAGGCCGAATTTGGAGTATTGTGTACAGTTTTGGTCACCTAGTTATAGGAAGGATGTAAATAAGGTTGAAAGAGTGTAGAGAAGGTTCATAAGGATGTTGCCAGGACTTGTGAAGCTGAGTTACAGAGAGAGATTGAATAGATTGGGGCTTTATTCCCTGGAGCGTAGAAGATTGAGGGGAGATTTGATAGAGGTGTATAAGATTTTGATGGGTATAGATAGAGTGAATGCAAGCAGGCTTTTTCCGCTGAGGCTAGGGGAGAAAAAAACCAGAGGGCATGGGTTAAGGGTGAAAGGAGAAAAGTTTAAAGGGAATATTAGGGGGGGCTTCTTCACGCAGAGAGTGGTGGGAGTGTGGAATGAGCTGCCGGATAAAGTGGTAAATGCGGGGTCACTTTTAACATTTAAGAAAAACTTGGACGGGTTCATGGATGAGAGGGGTGTGGAGGGATATGGTCCAAGTGCAGGTCAGTGGGACTAGGCAAAAAATGGTTCGGCACAGACAAGAAGGGCCAAAAGGCCTGTTTCTGAGCTGTAATTTTCTATGGTTCTATGGTTCTATCTTTGGACCTTGGGAAGCAACCGGAGCGTCCGGAGGAAACCCATGCAAACTCAATTTACAGAATAATGAATAATGATTGGAATGCGAGTCTTTACAGCTAATCAAGTCTTAATCAAGTCTCAGGTCACCATCCACCAGGTACACGGTACATACTCTGCAACTCGGCCAACATTGTCTACCTGATACGCTGCAGGACAGGATGTCCCGAGGCATGGTACATTGGGGAAACCATGCAGGCGCTACGACAACGGATGAATGAACACCGCTCGACAATCACCAGGATTTTTGGGGTAAGAATTAGTTTTAAGTACTTTTCCGCGGGTGTTATTTATTTATTTAATTTAGTTTTAAATTTTGGCGCGCAACCGGCAGTGGCCGCGGGGTTTACTGGGAAGGGTCAAAAGTTCTATATAAGTCAGTTAGTTGGGAGGTTAGTCCTCTTGTTGCTGTGGAGAAAGGCAGAGCTGTGACTGGTGACAGGATTTTTGGGGTAAGAATTAGTTTTAAGTACTTTTCCGCGGGTGTTATTTATTTATTTAATTTAGTTTTAAATTTTGGCGCGCAACCGGCAGTGGCCGCGGGGTTTACTGGGAAGGGTCTCTTGAGTTTTTTTTTTAGTGCACAGGAGGTTTAAAAGGCAGGTCCCACTATCTAGCGGGCAGCGTTGGGAGCGGGCAGCGGAGTGAGACGGAGCTGAGTGAGAACTGAGGGGCTTTGGCTCATCGGGCTTAGGCAGAAAGGGCGTGCAGGGGTGAGTTTCTTATTTTTAAAAAATTTTATTTATAAGTTACTTTTCTCCGGGTACCTTGGTAGAAATAATTTGGAACAGAGAGGAATAATCTTCATTCACTTTTTTCCCTGTGTTTAAAAGGGCAATTATGACTGTCAGGCCAGTATGTTGTTCCCAATGTAGGATGTGGGAGGTCCTGGAGGCTCCTAGCCTCCCAGACGACCATATCTGTGCTGGGTGTGTTGAGCTGCGGTTCCTAAGGGACCATGTTAGGGAACTGGAATTGCAGCTCGAGGACCTTCGCCGGGTTAGGGATAGTGAGGAGGTCATTGACAGGAGCTATCGGCAGGTGGTCACACCGGGACCACGGGAGGAGGGTAACTGGGTAACAGTGAGGAAGGAGAAAGCTCGGGTGATGGTGAGCACCCCGGTGGATGTGCCCCTTAATAATAAGTACTCCTGTCTGAGTACTACTGGGGTGGACAGCCCACCTGGGGGAAGCAGCGGTGGCAGTGTCTCTGGAGCTGAGCCTGGCCCAGTAGTGCAAAGGGGTAAGGAAAGGAGGGTAGTGCTAATTGGGGACTCTACGGTGAGAGGGTCAGATAGGCGTTTTTGCGGACACAGACGGGACTCTCGGATGGTGGTTTGCCTCCCTGGTGCAGGGGTCCAGGATGTCTCTGGTCGAGTCCCAGAAATCCTGAAGGGGGAGGGAGAGGAGCCCAAGGTCGTGATGCATATAGGTACTGCTGACATAGGTAGGAAGAGGGAAGGGGTCATGAAAAGAGAATATAGGGAGTTGGGTAGACAGCTGAGAAAGAGGAATGCAAAGGTAGTAATCTCGGGATTGCTGCCTGTGCCGCGGGAGAGTGAGAACAGGAATCGGTGGAGAATTAATGCGTGGCTGAGGGACTGGAGCAAGGGACAAGGATTTGGGTACTTGGATCATTGGGACCTCTTTAGGGGCAGGTGTGACCTGTTTAAAAAAGACGGGTGGCACTTGAATCCCAGGGGGACCAATATCCTGGCGGGAAGGTTGGCTAAGGCTACTGGTGAGACTTTAAACTAGAAAGGTTGGGGGGAGGGAATCGAAATGAGGGGACTGAGAGCGAGGAGGTTAGCTCGCAAATAGATAAGGAATGTAGACAGGGTAAGAGGGAGGTTAGACGAGTGAGGGAGAAGGGAAGTGCTCAGGCTGAAGGTCTGAGATGTGTCTATTTTAATGCCAGGAGTGTAGTGAATAAAGTGGATGAGCTTGGAGCGTGGATTGCTGCTTCGAATTGTGATGTGGTGGCCATTACGGAGACTTGGATGTCTCAGGGACAGGACTGGGTGCTTCAGGTGCCGGGTTTTAGATGTTTCAGGAAGGACAGGGAGGGAGGCAAGAGAGGGGGGGGAGTGGCACTGTTGATCAGGGATAGTGTCACGGCTGTAGAGAAGGTGGACGCCGTGGAGGGACTGACTACGGAATCTCTGTGGGTGGAGGTTAGGAACAGGAAGGGGTCGGTAACTTTGCTGGGTGTTTTCTATAGGCCGCCCAATAGTAACAGAGATGTTGAGGAGCAGATGGGGAAACAGATCCTGGAGAGATGGAGGAATAACAGAGTTGTCGTGATGGGAGATTTTAATTTCCCAAACATAGATTGGAATATCCCTAGGGCTAGGGGTTTGGATGGAGAGGAGTTTGTTAGGTGTGTCCAGGAGAGTTTCCTGACACAGTATGTGGATAAGCCTACTAGAGGAGAGGCTGTTCTTGATCTGGTGCTGGCTAATGAACCTGGACAGGTGGAGGATCTCTCGGTGGGTGAGCATCTTGGGGATAGCGATCATAATTCTATCTCCTTCACGATAGCATTGGAAAGAGATAGGGTCAGGCAGGCTAGGAAAGTGTTTCTCTGGAGTAAAGGGAAATACAGTGTCATCAGGGAGGAAATTAGACGGGTAAATTGGAAGGAGGCATTCTTGGGGAAAAGTACCGAAGGAAAGTGGAGGATTTTCAAGGAATGTTTGTCTGGAGCTCTGCATGACAACGTTCCGATGAGACAGGGGGGTGTTGGTAGGGTACGGGAACCGTGGTGCACGAAGGTTGTGATGAACCTGGTAAATAAGAAAAGAGAGGCGTACAGAAGGTTCAGAGAGCTAGGATGTGTTAAGGATTTAGAGGAGTATACGCGATGTAGGAAGGAGCTTAAGAAGGAAATTAGGAGAGCGAGAAGGGGTCATGAGAAGACCTTGGCGGGTAAGATTAAGGAGAATCCCAAGGCTTTCTACAAATATGTCAAGAGTAAAAGGATGAGATGTGAAGGCATAGGACCCTTAAAAGGTGAAGGGGGAAAAGTTTGTGCGGAACCGTTAGAAATGGCGGAGGTGCTTAATGAATACTTTACCTCGGTATTCACGGTGGAAAGGGATCTGGGTGGTTGTACTGCTGGATTGCGGAGGACAGAAAGGATCGAGCATGTGGACATAAAGAAAGAGGATGTGTTGGAACTATTGAATGGCATCAAGGTTGGTAAGTCGCCGGGACCGGATGGGATGTACCCCAGGTTACTGTGGGAGGCGAGGGAGGAGATTGCGGAGCCTTTGGCGATGATCTTTGCATCGTCGATGGAGACGGGAGAGGTTCCGGAGGATTGGAGGATTGCGGATGTGGTCCCTATATTCAAGAAAGGGAACAGGGACAGCCCGGGAAATTACCGACCGGTGAGTCTAACCTCAGTGGTTGGTAAGTTGATGGAGAGGATCCTGAGAGACAGGATTTATGATCATCTAGAGAAGTTTAGTATGATCAAAAGTAGTCAGCACGGCTTTGTCAGGGGCAGGTCGTGCCTTACGAGCCTGGTTGAGTTCTTTGAAAATGTGACCAAGCACATTGACGAAGGAAGAGCGGTGGATGTGGTCTATATGGACTTCAGCAAAGCGTTCGATAAGGTCCCCCATGCAAGACTTCTTGAGAAAGTGAGAGGGCATGGGATCCAAGGGGCTGTTGCCTTGTGGATCCAGAACTGGCTTGCCTGCAGAAGGCAGAGAGTGGCTGTGGAGGGGTCTTTCTCTGCATGGAGGTCAGTGACCAGTGGAGTGCCCCAGGGATCTGTTCTGGGACCCTTGCTGTTTGTCATTTTCATAAATGACCTGGATGAGGAAGTGGAGGGATGGGTTGGTAAGTTTGCTGACGACACCAAGGTAGGTGGTGTTGTGGATAGTTTGGAGGGATGTCAGAAGTTGCAGCGAGACATAGATAGAATGCAAGACTGGGCGGAGAAGTGGCAGATGGACTTCAACCCGGATAAGTGTGTAGTGATCCATTTTGGCAGATCCAATGGGATGAAGCAGCAGTATAAAATGAAGGGTACCATTCTTAGCAGTGTAGAGGATCAGAAGGACCTTGGGGTCCGGGTCCATAGGACTCTTAAATCGGCCTCGCAGGTGGAGGATGCGGTCAAGAAGGCGTATGGCGTACTAGCCTTCATTAATCGAGGGATTGAGTTTAGGAGTCGGGAGATAATGCTGCAGCTTTATAGGACCCTGGTTAGACCCCACTTGGAGTACTGCGCGCAGTTCTGGTCACCTCATTACAGGAAAGATGTTGAAGCCATTGAAAGGGTGCAGAGGAGATTTACAAGGATGTTGCCTGGATTGGGGGGCATGCCTTATGAGGATAGGTTGAGGGAGCTTGGTCTCTTCTCCCTGGAGAGACGAAGGATGAGAGGTGACCTGATAGAGGTTTACAAGATGTTGAGGGGTCTGGATAGGGTGGACTCTCAGAGGCTATTTCCAAGGGCTGAAATGGTTGCTACGAGAGGACACAGGTTTAAGGTGCTGGGGGGTAGGTACAGGGGGGATGTCAGGGGTAAGTTTTTCACTCAGAGGGTGGTGGGTGAGTGGAATCGGCTGACGTCGGTGGTGGTGGAGGCAAACTCGTTGGGGTCTTTTAAGAGACTTCTGGATGAGTACATGGGATTTAATGGGATTGAGGGCTATAGATAGGCCTAGAGGTGGGGATGTGATCGGCGCAACTTGTGGGCCGAAGGGCCTGTTTGTGCTGTGGCTTTCTATGTTCTATGTTCTATAAGACTGTTCTCTTCCTGTTGGGGAGCACTTCAGCGGTCACGGGCATTCGGCCTCTGATATTCGGGTAAGCATTCTCCAAGGCGGCCTTCACAACACACGACAGCGCAGAGTCGCTGAGCAGAGACTGATAGCCAGGTTCCGCACACATGAGGACGGCCTCAACCAGGATCTTGGGTTCATGTCACACTATCTGTAACCCCCACGACTTGCCCTGACTTGCAAAGTCTCACTGGCTGTCCTGTCTGGAGACAATACACATCTCTTTAACCTGCGCTAATGCTCTCTCCACTCACATTGTCTGTACCTTTAAGACTTGATTAGCTGTAAAGACTCACATTCCAATCATTATTCATTATTCTGTAAATTGAGTTTGTGTCTTTATATGCCCTGTTTGTGAACAGAACTCCCACTCACCTGACGAAGGAGCAGCGCTCCGAAAGCTAGTGGCGTTTGCTACCAAATAAACCTGTTGGACTTTAACCTGGTGTTGTTAGACTCCTTACATAAATCACTAACACCATCTATATATATCTACATGTACCCCTTACAAACGCTTCATTCTACATCAATGTTTAAACATTATTGTCCTGATGGATGCCAATGAAGATGATACACATTTTTTAATTATAGGAGAAGGTCGTTCTTTCTTGGAGCCAGCTACAGAGTTGCAAACTCCTCTTCCCCTAAAATAACTCCCAATCAATTTGTCAAGCCTCCTTCAGCAGCACCTTCCAAATCCACAACCGTCACCATCTTAAAGGAGAAAGGCAGCAAAGACATGGGAACACCACCAGCTGCAGGTTCCCCTTGAGCCACACACCATCCTGATTTGGAAATACATCACTGTTCCTTTGCTGCCGTTGGGTTATAATCTTGGAACTCCCTCCCTAACAGCGCCATGGGTGTACCTCCATCACATGGACTTCAACAGTTCAAGAAGGCGGCTCATCACCACCTTCTCAAGGGCAATTAGGGATGGGCAACAAACGCTGGCCTAACCAGAACATAAGAACATAAGAACTAGGAGCAGGAGTAGGCCATCTGACCCTCGAGCCTGCTCCACCATTCAATAAGATCATGGCTGATCTTTTCCTGGACTCAGCTCCACTTACCCGCCCGCTCACCATAACCCTTAATTCCTTTACTGTTCAAATATTTACCTATCCTTGCCTTAAAAACATTCAATGAGGTAGCCTCAACTGCTTCACTGGGCAGGGAATTCCACAGATTCACAACCCTTTGTGAGAAGAGGTTCCTCCTCAACTCAGTCCTAAATCTGCTTTCCCTTATTTTGAGGCTATGCCCCCTAGTTCTGGTTTCACCCCCCAGTGGAAACAACTTCCCTGCTTCTATCTTGTCTACTCCCTTCATAATCTTATATGTTTCTATAAGATCTCCCCTCATTCTTCTGAATTCCAATGAGTATAGCCCCAGTCTACTCAGTCTCTCCTCATAAGCCAACCCTCTCAACTCCAGAATCAACCTAGTGAATCTCCTCTGCACCCCCTCCAGTGCCAGTATATCCTTTCTCAAGTAAGGAGACCAAAACTGTACACAGTACTCCAGGTGTGGCCCCACCAGCACCTTATACAGCTGCAACATAACCTCGCTGTTTTTAAACTCCATCCCTCTAGCAATAAAGGACAAAATTCCATTTGCTTTCTTAATTATCTGCTGCACCTGCAAACCAACTCCTTGAGACTCCTGCACAAGAACACCCAGGTCCCTCTGCACAGCAGCATGCTGCAATTTTTTACCATTTAAATAATAGTCCATTTTGCTGTTATTCCTACCAAAATGGATGACCTCACATTTACCAACATTGTACTCCATCTGCCAGACCCTCGCCCACTCAATAGACTATCTATATCCCTTTGCAGACTTTCAGTGTCCTCTGCACACTTTGCTTTGCCACTCTTCTTCATGTCATCTGCAAATTTTGACACACTACACTTGGTCCCCAACTCCAAATCATCTATGTAAATCGTAAACAATTGCGGTCCCAACACTGATCCCTGAGGCACACCACTAGTCACTGATCGCCAACCAGAAAAACACCCATTTACCCCCACTCTTTGCTTTCTGTTAGTTAACCAATCCTCTATCCATGCTAATACATTACCTGTAACACCATGCACCTTTATCTGATGTAGCAGTCTTTGGTGCGGCACCTTGTCAAATGCCTTCTGGAAATCCAGATACACCACATCCACAGGTTCCCCATTTTACACTGCACATATAATGTTCTCAAAGAATTCCACCAAACATGACCTGTCCTTCATGAACCCATGCTGCGTCTTACCAATGGGACAATTTATCTCCAGATGTCTCACTATTTCTTCCTTGATGATAGATTCAAGCATTTTCCCTACTACAGAAGTTAAGCTAACCGGCCAATTGTTACCTGCCTTTTGTCCAGCGAATTTTGGTAAATTACCACTCGTGTATTTGCTATTTCTCCTGCCATCTCTTTTAATACCCTGGGATGCATTCCATCAGGACCAGGAGACTTGTCTACCCTTAGCCCCATTAACCTGCCCAACACTACCTCTTTCGTGATGATAGTTTCTAGGTTCTCACCTGCCATAGCCTTCCTGTCATCAATTTTTGGCATGTTATTTGTGTCTTTCACTATGAAGACCAACACAAAATACCTGTTCAATGCCTCAGCCATTTTCTTATTTCCAGTTATTACATCCTACTTCTCATTCTCTAAAGGACCAATGTTTACTTTAGCCACTCTTTTTCGTTTTATATATTTGTAGAAACATTTGCCAGCTGTTTTTATATTCTGAGCTAGTTTACTCTCATAATCCATCTTACTTTTCTTTATAGCTTTTTTCGTGGCTTTCTGCTGACCTTTAAAGATTTCCCAATCCTCTAGGTTCCCACTAATCTTTGCCACTTTGTATGCATTTTCTTTCAATTTGATACACCCAATTTAAAATGCCCAAATCCCTTGAGATAATTAATTTTAAAATTATGAAATATAAATGGTGTGTATACAGGAATACTGATGTTTGTCTTTGCTATTCTCTCCAATCGATCTCTGTTGATGACCATGTACACCATGACATGAATTTTCAGGATACTCATCGCTTATCATCTGGACGGTGAACACATCCCCATCAACTGACTGTATTACATGCACTCGGATGTCCTGCCTTGGAGCTCTCCAGCCCATCCAGGCGCAGCGCTGCAGTGGCTGGAAGAGGTACTGCAGTGCCGTGCCTGAGAGAAAGCCCTGGGAACCACAGCGATGGTAAGTACCTGGAGTCCCAGGGAGGGGAGGGTAGGGGATGCCCTGGTAAGGGTCACAAGGGAGACAATCTTGCTGCGGGACGTGGGGAGAGAGGTGGGATGGCTGAAGGTCTCCTGTTGGTGGGGGGAGGGCCAACCCAGTCTGATGGAAGTGCCCTACCCTAAATCAAGACCTTTTTCCATTTCTCACCCTCAGTCGTCGGGTGTCAGCCTAAAAATGGCAGCTGGGTGAGCTTCCCGTCTGAGACCATGTCCACCCCACTATAAAATTGTGTCTGAGTCAGGCGGGAATGTTCTGAGGGGGAATTCTGTCCATGCTTCTTCATGTTTTAGAGACAGACTACGGTCAAGGTGAAGCGGGGGGGGGGGGGAGGGGGTGGGCAGGGGCGATGTGGGTGGGGGAGGTGGGGTGGGACGGTAAAATTCTGGCCTAACAAAAGTGTAAAAGGTTATCAGGGTGGGCAGGAACCGTGGGGTCGAAGCCAGGGGCTTATTGAATGGCAGTACAGGAATGGACTCAAGGGGCCGAGTGGCCTACTCCGCATGTTATGAATTTCACAGTACTTGAGAATACTATCAGATATTTTGCAGCGAATGCCAGTTTTATCACTGACTATATTTCTGTGATATTCAGGGGTGACAGAGAAGAATGGAACAAAGCACAAGCGAATCAACTGAATAAGCAAAATACATGTTTTGAGTTTTGTGTGCACAGGAAGCCAAAGCAACAGCAAGAAGTGTGGAAGCGAAAGTTTGGGGGAGGAAGATATGATGCAACAACAATTAAGCTACTTTTCCCCCGGAACAAGACCAACTCATTAGTCAACAATTTTTTTTTCAATGTTGCAACTGCAACTCACACCAAGTTTAAAGTTTATTTATTAGGCACAAGCAGACTTAATTAACAGTGTAATGAAATTACTGTGAAAATCCCCCATTCGCCACACTCCGGCACCTGTTCGGGTACACTGAGGGAGAATTTAGCATGGCCAATGCACCTAACTAGCACATCTTTCAGACTGTGGGTGGAAACCAGAGCAGCCGGAGGAAACCCACGCAGACACAGGGAGAATGTGCAGACTCCGCACAGACAGTGACCCAAGCCAGGAATCGAACCCAGGTCCCTGGGCGCTGTGAGGCAGCAATGCTAACCACTGTGCCACCGCAGCGGTGGGAATTTTAATCTTAGGCTCAAAACTGCTGCAAAGTCCTTGGCGTTTCCCTGATAACCGCACAAGACCACAGTTCTGAGGACAGAAGCCTTTCTTCGTGTTTGGGCCGCACTGGCAAATTGTACGGGCCAAATTAGTGCCTTTCTGTAAGTCATTTGCTTTGTGTTGGCGGCTAAGAGATAGGGAAGACATGTTGGAGGCGAGTGAAGCAAGGTGGCCCAGATCTTTGTGTGATCATGAATGCTCACTCATGGCCCCACCAATTCTTCAAACAAAAACTTACCTTTACCTGAGGAGCATCCAGATAAGTTGCTGAATCAGTGCAACTGGACCTAATGAGTACAGCTCATGTACTGTCTATTTTGCATAAAAATTGTAATCAGGATCCTACAATCGACACCAGTCCCTGGTTTATATACTTGGACAGTGCCATAGTGGCCATGAAGGACACAGGGCATCATTAACGGATCTCCCGAGGGCTTTGTGGAATACAAGTTTCCCTATTGAGCAAGTGGGAATTTGCCCAATGAGAGATGAGCGATGGGAGTTTAAAACCCACATTCATGGTCTGGACTGGAGTATTAGGCCATAAGATACAGGAGCAGAATTAGGCCATTCGGCCCATCGAGTCTGCTCCGCTATTCAGTCATGGCTGATAAGTATCTCAAACCCATTCCCCCGTCTTTTCCCTGAAACCTTTGATCCTCTCACCAATCAAGAACCTATCTATCTCTGTCTTAAATACACTCAATGACTTGGCTTCCACAGCCTTCTGTGGCAATGAATTCCACAGCATCACTACCCTCTGGCTGAAGAATTTCCTCCTCATCTCGGCTGTGCTCCTTGGATGTTAGTCTCCCCTACTAACAGAAACATCTTCCCCATGTTCACACTATCCAGGCCTTTCAGTATTCTCTAAGTTACAATGAGATACTCCCTCATCCTTCTAAACCCCATCGAGTACAGACCCAGAGTCCTCAGATGTTCCTCATACATCTAGCTTTTCATTCCCGGGATCATTCTCGTGAACCTGCTCTGGACCCTCTCCCAGGCCAGCACGTGCATTCTTAGATACGGGGCACAAGATAGGGTGGCACTGTGGTACAGTGGTTAGCATTGCTGCCTCACAGCACCAGGGACCCTGGTTCGATTTCCGGCTTGGGTCACTGTCTGTGCGGAGTCTGCACGTTCTCCCCGTATCTGTGTGAGTTTCCTCCGGGTGCTCCGGTTTCTCCCACAATTCGAAAGACGCGCTGGTTAGGTGCATTGGCCATGCTAAATCCTCCCTCAGTGTACCTGAACAAGCACTGGAGTGTGGCGACGAGGGGATTTTCACCGTGACTTCATTGCAGTGTTAATGTAAGCCTACTTGTGATACTAATAAATAAACTTTAAACAAAATTGCTCACAATATTCCAAATGTGGTCTGATCAGTGCTTTATAAAGCCTCAGCAGTAGATCCCTGCTTTTGTATTCTAGTCCTCTCGAAATGAATGCTAACATTGTATTTGTCTTCTTAACTACCAACTTTTACCTGCAATTGTATTCATAGAATCATAGATCATAGAATCATAGCTCATAGAAACCTTACAGTGCAGAAGGAGGCCATTTGGTCCATCTAGTCTGCACTGACCACAATCCCACTCAAGGTTATCCAAAACCCCACATATTTATGCTGCTAATCCCTCTAACCTACACATCCTTGGACACTACGGGATAATTTAGCATGTCCAATCAACCTAACCAGCATGTCTTTCGGATTGTGGGAGGAAAGCACTATATTGTAGGCTGGACCTCAAGTTTGAGTTATTTTCTTTATTTCAATAAAGAATGGTTGTACTGGAGGACTAGTCTTGGGGAACTTATTACATTGGCGACGAAGGTGAACATATCTTTTCCCACCCCTGGTAACCTATCATTGAACAGAAAGCAGTGTTTCCTCCTGGCAAGACAAATACTTTTCTTTGGTAAATTCGACCCTATGACACGAACAGAGAAGATTAGGCCCAATAGAGCATATGCTCTACTTCTTCTGGGCAAACAATACTGAGGGAAATAAAAGACAGACAATAATCTTACTCACAGCATGTTGGGCCCCTTCAATCAGCCTAATCACAAGCTTGACTCATCTAGGTACCCCTGATTCGAAGACTTTTAATTAACTTTCAGATTTAGTTAAAAACCACTACGAACCAAAGCCTTCTGTCATACTTGAGAGATATCACTTAAGTACAACGGGGAGAACCCCTGGGGAACCCATTACAGAATCTTTAGCCAGATTGTGGAAGCTGGCCGAATACTGTGAATTTTGGGTCAACTCTGAATGAAATGTTGAGAGACAGATTGGTGTGTGGAATGAACAACCAGATAATCCTAAAATACACTGGCTCAATGGAAGAAGCCAGAGAGTGGTTGTGGAGGATTGCTTCTCTGAGTGGAGGCCTGTGACTAGTGGTGTGCTGCAGGGATCGGTGTTGGGTCCATTGTTGTTTGTCATCTATATCAATGATCTGGATGATAATGTGGTAAATTGGATCAGCAAATTTGCTGATGATACAAAGATTGGAGGTGGAGTGGACAGTGAGGAAGGTTTTCAATACTTGCAGAGGGATTTGGACCAAATAGAAAAATGGGCTGAAAAATGGCAAATGGAATTTAACGCAGACAAATGTGAGATATTGCACTTTGGAAGGACAAACCAAAGTAGAACATACAGGGTAAATGGTAGGACTCTGAAGAGTGAAGTTGAACAGAGGGATCCGGGAATACAGGTACAGAATTCCCTCAAAGTGACGTCACAGGTGGATAGGGTCGTAAAGAGTGCCTTTGGCACATTGGCCTTTATAAATCGGAGTATCGAGTATAAAAGTTGGAGTGTTATGGTAAGGTTATATAAGGCATCGGTGAGGCCGAATTTAGAGTATTGTGTACAGTTTTGGTCACCTAGTTACAGGAAGGATGTAAATAAGGTTGAAAGAGTGCAGAGAAGGTTCACAAGAATGTTGCCGGGACTTGAGAAGCTGAGTTACAGAGAGAGATTGAATAGGTTGGGACTTTATTCCCTGGAGCGTAGAAGATTGAGGGGAGATTTGATAGAGGTGTGTAAGATTTTGATGGGTATAGATAGAATGAATGCAAGCAGGCTTTTTGCACTGAGGCTAGGGGAGAAAAAAACCAGAGGGCATGGGTTAAGGGTGAAAGGAGAAAAGTTTAAAGGGAATATTAGGGGGGGCTTCTTCACGCAGAGAGTGGCGGGAGTGTGGAATGAGCTGCCAGATAAAGTGGTAAATGTGGGATCACTTTTAACATTTAAGAAAAACTTGGACGGGTTCGTGGATGAGAGGGGTGTGGAGGGATATGGTCCAAGTGCAGGTCAGTGGGACTAGGCAAAAAATGGTTCGGCACAGACAAGAAGGGCCAAAAGGCCTGTTTCTGAGCTGTAATTTTCAATAGTTTTATGGTTCTATGGTTCTAATTATTGGCAGAACCTGACCGGGACTTAAAGCGGGCTATTGAAATAGCCTTGTCACTGTAAAAATGCTTCAGAGCTACAGACATGCCCAAAAACAATATTCTCCAGGTAGGGAGAGGAACCATGAGTGATAGTAACCATCCCTCCACTGGGTGTGCCTACTCAACTAACACATCAGGGTTCCCGCTTCAAAAAAATGAGACCCAGCTCGCTTCACTTGATAGGCAAGTAAACTCAATGAAACCTCCGCCCGCCCCCCCCCCCCCACTCCACCCTCATGTGGAGAAGATCATACTCTGGAAGTTTGCAAGTGGCAATGGTCAGGTTGTTGTAGGCACAGCCAGGCAATTCAGCCAAGGCATGGTTGCAGGAGTAGACAAAAAACGTGTAGCTCCAAAAGGGGGCCAAGATAGTACCGGCCCATACCATGGAGATACATCCACTGCCAGAGCAAGAAACAATGCAACTAAACCCTACTGTCAGGACAAAGGTCACTCCAATAAAGATAGAACTGCTGGTGAATGGATGCCTGTTGAAAATGGAGGTGGACACAAGAGCCACATTATTGGGGAGCAGGCATAGAACTACCTCCAAACAGGTATTCAACTTTTGAAATTGGAGAACACAAGGGCTGGGCTAGCCACCCACAAAGGTCCACCATTCAGGATAGAGGGCACTACAATGGCCCCAGTGATCTACAGACAGCGATTAGCCTGACTCCCACTCGTCGTTGTGTGTGGACAAGGACCAAGGCTAATAGGAGAAATTGGCTCAGGTAAATTCGATTAAATTCGTTGGAGGTCTTCCAACTAAGCGAGGGAGAGCTGAATGCAGTCATTATCGGATAGCCTGAGGTTTTTCAGGAAGGACTCTGGAAGATGAGGACGGATCAAGCCAAAATTTATGTCGACCCCTCTGCCACACTGAAATATTACAGAGCAAGACATGTGCCTTGCTCCTTATTGGAGAAAGTGAAGACTGAACTCAGATGCCTTGAAGATCTGAGCATTATAATTTTCAGAGTGGGCCGTGCCTATTGTCCCTGTCCTCAAGCCAGAAGAATCAGGCTGCATTTGGGAAGACTATCACTCAACGTCTACCAGGTCTTCAAATTTGATTGATACCCTATGCCCAGAATTGAGGACTTGTACGCCAAACTAGCTGGCAGGCAGGCATTCACCAGCTGGATATGAGTCATGCTTATCTTCAATTTGAACTGGATGAGGAATCTCGGAAATGCGCACAATCAATGCGTACAAGGGCTTATAATAATATACCCGCTTGCCTTCGCGGTCTCATTGACGTGCGCTATATTCCAGCGGAATAATCGTGCGCTATATTCCAACGGAACAATCTCATTAGTGACAGACAGCATGGTTTTGTAAGAGGGAGGTCGTGCCTTACAAATTTGGTGGAGTTTTTTGAGGAAGTGACAAAAACGGTTGATGAAGGAAGGGCCGTGGATGTCGTCTATATGGATTTCAGTAAGGCATTTGACAAAGTCCCACATGGCAGGTTGGTTAAAAAGGTTAAGGCTCATGGGATACAAGGGGAAGTGGCTAGATGGGTAGAGAACTGGCTTGGCCATAGGAGACAGAGGGTAGTGGTCGAAGGGTCTTTTTCCGGTTGGAGGTCTGTGACCAGTGGTGTTCCGCAGGGCTCTGTACTGGGGCCTCTGCTATTTGTGATATATATAAATGATTTGGAAGAAGGTGTAACTGGTGTAATCAGCAAGTTTGCGGATGACACGAAGATGGCTGGACTTGCGGATAGCGAAGAGCATTGTCGGGCAATACAGCAGGATATAGATAGGCTGGAAAATTGGGCGGAGAGGTGGCAGATGGAGTTTAATCCGGATAAATGCGAAGTGATGCATTTTGGAAGAAATAATGTAGGGAGGAGTTATACAATAAATGGCAGAGTCATCAGGAGTATCGAAACACAGAGGGACCTAGGTGTGCAAGTCCACAAATCCTTGAAGGTGGCAACACAGGTGGAGAAGGTGGTGAAGAAGGCATATGGTATGCTTGCCTTTATAGGATGGGGTATAGAGTATAAAAGCTGGAGTCTGATGATGCAGCTGTATAGAACGCTGGTTAGGCCACATTTGGAGTACTGCGTCCAGTTCTGGTCGCTGCACTACCAGAAGGACGTGGAGGCGTTAGAGAGAGTGCAGAGAAGGTTTACCAGGATGTTGCCTGGTATGGAGGGAGTTAGCTATGAGGAGAGATTGGGTAAACTGGGGTTGTTCTCCCTGGAAAGACGGAGAATGAGGGGAGATCTAATAGAGGTATACAAGATTATGAAGGGGATAGATAGGGTGAACAGTGGGAAGCTTTTTCCCAGGTCGGAGGTGACGATCCCGAGGGGTCACGGGCTCAAGCTGAGAGGGGCGAAGTATAACTCAGATATCAGAGGGATGTTTTTTACACAGAGGGTGGTGGGGGCCTGGAATGCGCTGCCAAGTAGGGTGGTGGAGGCAGGCACGCTGACATCGTTTAAGACTTACCTGGATAGTCACATGAGCAGCCTGGGAACGGAGGGATACAAACGATTGGTCTAGTTGGACCAAGGAGTGGCACAGGCTTGGAGGGCCGAAGGGCCTGTTTCCTGTGCTGTACTGTTCTTTGTTCTTTGGATGATGGAGAAATATTTCAGGAATTGGGTGGCATGGTGGCACAGTGGTTAGCACTGCTGCCTCACAACACCAGGGACCCGGATTCAATTCCGGCCTTGGGTCACTGGCGGTGTGGAGTTTGCACATTTTCCCCATGCCTACATGGGTATCCTCCAGGTGCTCCGGTTTCCTCCCAAAGTCCAAAGATGTGCGGGTTAGGTTGATTGGCCATGCTAAATTGACCCTAGTGTCAGGGGAATAATAGACTAAATATGAGGGGTTACGGGAATAGGGCCTGGGTGGGAGTGTGGTCGGTGCAGACAATGGACTGAATGGCCCTCTTCTGAACTGTAGGGATTCTATGATTCTACGGGTTGCTTAAAGTGGCGGAGTGCTTGGACGGCATTCTGGTCACGGGCACCTCAGGACAAGAACATCTAGTGAACCTGGAAGAGGTGTTAAAAAGATTTTCGAAAGCTAGGGTACGCCTATAAAGAGAAAAATGTGTCTTTCAGGTGAAGGGAGTGACCCTATCTGGGCTATCGGGTGGATGCAAAATACACCCTGTGGAAGCGAAAGCAAGGGTCATCGAGGGGGCACCATCCCTGAAAAATACCAGAGTTAAAATCTTTCTTAGTAGACTATTACAGGAAATTTATTCCGGACTTGGCTACATTACTGATCCTCTTACACATCCTGCTGCGGGAGCACTAAAGATGGTTCTAAAGGAACGCCAGCTGAAGCCTTCAACATGGTAAAATAACAAGTCTTGTCATCAATATAATAAAATAAAAGCAAAATACTGCAGATGCTGGAATCTGAAACAAAGACAGAAAATTCTGGGAAATCTCAGCAGGTCTGACAGCATCTGTGGGGAGAGGATAGAGCCAATGTTTCGAGTCCAGATGACCCTTCATCAGAGCTCTGTCAGACCTGCTGAGATTTTCCAGCATTTTCTATTCTTGTCGTCAAACCTGTTAACCCATCTTGACTCCAAGAAGGAATTCTTCCTGACCTGCGACGCATCCCCTTACAGGATCGGAGCTGTTCTTTCGCATTGTTGGAAAGATGGATCGGAAAGACCCATAGCTTATGGACTCTCTCAGATGCTGAGCGCGGGTACTCACAAATCGAGAAGGAGGGGTTGGCGGTCATTTTTGGCGTAAAAAGATTTCATCAGTACGTTTATGGTCGGTGCTTCATAATAGTGACAATAGTGACAAACCACAAACCTCGACTTGGGCTATTCAAAGAAGATAAGGTGAGAATGCATGTGGACTTTGCAGGGCCTATTATGGGCTTCAAATAACAAAGAACAATACAGCACAGGAACAGGCCCTTCGGCCCTCCAAGCCTGCGCCGCTCATGTGCCCAACTAGCCCATTCTTTTGTATCGCTCTATTCCCAGTCTGTTCATGTGGTTATCTAGATAAGTCTTAAACGATCCCAGCGTGTCCGCCTCAATCACCTTGCTTGGCAATGCATTCCAGGCCCCCACCACCCTCTGTGTAAAATACGTCCCCCTGACATCTGTGTTGAACCTTGCCCCCCTCACCTTGAACCCATGACCCCTTGTGTTCGTCACCTCCGACCTGGGAAAAAGCTTCCCACTGTTCACTCTATCTATGCCCTTCATAATTTTATACACCTCTATTAGGTCGCCCCTCATCCTCCGTCTTTCCAGGGAGAAGAACCCCAGTTTACCTAATCTCTCCTCATAGCTAAGACCCTCCATACCCGGCAACATCCTGGTAAACCTTCTCTGTACTCTCTCCAAAGCCTCCACGTCCTTCTGGTAGTGTGGCGACCAGAACTGGACGCAGTATTCCAAATGTGGCCTAAGCATCGTTCTATACAGCTGCAACATCATATGCCAACTTTTATATTCTATGCCCCCTTTTATATTCTATGCCCCGTCCAATAAAGGCAAGCATGCTATATGCCTTCTTCACCACCCTCTCCACCTGTGCTGCCACCTTTAAGGATCTGTGGATTTGTACACCCAGGTCCCTCTGTGTGTCTATACTCCTGATAGTTCTGCCATTTATTGTATAGCTCCCCCTTACATTAGATCTACTGAAATGCATCACTTTGCATTTATCTGGACTAAATTCCATCTGCCATTTCTCCGCCCAATGTTCCAGCCTATCTATATCCTGCTGTATTCTCTGACAATGTTCATCACTATCCGCAAGTCCAGCAATCTTCGTGTCGTCCGCAAACTTACTGATCACACCAGCTACATCTTCCTCCAAATCATTTATATATATCACAAACAGCAGAGGTCCCAGTACAGAGTCCTGCAGAACACCGCTAGTCACAGACCTCCAACCGGAAAAAGACCCCTCCACTGCTACCCTCTGTCTTCTATGGCTAAGCCAGTTCTCCACCCATCTAGCTAGCTCACCTTTTATCCCGTGAGATTTAACCTTTTGCACCAGCCTGCCATGAGGGACCTTGTCAAACGCTTTACTAAAATCCATGTAGACTACATCCACAGTCCTTCCTTCGTCAATTGTTTTTGTCACCTCCTCAAAAAACTCAACCAAATTTGTGAGGCATGACCTCCCTCCAACAAAACCATGCTGTCTATCACTAATGAGATTATTCAGTTCTAAATGTGCATATATCCTATCTCTAAGAATCTTTTCCAACATCTTCCCTACCACGGACGTCAAGCTCACCGGCCTATAATTACCCGGGTTATCCTTGCTACCCTTCTTAAATAACGGGACCACATTTGCTATCCTCCAATCCTCTTGGACCTCACCTGTGTCCAGTGAAGAGACAAAGATTTCTGTTAGAGGCCCAGAAATTGCATCTCTCGCCTCCCTGAGGAGTCTAGGATAGATGCCATCCGGCCCTGGGGGTTTGTCTGTCTTAATGTTTCCTAAAAAACCTAACACTTCCTCCCTTGTAATTGAGATTTTTTCTAACGGGCCAACACATCTCTCTGAGACACTACCAGTCAACATGCCCCTCTCCTTTGTGAATACACACTCTAAATGGTTAGAGGTATGCAGCATGAACTCCGCTATCTCGCAGTCCACAATTGAGAAGTTGAGACAGAACTTCTGTACACCTGGCCTGCCAGAGGTATTAATGTCTGACGATGGAGCCGCCTTCACCAGCAGTGAGTTCCAAAACGTTATGCTTTCAAGTGGCATCAAACAAATTAAGATGGCACCTTACCACCCATCCTCCTGTTGGTGGAATGGGTGGTACAAACCTTTGAAACTGGCATGTAGAAACAGCCTACGTCATCTATACTTACCAAGTTAGATACATGCCACCAGATCCGGTGCCTTCTCCAGCTATTTTTAAACAAGCCGCCAAGAGGCAAAAATAACTCCTTCCCTGCAGGGGTACTGGAGCTGTGGACCTGTGGGGGGGTGGGGGGTGGGGGGGTGAAGCACGTTATTGTGGCCGTGAATGACACGGGGTGTCATTAATAGATCTTCTCTTGAGCTTCATGGACTACCAGTTCCTCCATGGAGCGAGCAGGAGCTCACCCAATGAGAAACAAACAGCGGGAGTTAAAAGCTCCTGGACTGGAGTATAGTAGGCCCGGAAATCAGGTTTGAGTTATTGTAAGCCACGGATATGGCTCTGTTCTTTATCTCAATAAAGTACCATTGTACCTGACGACTGGCCTTGGTGAGTGTAACAAGTCTGTGGAGGTAGACGTCCCTTCACCAAAATCTCTTTATTTACAACTCTAACAGCAGTACACAGAATGCTAGCAGTTAGCAGTCTACCTCCGGGGGTGTCAGAGGAACTGACACTCCCCGGTTAAGTACAAGGCAAAGACTCCCTGATTGGCCCATCAATTGGATCCTTAATCAGAGAGTTCAGACTCCAATAGGCCAACCTCAGTGGCCTGATTGAAGTCATTACAGTGAGGTTATCACAAGAGAGCCTTCAAGCTGTTTTGAACCCGAGCACTGGCTGACATTATTTAAAGGCCTACCTATATTAGACAAGTGCCACTAGATTTCCCTCCAGTGCCTCATTCCACAGGTGAGAAGTCGGTGGCTGGCAGTTGAGGACTGATAACAGTTTCCTGGTTTCTAAAGTAAGTTTTTGTACCTGTTTTATAATTTTAGCGTTTTGCAATTTGAATTTTCTGTGATTAGCCACTCTGGTGTAAATAAATTATGGTCAAAGAATGGCATTTCTGGCTTGTAGTTACAATTAGAAGAATACAATGTTGAAAATTGATCTCAGACAATAACATAAGTGGTGAGAAGAGGAGTCATACTGTACTTGAAACGTTAACTTTGTTTCTCGCTCCACAGATGCTGTCAAACCTGCTGAGTATCTATTTCACATCTCTAACACTTGGTGATGAGAGATGTTGTAGTTTAATTGGTGTTATTGACTTCACTAACCATCACGGAACTGGAAATACATTTAGCAGCCAATTGTCCCATTTTTTAAAAAAAAATCTGGTAAGAATTCTACTATTTAAAAGGATTTTGTAATGAAAATGTTGACTCCCAAGTAAAGTGATTTCCACTAAATCTCAGAATGTAGGGTATCATAGAATCCCTACAGAGCAGAAAAAGGCCACCTGGCCCATTGAACCTGCACCGACCACAGTCCCACCCAGGCTCTATCCCCATGACCCAACTTATTTACCTTGCTAATCCCCCTGACACTAAGGGACAATTTAGCACAGCCAATCAACCTAACCCACACATCTTTGGACTGTGGGAGGAAACCAGAGCACCCGGAGGAAACCCACGCAGACACGGGGAGAACGTGCAGACTCTGCAGAGACAGTCACCCAAGGCCGGAATCGAACCCAGGTCCCTGTCACTGTGAGGCAGTAGTGCTAACCGCTGTGCCACTGTACCGCCCTAAATTGATTGGAAACATTAGAACATCATTAGTAATGTTGATGTTTGGTGGTTGCTAATTTGGGTACAGCCATGCTGGGCATCAGGCCATCCCACCATGCAGGGCACTATATAAGTGGCACGTGGAAGGCATTGCCTGCCAAAATACTTTCAGGAGTAAGCTGACCTGAGAGGAGGGTCACTCCAGTCTCTTGAGCATTTTGCAGCATTCTCGGCCTTTTGGCTAAGATCAAGTGTAGTATGGATTGGATGCTGCACTTGGTTGAGGTCATTAGGTTACATTGAAGCTTCATATGTTTCATATGAAGCAATTTTTTAAAGCGGCATCTCGGCCTTTTGGCTAAGATGCAAATGAGCTCAAGTCTTGGAGGAGGAACCTCCCCCTTCTCCAATCAGCTTGGCTCATGTAGATCAGGCCCAGGACAGGGTGGTTTGGTCGCTCGCCCTGTCTTGTCAGCCTGGATCTGAAATGTCTCACCTTGTTGAGACTCTGAATTGGATTTGATTTGATTGAATTGGAAAAGTATAAAAAATATATAAATTTTGCAGCATAGGAGCAGCTAACCACTTTTCAGAATGTCGTCCCTGTGGTAGACCACTGTTAGCTCATTTGTAGGTGGGTTGGGAGGAAAAGGAGTTGTGAACATAGGTTAATTTTGTTAAACAGACTAGAAAATTTCATCAGTAGGCTGTCTTCTGGTCCCCTGGGTAGCACTCTGTGGAACCGTGGGGTGGTGGTTATTCTGATGTTGCCTTTCATATAGATCTGGCTCCAAAGCAGGTCATGCCAGCTTCCCTGCCTAAACATCTTTGAATTAGAAAGCAGTGCAGGACACAGAAGACCACAACTATGCAAGACACATAACCTGGAGCATATTACAAATCTCCTCCTGATGCCTGCTGGAGACACCAATGATAAGGTCAATAGCTACCTTACTACAACCATGTACTTCAGTGCTGTCCTTGCAACTCCCGCTGAAATCATCTGACACAGAAGGGGGCATGTCCTATCGCCCGCAAGCTTCATCCATTCACACAATTAACTTCCTTTAAGAGGTAAAGGAGAACAAAAGGAACCAGGCAACTTCCAATAAAACTTATTGGTTTGGAGGATTCTTTGCAAGTGTTGCACGCAATCTGGAAAAACAAGCCTCATTGCAAGCTGATACCAATCAGCTTATTTTAACTGATTCAGTGATGGATGTTGACACAATGGATAGTAACTACTTCGCGAGGTAACATTTTTCCATATTTGTGTGCTGAAAATTAATTCTAACTCATGAGTGGCAAAACCATGCCAATTTCAAAAAAAGCCTCAAAACAACTGTGACCAATGTTCTAGATGCAACAGTTAGCACAGGGTCAGAATCTCGAGTGAAGATTTCTCCTGCTCAGTATTTATGCAAAAATCATAAGCATATCGTGAATAATTTTAACTTCTGACTGTGGTGAAGGGCTGATTTGATTTATTATTGTCACATGTATTAACATACAGTGAGAAGCATTGTTTCTTGCGTGCTATACAGACAAAACATACCGTTCATAGAGAAGGAAATGAGAGTGCAGAATGTAGTGTTACAGTCATAGCTAGGGTGTAGAGATAGATCAACTTAATGCAAGGTAAGTTCATTCAAAAATCTGACAGCAGCAGGGAAGAACAATACAGCACAGGAACAGGCTCTTCGGCCCTCCAAGCCTGTGCTGCTCCCTGGTCCAAACTAGACCATTCTTTTGTATCCCTCCATTTCCACTCCGTTCATGTGGCTATCTAGATAAGTCTTAAATGTTCCCAGTGTGCCCGCCTCCACCACCTTGCCCGGCAGCGCATTCCAGGCCCCCACCACCCTCTGTGTAAAATATGTCCTTCTGATATCCGTGTTAAACCTCCGCCCCCCCTCACCTTGAACCTATGACCCCTCGTGAACGTCACCACCGACCTGGGAAAAAGCTTCCCACCGTTCACCCTATCTATGCCTTTCATAATTTTATACACCTCTATTAGGTCACCCCTCATCCTTCGTCTTTCCAGTGAGAACAACCCCAGTTTACCCAATCTCTCCTCATAACTAAGCCCCTCCATACCAGGCAACATCCTGGTAAACCTCCTCTGCACTCTTTCTAAAGCCTCCACGTCCTTCTGGTATGTGAGTTGGTTGGTACGTGACCTCAGACTTTTCCATCTTTTTCAAGATGGAAGAGAGAATGTCTGGGGTGCGTGGGGTCCTTGATTATGCTGGCTGCTTTGCCGAGGCAGCGGGAAGTGTAGATACAGATTCAATGGATGGGAGGTTGTTTGCATTATGGATTGGGCTACATTCGCGATCTTTTGTAGTTCCTTGCAGTCTTGGGCAGAGCAGGAGCCATACCAAGATGTGATGCAACCAGAAAGAACGCTTTCTATGGTGCATCTGTAAAAGTTGGTGAGAGTCATAAATGACATGCCAAATTTCCTTAGTCTTCTGAGAAAGTAGAGGCATTGGTGGGCTTTCTTAACTATAGTGTCGGCATGGGGGGACCAGGACAGGTTATTAGTAATCTGGACACCTACGGATATGGAAGGGCCCCTATGAATTTGTCGCTCATGATACACTCCACCTGATCTATCTGTTGACTTCAATGTAAAGGAAAGGGATGTATTATGGGTTGTCAATTTGATAATGTCCTTGTTACTGGATCACTGCAGGTTACAATGACCTCCATTATTACATATCAACAAAAGTAAGAAAGGGGTGAAAATGCCATTGCACATGGAGATCAGAAGAATTCTTACCTTTGACCTTCTTTGGTGAGTTGAGGGAAAATAGACTCTCTCCAAATTCTTTTAGATGCTGCATGTTCCTGGTGGAGGTGGGGGTGTCAAACTGGATTAAAGTGTCTGGGAATTTATTGGGTGAATTGTGCTCTCACCATTGTGGAAATATGGTTTTTAGCCCACACTTTAAGGGTCTCGTGAGTGATACAAACTAAAATTCACTGCCAATGACTGAGTTGCAAATTATTTTCTGGTACATTAAGTTCAAATTTATTCATTAGCATCACAAATAGGCTTACATTAATAACTGCAATGAAGTTACTGTGAAGATCACCTAGTTGCCACACTCCGGCACTCTTCAGATACACTGAGGGAAAATTTAACATGGCCGATGCAATTAACCAGCAAGTCTTTCAGACTGTGGGAGGAAAGCTACACAGACACGGGGAGAATGTGCAGAATCCGCACAGATAGTGACCCAAGCCAGGAATCAAACTGCTGTGAGGCAGCAGTGCAAGCCACTGTGCCACCTGTGTACATATTACAGAGAGAGATTCCTTCATATTTATTTATCTGTTTAAATTTCTGATCCTCAAACAATCTGCCAAGTGGCATTGTACAATAAATACATGTTAGGGAGCTAACATGCTGAAAAAAGCAAAGAAACAGTTTCAATTGTCACAGTTATCCATTTACCTCATTTAATGAATAACTTTCCTGCACAATATTTTTTCATCATCCAATTATTGTCAACTACTAACCGTCTCAGTGATTTAATGACTGCTCAGATCTTCTGCCCATCGCCCTCGATATTTCATAATGGCAAAAAGGACAGCACCCGCTAACAATTAAATGATACAATGACACCTCGACAGCAAGTCATTACTTTGCTTTTATCATTGAAATATTATATTCTAACAAAGATATGAAATATCCTTTGCCGAGAATGTATCACATGGAATTGTTGAAATTAGTCGCATAGAGGCCTTTAAGGGAAGTTTAGATAAACACATGAGAGAGAAAAGTTATGCTAATAGGGTTGGATGATGTGGAGTGTAAAGATGTTTGTGTTGTGTATAAAGCCAGCCAAACTACCTGTTTCTCTGAGTTAAATTCTATTTGCTTCTGTGGAAAATCCCTCCAGGTTATTACTATTAACTATTATGTAATCTCTAACAAATAGTGGCATTAGGTCTCAGTTCAAAGCTTTAATATTCATTGGAAGTTCATAAGCTACCGAATGTTCTGTGTAGCCTATGCAACCTTACAAATCTACATTGCCAGCTGAGTCCCAGTCAATGCTATTAGTTGGAGCCAGCAGCTGATAAACAATGCACGTCCACCCTGTACTGAATTTCTGACCGCTCTTCCTTTCTCCAGCTTTAATCAAGGGTAGTGGGCTCAACTTAGCTCACTATTCAGGCCTCAATCCCCAAATTTACATAATTTGGGTAACTTGTCATGGAGATGGTGAGAGTTAGACCCAAATTCTGGATTTACCATGATATCTGGCTTTATCTCATCAATCTGTACTTTATTTTGCCATGGAAACCCTGTCAGAATTAGTTTTCTTCATTGGCTACTCCTGAAGACCATTGCCATAGTAACAGAGTGGAAGGACCAAACCAGCGTACAGTTTTCACGCATCATGGAACCCCTTGTGACAGATCTTTAATTGTCTTCTTTGTCCCATTCTGAATGTCATACCTCTGCCTAATGGGCATTTAACACGTTGGGGTTAACTTATTCCAAGAACACCTTTTACTGATGAAGTCCTGACTCTCAAAATTATCTTTAGCTGCTAAAATGATCAGAAATTTCACCTTCTTTTAATATTGTTCTTTGGTATTTCTTCATCAGAAAATGCGGGCAATTAAAACCACATTGTTGCAATTACGTGACAAAGTATTTTCACCCGTTTCAAATGATCTGTTCTTCTAAATCTTACTGTGCACTCTGTATCATTTCTCAAGATTATATCTCTTCGACTTTCTCACACAATCCATCAAAACAATTGCACTAACAATCCAGGTCAGAAAATTAGACGTCTTGCTCAATGCAGGCTGGTATTCTCACGTATAGTTGTAGGATCCTTATTTTAAATGGGAGAAAATTCAGATGCAAATTTCTTCATCTTAAAAACAAAATTATGCAATGTTTTTATAGTGTTGATTATGTAGATTATATTTTTATTTTGTAGAAGTAAATCGAATAGATGAATCAAAAATAATTTGTTTACAAGTGTCCCTGAGACAATCAGGACAATGCAATAATCCAGATAGCATCTTTAAACTCTGGTCACTACAATCTGCACTGTGCAATGATGCATGCCGTAATTGTCATCTTCACATAATTTGTCCATAGTTAATCACTGCAAAAAACATTTACTAACCTGAGTATTAGTCTTCATTTTTAGCACCTTTTGACAAATGTGTTGAATATTTTCACTGTATTGCAGACACGAGTTGTTTTTTTTGCACGTCTCCTAATCTTACAAAGCAATAATATTCCTCAAATTATTTAGAACGAATATTATAATGATCTTCACATTTATCATTCCCAGTGAGATGCACAACTTGCTCTTGTTCCTCTTCACCTTAGTGTACATATATTTTATTTAAAAAAAACACTAAGTAACACTACAGAAAAAACTTTACACTCTAAAACGACTTTGAACCAGCTGCCTTGCACCAAGCTTCCGATTTGACATCATGGTCTGCAAAACCCAAACATTCTCACAATCAGATTAAAAACAAAACAGGAAACACACTCAACCGTCTAAAACAAATCTAGATTATACACAGATAATATTCAAGGGCTAATTCTTTTGAAACAATGCAGCACGAATTAAAAACAATGAATGAAAATATTGTTAGCAAGAAATTTAGAAGCAATATTGTGTGCAATGAAACGCATTGTTTTAGTTTTTGAAAATAAAGTGAACACTCTCAAGTAAGAGAGAGCAGCTCATTCATCACAAGCAAGTTTGCAGCCTTTGACTACAGGAGTGCATGTTTCATAGTCAGAAGGTGATCTAATGAAATGTTGACAATTGATTTTCACAACAGCACAGGAAAGGCACGTTCAGCACAGTTTAGCAATGATTTGCTCAACTTTAACGAGGCAAGGGTTGAAATAATCAGGTTGCAAGAAAGCAGCGCATTGAAGTAATTCTGGATTCTTAACAGCTGGACCTGGTTTTTTAAAAAAAAATCTTTTGTTACACTTTTGTTTGCACTTTAGCCCCGTGCTCCTGATTTATGGACACCCAATGTGGGGAAGGGAAGGAGGAGGATCTGATCGTGAATTTGCTCTTGGGCCTGGCTGAACTTTCCATAAACAGGCCCAGGTAGCGGGTGATCGAGGGGGCCATCCAACCTGACTGTCTGTCCCTCTACTGCCGCATATTTGCGGCCGGGTGTCCCTGGAGAGGGTGCATACAGCGTCCATGGGCACCATTCCGTGCCCTTTGGGTCACCACAGGGACTGGTGTGCTTTATCAACCCCTTTAATCATATATTGGTTTGATGTTTTAACTTTCACTTGTGATTTGGTTTTGCTGAGGGCAGTATTCTTTTAAGGGACTGTCCCTTTTATTTTACCCCTCAGTTTGTCTCATTTAGTTTAACTCCATAGAGATGGACCTGGTTTGTATTTTGCCATAATTTCCTGCTCATGTCAAGAATCCTAAGAAAGGCATCACCTATAGCAAGACATTCTTATTCTGTATTCATTGACCATTTGTTAATGCCAGCTACTGCTGGTAACAATAGCAGCTATAATTATAGCAGTGGTTAGCACTGCTGTCTCACAGCGCCAGGGTCCCGCCGGGTTCAATTCCAGCCTTGGGTGACTGTCTGTGCTGAGTTTGCATGTTCTTCCCATGTCTGCATGGGTTTCCTCCAGTTTCCTCCCACAGTCCAAATATGTGTGGGTTAGGTTGATTAGCCATGCTAAATTGCTCCTTAGTATACAAAATGTGTAGGCTAGGTGGATTACCAATGGTGAATTTGCGTGGTTACAGGAATAGGGGGGTGCTGAGTTAGAGGGAATTAGTGGGGTAAGTATGTAGGGTTATGGGGATAGGGTCTGGGTGGGATGATATTTTGACAAGTCGATGCAGACTCAATGGGCTGAATGGCCTGCTTCTGCGCTGTCGGGATCCTACGATTCAATGATAATCTATAATCCATATGGTGTAATAATTGTATCTGTCTGTCATTTTAGGGTTTGCTTCATGAACCAGGTCTTTCTTTCATTCTGAGAATAAAATCCCTATTAGTAAGTAATTAATCAAAATCTATAAAGGATCATAGGCATCTCCCTCCATTAGAGAGGTTATGAAGCTTGAGAGAGTCCACTCTAAGTATGGGACAAAGTGAGCAGGCAACATTCTATGAAAAATCACAGCCGTCACAGGGACGGAACCTTTGCTGCTGGCATCATTCTGTTAAAGGGGAGTAATCAGATCAAAGCTAAGAGTTCATTCTTCAATTTTCTCTGAGGCTGTATTGTGACAACCAGAACTTTGAGAAAGAAAAGTCTGAATAAGCCGTAACTTCCGAGCTCCTGGGCGTGATATTTGGGAGGTATTACAAAGTTTCACTGGGAACCACCCCCGAGACATTCCCAGATAATGTTTGCATGGCAATTGCCTTCTGGGAAGACTTCTGGGTAATTATTGTATAGACCCACATGGACACACACCCCCACAAGACTCTCCTTGCACGCCTCAACCCCCCACTGTCCCACCTGCTCTTTCCCCCCTCCTGCAGCCTCACCTGCTCTTCCTCCAAACATCCCTCCCCTCCCCCATGACTCCCAACACCTCCCTTTACAGGACTCCCTCCCCACCCCCTGACACCCTCCTCCCATCCCAAGGCCTGACCAAAACCTCCATCCTTCCAAGGACTGACGCACCCACCACCTGCACAAGGCTGGACCCACCCAAACTGCCTCCAACCTTATATACTTGTCTTGTCAAAGACATTTAAGCCTTGCTGGAGTTTTACATTTTCAGCTAGTGCTGTTAAAAAAGGTACATGCCTTATTTGCCTTCCACTCTACACTCTTTGGCACTAAATCCCAGGGACAGGTTGCACTGTCCAAATCTCACCTGGCCTGAGTCAGAAGATTGGCCAAGATACTCATCATGATTTCAAAGTCAGTAATTTTGAGTAGAGTGGCAATCCAACACAATTGTCACTACATTGAAAGTTATGGCCCAATATTTTGCCAACCTACTCTAAATGCTAACAGATTCTTTACTGGACCCAGTGTTCCAAAACACTTCTTTTTCATTAGGAACAAATCCATTATTCACATTTATCATGAAGTCTTGAATAGAAGAGTTAGAAATAGGCTTGTTTCTGAATCCCAGGCTGGCGTTCTTGTATCATGAGGACACAATCAGCATTCTGGGGTTACCAGTGGCAGTGCACTGGGTACACAGAATATTGAGCCTGGGCAGTGGCTGTCAACATTCCACTTTCTGGCTCCATATGCAATGAAATGAAACATTTGCCACTTAGTTTTTGGTTTACTAGCAACTTCCAGCAGTCACTTTAATGGCCATTAGTTTGTCTGCTAATGAAAGCCACGTGCAGCATTCATGGCACATGCTGTGGCCAGGCAGGAACGAATTTCAGAAATAAGTATCACGCACTCAATGTATATAGGCAATGGGCTACAACCTGTTCAGGTGTGATTCCTGAACTAGGGCGTCCTAACCAAAGTGGCCTCTGGTCACACGCTCAATGTGAGTCCAAAGATGTGCAGGTTAGGTGGATTTGTCATGCTAAATTGCCCCTCAGTGTCCAAAGATGTGTGGGTTAGATGGATTAAACATGGTAAATATGTGGGATTACGTGGATAGGACAGGGGGAAGGTTCTGGATAAGACACTCTGTACAGATTCTATGAACATACTCATGCCATTTTGGACTCCTCAATTCTCAGATAAACGGGTGATAGTGTAATCGAATTTCAAAGCCCAAGTTTTGAATTTTATGTTTTATTAAAGGTTTTTGGCTGGAATTCTCTGGCAGTTCATGTTGGTGGGATTCTCTGGTCCCATCGGTGGTGCACCCTCTGCTGCAGTTTTCCCAGTTTTCTCCCTATTTCAGTCATCTCCTTCAACCCTACATGACCTCGGGCCTTTTGAGCATCCCAGGTTTTAATTTTTTCAATATTGACTTCAGCTGCCAAGCTCCATGCTCTGGAATTCTTTCCCTAAATCCCTCCACCTCATTTCTTCACTTTGTTCAATTGGTTAGCACTGCTGCCTCACAGAACCAGGGACCCGGGTTCGATTCCCAGCCTCGGGTAACTGTCTGTGTGGATTTTACACATTTTCCCCATGTCTGCATGGGTTTCCTCCCACATTCCAAAGATGTGCGGGTTAAGTGGATTGGCCATGCTAAATTGCCCCTTAGTGTCAGGTGGATTAGCAGGGTAAATACTGGGGGTTACGGGGACAGTGGTTTGGTGAGATTGTTATTGGTGCAGGCTCAATGGGCCAAATGGCTGCCTTCTGCACTGTATGATTCTATTAAAACCTACATCTTTGACTGAGCTTTTGATCATCTTATGTGGCTTAGTGTCAAATTTTGTCTAAATGTCTACTATGTTAAAGGTGCTATATAAATGCAAGTTGTTGTTGTACACACAAAGATATATTCATTGATATGAGTGCTGTATGATAATGTAATAACTCGAAACCCAACTGGAAAGGAACGGTATTTATTGTTAAAGACTAAATATGGCATACATACACAAGTCCAAACTTTTTAAACAGCCAAATAAATTATAATTTCACAATGATAATCCATTAAAACATCAAGCTGATATAATTACAATGTCAACAGCAAATATACCTTTCCCAATACAGTTGCAAACAACCTCCCTTCCAACAAAAATGGAGTCCATTGTAAGTTGTTATCTGCCATCTTCGGGCGTATCACCTTCCAGGGTTTTGCCATCGGGGGTTATGCAGTCCAGAATTACACCTTCCGGGGTTTTGCCTTCTAGGACACGAGGCCCCCAACCGGGGCAACAGTTCTCGCACGAGTCCCAACCGGGGCAACAGTTCTATGGACCCATCCCAGTTTCTGCCTTATAAAGGGCTCAGGTGACACGTTCCACCTGAGCAGGCCATTGCCTGTTACCAAGGGGACTTGTATTCAACAAGCCCCACAGGGAGATCAATTAGAGATTCCCCACGGAACTCATTAACCTGTTCTTGGTATGGAAAAATACTCTGTATCAAAGAATGTGTTACCTCTTCCCCCACTTCAACAACAATCTCTGACAGAGCAAATCCCATGGAGAATTTGGCAGTTCTTTGTGTATGTAAGATGTTTTCAAGCATTAAAAAATCTCATTATTCCATTGTCATTTATTGCTGGTTAGATTCTCTAAATACATGGTACCCGACATGAAAACAACATGAATGTAAGTCATGGCACAGTTCAATAAATTAAGTTACAAGCCATTTTTTCATTTGAAAAGAATTTTAACGTAAAATGGTCATATGATGGGTGGATAGACAAGAAGGCTGAAAGAGTAATTGTATTGACTAACTGCTCAATTTCCATTTGCGGATTGCACAGAATTGCACTCGGAATGTCCTGCAGGGGGCAATGTAGTCACAGTGTGTGCTTTCAGCATGACTGAGCCTAACTCTAACATACAGGAAGTCACCTGTCTGCCAAAAACATGCCACAAATGTTATAGCAGGATGCTATTATCAAAATAGCTTTATAACCAGAAATGCTAAGTTGTGTTTTGTATTATGGAAATTCAATATTTGAATATAATACCTTTTCACCGTCTTGAGTAATAAAAGAGGACCGCTTGGCTTGGTAAACATTTATCTTTCACCCTGTCTGATGAGAGCTTCACCCATTGAAAACCACAGGGGTAATATTCAGCTGAATGAAGGCAATGACAAATTCATAATAAAAGTCCTCTTTCTTGGTTCCCATGCTTTGAGTTGCGGGATGCTAATTGCTGGGATATAAAGAGTCATAAAAACTGAACACGCTCTGGCTGTGTCAGTATCCATCTGGAAAATGAAATATCAAATTTTAAAATGGTTAATCGAATATTCCAGAGTGATCATGTAATCTTAAATTTCACCATGGAAGGTATCATGCTGTTGTATTAAATAGTTTAGCATTGGTGGCTAAGTGAAAAGGTCAAAGAAATCCTATCAAATACAAAATACTAATTCTAGCATACAAAATGCAAATTGTCATTTAGTCATACAGTATTTGAGAACCAATTCAGAACATTGTTAATCTGATCTGACCATCTTTTTCAGCAATACCCATATAAAATACATAGAATCATACAGTGCAGAAGGAGGCCATTCGGCCCATCAAGTCTGCACCGACCACAATCCCACCCAGGCCCTATCCCCATAACCCCAGACATTTACTCTAGCTAGTCTCCCTGACAGTTAGGGGCAGTTCAGCATAGTCAATCCACCCAACCCGCACATCTTTGGACTGTGGGAGGAAAACAGAGCACCCGGTGGAAACCCACGCAGACACGGGGAGAATGTATAAACTCCACACTGACAGTGACCCGAGGCCAGGAATTGAACCTGGGTCCCTAGAACTGAGAGGCAGCAGTGCTAACCACTGTGCCACTGCGCTGTCCTAATTTCCATTTGTAAATACTCAGACATAAATGATACTAATCACCTCGATGATGTTCTGAAGATGACCTACAGTCCATGGGCTTCCAGGAATAATCCTCTCTCTGGGGGGCTGATGGAACCACACTGATTACAGGCATAACCAAAGTCCAGGAGCGATTGTCAGATCATATTAACAATGTTCTGAATTAGCTCTCAAAAATTACTGATGCCCCAAATTGAAGTCCGCTGGTCATTTGCTGCCACTCCCAACAAAGCTGCAATCATGAAGGAAATCAATCTCCTACCACGGGAGTAAGGCAGGAGTGTCAGATGCAATACCAGGTGAAATACACAGCACAGGAGGGTCAATGCTCACTGCAGTGGTCTGGTGAGTTTATCACATAATGCAGAACTAGGAAGCCATTCTGCAGGAATCCAAAGATGCACCAATTGTCCACCTTTACAAAAGGTAGGGAAACCGTCAAACTTACACCAACCATTGAAGAATCTGCCTACTGTGCGTGGCTGGGAAAATATTTGCAAGTATCCCACTAAATAGTTCAAGTTTATTTATTAGTGTCACAAGTCGGCTTACATTAACACTGCAATGAAGTTACTATGAACATCCCCTAGTTGCCACACTCCGGCACCTGTTCGGGTACACTGAGGGAGAATTGAGCATGGCCAATGCACCTAACCAGCACAATTTTTGAATTGTGGGAGGAAACCAAGGCACCCAGAGGAAACCCACGCAGACAATGTGCAGACTCCACACAGACAGTGACCCAAGCCAAGAATTGAACCGAGGTCCCTGGCTCTGAGTTAGCAGTGCTCACCACTGCGTCATCGTGCCGGATTGCATCTCAAACAGGATCTTTCTCCAGAGAGTCAATGCGGCTTCAGAATACAGTCGGTCATGGTACAGTCAGCATGGCTTTTACTGCACGTCACTTGGAGTAGTACGAAGAGCAGAACTGCAACTGGTACTCAAGATTTATTAATCTGATTAAAGCCTAAGACATTAGTCATGAGGGCCTATGGAGGATCGTGGCAAAATTTGTCTGTCCAGATAAGTTCATCATTATGGTACCCCAATTCCAGTACAGCATGCTTTTTTGTGTACTAGGTGGTGGAGGATGATACATTCCCAGTCACAACCGAAGTTGGCTACTACCTGGATATTCACTGCCATGTTTCTGATTATTCAATGTTAGTCAAAGTGGAATTTTAAGTCTTCAATTTGACAATACATCTTAGTCTTCAATTTGAGGGTGAAAACTAAAGTGACTTTCTTTTTGCTGATGACTGAGTCCCAAATGCCTTTTAACATGAAACCAACTTTTACAGAGGCTTTAAGCACTTGGCAAGTTCGTCTACCTAGGCAGTTGTTAATATTGAAGACATGGATAGGGAGGGAATAGAGGGATATGGACCGAGTGAGGGCATAAGATTTTTTTTTGTTTAGTTAGGGCATCATGATTGGCACAGGCTTGGAGGCCGAAGGGCCTGTTCCTGTGCTGTAGTGTTCTTTGTTCTTTTTAAATAAATGCCAGAATAGCTAAGGCCAATGTTGCCTTTAGCCAGCTACAAATAACTGGGAGAAAAGCAAAATTGTCTCTCCATAGTTACTTTATATGATGATTTATATTTAAACTGTCCTCTTTAATTCAAGATAAAATGGAGTAATGGAACAGGTCATGTGACTGCCTGCTGGGTCTGCCTGGTCACAGGCCCATGTGATTTGGCTGCCAGGGGAAAGGGGGCCTCGGGGAAATGTCAGCTTTCAAACCTGGACAAAGGAAGAAGCAACTGTTCCTGAAGCTTGCGGTTTGACAGTCACACCAAAGGAAGTGGGACGAGAGACTCCACAACAGGCACTGCTCGGCAGGCAGAAGGAAAGGACTGCATTTTGGGTTAACAACCAGCAAAGGGCTGGTGAGGATGGAACTCAATGTTTGAGGAAACAAGAATTGTGAAAAGTTAAACCACAGAATCACCAGACAGAACCTTACAATGGGGAGTCCATTCAATAATATGCAAAAGGGTTGAGTGAAGAGGAGTTGGTTTAAAAAGACATTGGAAGACTCCTGTGGGTGAAAAGAGAGAGAAAGGATCCTGTGAATGCTGGGAGGAGTTGGACTTTAAAGTTAATATTACGTGTTCACAGAGTGCAGGGTAATGTGTAAACAAGATGCAGAGTTTTCCATTGAGTTAAGGAAAGGTGGGGGGAGTTACCTTTTTATTGTAGTTTCGCTGTCCACCAGATAATGACTAGTCTGTTAATTTTAATTGGTTAATTTCCGTTTAACATGAAATTGAATGCAGCTCTTTGCATTGGGGAGGTGATGGCTTAATGGTATTATCACCTCGACTATTAACCCAGAAACTCAGCAACTGGGGACCCAGGTTCGAATCCCCACCACAGCAGATGGTAGAATTTGAATTCAATAAAAAATATTTGGAATTAAGAATCTGCTGATGACCATGAAACCATTGTCGATTGGCTGAAAAGCCCATCTGGTTCACTAATGTTCTTTAGGGAAGGAAATCTGCCCTCCTTACCTGGTCTAGCCTACATGTGACCACAGCAGTGTGGTTGACTCTCAACTGCCCTCCAAGGGCAACTAAGGATGGATAATAAATTCTGACCAGCCAATGACACCCATGTCCAACAAATAAAAAAAGGTCACTGAATTCAAACACAGAGCAATTGTCTTTCCCACTCAATTGGATGCTTGTGAGACCCAGATAATTTACTCCAGGTGCACAAACAAGCTATGCTACTTTTCTCATGACCTGCAAGCAAAGACAACTCGAGATCAGGTGACAAGACAAAGTTCCAAATACTGAGATTTTCTTCCTGACAGATATGCCAGCATCCAGACTCTGCTGAAGGGAGCTCAGATAAGATGGACAAGACATGTTGCCAGAATGCTTGATGAGCGCTTGCCAAAAATGCTCTTCCATGGTGAGTTTATTGATGGAACTTTTCCCCATGGAGGCCAGGAAAAGTTCTTCAAAGACACTCTGGAGATTTCGAGAAGAGTTTCAACATTACCCCTGAGAGATGAAGATCTTGATTAAAGAGTTTCAACATTATCCCTGAGGAATGAGAGAACACCACACAGGATTGTTCTGTTGAATACAGTCTGATCACCAAAAGCACCACCTCCTATGAACACAACAGAGTCACATTGGCCAATAGGTAATGTGAGCTTTACAAATCCAGAACAGCACATGCCTTTTCCATACCAATAGTACGTGTGTCCAACATATACAAAGACAAAGAACAATGCAGCACAGGAACAGGCCCTTTGGCCCACCAAGCCTGCACAATACAAGGTTTCTATCCCGCTGTTTGCCTCCCATTCACGAGTCTATTAAGATACACTTTGAATGTTGCTGACATGCCTTTCCACCACCTCCACTAGCAGTGCGTTCCAGGCACCCACCACCCTCTGTGGAAAAACTTTCCCTGCGCATCTCTGCTAAACTTTCCCCCCTCTCACCTTAAACCTGTGCCCCCTCGTAGTCGACCCTTCTATGCTGGGGAAAAAAAACCTCTGACTATCCATCCTATCGATGCCTCTCATAATTTTGAAGACTTTTTGTTTTTGTACTCCGATTGGTTTGATTAGCCATCTTCAAACACATCTCACCTGAAACATAACTCGATGAACTCTAGTTGATGCCATCGTCTTCTTCAACCTCAGTGAACATAGCCCACAAAGCTGATCAAAAATTAGCTCAGGAATCGCTTCAAGTAAAATTCCCGTAAAGTAATAGTGGATGCTGCTGCAGCAAGTGGGAACTGAGAAGTGAATTAAGAAGGTTCTTCACTTCTTCAAAGTAAATGGATGGAATAATCTGGTCTTGGAACATTCAGTGGAAAGCATTTCTTCTCAAACTCAATCAGACCAGATTGTATCCTCTTTCTGTGCCTCCGTTCATTAATCTTAATGTTAAATATTCTGTCATCAATATCCGCTCTCATACATTTTAAAGGCTAAATGCGATATACATATTTGTTTTGCCATGGCTCTCAAATATCAAAAATCATTTTGGATGTAGTAAATTTATTATATAAAGTGTTATCTAACATAAGATTGGTCAGTCATCGAGGTGAAGGCCTCATAGTATTATTATTAAACTATTAATCCAAAAACTCAGCGAATTTTCTGAGGACCTGGGTTCGAATCCTGCCACGGCAGATTGTGGAATTTGAATTCGATTTTTTAAAAAAAAATCTGGAATTGAGAATCTACTGATGACAGTGAAACCATTGTCAATTGTCAGAAAAACCCATCTGGTTCACTAATGTCCTTTAGGGAAGGAAATCTGCCATCCTGGTCTGGCCTAAATGTGACTCCAGAGCCACAGCAATGTGGTTGACTCTCAACTGCCCTCCAAGGGCAATTAGGGATGGATAATAAATGCTGCCAGCCAGCAATTCTTCTCATGTCCCACAAATGAATTTTTAAAAAATTCAAAGCCAGGATCTATACATTTTTGGATACTAAAAGATCCAAGGGATTATGGGGATAACACAGGAAGTGGAAGTGCATCCTTGATTGTATTGAACGGGAGACCATCAAGGCCTGATTAGCTTGCTTCTACTCCAATATCTTATGTTATATTATTTCATGAGTGAAACATAAATCTCAGCTTCCTTGATGTTGCATGTTGTACACGCATTGGAGCACAATATCTTTAGAATCCAACTAGAGTGAAAGGGTTTCATTTTGCATTTGCTGAGTTTACATTTCTTGACTCAGTAGCACAGTGCAAAGATGCACAGGTTAGGTTGATTGGCCATAGGAAATTGACCCTAGTGTCACGGGATTAGCAGAGTAAAGATGTGGGGTTACGGGAATAGGCCCGGGTGGAATTGTGGTTGGTGCAGACTCGATGGGTTGAATGGCTTCCATGATTCCATGATTCTATCACCACAGAAGGGATTCCATGATTGTATCATCACAGAAATACAGTGACATCCTCTAGTGTCCTTCTGTTACAGGAATACAAGCATTGTTGAATGTGTAGCTGAAATTGATAGTTCAGTAGTAAAGTTCCTTTAGTAACGCATATGCTTAAGAACTGCTCCAACCTCCAAATGATAAATATATTTTAACTGTGAAAGCCCCGCCTAATTTTTTTAGTACTGATAACGTCCAACCATTTTAAACATTCTGGCTTCCAACATCCGTAATAATACTGCTGGATGTTTGTAAAGGAGCCCAGTATTTGCATCGATTGATTCTGTGGAGGAATTTGATTTACTGTTAGAGAGACTTTGAGTGAATCATCACATTTCCTGAATTGATCAGTGACTTGGATGAAGGAATTTGTATATCCAAGTTTGTAGAAGGACCTGAATTGGAAGGCACAGTAAGAAGCGGAGTAGAGAGCAGGATGTTACAAAGGAATGTGGATTAAATGAGTGGGGAAAAACTGTGGCCTATGCAATTCAATCTGGGCAAATGTGAAGTCATCCAATTTGGATCCAAGAAAGACAAATCGTATTTTTTATTTAGAAAAATTAGCAACTTGGAAAAGCAACAAGATGGGGGAGTTCATGTATGCAAACCACTAAAAGCAGAACATTACCTTCTATTCAAGGGGGCTGGAAGACAAAGGGAAGGAAGTTATGCTTTAGCTGTACAGAACCGTACTCCAATCCCATCTAGAATTTCCAGAAAGAGATATTGATCTCTGCTGATTCATGAGAATGACACCAGGGCTAAAAGGGTTTGATGAAGACTCACTTTACAATTTTGGCTTGTATTCCTATGAATATAAAAGAATGGGTGATAATTGGGGTTATTCAAATAATGAGATTGGATAGTGTATATGGAGGGTAGCTGTTTCCTTTTTTTATTCGTGTCACAAGTAGGCTTACATTAACAGTGGTGAAGTTACAGTGAAAATACCCAAGTCGCCACACACTCCGGGTACACTGAGGAAGAACTTAGCGTGGCCAATGTACCTAACCAGCGCGTCTTTCGGACTGTGGGAGGAAACCGGAGCACCCGGAGGAAACCCACACAGGGGAGTACGTGCAGACTTCACACAGACAGTGACCCAAGCCGGGAATCAAACCTGGGGCCCTGGATTTTGGTTAATTATCTTAACATTTGAACCAGGACATTCAAGAAGCACTTCTTCACACAAGAGTGGTAGAAATCTAACATGTTCTCTTCCAAAAGACTCGAGATGTCAATTGGATCTTTTAAGACTGGGATTGATATATTTTTGTTAAGTAAGGATATCAAGAAATATGGAGCTAAGGTGAGTAAATGAGTTGATGTGCAGCTCTGTCATTATCTAATTAAAATGACAGAATAAGTTCAAAGAGGCTGAATGGTTTATCCCTGTTCCAACAGTAATCTGGCTGATCGCCAACTAAAGTAAATAATTTCAACTCCACTCAGTTCTTCTCATCATTGGGCGACTTGGTGGTTAGCACTACTGCCTCACAGCTCCAGGGACCTGTGTTCAATTCTTGGCTTGAGTCACTGTCTGTGTGGAGTCTGCACGTTCTCCCTGTGTCTGCATGGGTTTCCTCCGGGTGCTCCGGTTTCCTCCCACACTCCATGGATGTGCGGTTTAGGCTGATTGGCCATGTTAAACTGCCCATAGTGTCCTGGGATGTATAGCTTAGAGGGATTAGCGGGGTAAATGTGTGGGATTGTGGTTGGTGCAGACTCGATGGGTCGAATGGCCTCCTTCTGCACTGTAGAGTCTCTATGATGATTCTACGATCTCACACCACAGACTCTGACAGCACTGGGACTAGATACGTGTTTGTTAGTTAGCCTGTGTGAAAATGATGGAGCTAAGAAATTCAAGGGAATAAATCAAATGTACCTGCCTGCATATATTGTTTTAAGGCCATTGGGTGAAAAATGACTTATTGAGGCAAATGATTTGTTGTTTCCCACATCTGCACAGAAATCAACATTTTTCACTCCTTTAGTGACTTTTGCAAAATTGCATACATAATGCGTACAAAAATACACGGGATACCACAATGCTCCAGAGCACTTGTTCCTTTAGTCATGGTGGTTCCTAGATATCTACATCACCCAATCTAATCTGTCTATAGATCTACAAAGAGACAAGCTAGCAATGCCTTTGGCTCTGAGGGCTTTATAAATCATAACTCAGCATATGAAATATATTTCCCTGAACATTTGCTTTATCTTCTATAACTCGCAGTCAGGAAGAACATTCATAAAAGTGACACTGAATAAATTACCATAAAACAATTCACATGGAATTCATGAACATTTTACAAGTCTTTGTCTCGTATTCAATTTCCATTGAATACTTCCTTGTACTCCCTTTCATTACCTAAATAGTACTTGGCATTGCCAACACATAATGGCTACACGTTAACTAATAATTGCTTTGCATGAATCAATATTTTCAACTGACATGTGTAAATGTGGTATGTGATTTCTTAATGTTGATTCGTAAACCCAAAGGTGTTTATCAAACTATGCTGCAATGTGTGCAGAGATTAATGAGTACACTGGATGAATGTCTCCAATTTTCTGTGGTGCATTTTGTTATTCAAGAAACAATTTCTCTTTTTTCCTTGTTTATTGACAGACAGAAGACAACACAACCTTCAATGGTTTGATAAATGAGCATATATAAAATATTTTGTATCCTGCAATTGTGTTTGGAAATCATTATTTCAGTTTGAATGAAGAAGTGATGCTTTGCTGTACACTATTTAACAAGCATGTACATTTTAGTCATGAAATATACATCCAAAGTTCAGTGCTGTAAGAATGCTCAATGTCACTGATGATACATTTTTAATGCAGTGCAGATAGGTTTTTCTATATTTTTCCTTCACAGACATTACCACCTCCAATCAGGAGTTTAAGAAAATGAGCCTTGGACGTCTCAGTGACGCAGGCATATGTGCTCTTCACATGAAATTTGGAAATATTGGAATAAATTGTATTATTCCAGATTCAGTTAAGGGAAGCTCGTAGATGCATCAAATTAATTATATTCCAGCTGGGATGCAATATGCTACTTGTTGTGATAATGAAGCTTATGGAAATGATTTCATGGAATCATTGAATGGAATCCCTACAATGCGGGAGTGGACCATTCGGCCCATCGATCCTGCACCAACAGCAGTTTCACCCAGGCCCTATCCCTGAAACCCCAGATATTTACCCTACTAATCCCCACGACACGATGAGATGATTTAGCATAGCCGATTAACCTAACTCGCACATCTTTGCAGTATGGGAGGAAACCCACAACAGCACAGGAAGAACATGCATACTCCACGCAGACAGTTACCCGAGACTGGAATTGAACCTGGGTCCTTGGCAGCTGTGAGGCAGCAATGCTAACCACCGTGTCACCCATTTCAGAAGTCTATCTAAAGTATTTGAAATTTGAAATATTTTAGATTTCGAATTTAGATAATGTTAATCAGTTTGCCGCTTTATTTTTATGAATAAACAGTGCTGGACATTCCCTCTAATTTTGTCGTTGTTGTGCACAGACAATTTATTTAAGTTTTGTGTTCAATTCTTTTTGCACAGCTGCACGAGTGCAGCAAATTAAGGAGCAAATTGTGCATGGCCTGCATGTTAACTTTAGAGTTGCTCTGCAGCCACACAGCTTATAGGAAACATTGCTAATGCCAACACATGGGACAAAGACACCCTCCACACATACGGCCAAACCTCACGTCCAATTATTTCCAGGCATTCATAGCGTATAGTGAGAAAGTGGCCATTTTTGAATTGGTCTGGCATTCATTTCTGAAGCATCATTGTACATGCTTGCCAGAGAGCTCAGACTCAGAAGGACTATCTCAGTGGGGTTATATTTTGGTAGCTGGAAAACATTGTTGAGTTTGTCTGATTGACATATTTAAGTTGTTCTTTCTGTGATCTCTTTTGCAAATGTCTCAATGTTTATTTGCACAACCCTAAGATGTGTGAAGTTCTTGATACTTTAGTCATTGGTCTGATCCTGTTAGAGGGCTGCAGGAACAGTAGCTTTTGTCAGGATTTGTGAATAACTGTTTTTAATATTTCTGAGCAGCTGTACACATGCCATTTTCACTGTGGCTCATTGGTTCTGTATAGTGTTTACTGGGTGAAAGGCTATAGAAGGGCTATGCATTGGCATGGAGGCTTTGAGGGGCCAGAGGGCTGGGTGGGTTTCATGAGGTGGCATCGATTTGGAATGGGGCATGCATGGGGGCATGAAATGGGTGTGGATAAGACCTTTTGCCCTAACCTTGCAAAAGGTTCCCGAATCCAAACTAGGGTTTTAGAAACTTTTGAGGTCTGTGAACCTTGAGTCATGGAGAACCTGGCCAGAAACAGCAGAGGGCCAGAAGATGTCTCCACAGACGTTCCCCCCTCTGCATCAATCCTCACCTGGAAGAGGAGCTGTCCAGGTTGCGGGCTTGCTACCCGCAACTTTATCCCATGCCAATGGAAATTGGGGACAAGGGACACCAGGAATGGGGGCAGGAATCGGGTCCCACCCCTCATTCTTAAATGACTCTGGAGTTGTTATGACTCTGCAAAAGTCTAGACCCAGGTTTCAATATGCCTGCACTGCTTTAGAATTGTGCTCTTTATTTTATAATGCTTCCCTTCATCTTCTTATCAAAATGTATCAGTTCACGCTTTTTTCTGCATTAAAACTCATTTGCCACGTGCTAGCCCATTCCATCAGCCTGGTTTTGTTCTGTTGAAATTTATTACTGCCCTTCCTCACAGTTCCAAGTTATCTGCAAATTTTGAAAGTGTGCATTGTACATTCAAATCTATGTCATCATATATATTAAATGGTCCTAATGCAGACACATGGGGAATCCCACTACATACCTTCCTCCAGTCTGAATAAACAATCATTTAGGACTCTGCTTTTCAGCCAACATCATGGTCAGAATTCTCTGACCTCACCCACGGCCGGGATTATCCAGTCCCACGGCTGTGAATGGAGATTTGACTGAGCACCAAATTCTCAGTTCTTGCTGGTAGCGGTAGCAGACCGGAGAATTCTGGCCTGTATCTCCGCTGCCACTATCCCTTTTATCCCAAGGGCTTCTACTTGACTGGCAGTGTGGCACATTATCAAACACCTTTTTGATGTGCCTGTACAGGACATGACCACATAATCCTCATTAATCTTTGCTATCCCATCAATAAAACCCAATCAAGTTGTTAAACGTGATTTGCCTTTAACAAATCCAGGCTGATTTCCCTTAATTAATCCACACTTCACCTAATGACTGTTAATTCTGTCCTCCATTTTATCATCTCTGAGCGTTTCACCAATAAGGTGAAACTGACCGGCCTGTAGTTACTGTGTTCAATCTTACAGTCTTGTTTTAAAGATGTATAACATTTGCAATTCTACAGTACCACCTCGTATTCTACAGCACTACCCCATATTTAAAGAAGGTTTGGAAGATTATAGCCACTCTTGCCATCTTCAGCACTCTTGGATGCATCCCAAATTTAAGTACAGTCAGCCTTTTTAATATTTCTTCTTTAGCCCATCAAATACCTCAACTGTCTCTTCAGAGGCAAAGCCCTCATTTTGTATCTCAACCATTCCCTCTGCCTCCATGAATAGAAGCCATTTTTGCTCTCCTTCCAGCCCTTGTCTTGCTATCTTCTTGCTATGCATATGCCAAAAGAAGACGTTTGTATTGTATGTTAAATTAGCTACCAGTCTCTTTTCATGCTCTCCTCTCTTATTTCCTCTTTCACTTTTTCTCCTCTGAACTTCCTACAGTTAGCTTGGCTCTCTCTTGTATTATCAACCTGACATCTCTCATGCCCTCACTTTTTTTCTGCTTCATCTTATGCTTTATCCCTTTCATCATCCGGGGAGTCCTGGCTTTGGTTGCTCGACCTTTTCACCTCCATGGGAATGTACCTTGACTGTAACTGAACCGTTACCTATTTAAAGACATCTCACAGTTCTGTTACAGTTTTGTTGGCCAATCTTTGATTCCACTTTACCCGAGGCAGATCTGTTCTCCTCCCATAGGAATTGGGTCTCCTCCAATTAAGTATTTTACACTAAATTGCTCTTTGTACTTTTGCATAGCTAACTTAAACTTCATTATATTAGGATCTTAAATGTTGTGGATTGATATTTGAAGCACAGGGCCCACCTCTTTCTCCAAAACCAGATCTAACAATGTCTCCCTTCTCATTGAGCAGAATCATAGAATCCCTATTTTCAGAAGGAAATGATTCAGCCCATCATGTCTGCACTGACCCTCCAACAAAATGGGCGGAATTTTCCCATCCCGCCCGCCATGGGAGTCGTGGCGGGCAGGACATGGACCATGCAAAGGTCCATTGACCTATTGACCTCAGGAAGGATTTTTCGGCCTTGGGGCGAGTGCGGCCAGAAAATCCCACCCCATATATTACCCAGGCCCTCTCTCCCACCCTATCCCCACACAGGATGCATAGTGATCAAAAAGGTTCACCTGAACACTCTTTCCCCCTTTCTGCCTTTTACTATCCTAGCCTATATTAAAATAATTGAAGACTCCATTATCACAACTCTGTAGTTTTTGCATTTCTCTTGGCAAATTTGTTCCTCTTATATCTTTCCCACTAGTGGACGAACTATAGAATCCACCTGCAGTATCAGGGTCTGGCTCATATGAGGTTAATGTGGGACTGAATATAGTACCGCCCACCCAGTGTATTTGGGAACACGTGACTTACACTGAGAGATCAGTGTTGTGTTGGACAAAGCCATGTGATAAGCCAGCATAGAGACACTTCCTGGCTTGAACCCTGTGTATTTATGTATGTAATTCTTGTAGTTAATAAGTACACATTGTTAACCTAAGTACATCTACGAAGAGTCTATTAATGTTTATCGAAACAACCTTTAAAAACACCCAGTACTGGCATCTCTATTGTTTCGTAACACCCAAGTCCCACTTTTCTTGTTGAGTCAGGTCTCCAATATCATCTTATTCCCATATGGCAATCTGCAGCTGCAATTCACCAATCTTATTTACCAGGTTTGCTGCATTTACACATATGCAATATAAACTTAATTTCGTCCTTATTGCATTCCCTCTTAGTCTGACCCCAGCTAATATATTGCAACTTCTTACTCTAGTGCCATGTATCTCTTCCAAATTGCAGTTGGCCTGTCAGCTCAGATGGTTATAGAATGGTGTTAATAACACCAAGCATGTGGGTTCATTCCCCATACTGGCAAAATGCAATTACGTGTGCTTGTACAATCCTTGTTCCTGTGTTGTTCAGCAAAATTCCCTTTTGTTGGCATAGTGCAGACTTTCGAGTCAGTTGCATCTCCAGCCATGCTTTTTCCCCTTGGTTAATATTACATCTGGCAAAATTTCTATTTCTTCCAATTGTTCATGCATCTTGTTTCTCCTTCCCAATACTCTCTCTGACTGTTCCTTATTACGTGTTGAAAGATGTGCTGGTCAGGTGCATTGGCCATGCTAAATTCTCCCTCAGTGTATCCAAATAGGTGCCAGAGTGTGGCGACTAGGGGATTTTCACAGTAACTTCATTGCAGTGTTAATGTAAGCCTACTCGTGACACTAATAAATAAACTTTAAACTTTATTTACTGCCTCACAGCCCTATCCCTTCTGACTGGTCCACACATGACTTCTATTAAAGCAGTGGCTTTTTTTTTCCAACAAATATGCTTCAACTAAGAGTTTGACCAGAAAATTGAACTATGTTTAAAACTGATGTAACTGTTTGGAAAGTAGTGCAGCAATCAGCAGTTATACAATGATATTTTCATTTGATATTCCAGTCGAACAAGTGCATTGCATGAAGCAAAAACCCATTTCCACAATGGCATCTTAGAAACATAAATTTCCTTGACATTATATCAGCATGGTTGAGAAAGTATTCTAACACAATAAGAACATGTCCGTTGGTTTTTGTCCTGCTTGAATAATCTGTAACAGATCATTTATTCAAATGTTGTGAAGCCATGCATTACATCAAAACATGTATTTTGCATTTCATAGAATCATAGAATCCCTACAGTACAGAAGAAGGCCATTCGGCACATCAAGTCTGCACCGACAACAATCCCACCCAGGCCCTATCCCCATAACGCCACAAATTTACCCCGCTAATCCCTCTAACCTACGCATCCTGGGACACTAAGGGGCAATTTAACATGGCCAATCCACCTAACCTGCACATCTTTGGACTGTGGGAGGAAACCCACGCGCAGACACACGGAGAACGTGCAAACTCCACTCAGACAGTGACTCAAGCCGGGAATCGAACCCGGGTCCCTGGCGCTGTGAGGCAGCAGTGCTAACCACTGTGCCACCATGCCACCCATTGGCAGTACAGCCCAAATTGAAATTTTTAAAATTCTAATGCCACATTTCTATTTATTAGTGTCACAAGTAAGCTTACATTAACACTTCAATGAAGTTACTGTGAAAATCCTCTAGTCGCCACATTCCGGTGCCTGTCCGGGTACACTGAGGGAGAATTTAGCCTGGCGAATGCACCTAACCAGCATGTCCTTCGGACTGTGGGAAGGAACCGGAGCACCTGGAGGAAACCCACGCAGACACGAGGAGAGCATGCAAACGCCACACAGATAGTGACACAAGCTGGGAATCGAACCTGGATCCCTGGCACTGTGAGGTAGCAGTGTTAACCACTGTGCCACTGACTTGGGATCAAAGTCAAAGATGGCTGTACATTTGCAACATTGGTTTTTGGAGTGTAGAAAGTACCTTCTACGTTGAAATGGAGACAGCAGACTGAGTGTTACACACCCCACCAGCCCGTTTTTGGTGGGGGTGGCATGTAAAATAGGATGGGTGAACAGCCAACCACCTTCCCACCCACCCAAAGCTCATCCCCTTAACACGAGGGACGAGGGGTAGCTGGCTACTGAAATCGGTAGTCCGCTCACCATATTGAACTGGATGATCAACAGTCAATTAGGCTTGTTACTAAATCAGCTGACCATGATAATATGCTGCCCACATCATAAAATGTTTGATGTGGGCAGTCCAGCAAGATTGGGCAGCCCTTTTTTTAAATAATCTCTTCAGAGGCTGGGAATGAAGTGGAGGTTCTATCTTTGGGGGCTGCCTTTTTGCTAATTGGTGGACACCTAAGGTAGAGCCACCCCACCATTCTACCCTCCTACAACCTTCAACCCAACACCTCTGGCCTCTTCCTGACCTGCCCAAATCCTTCGAGCCCCAAGGTGGCTTGAATGGTGTGGGGGAGGGGGGGACCTGTGGCTGGGCGAACACCTGGCAAATGGAGTTTAATGTGGGCAAGTGTGAAGTCATGCACATCAGTCGAAGGCATAAAAAGGCAGATTATTATCTAAATGGACAGAGACTGCAAGTGAGTGAAGTACAGAGGGATCTAGGTGTTCTAGTGCATGAATCACAAAAAGCCAGTAGGCAGGCCCAACAAGTAGTTAAGAAGGCAAACAACATTTTGGCCTTTATTACAAAAGGGTTGGAGGTTAAAAATAGGAGGTTTTGTTGCAATTGTGGAGGGTGTTGGTGAGGCCTTATCTGGAATACTGAGTACAGTTTTGGCCCCCTGGCCTAAAAAAAGATATAGTAACATTGAAGGCACTCCACAAGAAATAGTTGTCCGTGTGACCTGGCGACCTCTGATCTGGAAGCAGTACCAAAAGGAAGTTAAGATGTGCACACTGTGTAGACAAAAACAGAGGAAAGCTGCAGACACAAAGAAGAGCTACAAGCAGAGGATCTGGAGGGTGAAGGCCCAGATGTAGGCACAAAGGGAAAAATAGACAGAGACAGAAAAAGAAATGCATCAAATTCATGTGAGGAGGAGAAGTGAATCACTTTCAGGAAGAGGTGATTTTTTTCTGTGTTTGGCAGAAACGGGGACAGAATCAAATTCTTAGAGGTAATGTCTGAGCTGGATAAAATGATCTAAAACCTGGAAAGATGTGTGAAAAACTTGACAATGTGAAAGAATTGGGAGTTATACCAGAAGTGGCCAAACCATGAACTGGGGTGTTATCATTTGAAAAGGAACATTGGAAAGCTACATCACAGCTGTTGTGATCTGAAGGAGAGGAGGTTTGTAGAAGTATGTCTTGCTGATGATAATTGCACCCGTGACACTTAGAGCCCATGTCGGATAGGACTCTTAAGCTACACTGCATGAATAAAGAACAGCATATTGTGGAAATGTATGGCATATGTGTTGAAGGGGCATGACTGTTGTTCTGTAAGGTAGAAATTTAAAAAAGTAAAAGTTTATTTATTAATCACAAGTAGACTTACATTCACAGTGCAATGAAATTACTGCGAAGATTCCCTAGTTGCCACACTCCAGCACCTGTTCGGGTACACTGAAGGAGAATTTAGCATGGCTAATCCAACTAACCTGCACTGTAGGGTTTCTATGATTCTATGATCTTTGGACTGTGGGAGGAAACCGGAGCACCTGGAGGAAACCCACCCAGACACAGGGAGAATAGGCAAACTCCACACAGACCGTGACCAAAGCCGGGAATCGAACCCAAGTCCCTGGCGCTGTGAGGCAGCAGTGCTAACCACTGTGCCACCGTGCCGCCCACTAAATATATAAAGTAAAATTTATCTTCTTATTTGAAGTAACATTTTTCCTATTAATTCTGTTTAATTTGCATTGAACCAGATTTGTTTTAAAGTAAAAGTTGGAAAAAATGAAATCTTGTTGATAATTTCTTCCTTGGGATCATCAGTAAATTTGATTATTTTGGTTTATGATTTCCCCATGGGGATCTTGATGAATTTAAAAGAAATAATCAACCTATTCTTCATTGATCCTAGGAAATTCCAGAGGCTGGGATGCTTCCCCATTCTCAGTTTATCAGCAGACAATAACACTCCAGGTTCCTGCTGAGTTGGCACAATGAGATTCCACCCCCCCCCCCCCCCACCACCCCCCCCCCCCCCCCCCCCCCCCCCCCCAGCTTGGTGTCCTTGTCTTTGTAAGGGATGATAAGAAGTCACATCCGTGATGAAACTGACCAGGAAATCTCAGTGACAGCTGAGATTGGTCAACTGGGTGCTTGAAATCTTTGGATGGGATCTTCCAGGCTCCTAACAGAGTTATATCAGGATCCCAGCTCGACCTGACTCCCTATTTTGGTGCTGTTTCGTCTTTTAACATGTCGGGCTCGAACTATTATTCTCTACTGAATGCCGTAAATAAAATGAAGCAAGCACCAATGCTAATGTTCCGAACGTTTAATTTACTTGAAGCAAGTCTGCAACACAAATTAGTCACAATGCCGTAGAGGGGGAATTCCTGGAGTGTATATGGGATGGTTTTCTTGATCAATATGTGGAGAAACCAACTAGAGAGCAGGCCACCTTAGACTGGGTACTGTGTAATGAGAAGGGAATCATTGCCAATCTCACTGCACGAGACCTTTTGGCGATGAGCGACCATAACATGATAGAATGTTTTATCAAGATGGAGAGTGAAGTAGTGGAGACTAGGGTGCTGAATCTTAATAAAGGAAACTATGAGGATATGAGGCATGAGTTGGCCTTGATAGATTGGGGAGAGTTACTTAAAGGGATGACAGTGGATAGGCAATGGCAAACATTCAAGGAACGCGTGGGGGAACTGCAGCAACTGTTTATTCCTGTCTGGCACAAAAGCAAAATGGGTAAGAGGGCCAATCCATGGCTTAGAAAGGAAATTAGAGAGAGTAAGGAAGATCCAAGGAAGATGCACACAGATTTGACCAAGAAAAATAATAGGTCTGAAGATTGGGAGCAGTTTAGATTTCAGCAAAGAAGGACGAGGGGCTTGATTAAGAAGAAGAAAATACAGTACGAAAGTAAGCTTGCAGGGAACATAAAGACTGACACTAAGAATTTCTATAGATACGTGAAGGGAAAGAGGTTGGTGAAGACAAATGTAAGTCCCCTACAGACAAAAATGTATAATTGGGGACAAAGAAACGGCCGAGCAACTGAACACATACTTTGGTTCTATCTTCACAAAAGAGGACACAAATCAAATGCCAGAAATGTTGGAGAATGCAAGATTTAGTGAGAGGGAAGAACTAAGGGAGATCAATATTAGTAGAGAAATGGTGCTGGGAAAATTGATGGGATTGAAGGTGGATAAATCCCCAGGGCCTGATAATCTACATCCCAGAATACTTAAGGAAGTGGCTCTAGAAATAGTGGATGCATTGGTGGTCATCTTCCAGGATTCTATAGACTCTAACAGTCTCTGCAGATTGGAGGGTAGCGAATGCCACTCCAAAATTCAAAAAGGGAGGTAGAGAGAAAACAGGGAATTGTAGACCAGTAAGCTTAACATCAGTAGTGGGGAAAATTCTCGAATCCATTACCAAGGAATTTATAGCAGAGCATTTAGAAAGCAGTGGCAGGATCAGACAGAGTCAGTATGGATTTATGAAGGGAAAATCATGCTTGACAAATCTGTTGGAATTCTTTGAAGATGTAACTAGTAGAGTTGACAAGGGGGAACCAGTTGATGTGGTATGTGACAAAGTCCCGCACAAGAGATTATCGTGCAAGATTGGAGGAAGTGTATTGAGATGGATAGAAAACTGGTTGGCAGAGAGGAAACAAAGAATAGGAATTAATGAGTGCTTTTCAAATTGACAAGCAGTAACTAGTGGGATGCCACAGGGATCAGTGCTGGGACCCCAGTTATTCACAATATATATTAACGATTTGGATGAGGGAACAAAATGTAACATCTCAAAGTTTGCAGATGATGCCAAGTTGGGTGGGAGGGTGAACTGTGACAAGGATGCAGAGATCCTTCAGAATGATCTGGACAGGTTGGGTGAGTGGGCTAATCAATGGCAGATGCAGTATAATTTGGATAAGTGTGAGGTTATTCACTTTGGAAACAAAAACAAGGAGGCAGATTACTACCTGAATGGCTGTAAATTGGGAGAGGGGAGTGTGCAGTGGGACCTGGGTGTCCTTGTGCACCAGTCACTGAAGATAAGCATGCAGGTGCAGCAGGCGGTAAAGAAGGCAAATGGCATGTTGGCCTTCATTGCGAGAGATTTCGAGTACAGGAGCAGGGATGTGTTGTGGCAATTATACACGGCCTTGGTGAGGCCGCACCTAGAGTATTGTGTGCAGTTTTGGTCTCCTTTTCTGAGGAAGGATGTTCTTGCTCTCGTGGGAGTGCAGAAAAGGTTTGCCAGACTGATTCCAGGGATGGCGGGACTGATGTCTGAGGAGAGATTGACTAGGTTAGGATTGTTTCCGCTGGAGTTCAAATGAATGAGGAGGATCTCATAGAGACTTATAAAATTCTAACAGGTCTAGACAGGATAGATGCAGGAAGGATGTTCCCAATGGTGGCTGAATCCAAAACCAGAAGACACAGTCTGAGGATTCAGGGTGGACCATTTAGGATGGAGGTGAGGAGACATTTCTTCACCCAAAGAGTGGTGAGCCTGTGGAATTCATTACCACAGGAAGTAGTCAATGTCAAAACATTGAATGTATTCAAGAGGCGGCTGGATATAGCACTTGGGGCGAGTGGGATCAAAGGTTATGGGGAAAAAACAGGATTAGGCTATTGAGTTGGATGATCAGCCATGATTGTAATGAATGACAGAACAGGCTTGAAGGGCCAAATGGCCTCCTCCTGCTCCTATCTTCTATGATTCTATGTAACACAAGAGTTGTTGGGAATATAATCAACACAGAATTTCAAATCATTGTCGTTTAAGATAACTCACCCAGTCCTGAAAAAGTGCACTGGTATGCAGTTTCATTAAGACAGTGTAAAGTTCAGTAAGTCCTCGCTTAATGTTGATTCACTTAACATTGTTTCACTTTAACATTGTCCATGAAGTAGTGTCAGTATTTCCATTTAACATTGCTAGTTTCATTTTAATGACATTTGCCACAAACTTCTGATGTGGCCAGCCTGCTCAAATGACCTTTCCCTCAACATTTTCGCTCTCGTTGTCAGTCCCTCTTCCCCCCACTGCCAGCCTTGTCTCCCTGCCTCACTTCCCAGCATTGCCTCCCAGCCATTATTCTTTAGTCCGTAGGGCCTGTTCTTGCTGGTCCACTTCCGTTTCCTGCTTTGCTTCTGGCTCCCGCTGCTGAACTCATGCTGATGTCCTGGGCTCCATCTAGAGGCAGAGATTGCTCCGTGCAAGCAGTCAGGACTTCAGATGCTACCTGGACTGAACACTTTCTGCTACTAGATGGAGCCTGGTCAATCTGTAAATACTGTTATGTAGGTGAGTGTGGAATAATTCTTTGAAATATTTTACATGGTACAGTATTGTATTTCCTAGGTATTTAACAATATATTTTAATCTGCAAGTTATTTTAGCTAGGAATGCAGTGCTGTATGTGTATGGTATAGTATTTCAACCAGCACATTGTCTTTTTCAGGCGAGAGATGGCTGAAAGAGCCTAGTTTTAACATTGATTCCTATGGGCATGGTTTCATATGGGAATCATTGACCACTTAAAGTCATGACTTTCAGGAACACAACTACCACTTTAAGTGAGGACTCCCAGTAGAAGCTTTTAACAAATAAACAAACATCTAAAGTTTATTTTGGACACCAGGTTTAATTAATGGAACAAGTACATTGTGGAGCCATTACTGGTATTCTCAGGAGTTGTTACGTCAAGCAGGTGTACAGTAGAAAGCTGCCAGCCCTTTGATTCACATTTCCTCATGGGTAAGGGCATATATATGGCATGTGTAGTGATAGATCACAATATAGAATCATACAGCGCAGAAGGAGGCTATTACGCCCATCGAGTCTACATCCACCATAATCCCACCCAGACCCTATCCCCATAACCCCATGTATTTACTCTAGCTAGTCCCCCTGACACTAAGGATAATTTAGCATGGCCAATTCACCTAATCCGCACATCTTTCAGACTGTGGGAAGAAACTGGAGCACCCGGAGAAAACCTACGCTGACATGGGGAGAATGTACAAACTCCACACAGACAGTGACCCAAGGCCAGAATTGAACCCAGGTCCCTGGCACTGTGAGGCAGCAGTGCTAACCACTGTACCACCGTGCCGCCCTGTTCCTAGTAACACAAATGCAATAGGTCACCTCATGAGATGAGGCACAACTATGAGAGATGTGAAAGCAAAAATTAGCCACTGGAAAATACCCTCAATATTCTACACTTGGAACGAGTCATCAAAAAACTACTTTATGAGCCCGATTTTACCATTGCATCATGTCTGAAACTTGGTAAAGTCGGACATGAGGCAATTAGCGCGATCCGTGCCCACGTCCGCGCAGATGCCCACTTTACCAAGACCTAAAAATGGCCATGATCCAAACCGCGCCCAAAACGGGCGCAACAGTGATTTAAATGTATTTGCATGCATTTAAATTGAATTAATGGGCTGCCCTCCCAACTTTAACAGCACTTCCCCCTTTATCATCACGTTCGCCCGTCCAGATTCAGTGCGAAACAGACATGCTCGGCAAAAGTCTATTTCGAGCGCTCCAGCTTCTGAAGAGGTAAGTTCAGAGCTTCCGATTCTCTAACTCAGATCAGTGGTGGGGGTAGAGGCAGGCCAGATCATTCTCTGGTGGGGGGTGGAGAAGGGAGGGAGGAGGGAGGCAGGTTAGATGTATCTCTGGTGGGGGGGGGGGGGGGCATGTAGGCCCAATCATTTTCTGGTGGGAGGGTGGGGGGGAAGGGAGGCCAGATGGATCTCTGGTGGTGGGATGGGGGGCAGGGGCAGGAGGGACCACTGCCACTTTGTGGGCAATCGGTGGGGGGAAGTGGGGCAGAGGTTCGCAATCGGTCTGGGTAGCGGGGGAGGATGGGTGGATAAGGGGGACAGTTCTGTTGTGGGGGTGGGGCGATGTCTGTGGGGGCCATTGCTCCCGGGCCGCTTTATCCGCTTTTTGCAGCCTGGGAGCAACGTGACAGGGGCGCGTTTTTCAAATTTGTTTTTCACTGCACATGCGCTGTTCAAAGCTCCGATCGGAGCTGCAACGTTCCGGGCGCGATGAGCCCCGCCCACAGTGTGATTCAGACTCACGATTTTTTTTTCAGTCTGAGTGCGTATGGGGGGCGCCTGAAAGCAGATTTCCAAGTCGGATCTGAATTGCACCCAGATTCAGCACTTAGAATTAAAATGGTAAAATTGAGCCCTATGTTTCTTAAAATCAACTTTGTTATCCACTTCCAAAGAAGATGCTTAATGTCCATAGATATACAATGAGGTGGTAGAATAAAAGAAAGTTGAGAATTTAAGTAATTCTGAATTTGTTTTTAATTTCTTTAATTCATTTCAGGGATTGGGGCGCAGCTGGCTGGCCAGCATTTATTACAGTAAGAAGTTTAACAACACCAGGTTAAAGTCCAACAGGTTTATTTGGTAGCAAAAGCCACACAAGCTTTCGGAGCCTTAAGCCCCTTCTTCAGGTGACTCACCCGAAGAAGCGGCTTAAGGGTCCGAAAGCTTGTGTGGCTTTTGCTACCAAATAAACCTGTTGGACTTTAACCTGGTGTTGTTAAACTTCTTACTGTGTTTACCCCAGTCCAACGCCAGCATCTCCACATCAGCATTTATTACCCATCCCTAACTGCCCTTGAACTGAGTGGCTTGCTAGGCTATTTCAGAGGGCATTTAAGATTCAATCTGTTACATCAACACCTGTTGTTTATTCTCCTAGTTTATTTCTCACACTCTTTTCATTGTACCAAAGCAGAATTTTCCAGAAAAATGTAACGTGTGATAACGGGTGTAAACGGGTTCTACTGGCTGTAATGGCCTGTTTCTGTGCCATAACAAAGAAAATTACAGCCCAGGAACAGGCCCTTCGGCCGTCCAAGCCTGCACCGACCATGCTACCCGTGTGAACTAAAACCCCCTACACTTCTGGGGACCAAACCCCTCTATTCCCATCCTATTCATGTATTTGTCCAGATGCCCCTTAAAATCATTATCGTATCTGCTTCCACTACCTCCCCCGACAGCGAGTTCCAGGCACCCACCACCCTCTGTGTAAAAGGCCTGCCTCGTACGTCTCCTTTAAACCTTGCCCCTCGTACCTTAAACCTATGCCCCCTAGTAATTGACTCTTCCACCTGGGAAAAAGCTTCTGGCTATGCATTCTGTCCATGCCTCTCATAATCTTGTAGACTTCTATCAGGTCACCCCTCAACTTCTGTCGTTCCAGTGAGAACAAACCAAGTTTCTCCAGCCTCTCCTCATAGCTAATACCCTCCATACCAGGCGACATCCTGGTAAATCTTTTCTGTACCCTCTCCAAAGCCTCCACATCCTTCTGGTAGTGTGGCGACCAGAATTGAACACTATATTCCAAGTGCGGCCTAACTAAAGTACTATAAGGTGCAACATGACGTGCCAATTTTTAAACTCAATGCCCCAGCCAATGAAGGAAAGCATGCCATATGCCTTTTTAACTACCTTCTCCACTTGCGTTGCCACTTTTAGTGACCTGTGTACCGGTACACCCAGATCCCTCTGCCTATCAATGCTCTTATGGGTTCTGCCATTTACTGTACATTGCCTATCTATATTAGACCTTCCAAAATGCATTACCTCATATTTTCCATCTGCCATCTCTCCGCACAAGTCTCCAACTGATCTATATCCTGCTGTATCCTCCGATGGTCCTTCTCACTATCCGCAAATCCACCAAGTTTTGTGTCATCCGCAAACTTACTAATCAAACCAGTTACATTTTCCTCCAAATCATTCATACATATTACAAACAGCAAAGGTCCCAGCACTGATCCCTGAGGAATGCTGTTAGTCACAGCCCTCCATTCAGAAATGCACCCTTCCATTGCTACCTCTGTCTTCTATGACCGAGCCAGTTCTGTATCCATCTTGCCAGCTCACCTCTGATCCCATGTGACTTCACCTCCCGCACCAGTCTGCCATGAGGGACCTTGTCAAAGGCCTTAGTGAAGTCTATGTAGACAACATTCACTCCCCTACCCTCATCAATCATCTTTGTCACTTCAGAGTGCAATAAATATTCATGCAAGGGGAACACGCTGTATTGCAGGTGTGCGGCCTCTGCTTCGTCCTCTCAACCAAACTCTCCTTAACTCCGGGTGGCATCTTTAAACGGTGCCCCTGCACAGCCTTCACACTCTCTGCCGCTCAGGGCAGCTCCACACAATATGGCATCAATGGAAGAAAGCATGTTATGCCCAAGTTAGTGATGCCATGCTGGAACACCTCTTGGTCGTAGTTGACGCCAGCTACGATGTCCTCTACCCCAGCTCTAGCCGGAGGAATTCCAACAAGGTGACCAGTCGGGCTTGGGAGGGGTTCGCAGTGCTGGCCAGTGCCAATGGCCTGCAGAAGATGCCGGCCACCCAGAGCAGGAAGAGGATGAATGATCTCCTACCTTTCCACCAGGGTAAGTCAATCACCTCATCACTCTCAACCCACATGCTAACAAGGGGGACAGTTCTGTTGTGGGGATGGGGCGATGTCTGTGGGGGCCATCGCTCCCGGGCCGCTTTATCCACTTTTTGCAGCCTGGGAGCAACGTAACAGGGGCGCGTTTTTCAAATTTGTTTTTCACTGCGCATGCGCAGTTCAAAGCTCCAATCGGAGCTGCAACGTTCCGGGCGCGATGAGCCCCGCCCACAGTGCGATTCAAAGTCATGACTTTAAGTGATCACTGATTCCTATATGAAACCATGCCCATAGGAATCAATGTTAAAACTAGTGTTTGGCTCAATCAGACATCTCTCGCCTGAAATGTGCTGGTTGAAATACTATACCATACACGTACAGCACTGTGCATTCCTAGCTAAAGTAACTTGCAGATTAAAATATATTGTTAAATACCTAGGAAATACAATACTGTACCATGTAAAATATTTCAAAGAATTACTCCTACATAACAGTATTTACAGCCAGCACACATCCACAATAATCTCATTCACTATCACATCAAGGGACATCACCACGCACACTTACACACCCTCACATCTTAATTCCAGATATCTGTTATTAAATTCAAATTCCATCATCTACCATGGTGGGATTTGAACCCGAGTCCCCAGAACATCAGCTGAGTTTCTGGATTAATAGTCGAGCGATAATACCTCTAGACCATCGCTTCCAATGCCAGCCATTCTTTTCCACTTAATGATTTCCAATTAGAACCATAGAACCATAGAAAATTACAGCTCAGAAACAGGCCTTTTGGCCCTTCTTGTCTGTGCCGAACCATTTTTTGTCTAGTCCCACTGTCCTGCACTTGGACCATATCCCTCCACACCCCTCTCATCCATGAACCCGTCCAAGTTTTTCTTAAATGTTAAAAGTGACCCCGCATTTACCACTTTATCCGGCAGCTCATTCCACACTCCCACCACTCTCTGTGTGAAGAAGCCCCCCCTAATATTCCCTTTAAACTTGCAGAGCTTCCCTCTGGATCAATAAGTTCAAGCCAAATGGAGAAAAGTGAAGCAAAACAAAAGGATTCCATTGCAGCAGACTTTGATATTTGATTTGATTTATTATTGTCACATGTATTAGCATACAGTGAAAAGTATTGTTTCTTGCACACTATACAGACAAATCATACCGTTCATAGAGAAGGAAACGAGAGAGTGCAGAATGTAGTGTTACAGTCATAGCTAGGGTGTAGAGAAAGATCAACTTAATGCAAGGTAAGTCCATTCAAAAGTCTGACAGCAGCAGGGAAGAAGCTGTTCTTGAGTTGGTTGGTACGTGACCTCAGACTTTTGTATCTTTTTCCCAACGGAAGAAGGTAGGAGAGAGAATTTCCGGGGTGCGTGGGGTCCTTTATTATGCTGGCTGCTTTGACGAGGCAGCGGGAAGTGTAAACAGAGTCAATGGATGGGAGGCTAGTTTGCGTGATGGATTGGGCTACATTCATGACCTGTTGTAGTTTCTTGCGGTCTTGGGCAAAGTAGAAGCCATACCAAGCTGTGATACAACCAGAAAGAATGCTTTCTATGGTGCATCTGTAAAAGTTGGGGAGAGTCGTAGCTGACATGCCAAATTTCCTTAGTCTTCTGAAAAAGTAGAGGCATTGGTGGGCTTTCTTAACTATAGTATCGGCATGGGGGGGCCAGGACAGGTTGTTGGTGATCTGGACACTTAAAAACCTGAAGCTGTCGACCCTTTCTACTTCGTCTCCATTGATGTAGACAGGGGCATGTTCTCCTTTACACTTCCTGAAGTCGATGGCAATCTCCTTCGTTTTGTTGACGTTGAGGGAGAGATTATTATTGCCGCACCAGTTCATCAGATTCTCTATCTCATTCCTGTATTTTGTCTCGTCATTGTTTGAAATCCGACCCACTACGGTGGTGTCATCAGCAAACTTGAAAATCGAATTGGCGGGGAATTTGGCCACACAGTCATAGGTGTATAAGGAACATAGTAGGGGGCTGAGCTGCTCCGCATAACTGAAAATAAAATTATGTGGCTTCCATCTCTGTGGAATGTTTGTAATCATAAACAGACCAATCACATCTAATTAGTCAAGTTATGAGGGACTTCCTTCGATCCATTCCAGTATGTTTTAATTTTAATTCATAGGGATTATATTTGTGGTATTGTTTGTCCTATAGTTGCAAACAGAATTTTCATGGAGGCAAATATATACATGACAAAAATGATCTTTTGAAACCAGCATGCCAGCAAAGAGATTTTAAACACACCATTGCACGATGAATTTTAAGCGTCAGAGCTTTTTTTAACTTCAATTCTAACATTAAAATCTAATTTTCCGACAGTTCTTAAATTCCCACAGCTTTTCACGAGTTATAATTTACTTGGGTTAAATTACTAGGTATCAATTTCTCCTCTGATCACTTTCAGAGCTACTTCATAGACGAGAATCATAGAATCCCTACAGTGAAGGAGGCCATTCGGCCCATCAAGTCTGCACTGACCACAATCCCACCCAGATCCTATCTCCATAACCCCATGTATTTACTCTGCTAATCCCCCTGCCCTCAGGGGCAATTTAGCATGGCCAATCGACTTCCTTTCACATTTTTGGAGTGTGGGAGGAAACCGGAGCACCTGGAGGAAACCCACGAAGAGAGTGTGCAAACACCACACAGATGGAGACCCGAGGTCAGAATTGAACCCGGGTCCCCGGCGCTGTGAGGCAGCATTGCTAACCACTGTGCCACCGTGCCGTCGGATTTCCCGCATCCAATAGGAAAATCTGGCCAGAAAGTCAAAAACAATTGTAACTGATTTTCTCATTCACATTCAAACCAGCTCACAAATAGACAGCAGAAAGTCGGAAGAATTTTTCTAATGAGCTGACATTGAATTATTGATGATTATTTAAAAGACAGAGTTCAGTGAAGTGATTAGTATGAGCCATAAAAGTTTTAACAGGCCTTTTTATTTCATAAGCCTGGGTTTCTGGGGCCATGACCAGCTGGGCGTCCACAACTCCACGACAAGTTCACTTGCAATTGCGAGATATGAATATGGCAGACGGCAACAACTGGGAGACAAACGCTGAAGGTCGTGACCTCTGGAGGCTGCCCATTTGGAAGGGAATTGGAACAAGTGAGCAGAAATGAAAAGCTCAGCGGGCCGAGAAGAGGGCCCAGAGAAAGCAGAGACCAGTAGTATGTCTTCTCTACCCACTGTTTTCCTTTGCAGCAAATGGGCGAGACTGCTGTGCCAGAATGAGGCTCCTGAGCCACAGCAGGCATATTTAACATAGGCGTGACCATCACAGCACAAGCCATTGTCTTACAAGATGGAAGGCTGCCAAGATAGATTGGTCTAAGAGAGCAGTCTAAATTACCAGCTGGCAAAGTGGATGAACATGCGCACTGTGGTTGTGGCAAAAGTTGATTACTGTAGATTAGCAGCGCAATTAAAAAAAAAAAAATAGTTCAAGGGATGTTGGCTTCGCTGTTCATGCCAGCATTTATTGCCCATCCCATATAATCATCCATTGACTCCGTCTACACTTCCCGCTGCCTCGGGAAAGCCGAAGGCATAATCAAGGACCCCACGCGCCCCGGACATTCTCTCTCTTCCACCATCTTTCTATGATTTCTTTCTTCCGTCAGGAAAAAGATACAATAGACTGAGATCACGGACCAACTGACTCAAGAACAGCTTCATCCCTGCTGCCATCAGACTTTTGAATGGATCTACCATATATTAAGTTGTTCTTTCTCTACACCCTAGCTATGACTGTATTATATTCTGCACCCTCTCCTTTCCTTCTCCCCTATGTACTCGGTGAACAGTATATTTTGTCTTTATAAGCGTGGAAGAAACAATATTTTTCACTGTATCCCAATACATGTGACAATAATAAATCAAATCAAATCGAATCGATGACATTGACTATTTCAATATTAGCAAGATATGTGACACTATCAAATGGTATTATTATATAGTGAGTGGGTGCTAGACCTGTATGAGGCATATAGGTAACGTGTGACATTCCTTAAGATTCATTGAAAAATATACAATTCTAGAAGCCAGTCTTACAAATGTGACAGCTTTACTTTCATTAGACAGTCAAGTGTGGCAGGCCTGAGAGATATGGTCAAAGCTCATTGTAAAAGTGGCTTCAATTTCTGTTGAAGTCAGGTAATGAATTACTGCAGCTTCCCCGAGTCACGATTTGCATTGAACCTTTGCTGTCCTCTCAAACATGCCAATTCACTAGCACACAGCTAAAAACTAATGTCGTTTTAAAATTTGCTTCTTCACTTAGGTACTACAATGCAAGCTGCACACCACTTGTGGTAATTGCTCCCTCATTCTTTTTTGATCGATGAATGTATTCAACATTTTCTTTTAGCGCGCAGCAGCATTTTTAATGAAGCACCCACATTAAAAGAGATTCAGTAAAATTATTTGTTGATTGCTGTTGAGGAGAATGGAAATTACACCAGCATCAGGACATAAGCACAACTGGATTACAGCAAATGGATGATTATTGTAGAAGTTGTATATGTTTAAACGTGGATGACGGCAGTGCTTCAGACATGACAGGATTTTCATTCCCGCGGCCTGATTGCGCCAGTGGGATGTCAGGATGGCACGGTGGTTAGCACTGCTGCTTCACAGTGCCCGGGTTCGATTCCCGGCTTGGGTCACTGTCTGTGCGGAGTTTGCACGTTCTCCCCGTGTCTGCGCGGGTTTCCTCTGGGTGCTCCAGTTTCCTCCCACAATATGAAAGACATGCTGGTTAGGTGCATTGGCCATGCTAATTTCTCCCTCAGTGTACCCGAATAGGCGCCGGAGTGTGGCAACTAGAGGATTTTCACAGTAACTTCATTGCAGTGTTAATGTAAGCCTACTTGTGACTAATAAATAAACTTTAATGTAAGCAGCAAATGCCACCAGCAGGATCCAGAGGGAGACTTTGGAAGCGCCGGTGGATTGAGTGGCTCTTGCTAGGAGCCCCATCCGATTAAGGGAAGGGGTTCTTAGGTCTGCAGGGCCATAAGGAGACCTTTCATTAATGGGAAATCAGCAAGCCCACTATCATAGGTAGGTGCTGCTTAAGTAGGTGGGCGTGTGAGGGTGCCTCCAGATGGAAGGGCCCTCTGAAGCTTTGTCAACATTTAAAAATAAATGGCGGTCACAGCTCGTAAGCCAACACTGTGGCGGGGAGGATCCTGTGGCCACACCTACGGCCCTCTACTAATCATGACTGCTAGCCCGCCTGATCTGCTGACAGGAACCTTCCCCCATCCATCAGTTGGGCTTCACCCTCAACATGGGGAGGCCATCTGCCTTCTAGAAAATTCTAAGTGGCATTTGATGACTGTCGTCATTAGGCACTTTAAATGGTCACCCACCTCTGGCAGGCAGGTAGCACCATCCACCATTCTTACCCAATCACCCATGAAAATACATATTCTTTTATTCATTTGTGGAACATGGGTGTTGCTGGCTTGCCAACATTTATTGCCCATCCCTAGTTGCCTGAGGGCAGTTGAGAGTCAACCACATTGCTGTGGCTCTGGAGTCACATGCAGGCCAGTCCAGGTAAGGCAGATTTCCTTCCCGAAAGGACATTAGTCAACTGGATGGGTTTTTTTTGACCATCGACAATGCTTTCATGATTCTCAACTCCAGATACGTTTATTGAATTCAAATTCCACCATCTGCCATGGCAGGAGTTGTACCCAGGTTTCCAGAATATGTCAGAGAGTAGAATATGCTGGCAGAGACACGCCAACCAGTGGCATGAACTTGCTGGCATGCCCGCCTCCAGAGGGCACTTCCTCAACTCGACAAAATTTCAACCCTCGGAATGTCAATTGGCCATGCTGCCCTGCATCAAATTTATAGGAACGCCACTTAAAATCAAATGTAATTTTCCCAAGAAAAGGAATTGATACGGCAATTATTTGATCCCACAATTATGAAAATGGATGGAAAATGTTCATGCTGTCCTCATTTGCTGTCGTACTAAGCACTGCTGCAAAACAGGTTACTGTACAAAGGCAGAATCCTTGCTGTGAGAAGAGTTTCATAATCATAACTATGCGATTGGCACTACTGGATACTAAATTGGCTATCTCGCTCACAGAATGCTGAAAATGGAAAAGAAAAATCATATCGGAGCAGCAGAAGATGCAGCTTTTGTCTGCGGAGCTTAGTAAGGAACTGCCATTTAAACATAATTTAAGTCAATAGTACAAGATAGCTTTGTATGAAATGAAGTATTCAACACCTGGCTATGACATAATAGCTACACTTTGTAACTACGGCATGGTGGCATAGTGGTTAGTACTAGTGCTTCACAGCGCCAGGGACATGGGTTCGATTCCTGGCTTAGGTCACTGTCTGTGCAGAGTTTGCACATTCTCCCCGTGTCTGCGTGGGTTTCCTCTGGATGCTCCGGTTTCCTCCCACAGTCCGAAAGACGTGCTGGTTAGGTGCATTGGCCATGCTAAATTCTCCCTCAGTGTACCCGAATAGGTGCTGGAGTGTGGTGACTAGGGGGTTTTCGCAGTAACTTCATTGCAGTGTTAATGTAAACCTGTTTGTGACACTAATAAATAAACTTTAAATTACGATATTACAAATAAACAGTGGCAAATCTGGTTGGAATTAATAAAGCCAATTGTATGTTAAATTTAAATAAAAACATATCATTTTTGTCAAAGGTGGGGTGGGCGCAGTGGACAATTACAGCAAATGGCCACAATTGTGAGATAACCTCCTGGTGTATCAGAACCGGATGCATGGGAGATAATCAATCAGCTATCAGGAAAGCAAAATAATTGGACGGACATTAACAAACAATGGTGGCACAGTGGTTAGCACTGCTGCCTGACAGCGCCAGGGACCTGGGTTCAATTCCAGCCTTGGGTCACTGTCTTCTGAAGTTTGCACGTTCTCCCCGTGTCTGCGTGGGTTTCTTCTGGGTGCTCCAGATTCCTCCCACGCTCCAAAGATGTGCGGGTTTGGTTAATTGGCTACATTAAATTGCCCCTTGGTATCAGGGGGATTAGCAGGTGGGATTACAGGGATGGGGCCTGATGGGACAGCTATTGGTGCAGGCTCGGTGGGCTGAATGGCCTCCTTCTGTACTGTAGAAATTCTATGGTTCTGTAATTCTAAAAATTAAAATGCATACATTTTATTTTTTAATTATCAGGTCCAAAATGCAAAATGAGAAAATAAAACTTAAAATGTAAATCATCCTCTTAAAGGGACAAGTCACCTCAAATCTCAATAACTTTAAGTGGAGGGAAATGATAATTTTCTAGAATAAATCTAAATGTCTGTATTTTGAACTGAACTCGTTCTGAGTGCTTATATTTTTAACTTTGGTGCTGAAATGTCTGTTCAGTTTTCAGAGAAGTAAACAAAAGTACGACCAGTTCTGAGAATCAGATAGGATCATATTTTCCACAATAGGCTAATAAATTGCATCACAGGGAGAGAGAGACAATCCCAATTGTCTTTTCCACCTTCCAATGCCTCATTATGCCAGTTTCCATTGCTTAGAGCAGCAATAAACACAGTTGGAAATTTTTGATAAACTAACAGTAGGCAGAGCGACCTGGAGGCAACCGAGATAACTCGAAGCAAAAATTGCATTTGAACTAAGAATTCTCATTTGTGATTATTCAGATGAACTGATTTCCTTTATTGCAGCTTCAAGATATTGTCAGTAGCAGGTAAAGGTTATGCTGAGTTCAGTTATCTATCTCTTTGCAAACGAAATTGCCATTATATATTCAGACACTAAAGATAATAGAATGTGTCAAGTGCTGATTATGAACTCAATTGCAGATGCTTTGGCACGGCATTACTGTTTGAAACAAATATTCCTCGTTAGAAGGGAATTCATTACACCAGTAAAAAGGTCAGCTGAAATGGTGACAGACTTGATCAAGGATGCATCCCCTGCCTGACTTTTGCTCCAGCTTGAATATGGCAGTATCATCCCACTAGGGTCAAACATTCAACTATGTACATGAAGAATACTAAAGAATGAAGGGCTTCTAATATAGGGGAAATAATGTGGGTGGCATGGTGGCATAGTGGTTAGCACTATCAACTGTTAGGAAAACAGAAAAATCAGACATATTAACAAACAACAGTGGCACAGTGGTTAGCACTGCTGCCTCACAACGCCAGGGACCCAGGTTCAATTCCTGCTTGTTCAGTGTCTGTGCAGAGTCTGCACCTTCTCCCCGTGTCTGTGTGATTTTCCACCAGGTGATCTAGTTTCCTCCCACAGTTCGAAAGGCGTGCTGGTTAGATGCATTGGCCATTCTCCCTCAGTGTATCCAAGCAAGTGTGGCAACTGGGGAATTTTCACAGTAACTTCATTGCAGCGTCAATGTAAGCTTACTTGTGACACTAATAAGTAAACTAAAAAAAAGCACTAAAATAATTTCCACCGTTCCTGGAAAATTAGGATGACGAGGCAAAGAGCTTCTATTCGAAATAAATGTCAACATTTTATCGTTGGACCCAAAGACTAGACTAGAATTTCACTCTTGATATTCTCAGGCATGTAACGTACCATTTTAGCATAGCATTGTCGAAATGCACACCAGCAAAAATCACTAATGTTCTGGAAATTCCTTCATTTCTTAATATTGCTAAGTCAGTAAACAAAGCAACTGCGTTGTATATTACTACAATCGTGCACAATTCAAGTAAGCACACATTCACTGCAATTTAATATTCCTAACAAAATATTTGCACATAAATGATTAATGATGAGATTAAAACTGTGCCAGGTATATTTTCATTTAATGCACTCACATTTTGTAGTTGTGATTAAATTTGCAGCACCCAAGTTAATTTCAAGTTAATTTTGTACCATCCAATCACAGCCAGCTACATCATTTAGATCAATGGTTGTGGAGATCCTGAAAAATGTGTGAATATTTACCTAAAAACACAAGATGAAAATAAGACCAAGCTAGGCATTTTTTGATCAAAATGCTAAATGAGATGTCAGGGTTGATTGTGGGGAGATGCCGGCGGGCTCAAAATGCAGAGAGTTCGGAAAAGCATGATTCCCGCCGGCAGAGCATGTTTTCCAATTTTGAATTGAACTCGCCGGTGGATTGGCGCGGGAAAGGAAGCGAACCTAATTTGAATGCATCAGCACATATCATGAGCGAGCACTCGCGCGGAACATTGAGACCGGACCGAATATTCAGCTGGCGCCCGAGTTTACACAAGCGTGAACTGGCGCTGTCACCTCTGAGGGAGATATTGGAGGTCAGCACTCAGGCAGCCATTATTCTCGGGCAGTCCAATACACAAAGAGCACCAGGGAGAATGATAGGGATGCATACAGGTGCAGCTCGAGGCTGGGGGTGAGGGAAATTGGGATTGATTTTACCGGCAATTTTACCATTGGTGGATAGGGCGAGCTGGTAAAATCGCGGCCATGGTCCAGGGTTCCATTCTGGGATCCTCCCAGCCATCCATAACAACAACTAGGATCATAACACCTCCTGGCACTTTGACTCTTATGTGGCCATTATTTCCTGTTATCGGAGTTTCCTGATGGAGAATTCTCCCTTTGTGGAGAACTTGGAGGAAACTATGGTCCACAGAAAGGATACTGGGTGGGTTGGATATCTAACATGACATGTGGCCAACCGTGGTCAACTGCAAACCTAAACCTCAAGGGAGATGTGACCAGACCTTACTGAGGTGAGTAAATCATGTATGCAGGAGCTCCAACTCTTTAACTAGGTTATGTCAGGTATGTCCCAGAGCTAAGGCCTCACACTATGGCCTGAATTTTCAACATGGTGAATGCTGGGTGCCCATCATCCTGAGAGTCGGTGGGAAATGCGGCAGACAGGATTTCCCTCTGTAGTGGTTGGAAGTCCCGCGTAGGAGAGCTGTTGGCCAATCAGATTGGCTGACAGTTCTCTAGCCCCTCCAGGTACAGCACCGCAGTGGCTGGAAGAGGTACAACAGTGCCATGCTTGAGGTTAGGTCCCAAGACAGCATTTCAGCTAAGTATCATGGGCCCACGAGAGCGGAGGGTAGGAAATGCCCTGGGAGTCGGGCAATCGTAGAGCCGTGGTTTAGATTAAACTCCCTCCTGTCTGTAACAGTTAGCATCTGAACATAGATTTATGCAATGGTCTGACTAACTGCCACGCTGTATAGCCCTGAAGAAATATTCCGGATATAACATAGAATCATGGAATCCCTACAGTGGCAGAAGGCCATTTGGCCCATCAAGCCTGTACCGACAACTATCCCACATAAACCCTATCCCCGTAAACCCACAAATTTACTCTGCGAGTCCCCCGACACTAAGCATGACCAATCGCCTAACCTGCACATCTTTGGACATGCCACACTCCAATTGCTATTGCATTGCCCAGCTGCCCAGCCTCCCATCCATTGACTTCGCCTACACTTCCTGCTGCCTCGGAAAAGCATAATTAAGGACCCTGCGCACTCCGGACATACTCTCTTCCACTTCTTCCATCAGGAAAAAGATACAAAAGTCTGAAGTCACGTACCAACCGACTCAAGAACAGCTTCTTTCCTGCTGCTGCCAGACTTTTGAATGGACCTACCTCGCACTAAGTTGATCTTTCTTTACACCGTAGCTATGACTGGAACATTACATTCTGCACTCTCTCCTTTCCTTCTCCATGAACGGTATGCTTTGTATAACATGTAAGAAGCAATACTTTTCACTGTATACTAATACGTGTGACAATAAATCAAAATCAAATCAAAATAAAGCAATTTTAGTCAGAGCAGCCAATGTCGTTGGTAGTTCTTCCGATCTGGTAGCTGTTTCTTTGTTTTGTTCTTTGCGTTTTGCTGGCAATGCCAGCATTTCTTGACCATCTAAAAAGGTGATGGCGAGCCATCTTCTTGAAAGATTGCAGTGTCGTGAAGACTTTTCCACAGGGCCACTGGGGAGGGAGTACCAGGAGTTTAATCCAGTGAAACACAACTTTACTTTAGCAAATGCCAGAAACAAAAGCTGCAGTGTTCCTCATGCACCTTTCCATAATGCAGAGCAGGATGATTGAAAGAAGAGTTCCATGTCTTTTATACATCAGAAACATAACATGCATTCATAATTAATCTCCTGCCTCCAGTATTCTACCCAGAGTATTAAACTACGTGAAAATACCTATCTCACAGGCTGAGCAAATCCATTTTTGATGGCACTAATCGTTAAGCTGTTGTTTGGGACAGACCTCCTTCACGTTCAATTAATACACAGCAGGGAGCTGCATACACATGCCTATCTGCTTCTACTGTACTGGCAATACATTTAGAGCGCATTCTGATTCACTGGGAAAGGCTTGGGTCTTGCTCAACTTTTAAATAGTGCCATACGCTCCCAACGCTCAGAGTATTTGGACACCTAGTGAATCAATCTGTTCTGTCTTTAACACTGATTATAGTGCCTCAGGATGTCAAAAGAGATTAAGGTGATCTTAATCTTTACAAATAACCTTTCATAATCCAACCAATAGGGATGGGCTATCTACTAAAGAAAAACAAAGAATTTTTTTTTAAAAGGTCACACCAAATACCAGAACTCAAACAGTCTTGGTGTATTGTTTTTAATTATTTCATGGGATGTGGGTGTTGCTGGCAAGGCCAACAGTTGTTACCAATCCCTTATTGCCCTCGAACTGAGTGGCATTTTAAGAGTCAACTACATTGCTGTGGATCTGGAGTCACATAGAATCATAGAATCCCTACAGTGCAGAATGAGGCCATTTGGCCCATCCTGCCTGCACTGACAACAATCCCACCCAGCCCTATCATGTAGGCCAGACCAGGTAAGGACGGCAGATTTCCTTTCCTAATGGACCAGATGGGTTTTTATAACAATCGACAATGGTTTCATGGTCATCATTAAACTTTTAATGCCAGACTTTTTTTATTGAATTCAAATTTCAACATTTGCCATGGTGAGAATCAAACCTGGGTCCCCAGAACAGATGCTGGGTTTCTGGATTACTAGTCCAGTGACAATACCACCATGCTACCACCTCCCTGTGTGGAGAAAATTTACACTCTGCATGGAGAGATGTGCACTGCATGATAGCCAATCCGTTACACTACTACAAAGCAACTGTGGAATATATGTGTGCCTCGCCTGTAACTTGAGGTCATCCAAAACTCTGTTCCCAGTGTCTCACTTACACCAGACCCTGTTCACCTATCATAGCTGTGTCTAATAACCTACTGTCTTCTGATTAAGTGACACATTTAAAATTCTCATCCTCGTTTTCAAATCCCTCACCTCTCCTTAACTCTGTAATCTCCTTCAGCTCCCACAACCCTCCAAGGTATTTGTGTTTCTCTGAGTCCGGCCTCTTGAGCACCCCCAGTTAGCGGCTGTGTCTTCAGCTGCCAGACTCTAGGCTCTGAAGCTCCCTCCCACTTCACTGCCTCCCTACTTCTCTTTTCTTCCTTATGAAAACACCATTTTTAAGCGAGCCTTTGGTCATCTGCCTTACTATCTCCTTGGCAGAATTTTATGTTCCTCACCAGCAGGGGAGCCACAAACTTCCTCATGTGGCTTTTTCATCAGGTTGCCACCCACCCTGCCCTGTCTGCAATTTTACAGTTATATGGACGAGGCTTAGGCCCACAACCCCCTCACTGTTTCCCCTCCCCCAACCTCTTGCCCCACTTGAGGCCCTGAAGTGACCAATTAATGACCACTTAAATGCCATTTCCTACCCAGCCTCAATATCAGGTTGACTGGAGGAAGTCAGGGACAGAGTGGAAGCTAAAATTATCACCTTGCCCATGTTTTGGGTGAGAAGGGAGTGAGGCGTCCCCCTTAGCAGCTTCCTATCAACATTGAGCACAACCTTCCAAAATGATTTGCCCCTGTCGATGCTCCTGCCACCCTGGCCTCTCCATCAACAACCCCACAAATTCCTGCCTAATTTCCCAGCCTTCACTAACACCCCCACCCCTCTCCGGAGGCTCCTAAAACTTACCTCATCCTGGACTCCGGGTCTGCTTGTAGTACCAGCCCTGTCCAGTGCCCCTCAAGCTCTAATATCACTTGCCTCCCTTTAACAGAGAAGGATGTCTAAGTTCCCTTGTGAACCATGGCTAATTACCAATGTTGGGTTTGCCCTGCTCAATATAGCTATTGAACAATGTTAAGCCAAAATAATAACATAGCAGATATATTCAAACTATGTTTCTACAACTCTTGGGGTTAAAGGGATCAAGGGAAAGAGGGGGGAAATCAGGGTACTGAATTTGATGATCAGCCATGATCATAATGAACGGCAGAGAAGCCTCAAAGGGCCCAACGGCCTACTCCTGCTTCTAGTTTCTCTGTTGCAATTACCCTTTTTTGTATCTTGTAAGTGATAAACCACTTCACACTATTAATCTCAACAACACTTCTTCATTCAGTAACAAAATAGTTACTGCACAATGTGAATAGGACTGTGGTACATGGTCAAACACTTCAATTTTACAGTCGTATGATGCTATCTGATTGCCAACACTTCAGAAGGTACCAGCCAGAATTTTACCGCCCCGTCCATCACGGGAATTGGAGCAGGCGAGGGGTGGACCAGGGAAAGATCCATTGACCTTGGACGGGATTTTATGGTTTTGGGATGAGCGAGGTTGTACAATCCTGCCCACCCTGTCTGGGGAATGAAGCGCACAGGGGCGGCACGCTGGCACGATGGTTAGCACTGCTACTTCACAGCACCAGGGACCTGGGTTCAATTCCCAGCTTGGGTCACTGTCTGAGCAGAGTCTGCACGTTCTCCCCATGTCTGCGTGGGTTTCCTCCGGGTGCTCCGGTTTCCTCCCATAGTCTGAAAGACGTGCTGGTTAGGTGCATTGGCCATGCTAAATTCTCCGTCAGTGTACCCAAACAGGCGCCGGAGTGTGGCAACTAGGGGATTTTCACAGTAACTTCATTGCAGTGTTAATGTAAGCCTACTTGTGACACTAATAATAAACTTAGCTTAACATTGTTCAATAGCTATATTGAGCAGGGCAAACCCAACATTGGTAATTAGCCACGGTTCACAAGGGAACTTAGACATCCTTCTCTGTTAAAGAGAGGTAAGTGATATTAGAGCTTGAGGGGCATTACTCTGCATGGCATGGGGAAAGGCAAGGAGGCTAGCATTCATGAACAACCACACCTGGTACAGGGATTGAACCCACATCTTCTGCCCTCACTCAGTCCATATCCCTCTATTCCCTCCCTATTCATGCACCCATCCAGATGCTTCTTAAATGTTGCTAATATGCCTAAAGAATTTTATTTAATAATTCTCCTGTGAAATGTCTTTGGATGTCTCACTAAGTTAAAAAAGTGATAAAAAGGCAAGATGCCGTTGCTCAAAGTAGGTTACGACAGATGGAAATGGAACAACATGAAATGTTGGGAACTGAGGAATCCATTGGACTTCACTGCTGCTGCCTGTTTCATGTTCAAACTGGTTTTCATTTTACACTGACTCCAAGGATTTCCAAATTTCTATTTTGGGTGCGTGCCCTTAATCGGAACTCTTTTTTATTATAATCATATGTCGTTCCAATGGACCACCATGCCAAGAATGCTTCCCTTTATTACAGCTGCAAAGGATTGGGAGTTGCGGATGATGAAGGGAAGTGGGAGGAGTGGAAGGTGGATGTGAAAGAACTGAACATTTTCTGATTCCCACATTTCTGAGCTCTTCAATTTTCTGCTTTACCTCATAACAAAACAAACCTACTCAATGGATAATCAGTTTATCAGGAACACAAGAAGAAACGTCTGAGAACAAAAACACAACAATTGCAATTCAAACTTAGGAAGCGTTTTTAACTAGGAACTCTGCAAAAAAGTAAAACAATTGCTGTCACATTTTCACAGCTAGTTAATATAGAGAGCTCAGGCAACCAGGGTGGTGGAGGCGGGACGTCTCACATCCTTTACACAGTACTTGGATGAGTACTTGGCACGCCACAACATTCAAGGCTATGGGCCAAGTGCTGGCAAGTGGGATTAGGTGGGCAGGTCAAGGCATTTCATGTGTCGGTACAGACTCGATGGGCTGAAGGGCCTTTTCTGTACCGCAGTATTCTGTGATTCTGAGACTCTAAACTTGAAGCTAATAAACTTCCAGATGTAGATCCGATGATATAATGTCACTTCCAGTAAATTCTTCGATAGATACCTTATGAAACAATTTTAAACTTAGCACATCTCAGCTGGAACTCCCCACTTTGAGAGGGTTGAAGCACAGCAGCCTTCCAGGAAAAGTTTTCTCCTTTTGGTCTACAGCAAAGTTGCAGTCTTTGGTTTCTTACCAGCATCACCGCAAGTAACACATGGCAGTCTCAACAAAATAAAAACATCAGGAGAAGTGATATACAGGACCACCAAGCAAGATACATGGAAAAATGAAAGATGAGTTCAACATACATAGTCGTTCACACATCACCCACTTTTAATCAACTTATTTCCATCTTCTATAGAACGATGCCTGGCTTTTGCAATGCGTTAACTTGGATTTATTTATTTATTACTATCTCAAGTAGGCTTACATTAATACTGCAATGAAGTTACTGTGTAAATCCCATAGTCGTCACACTCCGGCACCTGTTCAGGTACACTGAGGGAGAATTTAGCAAGGCCGATGCACCTAACCAGCACGTCTTTCGAACCCACACAGACACGGGGAGAACATGCAGACTTGGCACAAACAGTAACCCAAGCTGGGAATCAAACCCGGGTCCCTGGTGCTGTGAGGCAGCAGTGCTAACCACTGTGCCACCATGCTTGTTTGTAATCAGAATATGCTGACATACTGCATTTATCATTAGGTAAATACAACAGCTGTAAAGGTTTGAAACCCAGGAAACCTGATTTTGGTGTTTAGAATCATTTTGAACAAATATTTTAAGCCAAATAGGAGTAGCTAAGTTGCTTTCTTATTGCATTATATGAAGTTTCATTTCTTCATCATATTTTATGGGTGGCAATTTGGCTTTGCAACCAAAAGCGTCTCAGTGAACATATGTGGAAGTGTCAGACAACAAGCCTGCCACATAATTCTTCTGGACTGGTGCCTATAGTGATATTTTTAGAATGATAGCATAGTGAAGATGATTTCCTAAGTAAACGATAGCCTTCGAAAATTGGATGACACTTTGTAAAGCAAAACTAGGTGCCAGATGAATGATTAAGTGGCCACAAAACAGGCTTCCCTGTAGCCAGGGAGTCACCTAATAATGGTGGGATGCATCTGGAGTGGTGCTTAATTCTTCACAATTGCTTTTCTGTTGGATGCCATGGTCTTTGAAGTTCTTAACACCCATGACGAACAGCTTCTGAGCAATTAGCCGGCTCTATGTGGGCGTTACAGAGTATCACGAAGAACAAAAGACTGTGAAAGAGATGCATTGTAGAGTCTGCGAATACATCTGTTAATATCATTTGCCACCTCAGGGGTCGACGGCAAAACTTTCACCGGCTTGGAATAGATCTCGGAAGCAAGCTTCCTGACTTCAATTATATGTTGTTTTATCCTTGAATTAGGCGATGTTATAAATTTGATCAGTGGATCGTCATTTTTAAAAAGCAGCCTTCATCAAGGCAGTCAAGGAACAAGCTGATTCATGGAAATGGACTAGTAGATAAATTGAAATGGTGATCCTCATAACTTCATATTTGTACTACCAACGTATACATTTATCATGAAGGTGAAGCCTTTTACAACAACAGAAACAGAAAATGTTGGAGAAACTCACCAGGTCTGACAGCATCTGTGGAGAGGGAATACAGCCAATGTTTTTTTTTATTCATTCATGGGGCATGAGTTTCACTGGCTGGCCAGCATTTATTGCCCATTCCTGGTTGCCCGAGGGTAGTTGAGATTCAACCACATTACTATGGCTCTGGAGTCATATGTAAGCCAGACTGGGTAAGGATGGCAGATTTCTTTCCCTAAAGGACATTAGTGAACCAGATGGATTTTTCCAACAATGGTTTGTTGGTCATCGGTAGATTCTTAATTCCAGATATTTTTTACTGAATTCAAATTCCACCACCTCCCGTGGTGGGATTTGAATCCAGGTCCCCAGAACATCAGTCGGGTTTCTGGATTAATAGTCCAGCGATAATAACACCAGGCCATCATCTCCCCTTAAAGTCAGCATGATCCTTTGTCAGAGCTGGTCAGAGAGAAAAGCAATACTTCTTCAGGAAGGCATTCCTGGAAGAGAAGTGGGAATGAGCCACTAAAGTAAAGGCAAAATACTGCGGACACTGGAATCCAAAACAAAAACAGACAATGCTGGAAAATTTCAGCAGGTCTGACAGCATCTGTGGAGAGAGAATAGAGCCAACGTTTCGAGCCTGGATGACCCTTTGTCAGGGTTGTTGTCAGAACGCACTGAGCATACTGCGGCACGGTAGCACAGTGGTTAGCACTACTGCTTCACAGCTCCAGGGACCTGGGTTCGATTCCTGGCTTGGGTCACTGTCTGTGTGGAGTTTGCACATTCTCCTCGTGTCTGCGTGGGTTTCCTCCGGGTGCTCCGGTTTCCTCCCACCGTCCAAAGATGTGCAGGTTAGGTTGATTGGCCATGCTAAAATTGCCCCTTCGAGTCCTGAGATGTCTAGGTTAGAGGGATTAGTGGGTGGGGTATGGGGATAGGGCCTGGGTGAGATTGTGGTCGGTGCAGACTCGATGGGCCGAAGGGCCTCTTTCTGCACTGTAGGGTATCTATCTATCATACTCAAGAATTAGTCATTACTGACTAATCAACAGCCCTCAAATAAAACCAGCTCCGACGAAGGGTCATCCAGACTTGAAACATGAGGTGAGACCTTTTGATGGACACATAAGTGCCAAAATCATACAGTGAATGCAGTTTCTATACTGCAACAAAACATCCTAGGCATGGTTTTACCTGGCAGTTAAGCTTCTTCTCACAGAAAGTCCAGACGAATCATCTGTCATTATCTATTAACGTTTCATTTTGTTCTTCAGTAAATCCCAAATGATCAAAGGTAAGATGGTGTTAGCAGAGGAAAGAAAATAACTTTCAGAAAACCCGACTACAACATCTGTGCTTTCTATATAATACAAACATTCAGCCTATCGGGAGAGAAAGTTAGAATACATTCCTTTGAAAGCTTTGCGTAATAACATCTGTTTCTGCGAAAAACATTGAAACGCACTGAGCAAACGCAACTGGTTCTCATTACTGACTAGTCAACAGCCCTCAAAATAAAACCAGGGTACGTTTGCACATATACGTAGATGCAAAACCCATAATGCCAAAATATAGAGTGCACAAATTCTTGAGAGATCATTTCATTGAGGAATCATAGAAACCCTGCAGTGCGGAAGGAAGCCATTTGGCCCATCGAGTCTGCACTGACCACAATCCCACCCAGTCCCTATCCCCGTAGCCCCATGCATTTACCCTACTAGTCCCCCTGACACGAAGTGGCAATTTAGCATAGCCAATCAATCTGACCTGCATGTCTTTGGACTGTGGGAGGAAACGCACGCAGACACGGGGAGAACGTGCAAACTCCACACAGACCGTGACCCAAACCGGGTCCCTGGCGCTATGAGGCAGCTTATCTCGATAACTCAGGTTATTTCGAACCCTGCTCTGAATCCAGAACCCAGCGATACTATTACAACCTTGAAATCAGTGCAGAGCCAAATCCTACTTTTAGATTATCTGTAGCTATAAACCTTTCATCGCCATCACCAGAGTAGGTTGAATTAAATGAAACACATTCTCTTCGGAGATTTCAAAACATCTCTCAACACTTACACTGCCCACTGTTGCTGAGGGAAGCTGTCTATATCAGGAAATTAATGTTGGCCATTTACCATGCCCATAACTGTGAATAGGTAATATCAAGTCCCATTACCAAGGAGTTCAATAACTAGGATTTCTGGAAAGATGAGACCATAAGACCATAAGACATAGGAGCGGAAGTAAGGCCATTCGGCCCATCGAGTCCACTCCACCATTCAATCATGGTTGATTTCAACTCCATTTACCCGCTCTCTCCCCATAGCCCTTAATTCCTCGAGAAATCAAGAATTTATCAATTTCTGTCTTGAAGACGCTCAACGTCTCGGCCTCCACAGCCCTCTGTGGCAATGAATTCCACAGACCCACCACTCTCTGGCTGAAGAAATTTCTCCTCATCTCTGTTCTAAAGTGACTCCCTTTTATTCTAAGGCTGTGCCCCCGCGTCCTAGTCTCCCCTGTTAATGGAAACAACTTCCCTACGTCCATCCTATCTAAGCCGTTCATTATCTTGTAAGTTTCTATCAGATCTCCCCTCAACCTCCTAAACTCCAATGAATATAATCCCACGATCCTCAGACGTTCATCGTATGTCAGGCCTACCATTCCTGGGATCATCCGTGTGAATCTCCGCTGGACCCGCTCCAGTGCCAGTATGTCCTTCCTGAGGTGTGGGGCCCAAAATTGCTCACAGTACTCCAAATGGGGCCTAACCAGTGCTTTATAAAGCCTCAGAAGTACATCCCTGCTTTTGTATTCCAAGCCTCTTGAGATAAATGACAACATTACATTTGCTTTCCTAATTACGGACTCAACCTGCAAGTTTACCTTTAGAGAATCCTGGACTAGGACTCCCAATGAGAGGAGATTTGAGAGGATGTTCTTGACACAGAGGGTGCAGGGACTTGGAACTCACTGCCTGAAAGGATGGCAGAGGTAGAGACTCCCATTGCAATAAAAAAAAACCTTTGAATGGTTATTTGAGGTGCCCCTCGGGGCTATGAACCAAGAACTGAAAGATTGGATTAGTCCGGACAGCTCTTACCCACTGCATTGGGCTAATGGTCTCTTTCTGAACCCTGTAATCCTCTTACGTGTCTACATTTCTTTGTTAATGCAAAAAGGATTGCTTGTACGGCAAATTGAGTCAGGAAGAGTGAGTAGTTTGCATCTTGTGGCTGTAGCACTGAAGAGATGTGCTCCAGAACTAACCAAGTCCTTGGCTCAACTGTTCCAATACGACTGCAACATGGGCAGCACGGTGGCACTGCTGCCTCACTGCACCAGGGACCTGGGTTCAATTCCTGGCTTAGGTCACTGTCTATGCAGAGTTTGCACATTCTCCCCGTGTCTGCTTAGGTTTCCTCTGGGTGCTCCAGTTTCCTCTGAAAGATGTGCTGGTTAGGTGCATTGGCCATGCTAAATTCTCCCTCAGTGTACCCGAACAGGCACCGGAGTGTGGCGACTAGGGGATTTTCACAGCAACTTCACTGCAGTGTTAATGTAAGCCTACTTGTGACTAATAAATTAACTTTAACTCTTCAATGTGGAAAATACAAAAGCAAAACACTGTGGCTTCTGTTTATCTGAAATTTTTTTTAAAGTGCTGATGAAAATTCTGATGAAAGGTCATTTGATCTGAAATGTTAGATTGGGTTCCCTCTCCACAGATGCTGCCTGACCTACTGAGTGTTTCGAGTACTTTTTGTGTTTATTTTGTACACTGGAAAATTGCCGGGGTCTGTCGGTCTACAAACAACAGGACATATCCAATCTGGCCAATTATCCCCATCCTTCCCCTCCCCAGTCATTCTACTCTCAATCATCAGTAAACTGATGGAGGTAATCGTCAACAAAGGGGCTCTTATTCAGCAATAACCTGCTCACTGATGCTCTGTTTGGGTTTTTGCCGAGGCCACTTGGCTCCAGACTTGATTCCATGCTTCGTCCAAAGGAGCTAAACTCAATAGATGAGGTGAGAGTGACTGCCCTTGACATCAAGGCGGCATCAGACTGAATGTAGCATCAAAAACCCTGGGAGGCATGGTGACACAGTGTTTAGCACTGCCGCCACATGGTGCCAGGGACCCGGGTTCAATTCCTGTCTTGGGTCACTGTGCGGAGTCTGCACGTTCTCCCCGTCTCTGCATGGGGTTTCCTCCAGGCACTCCGGTTTCCTCACACAGTCCAAAGGATGTGCTAGTTAGGTGCATTGGCCATGCTAAATTTTCCCTCACTGTACCCGAACAGACACTGAGTGTGGCAGCTATTAATGTAAGCCTATTAATGTAAGCCTACTTGTGACACTAATCAATAAACTTTAAAACAAAATTAAAGTCAATGGGAATGATTGGAGTCCACAAAAGGAAGATGGTTGTGGTTGTTGGAGATCAATCATCTCAGTGTCTTCAGACCTGCACTGTGGGTGGTGTTTTGACATTCACAAAGCACTGTTGGTGTACCTGCACCACACAGATTGCAGCAATCCAAGAAGGAGGCTCACCACCGAAAAATGAAAAACAAATCCCTTGTCAAAAGTGCTTGCTCCAGATTGTGCTAATTTGAATTAACTTCAGCAGATTGGGAAGAGGAAGCTGATGAACATCAACGCAGAAATCAATGCCTGAAACAAGATGGAGGAGGCATTAAAGATGAGCCAACATGACCTAGCTCTGCACCTGGGTCTTCCTAACTGGACTGCTGTCAACTTAGGGACAGCACGAATGCCTGTTTCTCCAGCATTTTCTGTTTTTGTTTCAGATTCCAGCATCCGCAGTATTTTGCCTTTATTTTGGTTCAGTAAAATGGTGGCCGAAGTTCTCCCACCATTCACGTCAGCGGGATTCTCTGGTCCTATCAGCGCTGCATCCCCCACCGTGTGTTCCCCGGTAGCATGGGGTGGCTTCAATGGGAATTCTCATTGAGAGCAGCAGGACGAGAGGATCTCTCTGCCAGCGAACAGTGCGCCACCTCCTGCTGCTGAGGGGAGGCCAGAGAATCTCACCACATATGTTCTGTAATATAACTGTTAATGGCCTGGACTTTATAGTCAGTAACAAAGGAACAGTGCTCACTACTGGCCTTGGTAAAGCTGCCCACAAAAAACTTCACAGGCTCCAGAGCCTAGATTTCCTTTATTCCCATGTGCTTCTGAATTTGGCATCAGAATAGTGCAGGCAGCAAGAAGGTTGATCAGCCAATTGGACTGCAGACTTCTCACAGGCAGGAAGTTAAAAACAGAGTCGATAATTCACATTTTAATCGCTGCACGGGAAGTGGAATAAAGAGGGCAACATGATTGTGTCTGTGAAAGACTGCAACAGTGGAGGAGCTGGGGACCAGTGACAGAAACCTCTGATTTCCATGTTTAACTGCGCAGGTGCCTGAAGTTGTTCAGGGTTCTGCACAGTAATGATGGCAATTGTTGGCAATTTCACCATCATTCCAGCTGCAATTTTAGAAAGTGTGTTTCAGCTAAAGTTAATGAAGCTGCATACAGGCACTGGGTTGGTTGGCTCACTTAGTGATTCGGGTACATTTTAAACTTCATGGCCAGGATTCTCCCAGCCTGCTGCGTTGCTCGGGTAGCGCATCGGGCTGGGAGACACCAGCAGGGGCCTGTTGTAGGACACTCGACCAGCATCTGGCCAATTGTGAGTCTCCCAGGCCCTTTCTTTTCCACATCGTCATTTCCATATCATTAGTGAGCCTCCAGGCCCGCTAGTGTCTCCTCCCCCGCCGGGAGAGGTTCCCACCAGCAGAAGAGGCCAGACCATCCTTGCGCCCCGAGACCCACTGGACTCTGGCAACTCAGAGCGAGACTTCTCCAACCTCATCATTGAAGAGTCATCACAGCTGTCACCCGCACCCAGCACTAGCGTAGATACTCACAGCTCAGTGGGTTCACTGGGTAGACAGGCTTCTGGGTCACTCGCTGGTGAGCACCAAACAGCTGAAGATCCACAGAAGGAAGCAGCAGGGATGTCCCAGGGAATCAGCGCTCAGAAGGATGCGGGAGGACAGGACTCTGCTGGGCCCCCTGCCGATGATGTGCCCCTGGACCTTGTCATCCCACAACTACTGGACCTGCGAAGGCCGAGTCGCGAGTATCAGGAGGGAATGACAGCACCCTACCTCAGAGTGCAAGGTCGATTGGAGGAGTCCATCACCTTCTATCTGAGGAGATGGTGTCGTCACTGCAGCGCATCAAGGCCAACACTGCGAGGATGGCGTCTGCAGTGGAGACCTTGGAGCAGGACAAGCACTTCATGTCAGCGGGTATCTGCACTCTGGCTCAGCTCATGACCTCCATGTCTGAGTGTGTGACCTCCTTGGTGCTGGGCTTCGACTGCATGGTGCAGGCAATGGTGGGAATCTACGAGTGTCAGCGCCAGAGGATGGTGGCACTTCTGGAACTCACTCCAGCTGCCCCTCTGTCCCATGGAGGAGCACAGGGGCCCTTGGGAACCCAAAGAGACGAGGATAGTGGGAAGATTAAGAAACTGTAGGCACTTAGTGGGCACAGTGAATGTAGGCACTAGTGTGGATAGGTTATCATTGTAGTGAATGCTTGGCATTAAAATTCACTGTTCATCCACAAAGCCTCCACCCTGTCTGTTCATGCCAGCAAGCTTGGGAGAACCATCATGTTCACCCAGCGCCTCATCCCTGTGGAGTGTGAGAAAGCAGTGCTATGTCCTTCCCACCCTCTTGCCATATGGAGGAATCCAGGAAGGAGGACATAGGAAGTGTTGCCTGCACACCAGCCTTCACAGCCCCTTATAAGTTTAAGTTTATTTATTAGTGTCGCAAGTTGACTGAGATTAACAATGCAATGAAGTTACTGTGAAAATCCGCTAGTCGCCACACTCCGGTGCCTGTTCGGGTACATCGAGGGAGAATTTAGCATGGCCAATGCACCTAACCAGCACGTCTTTTGGAGTGTGGGAGGAAACCGGAGCACCCGGAGGAAACCCATGTGGACGGCGGGGGAGAACGTGCAAACTCCACACAGACAATGACCCAAGCCGGGAATCGAATCTGGGTCCCTTGCATCTGTGAGGCAGCCGTGCTAACCACTGTGCCACCATATTGCTCCTCTGCTAATGTATTCAAATTAGCTTCCTGGGATCCCACGCCATGTTTTCCGCTACTCCACTAGCGAGGTGCCGGGAAGATTAGAACTCAGAAACTCACCGGCATGAATCATTCTTTCCGGATTTTGAGCGTGGCCATCATTCCCACAGACGGGGAGTGCGGGCTCAGAATCGCCCCCATCATTGTAACAGTGGGAATGTGTAATTTCCACAATTGCCAATGAATGTGATTTAAAGAGCAAAAATGAGAATGGGGAGGGCAAAGGTTCATGATCAAGTTGATGCAATGGAATTGGAGAGTGATAACGTTGCATTTCCTTTCATTTTCACCCTCTGGGTGGCTGATGAGAATTCTTAAGTAACTTTATAGGAGTGAAATGATGTTGTGATGAATTTAGACTACGATCATCAATCATTTTCCTTTATGCTAAATTTGGCTTTGATATAAAAAGGAAACTGAAGGGTCAAATAGGGGCATGAATTGCCACGTTCCAATTGGAAGCATTCCATGTTCCCTCTACTTGCCTCTGGCAATCTTTACATATGTGTAAGTCTGCTGAGTTATTTCTGGCATCTTGCAGTGAGGTGCTGCATACAAATGCTTGGCTCTATATTTATCCTTTGCCCAGAAATGGCCAGACTGCTGTCTATATCCCACTGTTAGTGCTCTGCTTAATTGGATTAATCCGAATGATCTCTTCATAGAAAGAAAAACTGATTATAAAACTTCTGAACCACTTTCCTTAGGTTAGAAATGAAATGTAGTGTATATATATTTTTTAATTCCAGCTTTTATTTTCATTTAACATGTCCATATTGCAAGGGCCCAGTAACATGTTCCTAATCTTCTGCCAATATCACTGTGTGTAACCAGAACCCAGAAAATATACATGAAAGCAGGCTCGCCCTTTGATTCTCCCCAATTCCTCTGGGAAGGATTTTTCTTTTATTGTTTAATTTGAGAGAGGCAGCAAATCACCCAGAAAGGTTTGTTTCTGTTGCCTCTCCATGGGCCTCAGCGCATACCAGCCTGATCTTGGAATGTCACAACCTCCTGTCCATCAGTGGTAACTTTCAAACATTGATCCCCTTGTCAACAGCACTGCTAATCTTGATTTATTTTTACACGCCTGGCTTGGTTTTGTCTGCTGTTCCCCATTGTATTCATTGTGTTTTCTCTTGAAGGGGGAATATATGACAACAGTCAGCAGATGCAGCAATATATCAGACATCGATTCTCATTCCTCCAGCTGCAACCACAGAACTACAATACCAGTGGAAAGAGAAAGATTGGATTTCACCCTCCATAATCACCAATAGTTCATATTCATATGGCACCATTAACATAATGAAACACACCAAGGCGTTTCACAATATGACATGATGGCAAAGGGGTTAACGCCAGGGACCCGGGTTCGATTCCCGGCTTGGGCCACCGTCTGTGCGGAGTCTGCACATTCTCCCCGTGTCTGCGTAGGTTAGAAATGTAGAAACATAGAAACCAGAAGCAGGAGGAGGACATTCAGCCCTTCGAGCCTGCTCCGCCATTCATTTTGATCATTGAATTCAATATCCTGATCCCTAGGTTTCCTCCAGATGCTCCGGTTTCCTCCCACGGTCCGAAGATGTGCAGGTTAGGTGTATTGGCCATGCTAAATTCTCCCTCAGTGTACCCGAATAGGCGCCGGAGTGCGGCGACTAGGGGATTTTCACAGTAACTTCATTGCAGTGTTAATGTAAGTGTACTTGTGACACAATAAATAAACTTTAAACACAAGAGCCTTAACATAAAACATAACATGACACCAAGCCGCATAAGAAGGCATTAAGTCAGACGGCTAAAGTTTTGGTCCTTTAATCAGTGTCTTAAAGGATGAAAGGCCAATAGAGGGGTGTATGGAGGGAATTCCAGAGTTTGGAGCTGGGCAACTGCAGTCACAGCCACCAGTGATGGAGGAATTAAAGTTGCCAATTCTCAAGAGGCCAGTATTAGATGAGTGCAGATATCTCGGAGGGTTGTGGGGCTGGAGGAGAATACAGAGTTAGGGGTGGATAAGGTCACAGAGGGATTGAAATTATTTATTGGGCGACAGAGTGGTTAGCCCTGCTGCCTCACAGCGCCAGGGATCCGGGTTCGATTCCGGTCTTGGGTGACTGTGTGGATTTTGCACATTCTCCCCTTGTCTGCGTGGGTTTCCTCTGGGTGCTCCGGTTTCTGTAAGGGAAATTGTATTAGATATTGTATGAGCTAGGTATGAAAGTCAGATTCACAGGTTTTAGTGAAATAATAAAGCAGATTTAGATAAGTAGTGAAAATGGGTATATAACCTAAAGTAACTTCGTGTGACCTAATATAATCAAGTGTAGTCGATATGATCAAAGTGGAGGAACTAGAGAAGTAATATAGCAATCACTAATTAAGGAAAGCAGACAATAGTCACTTAAGAAAACAAGGAAGACTGCTCGGTGGTTCAACTTAATAGTGGACCATAAATCAGCAGGGGGGATGTCTTTTCTTCTAAACACATTCGCCTTAGCTTACAAAACCACGATTATTGTACAAACAGAAAAGTTCAGATAAGAGCAAGAGTTATAACCACCATGGTTTAAGAGACAACGAGATATAACAGGGAGCGACCGATTGCAAAGAAAACAGATAAAGGGTCAACTAAAAATAATGGTGGCCAAAGAAAGATAGGGCTGTAGGGTAAGATAACAACCAAGGACAGGCTGTAAAAGGGAGAGGAGGATCTTGAAATATGAGGCTGAAATGTACATAAAAGACTGTAAGCCCAAGGGCTCTTTGGAGTGTTCCGGACGCTCCCGGCTTTGTCTCTTGTGCTGAGAAATAAAGTCTATTGCTTGAAAGATCGCTGCTCAGACTCTCTGTTTTAAACCGATGTGAACGAATTGTCGTCCTGGGGAACCACGACAAAATTGGCGCTGCTTAGCAGGGTTGGTGAGAGATCGCCCAGAAAAGCATCTGGAAGGAGTGGCGGAGACGGTGGTCCAACCGGAACCGAGAGGTCCCCAGCCGGCCTTCTGTCAACAAGGTAAGCAGACTTGCATGCATGTAAATCCTTGTTGTCAGAAAGGGGTTTTCTCGAGGCCCGGTGCGCCCGGCTCTCTGCTGGTCCTGGATCTCCCCAACCCAAAAAGATATCCTGCACAGGTAAAACCAAATTGTGTAAAAATTTTTGAGAGACTGAGTCTGATCTGAAGAGCAGAATTTTTGCATGCAAAAGCGCGCTGCGAATACTGTATTGTCTGTGAATGGGTAAAAAGTGAGACGGGAAAAAGGCCGAAAGCTAAAGTAATGCAATTAGGTTAAGTCAAGCGGTTTGGAGCGGGTTTTTCAGGTCACGACTTGCCCAGAAGAGAGTAAGTGTGGGAAAATCTGCCAGTCCAAACCTACCCAGGACCTCGGGTAAGGGACGTCAACCGAGAGGGAGAGAGATCAGTGAGAGATCGCTCTCTGACCTAATACAGTAGCCAAAAGCACAGGAGTGGATTTTAACCACAGGAAAGGGGAGTAGCAGCTAGAATAGAGGAAGTAAAAGACCAATTTGAACAAACTGGTCTGAGAAAACAGCGTGAAGGACAGAAATAAGAGAGAGAGTCAGAATATAGGTAGGGTAATAACTAACAACTTGAAAAATTACCCTGACAAAATTGCCTGGTGGCAAGATTGAGAATAACTAATCTTTGAATAATAACAAAAACGGAAGCAACACTGGATTGGAAAAAGATTACACACATAATTAACTTAGAGGAGATAAAGAATGAGTGGCCGTATGTAAAATGGGAAAGAGTAGTCGATAGGAATTGGATAGACGAAATAAAATTGGAAACCCTAGAGAAATTAATAAAGGGATCTGACCAATACAGGATTCTTATACACATAGACGAGCAAGTGAAAACCTACTACCCTCTGGCCCGGGAGAGGAAGATAGTGCCGGGACAGGGGACTACGGGGAAGTGGATATCAGGACCCCGGTTAGAATTACAAATAGTGGCAAAAGAAATCCAAAGGAAAGGTAAACAGGGGACTGAGCACGGAAAAACAATACAGCAAGTAATAATCACTGTGATACCTAACTCTGACAGACTAAGTGACAAAAATTGTGACAGTGATCCAAAAAGACGAGTAATGGCGCACCAAGTTAAGACACCAGTGGAGATATTAGGGGATAAGTTCCCAGCCCTTAGGGGAGATATAGAACACGTCTCTAAAAAATGGGCCAAAAGAACAAATAAGACCAATACACAGTGGCCGGAGGAAGGCACATGGTCCATAGAGAGGTGTGAGGACCAGAAGGGAATGATAAAGAACTATAAGATTAAGGATAAATCGAGCAAAAGAAGGGAGAAGCGAGAAAAGGAGTTAGAGATATTAGCCCTATTCCAACAAGAAGGGAAAGAGAGAAGAGGGGTATGGAGGGGAGGTAGAATGCAGATGCCAGTACAACTTGAGGAAAAAGCAAAATTGGAAGATCCAAACGTAGCCCCACCCCCATACTTAGAGAAACAGAGCTCCACGGGACTGTACCCAGTTATATCAGGCACAATGAATTTTGAGGGAGAATATGACATAGAACAGATGACGAAGGAGGGAAGGGCACAAAGGGAGAGAGAAAAGAGACAAGATATAGAGAAATGGAAGGAGAAACAGAAGAGAGTAGTGAAGACGAAGGGAGGCAATCAGTGTTAGGGGTGCAAAGAAAATCAAGGCGGGAAAGGCACCCACCTGTAAAGTTTCCAGATGTGGATAGGAGAGGGAAAAGGGTATTCCCGGTGATTCTGAAGGGTGGCAGACCGCAGTATATCCCTTGGTCAGGTCAGGATTTGCCTAATTTAATTAATGAATTACCCAATATTGTGGATGGGGCTGGAAGGTGGATTGGACAGTTGGAGGCAGGGATGGTGGGAAAAAGGATGGCACTGGGCGACATCAAAGCTCTCCTGACAAAGGTGCTAGGAATGGACCAAATGGCGGAAGTAATGAGACGTGCTGGCATCCCGACCGCAGCTTATGACCCAGCGGTGGATGGGATACTAATGGACCAGTACCGCCAAGACATCTGGCAGGCACTGCGGGATATGTACCCCAATCGAATGGATGTAAAAACCCTAAAGGGAGAGCCACTGGGTGAGGAGGAGAATGCAGCTGTGTATGTGGAGAATCAATTAAAAAGGTGGAGAAGGGACACGGAGAGGGACATTTTAATAGACCCACTGACCAACTCCATGTTCCGGGCTGCAATCCTAGAGGGCTTGCCAGCCCCAGATAAGACAAGGCTGGAGGAAGTGGTGGGCTTGGACTCAAAAAATTACCGAGAGTTTGTGGATTATGTTGCCCATGCAGTAGAGAGACATCGCAAAGATGAAAAGAATGCAGACAAACAGCTGAAGGAGGTACAACGTAAACTCCTTCAGGCACAGTTGGAGGAGATCAAAAGCAAGGATAAACTGAAGGCAAAAGAGGATCTCGCACCCAGAAAAATAGCACCAATGATGGTGGAGCAAAAGCCAGAGGAAATACCTGCACTAATCAAAGGGGGGAGCGGAGATGGAGGCCAGCCCGTCATAATCTATAACATTTCTGCCTTCCCACTGTCCATGAACCCAGGAGCCTATGGCCTAAATTATCAAAACCCATACGCCCTGCAAAGTCAGACTGACTGGAATAGAAATGGGAAAGGACAGGGAGGTGGTAGGTCACCCTATCAGAATCAGAGAGGACAGGGACAGGTTAATCATCAGACTCCGAGACAGGGACCACTGCCTGGCCCTTCAGGTGTGTGTTGGGGGTGCGGGGAGGCAGGGCACATAAAAAGGAATTGCCCGCGGAATTTCCCCAGACAGGGAGAAAACCAGCAGCAGACAGGCCAACAACTGATCCAAGGGTCGCCAAACAGCATCCCGATGTTTCAAGGGCCGGTAAACCATCAGAATTCCCCATAGGGAGGCCCAGAGAACCCCGAAATGGTAGGACAGTACGTACAGATAACAGAAACTGCAGAGCAGGAACCTATAGTTAACGTTAGAGTAGGAGGGATCGAGGTCCCCATGATGATAGACACCGGCGCCACATGTACGTGCATGCAAACGAAATATGCGGATCACTTACCATTGTCAAACCAGTTTGTAAAAACTGTGGGGTTCTCGGGGAAAGTAACATTAGCCCGAATGACGACGCCGGTGCCTGTTACCATTGGAAATAAGACAACCCATGTACCTATTTTAGTATGTGATAAAACTCCTTTAAATCTATTGGGAAGGGATGCAATCCTAGGTTTAGGACTGAAATTAGAATGCACTGAACAAGGAATTGATTTGATGGGAATGTATCCACTTGAAATACCAGGAAAGGAAGGGGTTAATGTATATTGGTTGGGAGATATAGAGGAACAAGTTAAAAAACAGATATGGGAAGTTTGGGGAAAGCTTATAAACACTTGGGTTCCACAAGCCAAATGGCCAAGAACAGAATTACACAGTACAATGATATTTGATGAAGGGCAAGAACCTGAGATACAGGAAAAATGGGAAAGGGAGGCAGGACGAGAACAGGAAATAAAGTCAGGAAGTATTTTAATCGGACTAGAGGGAGTAGCCCTCACCATTGTTAGGAATGAATGGGTTAACAAATGGTTCTCTGTATCTGGGGCGGAGCCACATGTCACATTGAAAGTGAATCCGAGATACAGATCAAAAGACCTAGGACCAATGGTGTTGAGAGCACAAGATTTAGAATTTGTCCAGACAGACAATGTAGATATTTGGACGTCCAGCAATGGACAAATGACGAAAATAATTTTGGATGTTAAAATGCTTGGGAAACCGAAGCAGATAACAATAGGAGTGCAAATCGAGAAACAGGAACTGGAGTGGAGAGAGAGGTTAGAGCAGGATTTGAACTCCCTCCCGCAGGAGTTGTGGTCCAGACAGGACACGGATGTAGGGAGGGTCAAAAACGCTAATCCAGTTGAAGTCAGATTAAAGACAGGATGCCAGGGGCCGTATAGGCCGCAATACCCAATCAAGACAGAAGCAATTGAAGGAATTAGAGGGACGATTAAGGGATTGATAGAAGCAGGGGTATTAAAAGAAACCCGGAGCAGGTGTAACACACCGCTACTACCAGTGAAAAAGGCGGACGGAGAAAAATGGAGATTGGTGCATGACCTAAGGGCAATTAATGAGGTAGTGGAAGATATGCCAGCAGAGGTTCCAAACCCTTATACCTTGATGACAAATATACCACCTGAAAGTAGATGGTTTACTGTAATAGACCTATGTTCGGCATTTTTTAGTGTGCCACTAGCTCAAGAAAGTCAGTATCTCTTTGCATTTACGTACGAGGGGAAACAATACACATACAATAGGATGCCCCAAGGATTTAAACATTCCCCACATGTATTCAATCAGGTGTTGAGAGCAGATTTAGAAGGAATACAGTTGGAAGGAACACTGATACAATATGTGGATGATTTATTATTATGCACAGGAACACAAGAACAGTGCAGGAAGGATAGTTTAAAACTATTGAAAAGGTTAGCAGAAGGGGGTCATAAAGTTTCCAGGAAAAAGCTGCAGCTGTGCCAGAAAAAGGTAGAATACTTGGGAAGAGAAATATCAGCAGGACAGAAGGAGATAGCTTCACAGCAAATAGAAGCAGTACTAAAAGTTCCGAAACCACAGACGGTGGGACAAATGATGACATTTTTGGGAATGACAGGATTCAGTTCAGAATGGGTGGAAAGCTATGCCGAAAAAACGCAGGCACTACGAAAGATAATGAAGGAGGCAGGGTGCGAAGAATTAAAAGCCAAACTAAAATGGGATAAAGATGCTTCAGACGCATTTGAGAATATAAAGAGAGAAATGGCACAGGCACCAGCCTTGGCTTTACCGACCTATGACAAGCCCTTTGACTTATTTGTGAGTAACAGAGAAGCCGGATTTGCTACAGCAATGTTAATGCTGGAAAATTGCAAGGGTAGACGAAGGCAGGCTGTAGCATATTACAGTACCAAGCTAGACGACGTAGCAATGGGATACCCTCCGTGCTATCAAGGCCTGGCAGCAGCTTGGTGGGCGTACGAAAAGGCAGCCACGGTCACAATGGGATATCCGATAAACATACATGTATACCATAAGGTAGCTGAATTGATTGAGCAAGGAAAATTTGTGCTGACACCTGCTAGGATCCATCATTATCGAATGCTAACCACATTTCCAGATATCACGATAATAAAGTGCAACAGAGTAAATCCAGCTGATTACATGCCATTACCTCATGAAGGAGAAGAACATGAATGCTTAAGAGAAGCAAAAACATTTATGAAACTGAGAAAAGATTTAAGAGCAGAGGGACTAGTGACAGAAGGGAAAAGGATACTGTATGTAGATGGCTCATGTTACAGGGATCACTTAGGAAACCACGCAGGCTATGCCATAGTTGAACAGAAAGGGGAAACACTTGAAGTCATAGAAGCAGAGAAATGTGAACAGCCCTGTTCAGCCCAACTGGCAGAGCTTAAAGCATTGACCAGAGCATGTGAGTTAGCAAACGGGGAAGCAGTGGAAATTTATACTGATTCGGCCTATGCCCACGGGGTCTGCCATCTGTTCGGGGCAATATGGAAGCAAAGGGGATTTATGAAAAGCGGAGGAGGACCAATACAACACGAAGGTCAAATCAGGGCTTTAATAAGGGCCATGATGGGTCCAAGGGAATTAGCCATAATTAAGTGTCAGGCGCATAAAAAGGGAGCAGACAGCATCACACAGGGAAACACCAAAGCCGACAAGGCAGCTAAAGAAGCGTCAGGATGCATTGAGGCTACGATAGCCCCAGTAGAAATAGCAAGGCCGCACCCAGGGCCAGGTACGGGGGATATCGAACCTCAGATCACATTAGAGGATGTAGCACAGTTACAGGAGGAAACCTCTGTAGCTGAAAAGGCAATGTGGAAAGATAGAGGAGCACTACAGGGACAACAGGACAGGATATGGAGAAATGGGGAGGGATTAGTCATAGCACCCACATCATTACTAACCGTACTAATTAGCGAAGCGCATGGAGTGGACCACTGTGCAAGAGGAGAAGTGGCTAGAAAAATCAAGAAGGAAGGATTCTGGTCACCATACCTGCAAAACTCGATTGACTACATACTAAGTCAGTGTGAGGTGTGTGCTCAGAATAATATCAGGAAGGGCATTACTGCCCCAATAGGGCATATACCCATTCCTGAAGGACCATTTAAACATCTATGCATGGACTATGTGGATATGGGAAAGGTGGTGAGGGGGAAAAGATACATGTTAGTGATTATTGATAGATTCAGCAGATGGATAGAAGCAACGCCATCCAAAGATCAAGGATCTGGAACGGTGATTAACTTCCTGTCAAAAGAAATTATCCCAAGATTTGGCATACCCACGCAATTAAGTTCAGACAATGGATCTGCTTTTATAGGAAGGGCACTGAGAGAGACACTCTCGGCACTCCGAATAAAGCAGAAGTTTGGATGCGTATATCACCCTCAATCCCAAGGAATGGTGGAGAGAGCAAACGGGACCCTTAAGGCTAAAATAAGCAAAATTTGCAATGAAACAGGGAAAAACTGGATAGATGCTCTGCCATTGGCTCTAATGCAATACAGGAGTCAGGAAAACAGAATCACACATTTGAGCCCACATGAAATGATGACAGGAAGAGTAATGCCGGTACCTAAGATCAGGGGATCAGGAGGTCCTACGCTAGAATGTTTAGATCAAAGCACAAAAGAATATATACAACAATTAACTGTTATACATAGAACTATATTTGAACAGGAAAAAGCCAAGGAGGAGGAGAATCCGGTAACAGAACATCAGATCAAGCCTGGAGATCGAGTATACATCAGAAAGTTCCGGAGACGTTGGAACGAACCGAGACGAGAAGGACCGTTTGAAGTCACCAAAGTGTCTCCCACGGCGTTGCAAGTAGAAGGCAGTACACTGTGGTATCACTTGAACCATTGTACCAGAACGGTACCAGGGGTGGGGGAGAGAAGGGAAATTGAAGAAGTACACAGAGTGGATAGAAGTGATAGCGAGGAAGAAATAGAAATACACGGGGAGAATCGTGGGGAGGAGGAACAGAGCCAAGGAAGAACAAAAAGAATAGAGGATGATGAAAGTAGTTCTGTACATGAGCTGGCTGATGATACAAATGCCCAGCCTGAGCCTATTAGTCAAGGTGCCGAGGGAGGTGAGGACAGGGAAGGAGCCCCATTCCCCACCTGGGACTTGGAAACTATTTCCCTTAGGGACTTCCGTGACCCATAGAAAAGGAGAATGGGATACAGAAGACATAAGGGTGCAGAATCAGGAAGATAGAGTATTAAGACAAACAAGACGTGAACGATTAGTGAGCACAAATACTATTTGGGAAAAAGCGCAGAAAAACAAATGGTGGAAATGGGCTGAGTATACAGGTCAGAGAAACAGTGATGGGAAAGAGTGTGTAGTATGTGCATCAGAGAAACCTAACACCCAAGTAACTGATATACCATGGGGATCAGGAGACTGTAGAACCAGGCAACAAAGCTGGAGAAAGGAAAATTGCCGTCCATATACCACATATATAAGGTATCATATGATAGGGAATCGGAACTACACGTATGAGATGATAAACTGTTCCGGATCCGCATGTGCTAACCTTTGTAAAGGTAAGCCGCCGTTGTGTCAATACCACTGCATCCTGTTTGCTGGGGTAAAAAAGGGCATCTACAGCTTGACCCACAGATGTCCAAAGTGGCCAAAAACGGCAGTAGACGCGGTCCCAAAGGAATGGAGTGTAGAGCCCAACTTACAAATCCAAGATTGCTATTGGAGGGAAAGTAGCACAGGAAGTAGTGTGGGAAATTACACAGGAGAGTGTGAAAGGATTTGGAATATAACCGATGTTCTTAGTCTGATCATCTCAGAAGGGGGATGGACACCCCCTCCTTATGTGTTAGACTATCAAGAAAATCAACTGGCCGATCTCTGGTGGCTTTGTGGCCCGGAGAAAGGACTATTGGCAAAATTACCACAGAATTGGAAGGGACTTTGTGCTCGAGTTATGCTTGCCCAGAGCACTGTGATACTACCGGTGGAAAGAAAAATTAAATCACAAAGAATTAAGAGGGCATATACCCCTGACCCTACGATAAAATTGGACGCAATCAGACAGCCCCGCGGCATCCCGAATGAGTTCAAAGCTAGGAACGAAATAGCTGCAGGGTTTGAATCCCTCTTTGTTTGGATCACACCCAGCAAGAATACTGAGTGGATCAATTACATCTATTATAATCAGCATTGGCAAAATCGACAGGCGTTAGATTGGCTCCTGGCAGAGAAAGGAGGAGTGTGTGTTATGTTTGGGGATCAGTGCTGCACATTTATCCCTAATAACACTAATCCAGAGGGGTCATTTACACAAGCCATGAATAAGTTAAAAAATCTTAAGAAAGAAGTGAAAGAAAATGCTGGGTTTGGGCATGAGGTATGGAGTTGGCTGGACAGAATGTTAGGAAGATGGGGGGCGTGGTTTGCCAAAGCTGGAGTTGTAGCAATCGCAACAATAATCATTCTGGGATTGATATTTTGTTGTTTTTTACCCGCCCTGAGATCCTTCCTTACCAGAATGGCAGCGCGGCAGATGGTGACGCGGGTGCTAAGCAGCTCACGCTCGAGAGAAAAAACAGAGGAATGGGAAAACCTTGAGCCGCCCCCGCTGAGTGGATTCACAATGACCTTGGTCGAAGTTGAAACTCGTCACTCTGTAAAATAACTACAATAGTGGAAGATCACCTTGTGGAAACAACAGCACCTTGCTGAAGTCCGCACGAAACCAGGAGAACTTAGTCTGTACACAGGAATCAGTCTTTTTCCCTTCCCTAGACAAGAGTGGGAAGGTTTTTGGCTGATGACTGTCAGGGGCAGGCAATCTGGAGGAGCAACCCAAAAATCAGAACCGGGATAGACAAATTATGATAAAGTTAGAATAGGGACACTGATCCCTGACCAAAATAGTCGGCTCCTCCACATCGCCTGGGAAAAGTGATTAAAATAAAATACAAATGGGATTGAGCAAGGGGATTATTTGAACTTGATAATTGGGATGAGGCTAGGGAAGCCTCAAAGGGGGGATTGTAAGGGAAATTGTATTAGATATTGTATGAGCTAGGTATGAAATTCAGATTCACAGGTTTTAGTGAAATAATAAAGCAGATTTAGATAAGTAGTGAAAATGGGTATATAACCTAAAGTAACTTCGTGTGACCTAATATAATCAAGTGTAGTCGATATGATCAAAGTGGAGGAACTAGAGAAGTAATATAGCAATCACTAATTAAGGAAAGCAGACAATAGTCACTTAAGAAAACAAGGAAGACTGCTCGGTGGTTCAACTTAATAGTGGACCATAAATCAGCAGGGGGGATGTCTTTTCTTCTAAACACATTCGCCTTAGCTTACAAAACCACGATTATTGTACAAACAGAAAAGTTCAGATAAGAGCAAGAGTTATAACCACCATGGTTTAAGAGACAACGAGATATAACAGGGAGCGACCGATTGCAAAGAAAACAGATAAAGGGTCAACTAAAAATAATGGTGGCCAAAGAAAGATAGGGCTGTAGGGTAAGATAACAACCAAGGACAGGCTGTAAAAGGGAGAGGAGGATCTTGAAATATGAGGCTGAAATGTACATAAAAGACTGTAAGCCCAAGGGCTCTTTGGAGTGTTCCGGACGCTCCCGGCTTTGTCTCTTGTGCTGAGAAATAAAGTCTATTGCTTGAAAGATCGCTGCTCAGACTCTCTGTTTTAAACCGATGTGAACGAATTGTCGTCCTGGGGAACCACGACATTTCCTCCCACACTCCAAAGATGTGCGGGGTAAGTGGATTGGCCATGCTAAATGTGTGGGGTTATGGTGATAGGGCGGAGGGGAGGACCTGAATGGGATACTCTTTCGGAGAGTTGGTGTAGACTCAACGGGCCCAATGGTCTCTTTCTGCACTGTCGGGATTCAATGGAAAAGAAGGATGAGAATTTTAAGATTAAGACATTGCTTATCAGAGAGCTAATGTGGGTGAGCAGAGGGGTGCTAGATGAACAAGCCTTGGTTTATGGGTATAGAGAGATATCACTACCACTTTCTTTAAAAGAACACGAAAGGCAAGCACCTAATTCCCAACAACTTGGTTTGCAGTTCAATAAATTATCACTGATCACAATCTACTGACTGCAGGGAAATTAGTTGTTTTGATATATTGTTGCAAGTGCTGCTTTTACCAACATTAAGGTATTGGAGTGCGGTGCTCCAATAAACAGGAAGTTGTCTCCCGGCAGGTAGAAGTATTAATCCCATCTCCCTTTCTATAGTAACAGGAAAAGAAAATGCTGGAAAATCTCAGCAGGTCAGACAGCACCTGTGGAGAGAGAATAGAGCCAACGTTTCGAGTCTGGATTGGCTCTATTCTCTCTCCACAGATGCTGTCAGCCCTGCTGAGATTTTCCAGCATTTTCTGTTTTTGTTTCAGATTCCAGCCTCCGCAGTATTTTGCTTTTATCCCTTTCTATATTGCTTGTCATAAGCAGGATGTCACTTTATATTAGGTGCAGTGTTCGTCCTAACACAGGGTGGGGTTTTCCAGCCCCTGTCTGTGTTTTCCAGCAATACAGACAGCTTGCCATTGGCTGCTGGCAGGATCTTCCTGTCCCGCTGATGTTTGTACATTTTGCCCAATCGCCGCCGAGGAATCCGCCATATTGTTAGCCTTCGGCAGGACTGGATGATCCCTCTGGCAGGAAGGTCTGGAAAATTCCACCCACAGGGAATGGAAAATCTGGCTGCACGAACATCAGCTGAGACCTGATGTTAGGTTAACATGAAGTCCAGCAAATTGTAAACTTAAAGAATACAACTAATGCTTGTTTCACTGTTTCTAATCTATCCGTTTTGCAATCGTTACTAATTCCATCATGATTGCTAAGGTGGAGGAAAGGCTGTTACAATAGCACACATTAAAATGCTACTACGTTTAAAATTACCGACCAGGCTCTCCTTCATTGCAGCTTCTATTAAGGTAATCAGTCCCATAGGCCAAGTACATTGGACACCAGACCAGCAGTGCTGCGTCAGGGAGACATCAGTGCCGCCAAACCACACATGGGCCTCATCCGCAGGACTGCAACTAAAAGTGATCTAACCCAGGGTTCCATAGAGTTACATAGAATCCTACAGTGCAGAAGGAGGCCATTCGGCCCATTGAGTCTGCACCGACCCACAATCCTGCCCAGGCCCTATCCCCATAGCCCCATGCAATTCCCCTAGCGAGCCCCCCTGACATTGAGAGGCAATTTAGCATGGCCAATCCACCTAACCAGCACATCTTTGTACTGTGAGAGGAAACAGGAGCACCCGGAGGAAACCCACACAGACACAGGGAAAATGTGCAAACTCCACACAGACAGTGACCCAAGCCAGGAATCGAACCCCAGATCCCTGGCGCTGTGAGGCAGCAGTGTTAACCATTGTGCCACCATGCTGCCCTGGGGTGGGGACTCACCACTCACCATCAGCACTCCGACATCCCACAGCTGACCAGACACACAAGCCAGGTCACACAGAACCAGACTGGGCTTGGCAAGCAGACTCCATCACCCACACCAATATAAGGGATAGAAAGGGGACAGCGGTGGAGGGAAAGAGATAAGATATAAGCTGAGGGGAAGCTGAACACAGACAGCACTAATAGATAAGACAGCCCCTCACTGTAAGCAGTTACCACTCTCAAGTGAGGCATTGCTATCAAGTGAATGTACCACAAGGCTCCGAACACCTGGTTACTTCATAGCTGTTGAAAGTATGGCTTGGAAAGTGGCGTTGAGGCCAAAATGAGATCAACCATGATCACGTTAAAGGCCGCAGCAAACTCGAGGGGCTGAGTGGTACCACAACTGCTCCTAGTTCTTATGTATGTTTCCACTTCTTGAACAGGATTGTTTGGGATTTTCTCCACGAGAAATTGTGAGAACACCATTTAAATTTTTCAACTCGCAGATGGGCACTCGATTTTCTCCCACATTTACAGGGGCAGAAAGTTGTTTGCGTGGTGCCACCTCTAGAGGTGTTATGCAGGGTTACATTGATACGCCAGGGAAGGTAACACCAAGTACTCCCAGCACAGCTCCCACTATTTTCCTCAGAATACCATATTAAGCTGAAGTAGTGGCTGTGGGGTTGAATTGACATATGACTGCATACATAGGCACGACGCAAACAAATTCCCCTCCCCCCGACCCACCTACTCGTAAATTGGAGATAATTTTGGAGAAACACAGAACGTGCATTAATTTCAGATCATCAAATTCAATCTATTTTACTTTTTTGTTATCTTTGAAAAAATCCATATCTTCTGAATCAGTTAGAATTACAGAATTATATCAATAAAGAACATTCCACCACGAGACAGACGGACCTCAATAGTCAATAAAGATCAGTACGGGCAGCATGTTGGCACAGTGGTTAACACTGCTGCCTCACGGCGCCAGGGACCCGGGTTCAATCCCAGCCTCGGGTCACTGTGTGGAGTCTGCACGTTCTCCCCGTGTCTGTGTGGCTTTCCTCTGGGTGCTCCGGTTTTCTTCCATAGTCCAAAGATGTTCAGGTTAGGTTGGTTGGCCCTTAGTGTCAGGGGGATTAGCAGGGTAAATATGTGGGGTAATGGAAATAGGGCCTGGGTGGGATTGTGGTCGGTGCAGACTCAATGGGCTGAATGGCCTCCTTCTGTACTGTGGTGATTCTATGGATTCGATGAAAAGGTGCCTCACTAACTAGTGGTACAATGCTGACATAGTACAACTCCAAAAGGGAGAACAATACGATAACACTTGAAGAAAAATGCATTACATTCAACGCAACAAATCTTCCTACGTAAATGCAAGGTGTTGTTAAGAGGTTGAACATGGCTTGGTGGTGTGCAAGGACTTGGAGTGGGTATTTTGAGGAGGAGGTGATGACAGCAATTTTTAAAGGGAGGAGTTGGGATATAAGGAAAGAAAACCCTTTACAATATCCAGACAAGTAAGATAATCACCTGTTTAGCGGGAATTGTGTCAAGGGAGTGGTAAGTCTTGCATGCAAGATGAGCTTTGAGAGGGCCAGAAGGAAGATAGGAGAGATTGAACTGGGATTGTTCTCCCTGGAAAGATGGAGGCTGAGGGGCAACCTGATAGAAGTTCATAAAATTATGAGAGGTATAGATAAGGTGAACGGTTGAAAGCTTTTTCCCAGGGCAGAAATGACAATTACAAGGGGGGAAAAGTTCAAGATAAGGGGGGAAAGGTTCAGTGGAGATGTGCGGGGGAAGTTTTTTACACAGAGGATGGTCAGGGCCTGTCAAGTGAGGTGGTTGAGGCAGTTACTTTAGCCACATTTAAGACTTATCTTGGTAGGCATATGAACAAATGGGGAATAGGGGGATATACGCGGTTGGTCTAGATAGGTAAACGTGATCAGCACAGGCTTGAAGGGCCGAAGGGCCTGTTCCTGTGCTGTACTGTTCTTTGTTCTTTGTTCTTGTTCTAGAAGTTAGGAATACAAGTAGGTTTGGGACTGGGGCAAGGGATGACCTTCTTTAAATTTATTTATTTATAAATTTAGCTTAATAGGCAAGGGAAATGGAGAAAGGTGGCAGACTCAGCAGAATGAATGCTCTCAATCTTAGCGACAAAGTCTTTCAGCTCTTGCACTTGTTGGAGGTAAGTTTGGAGGAATCGAAGACCAGCTTTAAGTCTGCAGATCTTGTGGGTTATGTGAGGAAGCAAAGTGAAGAAAAATCATAAAACTGTCACTCCTACACAATGTGGTGTTACTGATAACAATTCAAATTTCAGTGCGACCACAATGATACAGATGATACTTTTACAGATGCACCATAGAAAGCATTCTTTCTGGTTGTATCACAGCTTGGTATGGCTCCTGCTCTGCCCAAAACCACAAGGAACTACAAAAAGTCATGAATGTAGCCCAATCCATCACGCAAACCAGCCTCTCATCCATTGACTCTGCCTCGGCAAAGCAGCCAGCATAATTAAGGATGCCACACACCCGAGACATACTCTCTTCCACCTTCTTCCATCGGGAAAATAGATACAAAAGTCTGAGGTCACGCACCAACCGACTCAAGAACAGCTTCTTCCCTGCTGCTGTCAGACGTTTGAATGGACTTACCTTGCATTAAGTTGATCTGTCTCTACACCCTAAGTATGACTGTAACAATACATTCTGCATTCTCTCGTTTCCTTCTCTATGAACGGTATGCTTTGTCTGTATAGTGCGCAAGAAACAATACTTTTCACTGTATGTTAATACATGTGACAATAATAAATCAAATCAAATCAAAATCAAAATCAAGGGATTTTAACCTGTACACCTGGCAGAAAATAGGCAAGTGGGCAGTTAAAAAATATGCTCCCTTACCCACTGGATATCTGCACAAACCTGTTTGTTCCCATTTTGAGTGACACCTCTGGACAGGCAGCTGAACCCCATCCACAAGAATTTGACCGAATTTTTAACTTTGCTTTGAACTGAGAGATGCCGGCCGGAATTCTCCAGCCGTTCACCCCGGCGGGATTCTCCAGTCCCGCCGGCGACACGCCCGTGGGTTTCCCGTCGGCGTGGGGTGACGTCAATGCACACAGCGGGCGGGATCAGAGAACCCTGCCATCAGCAAACATCACGCCACCTCCCATGGCACGAAACACACGGCTGGGAGGCCAGAGAATCTCGGCCACAATGTTTTTCAGATAAAGGTGGGCATGAAGGACATTGAGGAGTGGCAGAGACCCTCTGGACAGAACAAGGACACCATAAGCAAAAGTATGGGCTTCTGTTCCCCATCTGCAAGAATCGCCTGGATTACCTTCTCCACAGTGGTGGGAAACTAACTGAAACCAGCAATTTCCCACCAGAAAAAAAATCAGTTAGAATCCCTTCCCCTGCATTAAGATTTCTTGAATGACATGGTCAATGCATGTAAAATATAGAGACAGCAGTAAGGATTTACCAGTGATTCTATAATTTGGGTCACTGTGCTATAGAGAGGATAAGGAAGCTAAATCTATTTTAATTGAAGAAAGAGATTAAGGTGGATATGCACCTACCTTAAAGTATTAAAATGAGAAGGAAATAGATGGAATGCGGATCAAGGGATATTTGTGGAAAACCACAATAGATGAACCAGGGAACAATGTGAATAACTTCAGCCTTAGAATGGCTGAGTAATGGAAAAGACAGACATTTAATGCAGCCTGTTGAAGCATTCAAAATATAATTATTTCGGATCCTGACTCTAAACACACTAGAGGGATTGCCTGTTTTCAAACTAAAGGAACTCTGCCTGCAAGTTAAATAGGACGAGACTGTTTTCAAAATGTTTTGAATGAGCCGTAAGCAATGCTGGATTTGCCTCTGGAAATGCTGATTCAGAATGACTAAAACAGATTTGCATGGAATGCCTGATGACATGTTTATTACGTTGTACCTAATCCCAGTAATCTCCTGCACGACTCAGCATAATCTCATTTGTTCCCTTACCCACTGAATCATGTCCCACATTTCACACCCTCCCCCCACCCCCCCCCCGGTACACTTATGCCTTTGAATGTCGTCTTTCACATTATCTGATCGCACTGAGTCCCTTACAGCTTCGGAAAAATTCATCTGACAACCTTGAATGAGATTGATTCATTCTACTGTCTAACTCGGTGACTTGTGTTCAAATAAATGCAAGTCGCTGACATCTTTCAGAATAATGCCCTGATTGTTCCTCATCTCATTGAAGTCTTTATTGGTTTTAAACCGAGATTTACTCTGGATTATCTCAGTGTATCTGATGCACAACCCATGTCCCTGTTTGTAACTGCTCTTTCTGGATAATAATAATTGATATCTTTATATTTAGTCATCAAAGTGCAGGAAAACCATAATTACTTGCTAAAGTCTATATTAGTTTGTAGGACAAGTTTATCTCAGCAGTTTTATTCTAATCCATTAACTAAGTGTATTGAATTATTTTCTCCTATGACACTCGGCCATGTTTCTGATTTAAAACTGCGATGGTTATTTAATTCTTCGTTTTGTTACTAAGGATCTTTTATTGCATTTATTTTGGGAGCAAGAAGAAAATGCCAGAATTGAGCTGTGACATTTTCACAAGCAGTTTGTGGAAAAGCACAAACCCTTTTATAACTTCACACTGTAAATGCCACATGCTGTGAATTAATTGGTCTACAGCTCCAAGCCTGATAAAACATGAACCCTGTGCTCCTGCTTTGGCAATATATTACATCTATATATACATAGTCATTTGGAAGTATACAACTTCAGTATTGCTAAAAAAAAAGCGATGCAATTCAAGCTTTTCGTCTTAGAAACATAGAAACCCTACAGTGCAGAAGAAGGCCATTCGGCCCATTAAGTCTGCACCAACAACAATCCCACCCAGGCTCTATCCCCACTTAGTTACCTTGCTAATCCCTCCAACCTATCACATCCCAGGACACTAAGGGTTAATTTAGCATGTCCAATCAACCTAGACTCTCAGAGGCTATTTCCAAGGGCTGAAATGGTTGCAACGAGAGGACACAGGTTTAAGGTGCTGGGGGGTAGGTACAGAGGAGATGTCAGGGGTAAGTTTTTCACTCAGAGGGTGGTGGGTGAGTGGAATCGGCTGACGTCGGTGGTGGTGGAGGCAAACTCGTTGGGGTCTTTTAAGAGACTTCTGGATGAGTACATGGGATTTAATGGGATTGAGGGCTATAGATAGGCCTAGAGGTAGGGATATGATCAGCGCAACTTGTGGGCCGAAGGGCCTGTTTGTGCTGTGGCTTTCTATGTTCTATGTTCTAACCCGCACATCTTTTTGGACTTGCACTCATCAGGACAACAATGCTAAACCAACAGTAAGGGGAACAACAATTTATAGTGTATGAGAAGAGGTTGATAATTGATTGGCAAGTGGGCTCATGTCCACACATTATATCTTTTCCAACTAAACAAAAGCTTGGGGAAACCACCACTGCTTGGTTCATTTCCCATGGCAATGCCTTGACCAATCAGAGTTGATCCGCTTAGTTTAAGATTGAAACAAAAGCATGGCAGTTAACTGCACTCTGCTGCAGTCCCCATGGCAACAGCTATAACAATCAAAGTTCACTTGCCAACCAAACTGTACTCTGGAGGAGGAGGGGTAGACGCACCACTCGGTATGATGGTAAAGCTATTAAACCAAAGGAATAAAGACATTGTACTTAAATAATGTCTCATGCCTTTTTGATGCAACAAAATTCCTTACAGTCAATGAATGATTTGTGAAGTAACTTTTTTATCAGAAAATATGACAGATTATATTCAGACAACAAAGTCCCATAAACAACAAATGAGAGGAAAGATGAGATAATATTTTTTGATGGTGTTATTTGAGGATAGAAGAGTAGCCAGAATAACTAGAGAATCCTTGCTCTTCCTCAAACAGCACAGTAAGATCCACCTGAGCAGGCAGACATGGCCACTGCTTAACACTTCATCTGAAAAACAGTGGGTGGGATTCTCCGATCCGATCCGTGCCCACCCAACTGCAGTATGAGAATGGAGAATTTGGCGTTCCAGCCAAAATTCTTTTCACCTTTAGTGGCACCAGAGAATCCCAGCCAAGAATGAGGATGGAAGTTATTTGGCAAGTGTCTCTGACAATGCAGCACTCCCTCAGTCCTGGTCTGAAGTGAAACATTTTATGTGCTTGAATCCTATTAGCAGGAAGTCACAGGTTGGGCTCCGGTTTCGTGTTGCCTGCTCTCTGTTAGGGTAGTGGGACTAAAATTATCTTCAGGGACTAGACTAAAGAAGGAGTAAAAGAAGACTCTCCTGATATCCATATCCAGTAATCTCTTTGGGAAAGTTTGTCTGTGCAGACATGAGGTAAAGACAAGGGTAGTCTCAGGCTCAACTCTACTGCTCCCTATGGTAATATAATCGAATACTCTTACTTGCCAAGTGCATATATAACAACAATGATTCCACTTGAAGAGATATTTCACTGGTTGTAAAGAAAATCCACAAGTTGTGAATCAATGCAATATAAATGTAATTCCATTTGAATGATTTAATCCTTAAGCCTCTATGCCTTGAATATGTTCAAAACTTGAGGGGAGAAAATAGGGAAATAGAGCCATTAAAGTTTCATCATTGATAAACGTAGGCATGATGTTGATCTTCTGAGGGTTTTGTCTCTATAGATTTTAAGACGGTCAATCCATCAATTTCTTGGAGCGCCGTTATTTTGTATTCCTGAAGGAAAAGGTCATGGACTAGGATGGAAGGTCAGAAAACAATTGAATAACCATTGTTTTTTTAAAGGCCCCCCAGCTAATTTCTCTCCTAGTGCACAGAATTTATTGAAGAAGATCCTTCTCTTGTTTTCTGCCCAGGCCATGTGGGACCGTGAATGTATTTCTGTAACAATCTCAATCCATGTTTACTTCAACGCTGAAGGATCCCACTGTTCCCAAACAGCAGCTTTGCATTCCTTTTGTTTAGTGACTATAATTCCACTCTGCTATTTTTGCTTCATAGTGGAGGCAATCATTTGTGAGGATCATGAATTTAAAATATTATAGGCATGTTTTTATCAGCAATTATGGAGTGATATGGTGATACTATAATGAAACCGTTTATGCTGAATCAAAGTAAATACTTTTAATATAAATGCACTCATTTTGTGCCAGATCTAAAGTTTAGTTTATTTATTAGTGTCACTTGTCGGATTACATTAGCACTGTAATGAAGTGACTGCGAAAATTCCCTAGTTGCCACACTCATGCACCTGTTCGGTAACACTGAGGGAGAATTTAGCAAAGCTAATGTATCTAATCAGCATGATTTTCAAATTGTGGGAGGAAACTGGAGCACCCAGTGACACAGTGGCACAGTGGTTAGCACTGCGTCCTCACAGTGCCAGGGACCTGGGTTCAATTCCGGCCTCAGGTCACTGTCTGTGGGGAGTTTGCACGTGCACCCCGTGTCTGCATGGGTTTCCTCCCAGTGCTCCAGTTTCCTCCCACAGTCCAAAGATGTGCGGGTTAGGTTGATTGGCCATGCTAAATTAACTATAGTGTCAGGAGGATTAGCAGGGTAACTATAAGGGTTTACGGGAATAGAGCCTGGGTGGGATTGTGGTCAGTGCAGACTCGATGGGCCGAATAGCCTCCTTCTGCACTATAGAGATTCTATGATTTACCCAGAGAAAACCCACACAGACACGGGAGAATGTGCAAGCTCCACACAGACTGCGACCCAAACGAGGGATCGTACCCGGGTCCTCAGAGCTGTGAGGCAGCAGTGCAAACCACTATGCCACCATGTCGCCCCATGAATCAATGTTTATTCTTGGCATTTAAATAAAACAGTATACTAATGATTTTACATGTACTTACTTCATTTCTTTATTTGCTCTCTGGCACTGACACATCATAACAACTAAACTCTGGCATATTCCTAAATAATAAATTCTCTTTTATTTCAAGATCAGGAAAAACACAGCTCAGACAGATAGAACATGAGTGACAAGCCTATTTATTGAAAGGATTAAGAGTTTAAATTTCAGCCCAAATTAGCAGCTTAATTATCAACTCTAATTTTACGTGTATTTGTAAGCGCAGTCCAAGATTTTAAAAAAATGTTCACCAGCTCTCTTTAGTTTAGAAAGCAGGGATCTTCCAGTATATTTGGGTTTCTGCAGTTATATGTAAGAATCTGGAACCCGTATTCCAGTCACTTTTACTCCAAAGTCATCGCTCAATGTAAGAATAGTCAAGCTACATTAGAAAACACACATTGTCTGAATGGTTTCAGCAACAGCTGGGTCCTCTTATACCGAGTCAATAGAAGTCCAAACTAATCTATTTCTGGCTGCACTCTTGACCTGACTAGGCTATAAATGTTGTGGTCTATTGCTTTGTTCTTTACAATGACTGTTTCAGCAAACATTACAAAGGCTCAGCTGAGATCTAACAGAAGTTCATGATTCAAGTTTAAGACAAAAAGATGCATGTTTTCCTGTATCTGTGCAAATCCAGTTTAGAGTTGCAGCTTCCATTAAACTAATCTCATAAAAAGAAAACATTATTAACATTTTTATTAAGCACTGACTCCTGGTTCAATGCAATAAAAAATGGAGCCATGAAGAAATACATGGAGGGAGATCTAAAATTTCCTCAGGTTATTAAATTTGGACAATAAATGATTACATTTAAAGTTTGTTCAACGGAGACTGCAGATTCTTAACTGTAAATCTGAATAAATAGCAAATTCAGCAACACCTGTCATTAATAATAAAAATGTTGCACTTTTTATTCCATTCAACGCAGCAAAATTGTCCAGACATTATTGAACATGAACAGTTCTGAGGAAGAGTCGTATTGGATTCGAAATATTAGCTCTATTTCTCTCTTCACAGATGCTGCCAGACCTGCTGAGTTTCTCCAGCAGTTTTATAACTATTTTCTTGTGGTCATTAAGTCCTTGAGAATAAAAACCTGAAAGAAACTGCAGTGGGGGAGAAAAAGTGAGCTATTTAATGCAAAAGCCTCATTGAACAGGAAATACATTCATTTTAGACACAGTAGGATTTTATACGATGGTTCTGAAGAGCAGAGAAACATACAAAAATGATACATGACCTTAAGATACAAAATGTTCTTTCTTGTCTTCAGTCTTGAAGGTTTACACTGTTTTGTCCAAGATATTGCCGAGAAGGTTAGTTTTATTGTTCAGCTAGCAATATTATAACTTCAAATGTGCCACAAACCTCTTTTTGATACATTCTGTATGCCCTTTGGAATAGATAGTGATCTATAAATTACTTCACAACTTTGCGAACTGTCATGGGCAAAATATTCTCTGATTTACAATCAGAAGAATTTTACTCAAAGCAGCAACAAGTGTGCGTGGTGAAATATTGCTCCAATAAAGCATAAAACATAAAGCATTACAAGAAGGGGCAGCTATACCAATTTCAACCCAAGTTTTCTATGGGGATAAAATGCGTCTCATTTGATGACAGTCTAAGAATTACCTTTTGTCTTATTAAATGCAATTCAATACAGTTAAGTGTGTTTTTTTTGTAGCACTTTAACAAGAAAATGTAACATATCAAAATGGCCCACAACCCTAACACTCCAACGCCATCGATAAATTCCAATTTTACACAATCTCAATTTGGATTTGGTATCAGGTCAGTTACAGTGAACATTAGGGGAACAATTTTCCCCAGCACCACAAATAGCTTCCAAGGAGGCCAAGATGGGGTCTTAGGCTGCCATGCCTATTTAGCACAAGATAACATATTGGTAAAGGAGCTGGAGGGCAAATTGGCACAGCTACCCAGAGGATCACTGAGGGACTGAGGCCACTTTATTTTTGGTTTTTTATGCATTCGTAGGACATGGGCATTGCTGTCTAGCCAGCATTTACTGCTCATTCCTAGTTGCTCTTGTTCAGAGGGCAGTTAAGAGTCAACCACATTGCTGTGGCTCTGGAGTCACATGTAAGCCAGACCAGGTAAGGATGACAGATTTCCTTCCCTAAAGGACTGATGCGCGATTAAATCACTCGGGAGGCTGGATCGTACCCGGGGAAATAAAGGCTTTTATTAGTAACAAGAATGGAGCATACTAAATAACAATACAATCCCAGACTTGTGGTGAACCATCGTTGGTTCCCACTGGATAGTGCTGAGCCAGGGGCTGGCCAGGACTACAAGGATGTACATATGTTACTGTTGGGTTGTGCTATTGTTGCTGTTGGGTTAGGGTGGGGTTGTTACACCTTTGTACTGTAGTGTTGTGGCACATCCCAGTCGGGCTCCGCCTCCTGGGAGAGGTATAAGAGTCCCTGCTCTGGCCGGGACCCCTTCAGTCTGGGATAGTGTATATAAGTTCTGGTAGCTTCGTTAACAGTAAATAAAAGCCTTTCATTTACTGGGCTTCAAGCCTTGTGTCTGAATAGCGCATCAAGACTAAAGGGTCACCCGGCAGTGCAGTGACCTTTATACTCCTACAGGTAGGCGGAGCCAACCGGAGTGTACCACAGAACAATACCAACAGGTAGAACACCCCAACCCTAACCCCAACAGTGACAACAGTAACATATGTACAAGTACCCATATTGCTAACCATCTATGGTTCAGTACCCATAGTGGTAACCATCTATGGTTCACCACATTCACCCCTCCTTTAAAACAAAGGCCAGTGGGGCAAAAAAAACAGTACGAACTGCCCATATATTCACAAGTTCAGTCGTATCGGAGGGCCGCACCGTCTCTGCGAACTCCTCAACACTGGCGGTAGCGCCGGTTCTGGTGACCGTGATGACCCTCTCTCCAAGGCGGTGTCCAGTGAATCCTCCAGTTCCTCACGGACAGGTGGACCACGAGGTGGCGACAATCACCTGGACTCGAACACGACCCGAGGTGGCGACAATCTCCTGGACTCAGGCAAGCTGTACACGGGAGTAAGAGGATGAAGTGGTGGTCCCGATACTGTCCACGCTGTGTCAGGAGGGGAGATAAAGGTCAAGGGGTCCCTAATCAGGGGTGCGGGAGCGACAGGGGTTTCCAAGTCCCCTGCATGCGCCAGATCCCGAATAGAGACCGTGTCCTCTCGCCCGTCAGGATATGCCACATAGGCATATTGAGGGTTGGCGTGGAGGAGATGGACCTGTTCAACCAAAGGGTCGGACTTGCAGGTCCTAACATGCCGCCGCAGGAGGACAGGTCCTGAGTACATCAACCAAGACGGCAGTGAGGTCCCAGAGGAAGACTTCCTAGGGAAGGTAAACATCCGTTCATGTGGGGTAGCGTTGGTTGCCATACACAGGAGGGACCGGATTGAATGGAGCGCATCAGAAAGTACCTCTTGCCAACGGGAGACTGGAAGACCCTTAGACCTCAACGCCAGTAAGACAGCCTTCCAGACTGTAGCATTTTCTCTTTCAACCTGCCCGTTACCCCTGGGGTTGTAACTCGTAGTTCTACTTGAGGCAATCCCTTTTGAGAGCAGGTATTGCCTCAAGTCGTCACTCATAAACGACGAGCCCCTATCACTATGGATATAGCTGGGGTAACCAAACAGGGTGAAAAGATCCCGCAATGCTTTGATAACCGTGGCAGCGGTCATGTCTGAACGGGGAATGGCAAATGGGAATCGGGAGTACTCGTCAATCACGTTGAGAAAGTACACATTCCGATCTGTCGAAGGAAGGGGGCCCTTGAAATCCACACTCAGTCTTTCAAAAGGGCGAGTGGCCTTAATGAGGTGTGCCCTATCAGGTCGGTAGAAGTGCGGCTTGCATTCAGCACATACCTGGCAGCTTTGGGTTATTGACCTGACATCCTCTACTGAGTAGGGTAGATTACGGGCCTTTACGAAATGGAAGAGCCGAGTGATCCCCGGATGGCAGAGATCATTGTGGAGGGCCTGTAATCGATCCTCCTGCACACTGGCACATGTTCCACGCGACAGGGCATCTGAGGGTTCATTGAGCTTCCCCGGACGGTACATGATATCATAGTTGTAGGTGGAGAGTTCGATTCTCCACCTCAAGATTTTATCATTTTTGATCTTACCCCGTAACGTGTTGTTGAACATGAACGCCACGGACCGCTGGTCCGTGAGCAGGGTGAATCGTTTTCCAGCCAAGTAATGGCGCCAATGCCGGACGGCCTCCACAATGGCCTGAGCCTCTTTTTCCACCGCGGAGTGCCGAATTTCAGAGCCTTGGAGGGTGCGAGAGAAAAAGGCGACGGGCCTGCCCGCCTGGTTAAGTGTGGCGGCCAGGGCGAAATCAGATGCATCACTCTCCACCTGAAAGGGGGTGGACTCATCGACAGCGTGCATCGTGGCTTTCGCGATGTCAGCTTTTATCCCTTCAAAGGCTAAGCGAGCCTCTGCTGCCAGGGGAAAAGAGGTAGACTTTATGAGCGGACGGGCTTTGTCCGCATAATTGGGAACCCACTGTGCGTAATACGAAAAGAAGCCTAAGCATCTTCTCAGTGCTTTGATGCTAGTGGGTAGGGGAAGTTCAAGGAGGGGACGCATACGGTCTGGATCAGGGCCAAGGACCCCGTTTTCCACCACGTATCCGAGAATTGCTAGGCGGCGCTTGCTAAATACACACTTCTCCCTATTATAGGTCAGATTCAGGCGAGACGCAGTGCGTAAAAACTTTAGGAGATTGGCATCGTGGTCCTGCTGGTCATGGCCGCAGATAGTGACGTTGTCCAGGTACGGGAAGGTAGCCCGTAGCCCGTTTTGGTCCACCATTCGGTCCATTGCACGCTGGAAGACCGAGACCCCATTCGTGACGCCAAAGGGGACCCTTAAGGAGTGGTAGAGATGACCATCCGCCTCAAAGGCCGTATATTTTTGGTCCTCTGGGCGAATGGGGAGCTGGTGATAAGCTGACTTCAAGTCAATGGTGGAGAACACCCGGTACTGCACAATCTGGTTGACCATGTCAGATATGCGCGGGAGAGGATATGCGTCCAGCTGCGTGTATCTATTAATGGTCTGACTATAGTCTATGACCATCCGGGGTTTGTCTCCAGTTTTAACCACCACGACTTGTGCTCTCCATGGGCTAGTGCTAGGTTGAATGATCCCTTCCCTGAGGAGCCGCTGAACCTCAGATCGAATAAAGATCCGATCCTCAGCGCTGTAACGCCTGCTCTTAGTTGCGATGGGCTTGCAGCCTGGCACGAGATTCTCGAATAAAGATGGCGGGGTGATTCTGAGTGTCGAGAGACTGCACGTGGAGCGCGCTGGGCAATTTGGAGGCTGCTGTTCTCCCACTGAAAGTGGAGGGAGTGACCCATCGTACTGCAGGGTCACACTCCTCAGGTGGACCATAAAGTCTAGTCCCAGGAGTATCGGAGCACAAAGGTGCGGTAACACGAGGAGCCTGAAGTTCTCATAAACTGTGCCCCGCACCGTTAGGTTGACCACGCAGCTCCCAAGAACGGTAACAGATCGGGACCTCGACGCCATAGAAATTGTCTGTCTGACAGTCTGTACTTGGAGACCGCACCGTTTCACGGTGTCAGGATGAATGAAACTCTCCGTGCTCCCGCTGTCAAACAGACAATGTATTAGGCGTCCATTTACCTCTATGCCCATCATGGACTTGTCGAGTCTGTGAAGCTTGGCCTGGTCCAGGATGATTGACGCCACCGTTGAGTCTTGAGTGCAACTGCAGGCTGCTGAGATGGTTGATGATGATGACCCCGACTGGTCGTCTGCGGTCGGTGCCGACCAAAATGGCTGCGCCCATGGATCGCACGTGGTCGATGGCGCTGAAAGTGGCAGCACCCACAGGTCGCACGTGTCTTGCGTCATCGTCATCAGGAATGGCGGCACTCGTGAATCGCACGTGGTGGAAGACCTCGATGAAGCCGGAGACAAGGAGACAGATTCTGGAGAATCACACGCCGCACTGCTAGGCTTCGAGGGTGGTTTAGCTCTGCACACTTTGGCATAGTGCCCTTTCTTCCCACACGCGGAGCAAAATACCGTTCTGGCCGGACATCGCTGCCGAGGGTGTTTTGCCAATCCACAGAAATAGCACCGCGGGCCTCCTGGAGCTGCCGCAGTCGTCAGGTCCGAGGTTGAAAGCACGATCGCGCAGTTTCTCGGAGCCGCTGGGTAGAGTTGAGTCGGTGGCTGTACTTGCCACGATGTTCACACGTGGTCGGTGGGGTAAGTTTCTAGACTTCTGGAGGCCGTTTCCATCATGTCAGCCAATTCCACCGTCTTAGCTAGGTCTAAGTTACCTTGCTCTAGAAGCCACAGGTGAATATAGGATGAGCCGATTCCCGCCACGAACGCATCTCGGATCAAATCGTTAGTATACTGGGTCGCCGACACTGGCTTGCAATTGCAGGCTCTGGCTAGCTGCTGAAGCTCGCGCAGGTACTGTCCCATCGTTTCATCGGGCTGCCGCCGTCGAGTGGCTAGAAGGTGTCGAGCATGGATCTCGTTTGGCGTTTTGTTGTACAGTTTCTTAAGTAGTTCGATGGCCCCTTTGTAGTCTTGGGCATCGCGGATTGATGAATATACAGTGTCGCTTACCCTTGCGTGGAGGACCCGCAGTCTATTGGCGTCGTTTTGAATGGCTGTTGAGGCATCGATATAGTCTTGAAAACACTTCAACCAATGGTCGAAAGTGTTCGATGCTCCAGCTGCACTCGGATCTAAGGTAAGCCGATCGGGTTTTAACATTTCCTCCATGGTTTTTTTTTAACCAAAATTGTTACTCATAAAATTGATGCGCGATTAAATCACTCGGGAGGCTGGATCGTACCCGGGGAAATAAAGGCTTTTTATTAGTAACAAGAATGGAGCGTACTATATAACAATACAATCCCAGACTAAAGGGTCACCCGGCAGTGCAGTGACCTTTATACTCCTACAGGTAGGTGGAGCCAACCGGAGTGTACCACAGAACAATACCAACAGGTAGAACACCCCAACCCTAACCCCAACAGTGACAACAGTAACATATGTACAAGTACCCATAGTGCTAACCATCTATGGTTCAGTACCCATAGTGGTAACCATCTATGGTTCACCACAAGGACATTAGTGAACCAGATGGGTTTTTCTGACAATTGACAATAATTTCATGGTCATCAGTAGATTTTTAATTCCAGATTTTTTTATTGAATTCAAATTCCACCATTTGCCATGGCAGGATTTAGCCGAATTAAATTGCCTGCCAGCACTCATAATGAATGCACGGCATTTATCAGCCTCCAACCATATTTAAAGGTATATTCACCTGTTTCTATTCACTTACTGCTGGAGGTTTGAGGGGGACATTTGAAATCGGAGACTTTCTGGGACAGTTTGTCAAGACTTCACCAAGACTTTGTCAAGATTTATTCTGGAAACTCTTCTCCTAAAAAGAGTAAGTGCTGTGTTATTCTATCTTACTGGACACGTTATAGGAGTTACCATGAAAAAGGGAGTGCTTGGTCATGGACGTTTTGTTCAGGGATTCTCTTCGTTCTGCAGGAGGAATGGGAGGAGGAGATGAGGCGAGGTGGAGCAGAAGAGAGGTACAGGACGACAAAGTAGATTTGTCCCCTCTGTGCGTACAGGACATCCCTCCTTCTCTGAACCTCCTCCTCTTTGAGATCTCCAGTGCCTCCCAGATTCTCTGTGCCCCCTCTCCCTCAGTCCCATCCTAAAACATGCCAGGCACACCTTTAGAGGAAGTGGGCACATGGATCCCACAAATACTACTCCACAAAATCTGATTCCAATCAGTGTCCACGTGTTCAACTTGCATGTGTCTATTTTTAGTAACTCCAGGCAAATTCAAATTATGGTAAGCAGCAGTTAGGCCCACAATTACATACTAAAACTAGACTTTTACACAAGGCTGTCTAATTAGCAAAGCACATCCTTAGTACCTGCTTTCTACGTTTTACCTAAATAAGCCCAGACAGTATATTATGGATGGCAAGATTTCACTTGATACTATTTCCTCCACCATACTGGATTTTATCAGTTATTTTAATTCATAGCTTGGCAATGCCACAATTCCTGAGATTTGTCTCTATCCAGGCTGCAATATAAACAGCAAGAAAAGAATCACAGTGTATTTTGTAGTGTAAGGGGAAAGCTTCAAGCTCTTTTATCTGGTTCATAGGTTCAATAATAATCATAAAATACTTTCCTTTCAAGCAAGCGGCCATCACTTTACTGAGTTTCCCATTACATGCACTTCAAAGCTTTAGATTATCATAGCTAGCAATTATTTGAGAAAAAAAGATGTGTAATTGTCATGGTCAAACCATTCAGACTTTGGAAGAGCAAGTGGAGGAGGAATCATGCTAAGGGGAGGACGAGGCATCCATGGCTGACGAGGGAAGTCAAGGACAGCATAAAAGCAAAAAACAAAGCATACAAAGTGGCGAGGATTAGTGGGAAGCCAGGGGATTGGGAAGCCTTTAAAAGCAAGCAGAGGACAACTAAATAAGCAATAAAGAGGTGAAGATGAAATATGAGTGTAAGTTAGCTAGTAATATAAAAGAAGATAGGAAAGCTTTTTCAATATATAAAAGGTAAAAGAGTGGCAAAAAAAGCCATTGGTCCACTAGAAAATGAGGCTGGAGAAGTAATAATAGGAAACAAAGCAATGGCAGAGGAACTGAATAGTTACTTTGCATCAATCTTCACGGTGGAAGACACCAGTGGAATGCCAGAGCTCCAGGAGAGTCAGGGGGCACAGGTGAGTGTAGTGGCCATCGTTAAGGAGAAGGTTCTGGGGAAACTGAAAGGTCTGAAGGTGAATAAATCATCTGGACTGGATTGGTTACACCCTAGGGTTCTAAAAGAGATAGCTGAGGAAACTGTGGAGGCATCGGTGGTGATCTTTCAGGAATCACTGGAGGCAGGGAGGGTACAAGAGGACTGGAAAGTAGCTAATGTAACACTGCTGTTTAAGAAGGGAGGGAGGCAGCAGATGGGAAATTATAGGCCGGTTAGCCTGACTTCAGTCATTGGCAAGATTTTAGAGACCATTATTAAAGATGAGATTGCAGAATACTTGGAAGTGCCCAAGTAGGACTGAGTCCGCACAGCTTTGTCAAGGGGAAGTCATGTCTGACAAAGCTGTTAGAGTTTGAGGAGGTAACAAGGAAGTTAGATAAAGGAGAACCAGTGGACGTGATTTATTTAGATTTCCAAAAGGCCTTTGATAAGGTGCCGCAAAGGAGACTGTTAAATAAGTTAAGAGCCCATAGTGTTAAGGGTAAGATCCTGGCATGGATAGAAGATTGGCTGACTGGCAGAAGGCAGAGAGTGGGGATAAAGGGGTCTTTCTCAGGATGGCAGCTAGTGGTGTGCCTCAGGGGTCGATACTGGGACCACAACTTTTCACAATATACATTAACGATTTGGAGGAAGGAACTGAAGGCACTGTTGCTAAGTTTGCAGATGATACAAAGATATGTAGAGGGGCAGGTAGTATTCAGGAAGCAGGGGGGGGCGCAGAAGGACTTGGACAGGTTAGGAGAATGGGCAAAGAAGGGGCAGATGGAATACAATACTATGGAAAAATTATGAGGTTATGTACTTTGGAAGGAGGAATGGAGGCATAGACTACTTTCTAAATGGGAAAATGCTTAGGAAATCAGAAACGCAAAGGGACTTGGGAGTCCTTGTTCAAGATTCTCTTAAGGTTAACGTGCAGGTTCAGTCGGCAGTTAGGAAGGCAAATGCAATGTTAGCATTCATGTGGAGAGGGCTAGAATACAAGGGCAGGGACGTACTTCTGAGGCTGTATAAGGCTCTGGTCAGACCCCATTTGGAGTATTGTGAGCAGTTTTGGGCCCCATATCGAAGGAGGGATGTGCTGGCCTTGGAAAGGATCCAGAGGAGGTTCACAAGAATGATCCCTGGAATGAAGAGCTTGTCGTATGAGGAACGGTTGATGACTCTGGGTCTGTACGCATTGGAGTTTAGAAGGATGAGGGGGGATCTTATTGAAACTTACAGGATACTGCAGGGCCTGGATAGAGTGGATGTGGAGAGGATGTTTCCACTAGTAGAAAAAACTAGAACCAGAGGGCACAACCTCAAGCTAAAGGGACAATCCTTTAAAACAGAGATGAGGAAGAATTTCTTCAGCCAGAGAGTAGTGAATCTGTGGAACTCTTTGCCTCAGAAGGTTGTGGAGGCCAGGTCATTGAGTGTCTTTAAGACAAAGATAGATAGGTTCTTGATTAATAAGGGGATCAGAGGTTATGGGGAAAAGGCAGGAGAATGGGGACGAGAAAAAAATTAGCCATGATTGAAAGGCGGAGCAGACTCGATGGACCGAGTGGCCTAATTCTGCTCCTATGTCTTATGGTCTTATGGTCTTATGGTCTGTATTTTATGACCTGTTATTCGCCTTGTGAGAAGGAGCTCAACCATGCAGGTTGAATGAAGCCTTAGCTCGGTTGTAATGCATCTTCACTACGTACTGTGCAGTCAGTGATATTAATAAGAACAGTAATAGCAGTTACTGGTTTACCAATCCTGAATCGATCAAATGGACGGAGGAAGCAGAGTGATGCTGATCTCGGTAGATGATGGCGGCAGTTTCTTCTCCTTTCTGCTTTCTTCAGTAGTCAAGATGTTAGGCCAGAGCCAACATATATTCAACCCAGGAAGCTCCTTGCCATTCATGTGAGGAGCTTCCCGGGCTGAATATATGTAACCATGTTGACCTTACCCAGACAGTTGGTTTACATACGGGCATGAGATTCCATCTTATCAGGCTTAGGACTGCCTTGTACCAAGACTGTGCCAGAATCATGGCCTTGATCACAGGTCTATGGTATCCTGTGTCTGTGCCTGCCCGGCAGGCTGTTATAGAGGCCAGAATTCTCCGACCTCGCTTGCAGCTGGGATTCTCCAATCCTGCTTCTGTGAACGGAGATTTGGCTGAGCGCCATGTTCTCCAATTTCGCTGGCAGCATCAGCAGGATATGACAGAATTCCAGCCAAAATCTTTCTTAATAAGAGAGAAAGAGAGAGAGAAAACTTTAATATTCAATATTGTTTGATATTTAATTAATCTCTGATGATTTTATAAGATCAGTAGACAGCCTTTTCCTACACTAACGCTGAGCTTGGAATTGGAAGGTTGTACATTCAAGCTTATTCCAGCCTCTGCCCATAATCCAGGCTGATACTTGAGTGTAGTACTGAGGTTGTGCTGCACTGTAGGAAGTGCTTTCTTTCGATTGGGATGTCAAACTGTGGTCCTGGCTCATGGATGTAGGAGAGCCCATCACACCAGAAGAAGAGCAAGGAAGATCTTTCTGGTGTCCTGGCCAATGTCAGTCTATTTTTTATTCATTTTTACAGGATGTGGGTATCGTTGGCTGGGCCAGCATTTATTGCCCATCCCTAACTGCCCTCCATTTCAGAGGGCATTAGAGAGTCAACCACATTGCTGTGGTTTGGAGTCACATGTAGGCCAGACCAGGTAAGGATGACAGATTTCCTTCCCTAAAGGACATTAGCAAACTAGATGGGTTTTTACGACAATCGACAATGGTCATCATTAGACTTTTAATTCCAGATTTTTATTGAATTCAAATTTCACCATCTGACATGGTGGGATTCGAACCCGGGTCCCCCGAGCTTAACCCTGGATCTCTGCATTATTAGTCCAGTGATAATTCCACTGTGCCACTGTCTCCCCAACATCTCTCACCCAACATTACTAAACAAGATTACTGTCATTACTGTTTGTGGAAGATTGTGTGTGAGCTGGCTTCTGCATTTCCAACATTATGAAGTACTCCAATGGCTGTAAAGCATTTTGCAATGTCCAGAGGTCTTGAAGTGTGTTGGATAAATCCAAGTTCCTTCTTTTTTTTCTTTAGAGGTTAATTACAAATGTAAAATAATTTGAGACAAGTGGTATTTTTATTGGAACAATAATAATACAAAGATCTGCACTGTACAATTATATCTTCACAGCTATTATTTTAATATCTCTTCAGTTCACTGATGTGAGGATTGAACTTTAGATTTGGTTGAGGTGCTTTCACTTATATAAGCTCTCAATGGTCTTTGTTCAGCACTCACATCTGTCAGCTATTTAATTAGCATTGTTCTAAGCCTTTTCTTGAGCATGCTCATTTACATTTAGCGAAACAGCAGTGCTCTTACAAAGGTAATTAATATGCATCACAATGGTTAGACAGGACTGAATATTTAAGCAATAGTTATACACTCACCTCTAGGTGCAGACAGACTTGGTAATGGATTTTGCAACACTCTTGTCCACATGAGCATTCTTCTATTTTATGGAAAACCTTGATCATTTACAGATAAAAGCATGATGCTGCAACCCAGAATTAAATTCGGTGCATCAGTTCAGCAGCATCTTAATTCAGCCTGATCATTATCATGTCACTTCCAGGTTCCACAGCAACGGCTGCAATGAAGAAATGCACAATGCAACCTCAACCCCCAAAGGCCCAATCCATATATGGAATTTGGAGGAATTGAAGTTGTTAACAAGCAATGACAAAATGTGGCAATGGATTTGGGGTGCATTCAATGACACTCCCCTTGCATACTACTGGGGGCTACGAGGAGCCAGTGAGACATTCCTCCTCAGAGGAAAGGTCTGCATGTCACCACAAGGATGGTATGGTTGGTGGTGGCCCAGGAGGTGAGCAGAAGCAGCATTGTACCATGTTCCTAGATTCAGTGCAGAAAGTACTTTAATGGCCTACGCAGTTGAGGAAAGGTAGGTACAGTTGCACAATCACCTACATCCAGCTGTGAGCACCACTGCCACCCCTCACCTTGCTGTGGAGCCCACTCCTTCATATTCCCTCCAACATTTACCTTGCAGGTGCTCCCACCCTTTTCCATCAATGCACATCCTCACCTCCCCATCTATCCATTCATCTACTCTCTCATCGTTATGCACTTTCATCTCTCAATGATAGTCAGCCTCATCAAAGGTACTGTATCCATCAGATGAGCATATGATATTCCAGTCACTCATAGGTTAGTTCTATCCGCCATTGTGGGAAACAAGATCACAAAACACCAGGGCGAGGGAAGGAACAAGAAATGGTCCTCCTCAGCTTTCCCAGCTAAGAATGGCAGAAGAGACGGCACTGGAGATTGGGGGGTCTTTCAGTGTCCCTGGCTAGAGAAGATGGGGACCTCCCAACTCTGTAATGATACCATTAAATATTATCCACCTAAATGGCATATGGTACTCAGTCATGTTGTTTTGTCATCTATGATGAAATATGATCACCTTAATAATAACTTTTATTAATATGGTACCTTTAGGTTAATAATAAGTTCCAAGGGGACATTGAGCCTCATATGGAGAAGTTAGGGCAGATGACCAAAATTTTAGTCAGAGATAGATATTTTTCTATATTCATTTGTGGGACATGGGCGTCGCTGGCTGGCCAACATTTATTGCCTATTCCAGTTGCCCTTGGAAGGCAATTGAGAGTCAACCACATTGCTGTGGCTCTGGAGTCACATGTAGGCCAGCAGATTTCCTTCCCTAAAGGACATTAGTGAACCAGATGGGTTTTTCTGACAATCAACAATGGTTTCACGTTCATCAGTCGATTCTTAATTCCAGATATTTTTAATTGAATTCAAATTCCACCACCTGGGTCCCCAGACCATTAGCTGAGTTTCTGGATTAATGGTCTAGTGATAATACCACTAGGCCATCGCCTGCCCTAAAGGAGTGTCTAAAGAGATAGGAGGGCAAAGAGATTGAGGGAGGGAATTTCAGAGCATAGGGCCTATGCAATTGAAGGCAAGGCCACCAATTCAGAATTAGAATTGGGAATGCACAAGATGTCAAAATAGGAGGAATGCCGATCTCTCGCAGGATGGTGGGGGTGGAGAAGATTACGGAGATTGGGAGGGGGTAAGGCTATGGAGGGATTTGAAAACAAGGATGATAACTTTAAAAAGGACGTGTTGCTTAACAGGGAGCCAGCGCAGGTCAGTGAGCACAGGAGTGATGGGATAAAGGGACTTAAGAGGGGCAGAGTTTTGGGTGACTTCAAGTTTACAGAGGATAGAATGTGGGAGCCATTAGGAGGTTCAGGTCTGGAGATGAAAGAAAGTCACAGATGAGAGTTTCAGCAGCTGAGGCGTTTCCAGATAAGATTGCCATGGGACTGTATGAAAATAACATAAGCTTGCTGGTGGTAATTCACATTTTTTTTCCTCCACCACTACAATTACACATGCAACAGGAATCCAGGGGCCCATCAGATGACCAAAATTTTAGTCAGAGATAGATTTTTTTCTATATTCATTTGTGGGGCATGGGCGTCGTCAGATGATGAATCCTCTGAGGAACTGATTTATTTCTGAGGGTCCTCCATCACAGGATTCATGCTCACCATATATCAGCCCAGATACTTGCACTTTGAATGTTAGAGAGATAATTGAGTTTTCACCTAGTGACGCACAGTCACAAGGGTGGCATGATGGCACAGTGGTTAGCACTGCTGCCTCACAGCGCCAGGGACCCAGGTTCAATTCCGGCCTCAGGTAACTGTCTGTGTGAAGTTTACACGTTCTCCCCGTGTCTGCGTGGGTTTCCTCCGGGTGCTCCGGCTTCCTCCCACAGTCCAAAGATGTACGAGTTAGCTTGATTGGCCATGGTAAATTGGTCCTAGTGTCAGGAGATTAGCAAGGTAATTATGTGGGGTTACGTGAATAGGGCCTGGGTGGGATTGTGGTCAGTGCAGACTCGATGGGCCGAATGGCCTCCTTCTGCCCTGTAGGGATTCTATGATGACTTCACCAGTGACATAGAGCAGATAGTGGTGACAGAAACAGTTGTGGAGCATTGGAGGGTACAATCCTCTGCAAAGCACCTCTCAGCTAGATAAAGACGGTGTGCCTACAGGGTCGTCAGTGAAAAGAATAATCAGTGAGCAGCAGAAAATGTGCGATGCTGTGACTGGCCTTCCAAACATATGAAGCACACTTACAGAGCGAATGGTGCAGTTCACCTTCAGCATGATGTTGAGGACAGTGTGGCAATATCTTCTTACATATGGGATGAACGTGTGCAAATGATATGTGTATATATTGTGGTTTTTTTCTATGTTTCAGGAGAGAGTTTTAAAGTTCAGCTTTTTTCTACAGGTAGTCAGTATGTCTGGCAAGTATACAGCTCAGATGCTGGGAGAGCAGAATAATGATTCATTTCAACCTTGCAAGTGGCTATGTTAAGTAGAGGTAATGATTTTGTTTACTCAAGTTCCCCTGGGATTTCAGATTAGAGTGATTGACAGGGTCATGTGATGTTGTGGTTTATGTGCAGTCCTAAATGTGTAGAAGAAAGAAACAGGCTTTTTCAGAAAGGAGTTGGAGTTTGACTGTTCTAATTGAAGTTTAGGAGAGTTTAGCAGGCTTCTGAAAGCTTTATATCTCTCTGAAAACTCCAAGGCTGTCTACACTTATTATAGTAAGTATATTTGTGATTGCTAACTATATTTAAAGTGGGTTTTAAGTCTGTAAGTAGAATGTTGCTTATTTGGAAATGAAATAGTAATAAGTTAGAAACTAGAGTTGTTTCTTTTTAATGTTTAAAAATGTTCAACCATTAAGAGTTATGCTGCTTTGTTTTGTTAGAGTTTTACTTAAACTGTGTTATGAATAAAGTTTGTTTTGATAAAAGATCCCTAATTTGTCAGTGGAATTACTCCTAGAATGAAGTATCCTTTCCTCACATTTATGCCAAAATAGAAAAATTGTTTGGTCTAGTCTGGCTTCCTTGGGGTTCTGGTCCAGGACCCTAACACATGGATAGAGTGGCAAACTCTGGAAAAATCAAAGCATGTCAGCCAAATGACTCCAAGCATGCACTGACCACAGCCGGGCACCATGAGTCCCTATATGACTGCTCCACTCCAAAGGGTGGAAGATCATGTCACCTTAGTCAAGCTTCTCATCACACTGACATGCATCAAAGTGCTCTCCAGCAGGTAACATGACCCATGAGAGGGATGATAGCAAAAGGAGACATCGAAGTGGGGACGCCACTCAAAGTGCTTCCACTTCTTACCCATTGCCCCGCAGCCCCTTCTCTCCACCCCTCACCTGTCACTATGTCTGTCAGTGGTCCACATGCTGCTTTGTCACCCAATGTACAGGTGGAGGTGGAGTAGTCTTTGACAGGGCTCTTCGAGGCTCCAAAACCCTGAGGTTATCAGCAAAGAGTATTTCAGCTGTCAGCAGGAGCAGCCGGCTCGACCTTTGCTGATACTACAGGGGGTAGCAGCAGCAAGAAGGCACAGTAAGAAAAAGAAGAATAAAGCACAGGAACATCTTTTCTCCACAAAAAAAAATATAAGTTTGACATTTCACAATCGGATTTGTACCTTGATTCAGTGAGGAGAAACTGCCCCTGGTTAGAACAACTACCAGGAATCAACAAAAGTCCCAGCTACACACATGGCTAATTCCTGGGCCAGGCATTCTGTTTCCTGTTTCTGTCTTCACGAGTTGAAATCTAAACATTAAATATAGAATTGGCTTTAGCAAGTCACAGAATAGCTGGTGTTAAACAAGTGTTCGTGTTATTCAGCACTTTGACTGCCTTAGCCAACTTCTCAGTTTCGGCAGGTTGATGCTGAGTGTTATAACATCTTTTGCAAGACGCTGAGTGCACACCAACACTGTGCTTGGTTTATAGCTAGAAATAATTTTAAAACTGTAATAAAATTGAAAAATACACAGCAGGTCTTAAGGTACCTGTAAGGGAAAAAGGTAAGTTACTATATCAGGTGTAATAACAGAAAATGCTGGAAAAATATATTAAAAATATATCATATAAAATATATATTACAATATCAGGTTCAAGAATGTTTTCCTAAAATTCCAGCATTTATAACCTTTTTTTAGTAAATATTAAAAACTGTACCAATTACTTACGGTGGCACAATGGTTAGCATTGCTGCCTCACAGCGCCAGGGACTCGGGTTCAATTCCGGCCTCGGGTCACCGTCTGTGTGGAGTTTACACATTCTCCCCGTGTCTGCGTGGGTTTCTTCTGGGTGCTCCGGTTTCCTTTCACAAAATGTGCAGGTTAGGTTGATTGGCCATACTAAATTGACCCTAGTGTCAGGGGATTAGCAGGACAAATATGTGGGGTTACGGGAATCAGGCTTGGGTGGGATTGTGGTCGGTGCAGACTCGATGGGCCAAATGGCCTCCTTCTGCACTGTAGGGATTCTATGATCTAACAAAACAGTAAATCCACAGATCCATTGCTCTAAATCACAAGTGTAACAGTAGCTGCCTGTAGCACCAAATGTGAACAGCCAGGAAAAGGGCCACATCAATCACAAGACATTTTGTTCATTCCATTTTCGGCTGACAATAGATTTTAAACATTAATTCTAAACAGATTTTTAAGTTAAGAACCCTGCCATCATTTCCATCAGACAATGTAACATCATCACAGCAGCTTAAAGACAAGTCACATCCCAAGGAACGGTTGGACCTGGTACCTGCAGGGAGGAGAAGAACAGAATGTGCACAAAAGGCTTTACAGGTTCACACTCTGCAGCATTGCAAGTGTGGCTTCTGAGCGTCAACCTTAAATAAAAGATATTGAGGCGTGAATCAAATTCATTGTGAAAATTAATCACTGTCCATTCTGTTTCATTTAATTAATTGTCATTTGTGTAAGGCAGCAATTTTGTTCAATTAATCAGCGAAACCTTCTTTGATTCACTCCAGTTCAATCAAGCATGGGATCTTTAAATGAGTCAGTTTGGATACTTGTTGTTTGGAGTAAAGTTTGTTGATATCAAGGTGGTTCTACTTTAGGAATGTCTCCATAGGTTGCTGGTGTGCATCATGGGGGTCACACATAAAGTTTCGATCCGTGTTTGCATCAATTTGCTTAAGGACGTTGCAGCTATTAACAGATCCAAGCATCCAGATTTAGCACACCTCCAGCAATGAAGAAAGTGTGGCACGATGGCACAGTGGTTAGCACTGCTGCCTCAGTATCAGGGACCCAGGTTCAATTCCAGCCTTGGGTCACTGTCTGTGTGGAGTCTGCACATTCTCCCCATGTCTGCGTGGGTTTCCTCCCACAGTCCAAAGATGTGTGGGTTATGTTGATTGGCCATGCTAAATTGCCGCTAAGTGTCAGGGAGATTAGCAGGGTAAATATGTGGGGTTACAAGGATAAAGCCTGTGTGAGATTGTTGTTGGTGCGGACTCGATGGGCTGAATGGCCTCTTTCTGCACTGTAAGGATTCTATGATACTTAAATGTAACTCTTTCCAAAATCCCACATCCATGAAATTTAAATACACACATATATATATACGTGCAACAATACTTTATTACATCCATTGGTTATTTATTTAACTGCTTTGAAAGTAACACAAAAATGTTCTTTATTTATCTAATAGTGAGGAATCAGTCTTATTTATATGCTTTTTTAAAACCAAGATCACTAAAACAAATTACCTGGTTATTATCACATTAGTGTTTGTGGGAATTTGATGGGCACATTTCCCATATTACAGCAGTGCTACACTTCAAAAGTATTTAACTGGCTGTGAAGTGTTTTGGGAGCATCCTGAAGTTTTGAAGAGCACTATATAAATGCAAGTTTTTAAAAACATTTTTTAAGTGGTAATAGTGATGAATATGGAACATTCACTCAAAGCATTAAATATTTGGAGTGTCATTGAGTGTGTTGCCAAATCAGTGGGTATGAAATATATGATTAGGTCATGTCCTGACTTTCACTCAATTCCCAGGGAGGTTTTCAACAGTATATAGGTTATTAAACAGTTACAACTGTCAGGTTTTTCATTCTGAAAAAGAACCGCATTTCGAAAAGCTTTCTTATAGGATATAGTTTACCAGCAATTCTCTCCCTTACTTTCCACTACTCCTCATCACAACAGCACATCACATCACAAGTGGTGTCACAGAATTGTTGCAGTGCAGAATGAAACCATTCAGCTCATCGCATCTGCACTGACTCTCCAAACGAGCATTATGACTTAGCGCCATTCTCCTGCCTTTTCCCCGCACACTCTTTCTATTCAGATAATCATCTAATGTCCCCTTGAATGCTTTGATTGAACCTGCCTCCACCACACTTCCAGGTAGTGCATTTCAGAATCGAACCACTCGCTGTGTGAAAACATTTTTTTCTCACATCACATTTGCTCCTTTTGCAAATCACTTCATATCTGTACCCGCTTGTTTTTGATTATTTTATGAATGGGAACAGCTTCTCCCTATCTGCACTTTCTAGCCCCCTTTAACAATTTTGAACATAGAATCATAGAATCCCTACAGTGCAGAAGGAGGCCTTTCGGCCCATCAAACCTGCACCAACAATCCCACCAGGCCTCATCCCCTTACCCCACGTATTTACCCTGTTAATCCCCCTGACAGTAAGGGGTAATTTATCACGGCCAATCCACCTAACCTGCACATCTCTGGAGTGTGGGAGGCAACCGGAGCACCCAGAGGAAACCCACGTAGACACGGGGAGAATGTGCAAACTCCACACAGACAGTCACCCAAGGCCGGAATCGAACCTGGGTCCCTGGCGCTGTGAGGCAGTAGTGCTAACCACTGTGCCATCGTGCCGCCCCAAACGAAATGTCCTTCAGCAAATCAATCATCAACTATGGCAAAGAATAGCAAGGCTCCACCGAGATCTCAATCAAATCTCCTCTTAACCTTCTCTCCAAGAACCGTCCCAAATTCTCCAATCTATCCTCATAACTGAAATTTCTGATCCCTGGAACCGTACTTGTAAACCTCTTTTGCAATCTCTTCAGTGTGTTCATATCCTTCTCATAGTGTGGTTCCAGGACTGCACACAATATTCCAGCTGAGGTCTAAATAGTGTCTTGTATGGGTTCAGGATAACCTCCTTGCTCTTGCACTCCATGTCCCTATTAATAAAGATGTGGAGATGCCGGCGTTGGACTGGGGTAAACACAGTAAGAAGTTTAACAACACCAGGTTAAAGTCCAACAGATTTATTTGGTAGCCAAGTCCATGCGCGATCTTCTTGGAGATCCTCTCCACTTGGAAGAGACACATGGACTTGGCTACCAAATAAACCTGTTGGACTTTAACCTGGTGTTGTTCAGCTTCTTACCATTTTAATAAAGCCCAGGATACTGTGTGGTTTATCAACTGCTATCTTCATCTGTCCTGCTGCCTTCAATAATCTATACACACATATACCCAGGTCTCCCTTCTGCTGCATCCCCTTAAGAATTGTACCCATTATTTTATATCAGGTGAGATTTTCCAGCCTCCCAGTCATGTGATTCCCGGCTGGAAGGCGACATGCTATTCATTGGCGGGGGGATTCTCTGGTACCACTGCTGTCAATGGGATTTCACATTGATGTCCCACCATGCCGCTGTGAAACCTGGGGATGGGGGTTTGCTGCTGGAGGGACCAGAGTATCCCGCCAGCGTGAACAGCCATAGAATTCCAAACATCGACTCTCCATGCTCTTCCTGCCAATATACATCACCTCTCACTTCTTCGCATTGAACGTTATCTGCCAGCTGTCTGCCCATTCCAACAACTTGCCTATGTCCTTTTGAAGTTCTAATTGTCATGGATACCTTAACATGCTTAGAGGTAGGTTCATGGAAGAAAAAAAAATGTCATTGGATTTGTATTCCTTTGAAATAATTTTAATATCTTGATACAAAATGACAGTATTCTTGCCAGACATGGGGAAAATATTAGCAATTTAGATAGACAAACTCACAAAATAATTGTGACATTACATATTGGCCCATGTCTAAAAATACAAGCCTTCCCAGTAGTCAGTTAGTACTAAATATCCCAGTGTGAATAGCAGAGAAAGTATCCCAACATAAAATTGTTCCGTGTTTCCTCTTTGTTCCTATATTTACCTCATTCTTGGTGTTAAAGATGGCTCGGATAAGCAAACCGTATCAGCAAGAAAGCCTCCCCACAAACTGTAATATGATTTAACATGCACAGTGTCTAGTACTGTAGCATTGCCTAAGGGATGCACAGGCATGCTTGTTAATGTAATAGTTACTGAATTAATACAAGCCCCTTGTGTCTCCCTAGTCCCATGACAGCAGAAGAATAACCACTATCGGGCCATGTGACTCAGGCTATTGCCTACAAATCAGGTTTAACAATATTGATCAGGTTTGTAGTGGAAAATTGACAACAGATTTCATTTATTTCCAGGACATTGCATTTGCACTACATTGGATATGCAAAAATCAGAGAGGACAAGGACTTTTCACTAACTCTCTGAGTAAAACTAAACCTGGATATTATGTCTTAGGTTTAGTCTCGCCATCGGAGAATCTCAACCTCGACAAATGCTGCTTATTTTATCATCCGCACCTCGCTTATCATTTCAGATACAAGGAAAGATCTCTGCTGTATGTAAAATCAGCCGAGCAAATTAAAGTGATGGTTTCCAAAATATCTTCCAGGTGTGTGACTCCAGCCCATTCTCCTTCATTTTCCAGCACTCCACACATTGATCGATTTGAGGATAAAATGAGCAGTCTGTATCAAATGGTTTGGTTTTCAAAATACATTGACATGGGATTAATGCCTTTGAAGTGACATTTTGTATACCTGACAGTGATATGTATTGTCTGTGCCATATAAAAAAACATTAGGAATGAGGAACCAGATTGCTGAGTGATTCTCACTCAGCAGGTAGTAATGGAATTTAAAATGAACAACCACATCTCATAAATAGATAATTATATATCTGTGTATACAGAGAGAGACTTTTTAATGATTTGCAATGTGACAACACCTATTCATCACACAGATCAGGTAGATTAATATTTCTGGATATGCATACACATTTCGCCAAAAGAATTCTTGCAGCAATACTTTCAACCGTTGCCATGGTAACTGGATCAGAGCAAGTTCATATAGATTTCTTTAAAAGGAAACATTTATTTTAATAGAAGAGAGAGAGGGAAAGCAGCCAGAAACAATGAAAGAATGAGAGAAAGGATTAGAGAATGAAAGACTAGGACGCACAAGAGATGCTAATTTATTTTAACTTTCATCCAGGCTAGAATTTTACCCTTCCCCTTTCCTTACCCCTAGTGAGGTTTTAGGCCGATGTGTGTGGGTGAGGAGCAGTGTGGGGGTGGGGGGGGGGGGGGAGTGGGTGGGTTGTGCGGAGGTGCAGAAACAGAACTCCCTCTGGGTTCCCACCTGCAATGATTTTACATGAGGGTGGGCAAGGCCTTAGATGGGAAGCCCACCCTTTCTTCAGTTGAGGCCATTAAAAACCATTTCCCACCCCTCCTCACGGTGGCACAGTGGTTAGCACTGCTGCCTCACAGCGCTAGGGACCTGGGTTCAATTCCAGGCTTAGGTCACTGTCTGTGGGGAGTCTGCACATTCTCCCCGTGTCTGCATGGGTTTCCTCCGGGTGCTCCAGTTTTCTCCCACAGTCCAAAAGACGTGCTAAATTTTCCCTCAGTGTACCCAAACAGGCGCCGGAGTGTGGCAACTCGGGGATTTTCACAGTAGCTTCATTGCAATGTTAATGTAAGCCTTCTTATGATCGTAATAAAGTTTTAAAAAATTAAAAAATCTTTAGGCTCTCCATGGGGGAAACTCAAAATTTTAAAAGTTAGAAATTGGGCAGGAAAGCAGGGATGGCAGGGGGGTGTGGTAGGGGCCGTCTCCATCAGAAATCCCCTTCTAACTGGGGGCACCGTCCCCTTCAGGCCCAGTGACCTCCAGAGCACCCTCTCCCTCACCCTGCATATACCATGAGACCCCAATTGGCCCCCTCATGATCTACCAGGTCTTTGTGACCTTCCCCCCCTGTCACCCCTTACACTTCCCTGGTCTCGGTCAATTTAGCTCAGTTGGCTGGACGGCTGGGTAGTGATGTAGAGCGATGCTAACAGCGTGGGTTCAATTCCCATACCGGCTGAGGTTATTCATGAAGGTCTCAACTTTACCTCTTGTCTGAGGTGTGGTGATCCTCAGTTTGAATCACCACCAGTCAGCTCTCTCCCTCAAAGGAGAGAGCAGCCTATGGTCATCTGGGACTCTGTCGACCTTTACCTCAGTCTCCAGTTCCAGGGACTTAGTCTCAGGTAGCTCTGTGCAGTGCCTCTTTGGGCTGGTAGCTCTCCAAGACAAGACTTCCTCCCGAATGAAAGGCAGAAGTACTGCAAATTGCCAATCAACGCTCATTTGAAAATTCAGGTTCCAATCTGTGCTCGATTAGCAGCTCTCAGTGTTAGCGATAATAACCATGTTTCCTTTTATACCACCACAATGTTGAATTCAAATCTTGGGTTGTAAACTTGATTGTAACTGTTCCCAACAGTGGGAAATGGGCTGTAATGGGATGGTCAAAAAATAAAAGCAAATTACTGCGGATGCTAGAATCTGAAACCAAAAGAGAAAATGCTGGAAAATCTCAGCAGGTCTGGCAGCATCTGTAAGGAGAGAAAAGAGCTGACGTTTCGAGTCCAGATGACATTTAAAGGGTCGAAACGTCAGCTCTTTTCTCTCCTTACAGATGCTGCCAGACCTGCTGAGATTTTCCAGCATTTTCTCTTTTGGTAGTAATGGGATGGTTGTCTGCTTCACATCCTGTCCAATTTTCCCAGTCAACTCTGTCCCAAGATTTTAAAACTGCAGCACCTTATATCCTCATTCTAGTCTTCTCCAAATTCTGGGCTTCTAAAGCCAAACTTGACATTACCTAAACAAACACTTTTCCAAATCACCTCATTGCTTTTCACATAGTGTCCTGTCCAATGGACTTTGAACCCCTCACTTTGGTTTTTTAATATTATTTTGATCATTATATCACACCAGAACAAGTGTTGCACCTTCTTAACAGTTCAGATTATTTGCCCAATTTTCTGAGGAAAGGGCCTGGACTTCACATAATTTTAAAATACCCTTTGAACAAAATCTTGTTTAAAAGATGTTCTGAAGGAGACACACAGGATCGTGAAACTGTTGGCAGAAGAAGGTGAGTAAAATGGAAGATAGAGAATGGTTTCAGGTAAAAACCAAACAATGGCCAATTTGCTAACATGTCTTGTCTTTCAGAGAGGCAGCTAGCAGATTTGTTCTTGACTTTTGATTTCTGCTGCAGGATGAGAAACCTGTAAAAATCAGAATTTACACAACCAAATGGCAGAAAGCCATGCAGGGTTGGGGTGGGGGGGGGGGGGGGGGGGGGCGTGGCAGGGGGCTCTTTGTTCATGGGATCAGGACATGGTTCCGGGGGAAATTATTCATTCAAGCTGATGAAGACTGGAGTGAGAAAATGCTCGCACTTTGCTTATTTTTATAACAGTGCCTATAGAGGAGTTAACACTGCTGTCTCACAGCGCCAAGGACCTGGGTTCAAGGCTGGCCTTGTCTGGGTGGTGTTTGTACATTCTCCCCGTTTCTGCGTGGGTTTCCTCCGGGTGCTGCAGTTTCCTCCCACACTCCAAAGATGTGCAGGTTAGGTAGATTGTCGGTGCTAAATGGCCCCTTAGTGTCCCAAGATATATAGGTTAGGGGGATTAGCGGAGTAAATACGTGGGGTTACAGGGATAGGGCCTGGGTAAGAGTCAGTGCAGACTCGATGGGCCAAATGGCCTCCTTCTTCACTGTAGGGATTCTATTTGTCTGAAGCACCTCTTGCCAACATCATTATCATTTGTGCTTTACCAGTAGAGTAAAGCAGTTTATGCAATGAACCAGACTTTGCTGCATGGATTTTTCAAGCCGCTGGATCCCTTTCCAGTGTGCACAAAGTAACAGCACCATGGGAAGTCACAGAACATTTCAACTGACAAGCTAGCAAGTGTTTAAACAGTCAAACAGGATAACTGTAGCCACGCCTATGGGAAAGGCTTGTAACGAACATGATTTTCCTCACTTAAGGGACAAGAGCAACTTTGTGGAAGTCATTTCACTTCCTTTGTACCTTACTTACTTGATCTTAACAGTTCTCAGCCTCCACAGCCTAATGGGAGCAGTTTATGCAACCATTAAATTGGCTGTTGAAGAGAAAGGGGAGGACTGGTAACTCCAGCACCAACTGCAGCAGGAGCAGCAACAACAGCTGCAGCGTGGCTGACCACATTTCCTCTTGTTGAATACACACACCCAGTAAAATAACTCACATTCAAATGAGTTCAATGGCAATGCTGTACGGCGGCTGCCTTCCCCATAGCTGCATACCATTTCACAAGACAGAGAGGATGGACACAGAGCTACAGATGCCATGTTTGCCCTCTCTTAGTACGGTGGAGGATCAGAAGGACCTTGGGGTCCAGGTCCATAGGACTCTAAAATCGGCCCCGCAGGTGGAGGAGGTGGTTAAGAAGGCGTATGGTGTGCTGGCCTTCATCAATCGAGGGATTGAGTTTAGGAGTCCGGGGATAATGATGCAGCTATATAAGACCCTCGTCAGACCCCACTTGGAGTACTGTGCTCAGTTCTGGTCGCCTCATTACAGGAAGGATGTGGAAAAGATTGAAAGGGTGCAGAGGAGATTTACAAGGATGTTGCCTGGATTGAGTGGCATGCCTTATGAGGATAGGCTGAGGGAGCTCGGTCTTTTCTCCTTGGAGAGACGTAGGATGAGAGGAGACCTAATAGAGGGATATAAGATGTTGAGAGGCATAGATCGGGTGGACTCTCAGAGACTTTTTCCCAGGGTGGAAATGGCTGCTATGAGAGGACACAGGTTTAAGGTGCTGGGGGGTAGGTACAGGGGAAATGTTAGGGGGAAGTTTTTCACAGAGGGTGGTGGGCGAGTGGATTCGGCTGCCGTCAGTGGTGGTGGAGGCGAACTCAATAGGATCTTTTAAGAGACTCCTGGATGAGTACATGGGACTTAATAGGATGGAGGGTTATAGGTAGGCCTAAAAGGTAGGGATATGTTCGGCACAACTTGTGGGGCCGAAGGGCCTGTTTTGTGCTGTAGTTTTTCTATGTTTCTATGTGCGATACTGATGAGGCCAATCAGACATTTGCTTTTGCTGCAGTGGCTGGTTTGTCACAGCTTCAGGGGATCGTAGACTGCACACATGCAGCTATGAAAGAACCATCCAATAATCTGAAAGTTTCCATCAATTGGAAGGGATTCCCCTCCCTCAGTGTGTAGGTTGGTTGTGATCGTTATAATTTTATCAATTTTTTTTAAAGTTTAAAAACTTAACAAGTTGATGAAGTTTATCATTCGAAGTTCGACTTCTCAAGGTCAATTAAGGATGAGGAACAAATGCTGGCCTGTTGGCCGGTGATGCTCACAACACATGAAAGAAAATGCATGAATGCGCAAGAGACCCTGGAAGCTGCCATAACTCTTCCATCTTGCACCAGTTCCATCTACTGTAGCAGTTGGAACCTCCAAGCAGATTGTTGTTAGTGTATCTTCACACCATAATTTTTTTTTACCATTTGAGGATTAGTGGGGGGGCGGCACAGTGGTTAGCACTGCTGCCTCATAGCACCAGGGATCCGGATTCGATTCCCGGCTCGGGGTCACTGTCTGTGTGAAGTTTGCACATTCTCCCCATGTCTGCGTGGGTTTCGTCCGGGTGCTCCAGTTTCCTCCCACTGTCCAAAGATGTGCGGGTTAGGTTGAATGGCGATGCTAAATTGATCCTAGTGTCAGGGGGATTGGTAGGGTAAATATGTGGGGTAACGGGGATAGGGTGTGATTGTTGTCGGTGCAGACTCAATGGGCCGAATGGTCTCCTTGTGTACTGCAGGGATTCTATGGTTCTATGAAGTGGTGGAAAGGATTTCCAAGGTAATTATCAATCTGTTGAATCACATTGAACACTCCTTACTTGGCCGACAAGTCCTGGCAGTGGACTGGAAGCCAGAACTTCCTGTCTGGCAGAATGGGTGCTACCACTGCGCCACAAGGCCTCCTGCTCCAAGCAGATTGATAGACGTCTGCTTAAAAACAAGGGCTACCCACTGAAGACTAGACTGATGGTGCCAGCTGCCAGTGCTGCTGAAGGGAGGTGGAACAGCAAACACATCACAACCAGACTGATCACTGAGCCAGTCATAGGATTGCTGCACACGAGAGTCAGACACTTTGACAGATCTTGCAAACAGATCTACAGTTTGCACCAGGAAAAATGGTGGTGGTGTCCTGTGGCTTGCCCAACACGGCCTGCAGAGAGGAATGGCTGCAGGGGGAGGAAGCGGCAAACCATTCGGCATCTTCCTGCGAGGAGGAAGGCAAGGAAGAGAAGGGGCTGGAAGGCTGAGGAGCATATCGCTGGGTGGCTGCAGCCACACATCTGGCTGCCAGAGAAGCCTGTGATGGCCTCATAGAGACGCAGTTCAAACGATGTACAAGCCTATAGCTATATGGCACTGTCACCCTGAACATTCTGGTTTATCACTCATGACACCAACACAAAGCATTTCCACATTGATCAACGATGCGGAGATGCCGGCGTTGGGCTGGGGTGGGCACAGTAAGAAGTCTCACAACACCAGGTTAAAGTCCAACAGAATTATTTGGAATCACGAGCTTTCGGAGCGCTGCTCCTTCATCACTCAAGTAAGGAGAGCCACTCACCTGGTGAAGGAGCAGCGCTCCGAAAGCTGGTGATCCCAAATAAACCTGTTGGACTTTAACCTGGTGTTGTGAGACTTCTTACTGTGCCCACGTTGATCAAGCCACTGCATCACAAGCTCACAGTTTGCATGTACTCCACCCTGGGTATGCCATTTTGAGGAAGTCTTTTTTGTCCATTGAGAAATCAGAAGAGGGCAAGACATATAGAACCTTTCTTCATTTACTATTTCAGAAATGAAACAACACTGGTGTAGCTACCAACAGCCAAGTGAATCCCCTTGTGCATTTAAGAGATCCTCCTCTTTTGCTTTTTATTACTCCTGAGTAGTGCCACCCCTTTGGCAGAGGCAGAGACAGGCTGCTCATTCCCCTGCTCTGACACACAGGATGCTCATGGAGGACATTTCCTGGAATTGGAGCCTGTCTGGGATTCACCAATGACTACCCCACCTACTCCAGTGCAGGCCAGGGTAGACTCGGACAGTGTGTGGGTCTGTGGCTGGGATTTTCCAGTCCCATTGTGGCGGTTCCGTCGTGGTAGATCTGGCAGCCCAGCCAATAGGACACTGACTTTTGGTGGGACTGGACAATCCCGGTGGTGGACGGGGCTGGAAAATCGCACCCTGCATCTGTTTATTACTCTTTGACAGGATGTGAGCATTTTTTGCCCATCCTGAATTACCCTTGCTATTTCAGAGGGCAGTTCAGGGTCAACCCAAGTTGTTGTGAGTCTGGAGTCACACGTAGGACAGACCCAGTAAGGACATCAGATTTCCTTCCCTGAAGACATTAATGGTCAGATAGATCTTAATAATTTTTAGGAAATTAGTCTTCTTTAAACAGTTCAATATGGCTGGTTAACTGGTGAAGCTGTAGATAGTTCGCACTTTGTAATGGTGACATCATGTGACATCTGTCTCTACACTTGTCCGCACCAAGGCGTGTGTTTCTGCGGTAACCAGAGGTACAGTTGAACGCTCTCTCAGAGCATGTATCTTTCTTTGAGGATTCCTCAGGCTCTTCATGCTCCATCTGCTCGCTCACCCAAGAAGGGCCTGTAGGAAGTGAAAAAAATTAATTGGAACAGACACGTGAAAAGTTTCAACACCTACATCGTGCAGATCTCAACATTTCAGCTCATCTCAAGAATAATCACGAAAGAATTATTAAAATGTGCCGATTGGCAACAACATATCAAAATCTGACATCTTTCTCTCCATCACCTACTGCTAATATTTACACCAAGCTGCTGATCTCCAATGGGATGTTCTTCACAGCAAGTCAGGGTGGCTTTGGTTTCAGGTCTCAGCCCCTTACTGGAATTGTGAGCTCTCTTCTGCAGAGAGAGAAGGCAGAGAGTTGTCATAGTATCCCTACAATGCAGAATAGACCATTCGGCCCATCGAGTCTGCACTGACTCTCCAAAAAAGCACCCTAACTAGGTCTGATCCACTGCCCCCCCCCAACACCGTAACCCTGCGCATTGATCATGGCCAATCTACCTAACCTGCACATCTTGGACCCTAAGGACGAGGTTTTACGGCTGTGCTCACCCCAGGCCGGAAAATCCCACCCGAGGTCAATGGACCTTTGCATGGTTCGTGTCCTGCCCGCTATGATTCCCATGGCTGGTGGGAGAATTCTGTCCTAAGGGTTAATTTAACATGGCCAATCCACCTAACCTGCACATCTTGGGAGTGTGGGAGGAAGCCAGAGCACCCGGAGGAAATGCAGGCAGGGGAGAGAATGTGCAAATTCCACATAGTCATCCAAAGCTGGAATCGAATCCAGGCCCCTAGCGCTGTGAGGCTGCAGTGCTAACCACAGGACCACCATGCCGCCCAGTTCTGAGTGTGAGAAGTGAAATGTTATTACACCTCTATCTTGCACAAGAACACACACACACATGTATGAGGCGGGTCGTCTACTCACAGCTTGATACCCCCGGTTATTGTGCTTCAGAAATTCTTGCTGCTTATGCTGCACTTCATTGAATCGGAAATGGGAAAGCTTCCATCTCCTGCTGGATGAACCACTGTCTTAGCTCTTCCTACAAATTGTTCTGATTGTCACTCACCTGAAGAAGGGGCTTGGGGCTCCGAAAGTTTGTGTGGTTTTTGCTACCAAATAAACCTGTTGGACTTTAACCTGGTGTTGTTAAACTTCTTACTGTCTACGTAGGAGCGGACCGTTCAAATTAAAGCTGCTGTTATGCAGCCAAGCTGCAGTGCCAGCAATGCCAACTCCCAACATAAAGGAGAAAAAACAAAAATATGCATTTATGTGGCGCCTTCCAAGCTGCAGGATGTCCCAAAGTGCTTTACAGCCAATAAAGTACTTTTGAAGTGCTGCCAGTTTTGTAATGCAATGCAAGCTCAATACCGCTGGCAGCAGCACCCAAAGAAAAGCTGCCACATTTGCTAAGGCTGACCATTGCAACGATAGAAAATACAACAAGCTTGATTTGGAGCTGCAATTTGCTGTGCTTGACCCTGCTGTGAGTTATTGATACGGTCACCTCAATCCAGTAGAACAAAAACAGCTTAATTCATGATATCATACAATTCCTACTGTGCAGAAGAGGCCATTTGGCCCATCACATTTGCACCGACTCTCTGACCGAGTATCTTATCCAGGCCCTCTCTCCCGCCCTATCACTGTAACCCCACACATTTACCATGGCTAATCCATCTAAACTACACATTTTGGGCCACTATGGGACAATTTAGCATGGCTAATCCATCTAACTGACATATCTTTGGAGTGTGGGAGGAAACCGGAGCAACTGGTGGCAACCCACACAGACATGGTGAGAACATGGTAAACTCCACACAGTCACCCCAGGTCAGAATTGAACCTGGGTCCCTGGAGTTTGAGGCAGCAGTGCTAACCACTGTGCCACCGTTAAGACATTTGAAAAGTATGCTAAAGTTTTCTTGCTTGTAGCCCGCAAAGAGTGAATATTTGTTCCATTGGTCCAGCCAAGTTTTAAATACAGGTTCCAGGAATCAAAGTACACTTGCCATGTATCCTACCAGGTACATTGATGTCCTCTTTAATCTTCAATGGGAGTGACTGGGTCCGCTGCCATGAGTTAGTGACAGTGCTTTTTACTCTGTCCATGGTTCCAGTCTGCCTGGTGAAGCTAGCAGTCTAGGAAAGTGAGAAGCTCCTTGTTCAGTCGTTTATCTTGCCTCAATGATTAATCCATCACTGAAGTGCTGCGACACGTCCACAAAGGAAACATGCATCCAGCCACATCAACAATGATCACTGTTACACCCAAGTCAGATTAAAGAGCAGCCAAACTCATGCAGTGACGTATCTTCACATTCATCAACCTAGAGAAAAAGAAAGTACTATCTATGCTGGTGGTTGGTCCACTAGTATCAAGACATGTTAGCAGAAGGTCCCTGCATGTAAATAGCACTTTGACTTAAAGGTAAGCACAGGCTCGATTCTTTTGCCACATGAAGAATTTTCTTATGTAAATTTGGACCAATCTGATGGCAGCAGAATCGACAGAGTGCGAACCAAAGGAGAGACCCAAGGAATCATAGAATTCCTACAGTAAAGAAGGAGTCCATTCGGCCCATCAAGCCTGCACCGACAACAATCCCACCAGGATCCCCATAATCCCATGTATTTATCCTGCTTATCTTCCTGACACTAAGGGGCAATTTAGCATGGCCAATCAACCTAACTAGCACATATTTGAACTGTGGGCGGAAACTGGAGCACCCAGAGGAAACCCAACGCAGACATGGGAGAATGTGCACACAGACAGTCACCCAAGGCTGGAATTGAACCCGGGTCCCTGGTGCTACGAGGCAGCAGTGCCATCCACTGTGTCGCTTAGTTAAAGGATGTAGCAGAGAGAATCTTTTTTCAGACTTGGAAGTAATTATACAGCGGTGTTCCCCAGTGGGTTCGTTATAGGAACACCGATTTTTCATATATAGATTATTTATGTAGACTTGGGCATACAAAGCATAATTTTGCAAAGCATACAAAGCGCAAGTTTGCCAATAACATAAAGCTCAGAAATGGAGTAAACGATGAGGAGGATAGCAACAGGCTTCAGGGCATCGGCAGACTGGAGAAGTGGTTCAGTTCATGGCAGATGAAATTTAATACAGAAAAATTTGATACAGTTTGGTGGGAAGAATGAGAAGAAGCAATTTAAAGTAAATGTTTAATGGATGAATGGGTTGGGGGGTGGGCCTGGGTAAGATGATCTGCCAGAGAGTCAGTGCAGACTCGATGGGCCGAATGGCCTCTTCTGCACTTAGAGATTCGATGATTTGCACTTGTATGTCCATCATGAATAGTTTTGATAAAATGAGTGAGGAGAAATTGTCCTCAGAGGTGAGAGGATGGATAACCAGAAAGCCCAGATTTAAAGTGTTTGGCTTAAAGAAACATAAGTGATGGGAAGACATTTCTTTTTAAACAAACCGAGTTTTTGTTAACAGGAATTGCAATGCCTGAAAGATAATGGAAGTAAGTTCAATAGTAACTTTCAAAAGGGAGTTGGATAGCTGCCTGATTGGAAATACTGATAGGACTCTGGGAAAAGAGTAGGGTCGGGGGGACTAATTAGATCACTGTTTTAAAGAACTGGTAGAGGTATGATGGGTCAAATGGCCTTCATTCTATGATTCAATGCAAGGATGAAAGGTGAACATCCATTTCATACTTTTGTCCTTATAACCTCCACTTTCTTTCATTCACAGTAAGCAATAGGAACAACTTGCTTTGAAAACATTTCTAAGGGATGAAATACTCCAGCAAAAAAAGCCAACTGCCTAGATCCTTGGTGTTAAATAAACATTCATTGGCTATAAACACAGGATATTGTTCCCATAGTGTTGGAACAATACCAACAAATGCTGGTAACCTGCACCACCTATAAAAAGGACAGGTTTATGTTTCTGGGAAGTCACGCAATGATATATTGGGTTTATGTTACACGTGTGCAGATGTACAATACACAATGCTCTGGGCACTTTCCCACAACTGAAATGTACCTATAAAGCATAGCTTCTGACGCAGTATTGTCTTAAATTCTGTTTTAGAAGAGCAAAGAAAAAAAATCATCATTGCACCTTCCATATTCTGTTGGGATGACATTACAATCATCACCTTCAGTCTTCAGTATCACTTAAACTCTACTTGTAACTGTCAAAACCACTGTTTTTATTTTACAAAGACAGCAGGGAATGACTATAATGCTGTCACTTAATCACTAGATCTTTATGCTACCTTCATGCTTTGTTTTTTTGCCTGCAATTGCTGTAATTTGAGCTCAAGTAATATATGATTTGATTCATTCTAAATTGTTCTCAAATTTAGTCATATTTTTGTAACATGCGCACAAGAAGCAATCAGAAACAACTTCTAAACTTTAAAAAATATATTGCAATTTTTAATGTACATAGCAGCCTGAGTGTTTAGAATAAATCTGCTGTAACTTCAGGATCTCATGCCCCAGGGACATTCTATTGCTTTCATGTTCTTGCATTGTTCTAATTGGTGACAAAAGGGCTCTTAGTTGTAAGGTTCCTTAGGCAGCACCTTCTAAACCATGACCACTATCAATCGGATGGAAAAGGGCAGCAGATACATGGAAACACCGCTGCCCGGAAGTTCCCCTGCAAGTCACTCACCATCCTGACTTGGACACATATCGCCACTCCTTCACTGTCGCTGGGTCAAAATCCTGCAACTCCCTTCCTAACAGCACTGCAGGTGTACTTACGGCACATGGACTGCAACAGTTCAAATAGGCTAGCTACCACAATCTTCTCAAGGGCTCTTAGGATAGACAATAAATGAACATAACATAAGAACATAATAACGAGGAGCAGGAATAGGCCATCTGGCCCCTCGAGCCTGCTCCACCATTCAATAGGATCATGGCTGATCTATTCATGGACTCAGCTCCACTTACCGGCCTGCTCACCATAACCCTTAATTCCTTTACTGTTCAAAAATGTATCTATCCTTACCTTAAAAACATTCATTGAAGTAGCCTCAACTGCTTCACTGGGTAGGGAATTCCATAGATTTACAACCCTTTGGGTGAAGAAGTTCCTCCTCAACTCAGTCCTAAATCTGCTCCCCCTTATTTTGAGGCCATGCCCCCTAGTTCTAGTTTCACCTGCCAGTGGAAATAACCTCCCTGCTTCTATCGTATCTATTCCTTTCATAATCTCATATGTTTCTATAAGATCCCCCCTCATTCTTCTAAATTCCGATAAGTATAGCCCCAGTCTACTCAGTCTCTCCTCATAAACCAAAACATCTCAACTCCGGAATCAACCTAGTGAATCTCCTCTGCATCCCCTCCAGTGCCAGTATATCCTTTCTCAAGTAAGGAGACCAAAACTGTACACATTACTCCAGGTGTGGCCTCACCAGCACCTTATACAGCTGCAACATAACCTCCCTGTTTTAAAGCTCCATCCCTCTAGCAATGAAGGGCAGAATTCCATTTGCCTGCTTAATTATCTGCTGCACCTGCAAACCAGCAATGCCTACATCCCATGAATGTTTCTTAAAGAATGAAGCAGAATCCAGTGTATGGATTGTAACTCCTGGGACTTGGGGATACGGTGCAAGTTGGAGGGAGCTAAGTTTCACTGGATTCCAACCATTTTCCTGCTAGAAAAATTCCATCAGTAGTCATTAGATCAGAATGGGAATGGCAAAGGTAGCTGAAGTATTGACCACAGGATCACATTTCCAGACAGCACAAAGATATTCAGCAAAGCAAAGGGTACTGGGTTTCGTCACAGTAGAGAATGGCATACTTTGAGAAGCAAATGCGGTGGGATGCACACCAATATTGCAGTGTTCAGCTACAAGGCGTGTATGGGACCCTGCGCATGGGAAGAGGTGAATAGAAAAGCAGTTGAATCAAGAGGTGCTGAAAAAAGGTAGCCCTACAGACTAGTGGAGAAGTGACGAAGAGATTCCTGGAAGAAAGGGTCAATGTTAATACAAACACTTATATTTAAGAGTGTGATTTTGAAAGGGACTTTCAAAATGTCTTCAAATTAACCTCCATTTTAAATGGACACTCAAGAAATTCAATGTAACCCCTGTAAAGCCAGGGCAATGGCACCAACAAGCACTTCATATGCATGTTTGCTAATATTCTGAAAACTTAAGGAGTCTCTTGTATAAAGCAACCTATAGGCCTTAGCATATGAAATGTAACAGTGTGGAAAATACTTCTTACATCTCCAGATTTGATGATTGCCATGTTCTCCTTGGCTAGTTGCCCATTCTTCACCTTATCTTAACTTCAGCCTATCCAGGGTGCCATGGTGGCACAGTGGTTAGCACTGCTGCCTCACGGTGCCAGAGACCTGGGTTCAATTTTAGCCTTGGGTGACTGTCTGTTTGCATGTTCTTCCTGTGTCTGCGTAGGTTTCCTCCGGGTGCTCCGGTTTCCTCCCTCAGTCCAAAGATGTGCAGGTGAGGTTGTTTGGCTATGCTAAATTGCCCCTTAGTATCAAGGAGATAAGTAGGGTAAATACGTGGGGTTACGGGGATAGGGCCCAGGTGGAATTGTGATTGATGCGGACTCGATGGGCCAAATGGCCTCCTACTGCACTGTAGGGATTCTATGAACACATCGCTTCTATATTCTGCATTACACCCATCACTGCTGCCCTCACTAATATGTTGGCTTCAAGCCTCCAACATCACAAACTTAAAATTATCATCCTCGTGTTTAAATCCCTTCATGTCCTCACTCTTCTAACTCTGTAATCTCCTCCAGCTGAATAAGTCCTCAAATTTTCTCTGAATCTGGCCTCCCATGATCTTCTGCCCTTCTGTTTGTCTGACCATTGGCAATCACGCCATCTCATTCTCCAAAAATTCTCTCTTTTAACTGCTCTTCTCATTATGATTCTCCAAGTTTTTGGTCAATTCTCCTAGCGTCTTTCTCTGGCTTGGAATCCACATCTTTTATTACATCTTGGCGCTGCGTTTTAAGATTTCTTTTCCACATTGAGGGTGCTATACAAATACAAGTTGTTGTTGCTCTCAATGTTACTTTAGGTTACATTTTTCTTTGCATGCATGTGAACAAGTGAGAACATCTTCAGGAAAGTGTAGAAATGCTCAGTGTTAGTGTGTTTGCAATCAGCACACCGAAAATTCAGCAAGGATAGAGCAGAATATTTGAATGTTTTTAAGCAGGGGTGGATAGATTCCTGGCTAACAAGGAGAGGTGAAAGGTTATTGGGGGTAGGCAGGAATGTCGGGTTAAAGTTATAAGCAGATCAGCCATGATCGTACTGAATGGCGGAGCAGGCTCGAGGGGCCGAATGGCCTACTTCTGCTCCTAAGTCGCACGCATGTAAAATGACCCTGATTTGACAGCACAACTCTTGAAGGCAGAATCAAGTGGTACACATATACTACAAGTTAAGCATGTGTTCAGCTTCTAGCAACAACAGACTGGTGAACTGCAAATTGGTTGTCAAGGTCCAAACTGACTAAGATGTGAAATGCAGTGAAACTGTCTCCTCCAGGGTGTCTGTTTCACCAAAGCTAGGTGCTGACTCAGGAAGTAGGCTACATTCACAATATAACTGCAACACCGGTGTGAAGACAATACCATTATGCATATACGTCACAATTTTAACAAGACTTCACGCTATGGCTTCAGTTCCTTTCACTTTTAGTCATTTCTTTTGCAGCTCCAAGTTTGTTCGATTTATTTTCGCTGTTGACTTCCGTGGCGACCTTTATTCTTGTTAGAAATTCTGGAACTGGGTCTGCTTATTCAGTACTGGACAAGTATTTGCATTGGTGATTATTATTGTTGGTTCTAAGGTCGCAAGTAGACTTTGGCATGTCATTGTTTGGTTTGGCTGGAATATCTCAGAGTCACTGGCACGTGAAATAGTGTCGGGGAAACTTGGCTGAAGTGGGCCACTCCCAAGCGTTGCCAAATATGAGAACAAAAATGCTTTTCCAGCTTTGACAATATTATTATCACTGCCAATTTGCGATGGGTGGAAATGGAATCGGGCGAAGAAAATGTCTTGGAACAGGATTCATGGGGGAAAATCCAGGGATTTTCCAGCAGAGATGGATTTGCAGAAAGGACCAGAAGGAAAATGAGAGAATTCCGCTTCAGGGAGCCACCTTGCCAGAGATGGAGTCTGACCGGTGCCACCTAACCACCTAGCAACAACTCAAATAACTCCCTACATGGGGTCAAATTGGTGATACCACTAGGATCCTCCTAATGGTGGGTGGGCCCGACACTGAGGCCAAAGCTTAGTCATCGACTAAGGACAGCTTTGTAGGCCGGGGTTAGTGGGTCCTCCTTTAAGTTCCCCTTTCCCCCAGAGCTGGGGGTGCCAGAGGGTGAAAATGGTGGCTGCAGGCCATGCTGTGGTGGATTGCCCTCGTCACAATGACGGGTTGCAGCAATGGTAACATCTATTTATAACTCTTCAGAGGTGGCCTCTACTGAGGCGCCCTCAAGTTCTCCTACCTACACTGGTAATGTCCACCTCTTCCCTGTGGGGCTGCTGACTAGACATCATGTGGGCCCTCCTATTGGGGCTGCTGATTCCCTGCTCCATCCATTGTCTTTAAATGGACAGGGGTTTTGGAAGCAGCTTCTTGGCAGCCTCCAAAAAAGTACAACCAATGTCCTTCTATGGCCACTTCCGGGTTCGAGATCTGGAATTGAGCCCAACGTCAGGGTCCTGAGATCTCAGAAAATTTGAGCCTATACGTGCCAAATCATGGACAAACGGCAGCAGGTTTAAGGTTAGAAACATAAAAGCATAGAAACTAGAAGCAGGAATAGGCCATTCAGCCCTTCGAGCCTGCTCCACCATTCATTTTGAATATGGCTGATCATTGAATTTAATATCTTGATCTCCTTCCCTCGATATCCCTTGATCCCTTTAGCCCCAAGAGCTATATCCCTTGATCCCTTTAGCCCCAAGAGCTTGGGGCGGCACAGTAGCACAGAGGTTAGCACTGCTGCTTCACAGCTCCAGGGACCTGGGTTCGAATCCCGGCTTGAGTCACTGTCTGTGTGGAGTTTGCACATTCTCCTCGTGTCTGTGAAGGTTTCCTCCAGGTGCTCCGGTTTCCTCCCACAGCCCATGTGCGGGTTAGGTTGATTGGCCATGCTAAAATTGCCCCTTAGTGTCCTGAGATGCGTAGGTTAGAGGGATTAGGGGGTCAATATGTAGGGATATGGGAGTAGGGCCTGGGTGGGATTGTGGTCGGTGCAGACTCGATGGGCCAAATGGCCTCTTTCTGCATTGTAGGGTTTCTATGATTCTATATCTAATTTATTCTTGAAATCAGGCAACGTTTTGGCCTCAAATACTTTCTGTGGTAGTGAATTCCACACATTCACTACCTTCTGGGTGAAGAAATTTCTTCTCAGCTCAGTTCTAAAAGGTTTGCTCCCTATCCTCAAACTATGACCCCTAGTTCTGGACCCCTCCACCATTGGGAAACTTCGATCTGCATCTACTCTGTCTAACTCTGCTAGTATTTTATAAGTTTCTATGAGATCCCATCTCACTCTTCTAAACTTCAGTGGATATAATCCTAACCAACTTAATCTCTCCTCATATGACAGACCTGCCATTCCAGGAATCATCCCAGGTAAACCTTCGCTGTATTCCCACTATAGCAAGGACATCTTTCCTCAGATAAGGACACCAAAACTGCACACAATACTCCAGGTAAAAGGAGGAGGTTTGCCACAGTCAAAAGTTAATCCAAAAAAAAACAAGTGATGTTGGGATGCTGTTGCCCATACTTCAAATACCAATTCTCGGTTTAGCATCAAGACAAATAATAAAAGTAATGAACACTAATAATTTTCTCACCATATTAGACAGATAGTCCAATGGTTTTCACTCAACTGGTAGAACTGTGGCAGAGTGGGATCCAAGTCTGTCCTAGTCCAAATAGGGAGGGGGATATAAGTCGATGTATCAGCAGTGCCTGCGGTGGGTTCCGGTGCAGTCGAGAAACCCGGGAGGATTAATGGGAAGAGTTGCACAACTCTTCAGTTTCCAAAAGGGGCTGTGGGCAGCCATGAAAAGGTAATCAATGCTCCATGGGGCTAACTTTAATTTCCTTAGATATTTTGGTTTCATTTTAAATTACCATACCAGAAACCAGAGCAGCACGGTGGCACAGTGGTTAGCAATGCTGCCTCACAGCGCCAGGGACCGGGTTCAATTCTGGCCTCGGGTCACTGTCTGTATGGAGTTTGCACATTCTCCCCGTGTCTGCGTGGGTTTCCTCCGAGTGCTCCAGTTTCCTCCCACAGTCCACAGATGTGCGAGCTAGGTTGATTGGCCTAAATTGCTAAATTGACCCTAGTGTCAGGGCGATTAGCAGGGCGATTAGCGGGGTTACGGGAATACGGCCTGGGTGGGATTGTGGTCAGTGCAGACTTGATGGGCCAAATGGCCTCTTTCTGTATTGTAGGGATTCTATGATTCTATAAAACTCCAGCGATTTGAAGCAGATATAAGTTCATTGGTCTGTAAATTCCCCCAGACATGCTCGTTTGATGTGTGTGCATAAATTGGAGAGTATGAAGGTGGAAGATCAACTCCTCACATTGGATTTTTCCAATCCTGTCCATAGAGGAATACACGTATATATTGATTTGCAGTAGATATTACACTAATTAGCTCATTAGAAAATCTATACTCTAAACTCTTACTCTGCAATGAGTGTTTGTACATTCAATATATTTTTTTCTAATCTTTCCAACTGTGGGAACTAAACTGGCCAAATCCTTAAGTTTTCCTGATTCAGTTGAATCAATTGAATTCAATAGATTCTCAAAAATTAAGAAAGTTCACAGTTAAGCTATTAATTCCACTCTTCTTTCGGCAGGCAACATCTGAATACTGAATACTATCTGCATTTTCTGTTTTTGGTTCAACTCAACTCAGCTCGTTGAGAACAGAATCACAGAATTGTTACAGTGCAGAAGGACCATTTGGCCCATCGTGTCTGCACCAGCTCTCCAAATGAGCATTATGGCTTAGTGCCAATCCCCTACTTTTACCCCATACCCCTGTGCATAATTTCTATTCAGATAATCATCTAATGCTCCCTTGAATGTCTCGATTGAACCTGCCTCCACCACCCTTGCAGGCAGTGCATTCGAGATCTGAACTATTCGTGTGTGAAAAAGCTTTTTCTCACATCACATTTGCTCCTTTTGAAAATCACTTTAAATCTGTTCCCTCTCGTTCTTGATCCTTTTATGTGTGGAAATAGTTTCTCCCTATCTACTCTGCCCACCCCCTCATGATTTTGAATATCTCTATCAAATCTCCTCTTAACCTTCTTCTGAAGGAGAACAGTCCTGACCTCTCCACTCTATCCTCATAGTTGAAGTTTCTCATTCCTGGAACCATTCTTATAAACTTCTTCTGCACTCTCTCCAATATATCCACATCCTTCCTATAGTGTACCACCCAGAACTGAACACAATACCCCAACTGAGGTCTAGTGTCTTGTACAAGTTCAGCACAAACTGCTTGCTCTTGTACTCTATACTTTTATTTACAAAACCCACAATACTACATGCTTTATTAACTGCTCTCTTCACTGGTCCTGGAACCTTCAATAATCTATGTGCATATATACCCTGGTCCCTCTACTCCTGCATCCCCTTAAGAATTTTACCCTTATTTTACATTGTCTCTCCATGGACTTCCTATTAAAATACATCAGCTCACATTTTTCCACATTGATCTTCATCCGTGACCTGTCTGCCCAGTCCACCACCAATTCAGTTAATGTAGGGCATTGGGGAGAGTTATAGAACAAAGAGATCTAGGAGTACAGGTTCATAGCTCCTTGAAAGTGGAGTCACAGATGGACAGGGTGGTGAAGAAGGCATTCGGCATGCTTGGTTTCATCGGTCAGAACATTGAATACAAGAGTTGGGCCATCTTGTTGAAGTTGTACAAGACATTGGTAAGGCCACACTTGGAATACTATGTACAGTTCTGGTCACCCTATTATAGAAAGGATATTATTAAACTAGAAAGAGTGCAGAAAAGATTTACTAGGATGCTACCGGGACTTGATGGTTTGAGTTATAAGGAGAGGCTGGATAGATTGGAACCTTTTTCCCTGGAGCGTATGAGGCTTAGGGGTGATCTTACAGAGGTTTATAAAATAATGAGGGGCATAGACAAGGTAGATAGTCAACATCTTTTCCCAAAGATAGGGGAGTCTAAAACTAGAGGGCATAGGTTTAAGGTGAGAAGGGAGAGATACAAAAGGGTCCAGAGGGGCATTTTTTTTCACACAGAGGGCGGTGAGTGTCTGGAATGAGTTGCCAGATGTAGTAGTAGATTACAGGTACAATTTTGTCTTTGAAAAAGCATTTAGACAAGATAAGATTGGTATGGAGGAATATGGGCCAAACGGGGGCAATTGGGAACAGCTTAGTGGTAAAAACTGGGCGGCATGGACAAGTTGGGCCGAAGGGCCTGTTTCCATGCTGTAAACCTCTATGACACTATGTCGAAGTCTTTTTGAAATTTTACAGTATCTTTCTCACAGTTTACAATATTTCCAAGTTTTGTGTCATCTCCAAACTTTGAAATAGTCCCCTGCACACCAAAATCTAGATCATTAAGATATATCTGGAAAAGCAAGGCTCCCAATATGGATAGCTGGGGAGCTCCACTACAAACTTTCCTCCAGCCCAAACAATTTCCATTAACTATTGCTCTCTGCTTCCTATTATTCAGCCAATTTTGTATCTGCATTGCTACTGGCCCTTTTATTCCAAGAGTTATAACTTTTCTCAAAAGTCTGTTGTGTGGTACTGTATCGAAAGCCTTCAGAAAGTCCACAAACAGCACATCAACAATGTTACCCTCATCAACCCTTTAGGTCAATCTTCCTCTACTGCTATGAGTTATAACTACAAGATTAAATGGTGCTAATTCCACTAGATTGGTAATGTGCGTATAACTCTCAAAGTTCCAGCCAACAGGGGAGACTGAAACATATCTGGTGTTGGGAGGGGAGTATTGTGTCTAATTGAAAAATAATGGGTTTGGGACAAAATTCTAAAGGGCTTCGAAATTGATCCGAAAGACATCTAAACCCATTGGAAGATTTGCTGGAACTGGAGCGAGATTTTCATGAAAAACACCCAGTCAAAAGAAATTAACGACATTTACATTCCTTGACATGAATAAAACATTATAACAACAAACATTTCTTTCAAGTGCACAATCCCTTATAACAACAAGCATTGGAATTTAAGTTCCCATATCGAAAAGTCCAAAACCGCTTGTAACCATCAGTCAAACTGAAATGACATGTACCCTGCTGAATGACTGTGAAATCAGTCATGCAGCACTAATCCAGAATAGAAGCCCTCATTCTTATGTCAACAAGCAGAGTGAAATAGCAAGCAATCACTTAAAAATAAACACGCAAGACTTATTCCAAATATTTAAAGGGCAGGTCTTTCAAATGCCTTGACACATTTTCCAGTTCCCTTTGACAGGCCCTTCTGATTGTTTTGACAGGTTTTCTTTCAGTTCCAATGAGTTTGGCAATAATGGATTTATGCACTTTTCTGCACATTTCCATCCTGACCCACCCCAAAGGGCATCTTATCTCCACCAAAGGTGTCCTGAGACCAGATCTAAAGGGATATCTTACCTCTCCAAACAGGTTCCTTGGCTATCCAACTAAATCCACAAAGTTCACACCTGTTCTTACCAGATCTAATGTGAAAGTTCTGATTAAACACTCCAAGGTTTCAGTGGAGGTAGCTGATGATTTAAATAGCCAACTGCCTTTCATAAAACATGATGTGGAGATGCCGGCGTTGGACTGGGGTAAACACAGTAAGAAGACTTAACAACACCAGGTTAAAGTCCAAAAGGTTTATTTGGCAGCAAACGCCACTAGCTTTCAGAGCGTGCTGCTCCTTCGTCAGGTGGAGTGGGAGATCTGCTCACAAACAGGGCATACAGAAACACAAACTCAATTTACAGAATAATGATTGGAATGCGATTCTTTACAGCTAATCAAGTCTTTAAGGTACAGACAATGTGAGTGGAGAGAGCATTAAGCACCGGTTAAAGAGATGTGTATTGTCTCCAGACAGGACAGCTAGTGAGATTTTCAAGTCCAGGCAAGTTGCGGGGTTTACAGATAGTGTGACATGAACCCAAGATCCTGGTTGAGGCAGTCCTCATGTGTGCGAACTTGGCTATCAGTTTCTGCTCAGCGACTCTGCATTGTCGTGTGTCATGAAGACCGCCTTGGAGAACGCTTACCCGAAGATCAGAGGCTGAATGCCCGTGACCGCTGAAGTGCTCCCCAACAGGAAGATGGTGATTATCGAGCGGTGTTCATTCATCCATTGTCGTAGCGTCTGCATGGTTTCCCCAATGTACCATGCCTCGGGACATCCTTTCCTGCAGCGTATCAGGTAGACAATGTTGGCCGAGTTGCAAGAGTATATACCGTGTACCTGGTGGATGGTGTTCTCACGTGAGATGATGGCATCCGTGTCGATGATCCGGCATGTCTTGCAGAGGTTGCTGTGGCAGGGTTGTGTGGTGTCGTGGTCACTGTTCTCCTGAAGGCTGGGTAGTTTGCTGCGGACAATGGTCTGTTTGAGGGTGTGCAGTTGTTTGAAGGCAAGAAGTGGGGGTGTGGGGATGGCCTTGGCAAGATGTTCGTCTTCATCAATGACATGTTGAAGGCTCTGGAGGAGATGTCGTGTCATGTCGTGTCCAGAGGAGATGTCGGAGGAGATGCTACATCTCACTAGCTGTCCTGTCTGGAGACAATACACATCTCTTTAACCTGTGCTTAATGCTCTCTCCAATCACATTGTCTGTACCTTAAAGACCTGATTAGCTGTAAAGAATCGCATTCCAATCATTATTCTGTAAATTGAGTTTGTCTCTCTGCATGCCCTGTTTGTGAGCAAATCTCCCACTCCACCTGACGAAGGAGCAGCGCTCCGAAAGCTAGTGGCGTTTGCTACCAAATAAATCTTTTGGACTTTAACCTGGTGTTGTTAGACTTCTTACTGTGTTTCATAAAACACACATGCATGAAGCACACCCTGCCCCCTTTCCCACTCCTGATAAAATGGGAAGTACTGTGCTTGGAGCGAGGACTTACAATTTTTGGCCCCTACACCAATGGAGAGCCTTTCCATCGTTGGCGGAAATCTGGGCCTGAGGATTAAGAAAAGGCGGACAAAATTGAAGAGAAAGAAATTCAAAATGTAGGCCTGGAGGAGCACCTGACTCTGGCTGTGACAATCGCATGGTGTTACCAACAGTTAACATCACAGCTAGGGTGAAGGTGCTTCTGTCAGCTGTTGCAAATTATCTTTTACCATAGAAACATAGAAAAGAGAAGCAGGAGCAGGCCATTCGGCCCTACAAGCCTGCTCCACCATTCATTTTGACCATGGCTGATCATCAAATTCAATATCCTGCTTCCCCCCCACCCCCTTGATCTCTTTAGCCCCAAGAGCTATATCTAATTTCTTCTTGAAATGACACAACGTTTTGACCTCAACTACTTTCTGTGGTAGTGAATTCCACAGATTCACCACCCTCTGGGTAAAAATAAATTCTCCTCACCTCAGTTCTAAAAGGTTTACCCCTTACCCTCAAACTATGACCCCCTAGTTCTGGACTCCCCACCATCAGGAACATTCTTTCTGAATCTATCCTGTCTAACCCTGTTAGAATTTTTAAAGTTTCTATGAATTCCCTCCTCACTCTTCTAAACTCCAATGAATAGATTCCTAACTGACTTAGTCTCTCCTCATATGACAGGCCAGACATCTCAGGAATCAGCCTGGTAAACCTTCGCTGTGCTCCCTCTATAGCAAAATAAGGACACCAAAACTGCACACAATAGTCCAGGTGTGGCCTCACCAATGCCCTATACAATTGCAGTATTGGGTTTTACATAAATGCAAATTGCTGTCTGTTCTGCATTCCTTTGCGTGGAGCATCGCTAAAAGGAAGCACGCAAGGAAGCAAGACCACAAAATCTATTCTGGATGTCAGAGTTTCACTATTCACTTTCAGGGTAGCACCACTACTGAGCTGGCATGGCCTTGGGGGTAACTCAGGGATTGGATCCGTACCGGGTGATAAATAACTTACTAGAGTAACATGCTTGACTTGATCCTCATCAACTTAGTTATTGTCGGCATATCTGTCCGTGATAAAATTGGCAGGAAGGGGTTTGTGCAAACTAAAGCTGTACTATGATGACCTTTGACATTGCATAATGGTGCATTACAAGCAACTAAGTGGGGTAGACCAAGTACAGACAGCAGCTCAGGTTCTGAAGAGCTGAAAATCAGCAGTAGCTGCAGAACAGTTGTATACCATCATAATCTGCATCTCAAACCCCCAACTCATCCCCTAATCCTCCATTACTGTCAAGCTGACAGACTACTCAGTCAATGGGAATGTGGAAAGATGAGGCAGGAACCGTTACGTTGTCCAAAAAGATCAATGACGAAGAACAAAACACTCTTACCCAGCCACATGCAGCTGAAAACCAGACAGCCAGGAACAAAAGGGAAGAGGAGACTTGTTTAACACAGTGAAGTCCTCCACTTGATGACAGAAAATGAAGCATTTGAACGTTTCTTCAGACAAATGTATCAAGTGGTTGATCTTCCCTCCTCCTGAGATTATTAGTAATATAATTATTACTAACTCTTAGTATCAAGCAAATCTGGTTCACTGTACACGAATGGTGGCACAGTGGTTAGCACTGCTGCCTCACAGCGCCAGGGACCCGGGTTCGATTCCCGGCTTGGGTCACTGTCTGTGCGCAGTCTGCATACTCTCCCCATGTCTGCGTGGGTTTCCTCCGGGTGCTCCAGTTTCCTCCCTCGGTCCAAACATGTGCGGGTTAGATGGATTGACAATGCTAAATTGCCCCTTAGTATCAGGGGGACGAGCTAGGGTAAATATATGGGATTATAAGATCGGGCCTGGGTGGGATTGTGGTTGGTGCAGACTCGATGGGCCGAATGGCCTCCTTCTGCACTGTAGGATTCCATGACATTAAAACGTAACTGACTGTGTGTGACTGACAACAACATGGTTGGAGTTCTGAAGACCTGAATGACAGAGCCTGCCCCCTCCACAGTCAAGCTGTTGCTCTTACACTGGCATCTACTCAAAAATGTAGATGATTACCCAACTACGTACTATTTACAAAACACAGGATTAAATCAGCCCGGCCAATTACCAGCCTATTAGCTTCCTTCCATTCATCAGTGAAGTGATGGCAGGAGTCAAAATTGATACCATTAATACAGTTTTGATTTGATTTATTGTCATACATATTGGGATATAGTGAAAAGTATTGTTTCTTGCGTGCCATTCAGACAAAGCATACTGTTCATAGAGTACATAGTGGAGAAGGAAAGGAGAGGGTGCAAAATATAGTGTTGCAGTTACAGATAGGGTGTAGAGAAAGATCAGCTTTCTCTATATGGTAGGTCCATTCAATCGTCTAACGGCAGCAGGGAAGAACCTGTTCTTGAGTCGGTTAGTACGTGCACTCAGACTCTTGTGTCTTTTTTCCAATAAAAGAAGATGGAAGAGAGCGTATCCAAGGTGCATGGGGTCCTTGATTATGTTGGCTGTTTTTCGGAGGCAGCGGGATGGGAAGCTGGTTTGCGTGATGGACTGGGCTACGTTCACAACCCTTTGTAGTTTCTTGTGGTCTTGGTCAGAGCAGGAGCCATACCAAGCTGTGATACATCCGGAAAGGATGCTTTCTGTGGTGCATCTGTAAAAATTGATGAGAGTTGTAGTGAACATGCCAAATTTCCTGAGAAAGTAGAGGTGTTGGTGGGCGCTCTTAACTATAGCATGCAGTACCAACTCACTAATAACTGCTTTCTGATTTTCAGTAGGGATTCTATCAGTATTACTCAGTCCCAGACTTCATTACACGTACTCTTGTTCCAGACATGGCCAAGAGCTGAAAAGCAGAAGAAAAGCAAATGCTCTCAAGGTATTAAATCATTAAATTTTCCACCAAGGTCTCTTTGGCCATCCAAAGCCATGCAGCGTGGTGGAGGAATGCTTCTTGCCACCTCAAACACTGGCCAGAATTCTCCAATGTCATACGCCCTGCCACCACTGCAAGCGAGAACGGAGAACTTGGCGCTCAGCCAAATCTCCATTCACAGCAGCTGGACTGGAGAATCCCAGCTGTGGGTGAGGTCAGAGATTTCCGGCCACTGTCCCCAATGGGTTATTTAGAGGTAAGCGAGAGTGGCACAAGGGTGATTCTCCCTCCAATTCTTCTGCTCTGTTGAGAGCTGGATGGTTACTGGTGCCCCTTTAAACTATCGAGATGTACATCTGGTGAAGTTCCAAACAGGAAATATCACTTCCTCAGAGGGTACAAAACACAGGATCATTATAAATAGACATTTGTCATCTTAACACAAAAACAGGTTTCCTCAGGGAACTGTGCTTGCTCCCACTGCATTTCACGTTTCCATTATCATTTATGAGCCATAATGTAGATATTTAGTTCACTTTTGTTTCTGCATCCAAAGGTTTTTGCCACATCCCAAGACTTTGTAATCTAAGCTGATACTTTGTACAGTAATGAATACCTTCTTCATTATCATAGAATCCCTACAGTGCAGAAGGAGGCCCTTCAGCCCATTGAGTCTGCACCGACAACAGTTGCACCCAGGCCCTATCCCCGAAACCCCACATATTTCCCCTGTTAGTCCCCCCTGACACGAAGGGTCAATTTAGCATGGCCAATCAACATAACCTGCACATTTTTGGAGTGTGGGAGAAAACTGGAGCACCCGGAGGGAACCCACGCAGACACAGGGAGAACGTGCAAACTCCACACAGTTACCCAAGGATGGAATTGAACCTGGGTCCCTGGCATTGTGAGGCAGCAGTGCTAACCACTGTGCCACCCTGCGACACGACAGTTTAGCTTTTAGCAAAAAATGTAGCTCTGTCATGTTACATACTGACTGGTATGCAGTCTAGGGGCGGGATTCTCCCCAAAAAAATTCTAAGTGCTGAATTTGCGTAAAAACTGGAGTAAATCCTGCTGGCTTTTTCAACGGGATATTCAAAATGAATTTCCTACACTCTGTGCATCACAGAGAGCCCTAGCATGAATCACGGTAAAAATCTGTGAGCGGGGGCCTATTCCCACCCAAGAGGCTGGCAGCAGAGCGCTGAACAGGCCACTGCGCATGCGCAGATCTGTCTGTGCCAAGATCGGTGCATGAGCAATAGCCCGCAATGTCGGCCTCCCAATTGCTAGCCAGCTCAAACGCTGGCCAGCATAGCAACCCCCCATCACTGGCTGTCTGAGGCCCCACCACCCGATCGTTGGCCTCCTGGATCTTTGTGGTCCAGCCCACCTCAATCTCCGCTCGGCATCCGATTTCCCGACACCCCCTGCCCCACTCCCGCCCCCTCTCCTTCCCCCTCTCCCGACACCCCCTGCCCCACTCCCTCCCCCTCTCCCGACACCCCCTGCCCCACTCCCTCCCCCTCCCCCACAGGCCTCGCCCCTTGGTATTGCGCAGTGCCCAGTGCACAGTGCCAAGGTGCCCACTGGGCATTGCCACTTTGCCCCTAGGGCAGTGCCAGGCAGTCAGGCTGGCAATGCCCAGGGGACACCCCCCCTTACCCCTGGCCTCCTGGGGGAGCCTCCATGGCCCCCCTTCACTCCGACAGGGTGGGACACTGGCTCAGTCCCGGGCCTGCTAATTATACATAAATTATATTAAAATACTGTTTTGAATAATTTATTCAGCTCCGCGCCGATTTCTGATGCGGAGCTGACGAAGCCAGAAATCCAGCGGGTGGAGACGTGCGGAGATTGTGCTGCCCAGCGGGGAGCCCACTAAACGGCCTCCGCTTCAGTTTCCCAACCCGCTGCACTGGGAGCATCACCCCCTAGATGTTAACCCTTTGATCAGATTGTCCTGATTGGCATATTGTATATAAATCAGTTAGGTATGTTTCCAAAGTATGCTTTATTAACTCAAAATAAAAGCCAGAATTCTTTAAACATTGACTTGATTCATATCTGGTTTTGACTAACTATTTTTTTTCTATAATGCTGCATGTGCGGACAGAATACTTGTTTTGGGCACTGGATAAGAAAACTCAAGAAAAGACCTGATTTGGCCCAGCAAATCTTGCCGTTCTATGACCATAACCCTTGCAGATTGCTATTCAACCGCACCACCTTTCCAAAGGTTGAACAACTGGATGCCATGTTTCGGTAATCCTCCTCAGTAAATATTTACCGTAAAATGTATCATTGAATGGTTTCAAGAAGGAGATAGATATATTTCTAATTTTTAAAAAGGGATGAGAGGATATGGGGAGCAGGTGGGGAGGTGGATTTGAGTCCAGGGAGAGATCAGCCATGGTCTGATTGAATGGGGGAAGTAAGCTCGAAGGGCTGAATTTGCCGACTTCTGTTCCTAATTCCCATTTTCCCATGTAAAAAAAAAATGGAATTTAGTGGTTTCATCCCACATCAGCGACTTAAGCATAAAATCTAGGCTGACATTCCGTGGCAACATTGGAGATGATGCCTTTTAGGTGAGCTGTTAAAACAAGGCCCGGCTGCTCACCAAGGCGGACATATAAGCTCCCAATGACACTATTTTGAAGAAGGATTGGGGAATTCTCCCTGGTGACCTGATTAATACTTACCCTTCAACCAACATCACTAAAATAAATGATCTGGCTGCTGATACGTTGTGGGCCTCGTGCGCAAACCGGTTGCTGCATTTCCTACGTTACAACCATGACTATCTTACAGACAATTTAATAGTCTTGTAAAGTGCTTTGGGACATCTTGAGGTCCTAAACAGTGCTATATAAATACAGGCTCTTTATTTCATTGCAATTGTTTAAAAACTCTTGTTGTCTTACACCTGTCTCTGCGCAGTCTGCAGATCTCCAAAAAACGTATTACATCATATTTAAATGTTAGTCTGCCAAACATGACTAAGGTTTTTAAACATACAATTGATTCTAATGGAGAAATAACGTCAGAGTACAAATGGAAAATATATGTTAAAAAGGTCTCGTAGAATACATAAAAATCATGAAGTAGCCTAATATAGAATTGTGTTCTGCCCTCATAAATCAATAACTTAAAGTATTTTTAATATAACGAAACATGCTTCGGTGCTTTACAGAGCATTTTCAGACCAATATCACACCAAGCCACATAAAGTGATGTTAGGGCAAGATGACCAAAAGGCTTGGTTCTAAGGAGTGGTAAACCAGTGCTAAGGAGTGGTTAAAGAGTCCGATGATTTAGCAAGAGTGGAGAAGTATAAGTAAGTGGCACTGAGGTTTACTTTTTAATTGTTTCTTTCTGACAAAGTCTTCAGTCACTAACTCACTTTAACGTTTCCCCATTCCTCCGTGAATAAATTGATACATTAAATGTGCCATGCAAATGCAAGTTTTGCTTTTGTCCCGAAAGTGTATCTGGATGGGTTGGAGACCTGTGCTGCCTTTTTTATGTTTTAAATATGTCCATAGAACAATATATTGTCTAAAACCATCAAGCAGCTTCATGGTCTTAATTACATTGTAGGAATTCTGTGGTCTCCACTATGAACTCTTGTGTAGGAAGAAAGCTTATAATGCAGGGATTATTAGCCACTGTTACTTTTTCTAGGCAACTATTAGTGCACCAATAAAGCAGCCTACTTTTCTCATGCATTGTGTGCATTACTCAACAGCAAATTTGTTTTGTATGAAAAACAGTTGCAGATCTGACTTCTGACGTGATAAAATCTGAGATCAGCCAAAGGGTGGTCCAAGATTTCAAATGTAGAATTGCTAAATTTACTTCAACTACGCTGTGTGAATAATTTTCTGAAGAGTTGTATGTGTGGTTTTTTTGGTGATCTTTAGAAATTGCGTTTGTTTAACAGCACCTGAAGAAAGACTATTATAATTTAAATAAATAAACATTAATCTTTCTCATGCTCCAGTTTCCTCCCACACTCCAAAGATGTGCAGGTGAGGTGGACTGGCCATGCTAAATTGCCTCTTAATGTAGGTAAAGTGGACTAAAGGTTACGGGGATCGGGCGGGTGGGAGGCTGGGTCAGATGTGTGGGCCTGGGTAAGATACTGAGTCGGTGCTGACTGGATGGGCCAAATGTCCTCCTTCTGCACTGTAGGGGTTCTATGATATGTAAAACAGGCAGTTTGGGCATTTTCTATCACTGGTAGCTGGGACACCATCAAGGGGGAAGGGGAACTGAGAAGGGGGAGGGGTGGCTCCAGCACTGAAATATGACACACCATTTCATTTATCTATGTTCCCAAATAGACTGGAATGCATGTGTCACAATTAGACCTGTCTCTTCTAATTTGGTCTGGATATATGCACAAAAGTTTAGTGGAGAATTAGAGTGGATTACAGAGCGACACATTGCCTAATGCATAACTCAGCAGCGCATATCCATCATATAGCCTTCCCTGCTGCCAGCATATTCATAGAACAACTTACCTGAAGAAAAAGACTTCTGGTGTGGCTATGGGATTTTCTTTGGGACAAATGAATCCGAAATAATCTCCAGGCTGACAACAATTATTGGCTTTGTAATGCTGACATTTTAAAACCCCTGTGGACAGATGTGATCTTTTCCTTGCATGGAACTACAAATAGGCAGACAGATTTGCAACACTTTAATCCTCATCGCAAGATGGTAAGCATAGATTAGAAAATAAACCAGGCAGTTTGTTTTCAACGTTTCTGTTCAGATTACCAGAGGTCTGTGCAGTTCATTGAACTGCAATTTTATTTTACGCAAGTGGGGCAACACAATGGCACAGTGGTTAGCACGACTGTCTCACAGCGCCAGGGACCTGGGTTCAATTCCGGCCTCGGGTCACTGTCTGCGTGGAGTTTGCACATTCTCCCCATATCTGTGTGGGTTTCCTCCGGGTGCTCCGGTTTCTTCCCACAGTTCAAAGATGTGTGAGTTAGGTGGATTGGCCATGCTAAATTGACCCTCAGTGTCAGGGGGTTTAGCAGAGTGAATACGTGGAGTTACAGCGACAGGGCCTGGTTGGGATTGTTGTCGGTGCAGGCTTGATGGGCTGAATGGCCTCCTTCTGCACTGTAGGGATTTTATGATTCTAAGTTTATGTGCATTTTGGACATGGTTTCTTACAGAGTATATTTTTGTCACAATGCAGTGAGAGCCAAACATCATTTCACAGTTCGGTATATTAGAATGAATTGCTCAGAGACACAGCTCAGACTCTTTGAGCTGGGACGTTTGGGACGGGGGGTGGGGAGGATGGCAGTAGAAGGAGAGAGAACAAGATGCTGTAACAAATCTTGGTCAGAATGTAGCACTATGAAGCCTGTCTCTTCAGCCTAAAACTAATTTAGTCCTAGGAACTTGGGAATGAGAAGCTAGCTTTGAGGAAGCTGACTCTGTAACTGGTGTTTCGCCAGCTTCAATCTTTGCAGACACTTTTGAGTGTTCTCAGCAGGTTTGATGTAGGAGCATTGAATTGTTCTTCATTGGGGAATCCACCACCTGGGGTGAGGAGGGAGATGCCTCTGAACAACTTTGAGATCTCTGCCCTCCTCCAATTCTGACCTCTTGCATATCCCTCATTTTCATCACTTCACTATAAATGGCCAAGCCTTAAGTTGCCTTGGCCCCAAGCTCAGAATTCACTCGCTAAACTTCTCTGCTCTTTAAAATCTACCTCTTGGCAAATCTCTTGTCCCATGTACTAATATTGTCTTATGTGGTTGCATTAAACCTCATTCGATAATCCAGCTGTAAAGTACCTTGGAATATCAAGGTGCTATGTGAGTGCAAGTTGTTGCTATTCTCCTGTTTCACCTTGCCCATTTGTCTATAAAATCTGTACATTTAACTCATGTAAGGCAGTTAAACATTACTATTTGCAGTGTGATTAAACATCTTTGCACTCACAGCAGAGATAACAGATGTTCATGGTATTAAGAGTAATATGTCATATTTAAGTCCCACCTGTATCAATAATCCCAGCTAAATATCATTGCTTGCCACAAATGTCTGATTAATTATTGCAAATTCATCATTAATAATCCGATTTTGTATTGTCTTTTTAAAACTCCTCAAAATTCTTGCAATGTTGGCCGCGATTCTCCCAAAAGTGCTGAATTGGTGGGAGAACTGTTCTAAATCCCGACTGTTTTGTCAGTTCAGCTTCTCAACCCGAATCTCCGCACTCTGTGCACTGAAGAGGTCCCAGTCGGGAATCTCATTAAAAACTCGGGGGCGGGGCCTATTCGCGCCAGAGTTTGACAGTTCTGGAGCTCTGCACATGCGCAGTGACCCCAAGCTGTCAACCTCCCATTTGCTGGCCAGCCTGCTCGCTAGCCAGCCCGGGACCCCCACAATGCTGCCCCTCCAACCACCCCCCTCCCCCCCACTGCCCACGACCCAATCGCGGCCCCCACAACAATTCCTGGGCCTGCCCTGACCCCCCCCGTTCCAGAGCGCTCCGATGTTCAGGCCGCACCTCCCAGCAGTGGCGATCCCCGCACCCCCCCTCGTCCCAGCAGACCCCCCCCCCGACCCCACCTCGGGGTCAGACCCCCCCCCCCCGGAGACAGGCCCCCCCCCCCAATCGCTGCCTGCCCTCCATCCCAGACCAATCCTGTCTGCAGAGTGGCAGTGGGACCCCCCACCCCCACTGATCACTCCTAAGCCCCACCCACAGTAGGCCCCACCCCCCCGGCACTGCCTGATGCCCGGTGGGCAGTGCCAAGGTGCTCCCTGGGCATGGGTACTTTTTCCCTTGGGCAGTGCCAATGGGCACAGGCTGGCACTGCCAGGGTGCCCATGCCCAGAGGGCACCGGCTGACCCCGAGGGGGCCCCAATTACCCCCCCTTCATTCCGGCAGGGTCTCCCACTAGTTCCCCAAACGTGGGGGTGGCTAGTCTCAACCCCACCGGAATGAAATCCTCCTGGCAGGGTGGGAGATTCATTTGGGACCTGAAAGGTCCCGATAATTAACTCATATACATATTTAAAATGCATGCAGAAAAGATTTAAATTACTTAGCTGCCTTCCGGCCGGTTTCAGCATGGTCTGACCGGCGACTGTTCGCCGGCTCTGGGAGATGTGCATGCATTCCCAGCGCATGCGCAAATCCCTGTTCAAGGCCGGAGACGCGTGTCTCCCACTGGGACCTGACAGAAAAATTGCAGGTCCCAATGGGAGAATCGCGGCCATTGTTTCTGTAACATCACCCGGTCATGTTTGGAACACATCTGAAACATTACAATTTCATAATTTCTTTGTCACTTCAGTTGAATGCGCATGTTTGTACCTTCTCTTAAATGGTCATTATGATTAAAATTGTAGCTAAACTACAGCAGCAGACATTGCAAAAATAACAATTTGACAACCGTCTTGGGCTGAAGTCCATTTATTGTTCCTTCCCACGAAACAGTACAAGGATTCTGTAGTAATACTTGCTGTGGATTTAAATTTCAAAAGATCATAAGAAAGAGGAGGATTAGGCCATTCGGCCCCTCAAGCCTGCTCCACCATTCAATAAGATCATGGTTGATCGGATTCTGGCCTTAACTCCACTTCCTTGCCCGTCCCCCCCAACAACCCTCAACTCTCTTGCCAATCAGAAATTTGTACAATTCGGCCTTGAATATATTCAATGACCCAACATCCACTGGTCTCTGCGGAAGAGAATTTCAAAGATTAACAACCCTCTGGGAGGGGAAATTCCTCCTCATCTCCATATTAAATAGAAGACCCTGTCTTTTTAAATGCATGCCCTCCATTTCTAGATTCGTCCACAAGAGAAAACATCCACCCAGCATGTGTCTTGTCAAGACCCCTCAGAATCATATGTTTCAACAAGATCGCCTCTCATTCTTCAAAACTCCAATGAATTTAGGTACAATCACACAACAACCCCTTCATCCCAGAAATCTGCCAAGCAAAAACTGCTTCCAATACAAATATATCCCTCCTTAAGTAAGGAGACCAAAACTGTAGACAGTACTCCAGATATGGTCTCACCAATGTTCTGTAAAGCTGTAGCACGCCTTTCCTCCTTCATCCTCCTTGCAATAAAGGTCAACATTTCATTTGCCTCCCTAATTACTTGCTGCATCTGCATGCTAACATTTTGTGATTGATGTATGAGGACACCCAGATTCCTCTGAAATACAGCATTCTGCACTCCTGCTGTATTTAAATAATATTTTGCTTTTCTATTCTGGTCTGATTTTATACATCTTGCAGTTTCTTCCTCACTCCAATTTCTCTCTCATTATTTTTTAGTCATCCTTTGCTGATTTCTAAAATTTTCCCAATCTTCTGGGCTACCATTATTTTTCCAGATTGTACATCTTTTCTTACCATTTGATAGCATCTTGAAATTCCTTAGTTAGCCATAGATGGTACAATCTTCTTGTAACATCATTTATTCTCAATGGAATACATCTTTGAGTTATGAAATATCTCCATAAATGTCTACACTTGCTTCTCTATCATATAACATTTTAACCTATTTTCCCATTCCACTTTCACCAACTGTTTTCATATCCCCATAATTGCCTTTATTTAAAACACAGGTTTCAGACCCAAATTTCTCACCCTCAAACTGAATGTGAAATTCTATCATGTTATGATCACTCTTCCTGAGTTTCCTTTACTTGAGGTAATTAAGTATCATGTCTGATTACACATTACCATATCCAAAATGCCACATCCGCCCCGCCTGGGCAGCATGATGGTTAGCACTGCTGCCTCACAGCGTCAGGGACCCGGGTTCGATTCCCATCTTGGATCACTGCCTGTGCGGAGTCTGCACATTCTCGTCGTGTCTGCATGGGTTTCCTCCGAGTGCTCTGGTTTCCTCCCACAGTCCAAAAGACATACTGATAAGATGCATTGGCTGTGCTAAATTCTCCCTCAGTGTACCCGAACAGGCACCGGAATGTGGCGACCAGGATATTTTCATAGTAACTTCATTGCAATGTTAATGTAAGCCTACTTGTGACACTAATAAATACATTTTTAAACTTTTATGTTTAGTTTAGCTGCCTTAACCAGGTTGGTTCCAGATGTATCTAGTTCTAATAAACTGTCCCAAATACGTTCAAATGCATCCTCCAGTCTACTTTTGTCAATTTGATTAGTCTAATCTAAAAGATTAAAGTCTCTCATGATTATCACAGTGCCTTTTCTACAGGCAGCCATTATTTCTTGATTTATATTCCGTACCACAATGCAGCTACTTTTAGAGGGCCTATAAACTACTCTGACTACTGACTTATTTCTTTTGCTCTTTCTTACCTCCACCCAAACTGATTCTACATTTTGATCCTCTGAACCAAGATAGTTTCTCACAGTTGTACTAATCTAATCCTTCATTAGCAGAGTCAGTCCACCTCCTTTTCCTTTCTTCCAGCCCTTCTGAAATGTCAACTACCCTTGGATATTTGGGTTCCAACATGGTCACTTTGCAACCATGTCTCATTTATTGCTATTTGTGCTACCATTCATCAATCTTTTTACAAATGTTGCATGGAGAATAAAATGATCTATGTTCTAACAACACATGCAGCTTGGATTCTGAATGCTCATTGCTGAATCTTACTGTTTTTGCCCCGAGAATTTCACAATGGCAGCAAAGAGGATGAAAAATAGGAAACATTGCTTTCAGGTGTGGGATTTTTCTACCTTCTGCAGGCAGCATTGCAATTTAGAGATTGAGAGAACCCATTAATGCTGTGTTAAACAAACATGAGATTCAGCTCAAGGTTAGAAACAGAAATGCCTGCACAAAATACACACGAACTCTGATCTTGGCAAAATAACCATCCAAACAAAATAAAATCTGAGATCATTACAGAAAGATCTTTCTTTGAAGGGAACGGGATTCCAGGTTCTTGATCACTCACTATTGCTGCACTGCTGATCAAGATAGTATCCTCTAAGATCGAAGCCACCACATATTGATGAGCATTCAGAGCTATCACCCATTTGGCCAAGGTGGCTATGATGTTTCTACGGCACAATGGAAGGTTTTGCAATCACAGATAACAAAAAGAGAAAAAAAAAGGCCTTGCTTCCCCACTATGAATATTTTTGAGACATTTGCACCAGAGCAAAACGCCGACAACCCAGCCAAAAACGCGTTAACAACCTATTGCACGCCCAAGAACAACACAAAGGAGACAATTGTCTTCTGATGCACTAAGCAAGAAGCAAACAAGACAATTGATCAACGTTGCATGAAATTGAGGCAACTAACTACTAGACGTGACTTCAGTGATGCTGAACATATTGAATGGGAAATCAAAACACAAATATTTGAAGATTGTCTCTTTCTCTAGCCAGCCATGCCAAAAAGCACTCAAGAAAGACAGAAGGCTATCAGAGCTGCTGGAATTAGCAAGATCACTATTGCTTTCAGCGTCCAAGGCCACTGAAGTTGAGACAATCACTTTCCAAATTCATCTCCAGTGAACACAGTTCTTCACTCGCTTGCTAGGGAACCAGTTGCAAAACAACAGCAGCAGTCCCACAAACTGAACTGCGACTTGTCCAAAGAATTTTCCACTGTGGTGGTGCTGATCCACATTGGACAGAATGTCCTGCTATTGGCACAGTTTGCAGAAAACCCAACACTTTGTATTTGTCACTCAGCAGTGAGCTCAGCTACTAACACCGATACTAGCAGGAAGTGGCCACGTGCATGTGTCACAGCTAAAGGGCAAGAGGACATAACCAGTGCAGAGGTCGATCACCCCGAATATATTTGTGCTCCCCTTTGGACACAGCAACCAGCTATGTGGGACAGTGACCACTGGCTTCTTGGACATGGATGCGCTCATCGATACAGGAGCACCTATCAATGTCAATGAGACCCAAACTTCAAGACTGCCTCATCCTCTGCAAACCTGGGAATATGAAAAATTTCCCTTACAACAGTGACAAACAGCTGAAAGTTCTTGGGACTTGTGAAACACCAGTCTTATTCAAAAGCAGGGCAGCATGGTGGCACAGTGGTTTGCACTGCTGCCTCACAGCTCCAGCGACCCGGGTTCGATTCCCGGCTCGGGTCACTGTCTGTGGGGAGTTTGCACATTCTCCCCGTGTTTGCGTGGGTTTCCTCCGGGTGCTCCGGTTTCCTCCCACAGTCCAAAGATGAGTGGGTTAGGTTGATTGGACATGCTAAATTAACCCTTAGTGTCCCGGGAGGTTAGAGGGATTAGCAGGGTAACTAAGTGGGGATAGGGCCTGGGCAGGATTATTGTCGGTGCAGACTCGATGGACCGAATGGCCTCCTTCTGCACTGTAGGGTTTCTAGGTTTCTGTAAAAGCACCAGGAAGAATGCTGCATTCCATATCATATGAAGAATGGGATACAGCTCTCAGTTTCCACAAGGCAACAGATGTGCATATGATTGCAGTTATAGTTTTTTAAATTCATTTGTGGGACATGGGTGTCATTGGCTGACCAGCATTTATTACCCATCCCTAGTTGTCCTTGAAACTGAGTGGCTTGCTAGGCCATTTCAGAGGGCAGTTGAGAGTCAACCATATTGCTGTGGCTCTGGAGTCACATGTCAGACAGACTGGCAGATTTCCTTCTCGAAAAGGACATTAGTGAACCAGATAAGTTTTTCCGACAATCGACAATGATTTCATAGTCATCTTAGGTCTTAATTCCAGATATATTTTTTAATTAAATTCAAATCCACCATCTGCTGTGGTAGGATTCGAACCCGGATCCCCAGAACATTAGCTCGTTTCTGGATTAATACTCTAGCGAAAATACCACTAGGCCATTGCCTCCCCTTAACATAATTCACAAATGCTTATTTTAATGCTGAAAAAACCACCCAGCCAGTCATGGATGGAGGCCTGGTTGACTTAGGGCCTAGTTCTCATGCAGAAGGGCAAAGCAGGTAACTCATCAATCTTTTCAAGGCTAAGCAAATCGCTAGTGCCTACAGGGCAAAGGTTATACACAGACAGAAGCACTGTCTGGGATACCTTAAAACTTTGATCTCCACTTGTGTGGAAGTGAGCTCAAAGCAATAATCAATCATAGATCACTCATAAGTTTATTCCAGAATCAACATAGCAAACCACCTACTTGTGTAGAATATTGGATGCTATCAAACCACAAGGGTACAAGTTCCATTTGGAGTATCAGCTACGCAACCTCATCCTGGCAGAATATCTCTGCTGACATTTGTTGACAACAGTCAGTCATAATCATCATGAAGAAACCATTGCCAAGCAACATCTTAGCTACGGAGGCCAAAATGAGGTGCTAAAATTAGCTGACATCAAAGCGACAACAAAACAAGATGAGGTATTACAACTACGTATGATAGCAACGGAACCACAAAACTGGAAAGATGCAAACAAGAGAACATCTACAAATTTAATCATTTACACTCTACAAGACGCTCAGCACGGTGGCACAGTGGTTAGCACTGCTGCCTCACAGATCAGGGAACCCAAAATCAATTCCAACCTTGGGTGACTGCCTGTGTGGAATTGGCACATTCTCCCAGTGTCAGCGTGGATTTACTTGGGTGCTCTGGTTTCCTCTCACAGTCCAAAGATGTGCAGATTAGGTGGATTGGCCATGCTAAATTGCCCCATAGTGTCTCAAGATGTGCAGGTTAAGGGATTAGTGGGGTAAATGTGTGGGGTTATGGGGATAGGGCAGGGTGTGACTTGGGTAAAATACACTGTCGAACAGTCAGTGCAGACTTGATGGGCTGAATGGCCTCTTCTGCACTGTAGTGATTCAATGATAAGGTCTTCAGTGTTTGAAATGAGCTCACCGTTACAACATTTCATCTGATGTTACCCAACAACTGCATTATCATTCCACAGTGATTGAGGATATGCTGTAAGTATAGCACATGCAAGTTTGATTTGATTTATCATTTTCACATGCAATGGTATACAGTGAAAAATATTGTTTCTTGTGCACTATACAGACAAAGCATACCGTTCATAGAGAATGAGAGGAGAGTGTGCAGAAAGTAGTGTTACAGTTATAGCTCGGGTATAGAGAAAGCTCAACGCGAGGTAGATCCATTCAAACATCTGATAGCAGCAGGGAAGAAGCTGTTCTTGAGTCAGTTGGTATGTGTCCTCAGACTTTTGTATCTTTTCCTGACAAAAGAAGGTGGAAGAGAGAATGTCCAGGGTGCATTGGGTCCTTAATTATGCTGGCTGCTTTTCTGAGGCAGCAGGAAGTGTAGACAGTGTCAATGGGTGGGGGGCTAGTTTGAGTGATGGATTGGGCTACATTCACGACCCTTTGTAGTTTCTTGTGGTCTTGGGCAGAGCAGGAGCCATACCAAGCTGTGATACAACCAGGAAGAATGCTTTCTATGGTGCAACTGTAAAAGTTGGAGAGAGTTGTAATGGACGTACCAAATTTCCTTAGCCTTTTGAGAAATCAAGGTATTGTCAAAATCAAATAACTCCTTTGTGAAAAGTTATGGTTTCCAGGAATTGCCCTTGTACAAACAAATCAAAATCCATGTTCGCTAAGTAACCACTGTCTTTATGACCTGCTGCAGGACTACAGATTGTTAGCATTAATTTCGTAGATTTGCCCTCTGGCAAACATCTGCCCGTCATCATAGAAGAAATCATAGAAACCCTACAGTGCAGTAGGAGGCCATTCGGCCCATCGAGTCTGCACCGACCACAGTCCCACCCAGGCCCTACCCCCACATATTTTACCCACTAATCCCTCTAACCTACGCATCTCAGGACTCTAAGGGGCAATTTTTAACCTGGCCAATCAACCTAACCCGCACATCTTTGGACTGTGGGAGGAAACCGGAGCACCCGGAGGAAACCCACGCAGACACGTCGTCATTGACAACTACTGCAGATTCTCAGCTGTAGAAATAGTTACATTTACATTTAACAAAAGCAGTCATCATAAAGCTCAAACGGCAAGAGGTAACAATGGATCCCTTTCAACAATGATGAGATCTATTTGTGAACTCTGGGTCTCACTCAAAAAAAAAATCACAATCCGTGGGCCAAGAGCTAATGGTGAAGTCGGGAAATTTATACATATTGGAAAAAAATGACATGTAAAGCTATAGCTTAAGGCAAGTCACGGAACCAAGAGTTGTATCACTTTCTTTGCAACTAGAGCGCTGCCTGGAAAGCCTCCAGCTGCACTCATCTTTTGCATATCCTACATGCACGCATATCCCCGAGCTACCCTGCAGAATTAATGCCCAACATGAACGGGAACACAATCAAGAGGAGAAGGATTGAATTAAAAAGTTTATTAGCGTCACAAATAGGCTTACATTAACACCGCAAATGAAGTTGTGGTGAACTATAGATGGTTACCACTATGGGTACTTGTACATATGTTACTCTTGTTGCTGTTGGGGTTAGGGTTGGGGTGTTCCACCTGTTAGCATTGTTCTGTGGTACACTCCGTTTGGCTCCGCCTTCTTACAGGGGTATAAAGGTCACTGCTACTTCCTAGTAGCCCTTAGTCTAGGATAGTATTGTTAAGCAGTGTGCTCTATTCTTGTTGTGAATAAAAGCCTTTATTCCCGGGTACGACCTTGTCTCCCGTGTGAATCAATCGCGCATCAGAAGTTACTGTGAAATTCCCTAGTCACCACACTCTGGCGCCTGTTCGAGTACACTGAGGGAGAATTTAGTATGGCCAATGCACCTAACCAGCACATCTTTCAGACTGAGGGGGGAAACTGGAGCACGGGGAGGAAACCCACATGGACACGGGGAGAACATGCAGACTTGGCACAGACAGTGACCCAAGCCGGGAATTGAACCGGGTCCCTGGAGCTGTGAGGTAGCAGTGCCAACCACTGAGCCGCCATGGCGCCCCCAATAAAATTATTGAATGAAAATAATTGCAGAGAGAAACATGAAATTTAGAGCTACCTTCCAAAGCCAGGAGATAAAACATGATGGGCATGTTCAAAAACAAACAACCCCCTATGAGATCCAGCCATTTGTGATAATTAACTGATGAGGATCAATGATCATTGCTAAGTGCAGTGCACAATGCGTGCAAAGCACATCATTCTCCAAAGCTTTGAAAATTGCCAGTCGCAAGCATTGAATCTGACATAGACAGCTCAGATGAAAAATAAGTTAAATTAAACCACACACGGGCTGTAAATTTCCAACCATTCTAGCCAGCAGGATCTTCCAGTCCTGCTGACGGCACACACCCGCTGCAGGTTTCCCAGCAGCAAGGGGTACATTCAACAGGAAACCCTGTTGACAATGGCGGAACCAGAAGATCCTGCCACTGGCCAATGGCGGGCCACCTCCACGAAACCCAACATGTGTTTCGTGGAAAATCCCGCACTTGATGTCAGATAATATCCTACTCGTCAGGGAAGATGGCCACCATATTTAAGTGATGTTATGAAGTGAGCTATTTTCAGTTGAACAAATAGTTCATCTCATTGTATCCGATAGTGTGCATTAATAATAAAAAGTTAGAGTATGCAAAAATATTACAAGTAAAATCGAATGTTCCGTTTATGCTCATGTTCACTGTATTGTTTACACTTTTGAAAATATGCCACTGAAACACGCTCTGCCTTATTTACTAAGATGGGGAGGCCTGTAGTGTATTGAAAATTGTGCGTTTTGTCCACTTAAGGCAGGGGGGAGTCTAGAAGGAGAATAAAGGAATCCATGGTTTAACATTCTTTACGCAGAGTGTGGTTGGGGTGTGGAATGGACTGCCTGCAGTGATAGTGGAGTCAGACACTTTAGGAACATTTAAGCGGTTATTGGATAGGCACATGGAGCACACCAGGATGATAGGGAGTGGGATAGCTTGATCTTGGTTTCAGATAAAGCTCGGCACAACATCGTGGGCCGAAGGGCCTGTTCTGTGCTGTACTGTTCTATGTTCTAACAGCACATACAGTTCTGCTCCTAAATGCTCCTTGCTGAATCTTGCTGTTTCTTCTCAAGAACTTCACAAATTTAGTAAAAATGTGAACGATTACCGGAAGCCAATGTTACACTATTTTGCACTGAAGAAAAGCACATGTTAAGTGACCTATTAGCAGAAATTTTACATGGAACTTCTCATGTGACGTCTCAGCATTCCACGTAACGTCATGAATTACAACAATGTGCTGAGGGCAGCGATCATGGTGTTATAAAATCCCAATGACAACATGTATGAGGTGTTCTGCACAAAATGCCCAACTCCAGACTGTTTCTGTTTAGTTGAAAGAGGAGCAACTGAAGGGCACCAACAGGTGTATAAATAACCAATTTTATAACACTAAGATTATGGGATAATTCAATTTCCCCTAATGTCTACTTGCGTTTATGAAATTGTATTTTACATAAAATGTTGACGGTGTGCTTTGCTTTACTTTCATAAAACATGTCCATTGTTAATTGATTTTTCACAGGCATTTTTAAATACCAGACATGTCACGTTACATTGCACTCTCTTGTGTTAAAAATAGCAATTTTAAATAAATGCTGGCTGCTCATTAACATCTGAGGAGAAGAGGGAAAATACAAGTATCGATCCTGTTAGGTAATTCCTTTGTGGCTATTCCTTCCTGGTCCATGAGAAGGATCTTTTCATTGGGCAATAACTCAAGAGACAACACACTCTTCGGGGCCTGACGAGCTATAAAACAACTACAAAATCTCCTGATGACTTATGTAAGCATTTTAAACAATCTTATTTAACTTTCTGAAATAATTTAAAAAGTGCTAGAAATAAAGAGCAGGTTAAACTTTCAGGTGGAATTAAAACTCCTTTTGTTCTGCGTACCAGTTGCGGCATTCCAAAAGCAACTTGCTGTCTGGCACATTGTGACAGTTCAGGAGAAGGTCATTCTGTATGGAGCACGGTTCCAAATGTAGTTTTCACAAATTCAATAAGGTTAGAAAGGAAAGTGCATATTCCTAGATATACTTCAATTTTATGAAACAGGAAACTACAAAAACAAAACACATTCCCATATTAATGATGTGCATGAAAGTTTACATCATTCAGTGCTACTCACCATATTAGAAACTTTTGTGTTTCAATATGCAGGTTTCCAGATATAGGCAAATAACATAGGCAGTAAATATCACTGCGCTAAGATCTAGTCACTGAGTTCTTAACCTTGGGGCTATACGAGCAAGGCAGAGGCACTAGCTGAAACACTCCTAATAAGGTGCGAGTCCACACAATCATCTTCCTGGCAAATTTTCTCAGTCAGTACGCTTTCTTCTCGGAAATATTTGAACACTTAAAATGCTGGAGCCACATCATTTCTTGTGCTCACCATATAAAGTATTGCACTAGTTTTTACAGCATAACTTCCTGACAAGCAGCCGAGGTATGGAGGTGATAAAAGAAATTAAATCCATTTGTCGAACGGATTCACGGCTTTCTTTCAAGAAGAATTACATAAACCTTTACCTAAGGCAGTGATATAGAATATCATAGATGGAGTGCAAAAATAAGGAGCATGCAGATGAAACTGAAGCAGTTGTGGAATTTAGAGGACATAGTTAGTTTCAAAGTCAAATTAACTGTAATTAATGAACACCAGAGTTAGATTTCAGCCATGAAAAGGTTCATTCCATTACTGTGTCATGACCTGATTTTGTGCAGACACAAATGTGACCACTCACCACATAAACACAGTGGCTACAAAAGCATGTTAGAGGCTAGGAATACTGCAGTGAGTAACTCACCTCCTGACTCCCCAAAGCCTGTCCACCATCCACAAGGCACAAGTAATGGGATACTCCCCACTTGCTTGGATGGGTGCAGCTCCAACAACACTCAAAAAGCTTGACACCATCCAGGACAAAGCAGCCCACTTGATTAGCGCCACATCCACAAACATCCACTCTCTCCACCACCAACACTCAGTAGTAGTGGTGTGTACAAGATGCACTACAGAAATTCACCAATGATCCTTGGACAGCACCTCCCAAATCCACAAGTATTTCCATATAGAAGGACAAGGGCAACAGATACATGGGAACACCACCACCTGCAAGTTCTCTTCCAAGCAACTCACCATTCTGACTTGGAAATATAGTGCCATTCCTTCACAGTCGCTGGGTCAAAATCCTGGAATTCCCTCCCTAATCGCATTGTGGGTCAACCCACAGCATGTGGACCTCAGCGTTTCAAGATGGCAGCTCACCACCACCTTCTCAAGGGCAACTAGGGATGGGCAATAAATGCTGGACAGCCAGCGACACCCATGTCCCATGATTGAATAAGAAAAAACTTGCTGCAGTGATGTTCAAACTTGGACCATCATTAGTACATGTTTATTTAGAAATGTGTTGTATCGAGTACTCCTATTTAACCAAAGCAACATAGTTGGGATATTGAATTTATGGTTTTCATATGATGCATTCAGCCACCAAGCTGTTGGAGAAACCTAATAAATAGCATTCCTCTTCATTTGTTTAAACCTCGGAGTATTAACTAACAGAATCAGCAGGAGCCGTGTCAATCCTGTTTAAAAATAGCAAAGCAATGGAACATACAAATTGCCATACATGCTGAAACAAAAATAGCGCTGTTGCTGTATCAGCCAGTAATTGTATTCTCCTCTTCTCCCCAATGCATGTATCAAAACAAACAATGCTGAGTAATGAGAGAGAAATGCTCCCAGCTGCTTTGCTGCACTGACCTTGAACTGGAAAGATCATTTGTTTAGAGCTTTCCATACATTTTGTTTCTGCAGCACCCCAATGGCAAAAAGGTCTGTTATCCACATGATGACAAGAAAATATTTTCAGTCAAGTCTCCTAAAGGAAGTGAAGTGGGAGGAAAAGTGGTCCAGGTAGATATGGGAGTCAGTGGACTTTTAGAGAATGTTGGACAATGGTCGATCCCCAGAAATAGAGACAGAAAAGCAAGAGTCTGGAAAGAGTTGGAGACAGATCATATGAACGTGACAGAAGGATGGAAATGGGAAGAAAAGTTAATGAAATTTTCAGATTTAGAGCAAGAAATGACACTCATAAGGTTATCAGTCTACGAAAAAAGGCAAGGGGGGGGAAGGGGGGCAAAATCAGAGTAGGACTGAAGCAAGAGTGTTCCACATACACCACAAAAAGGCAGGAAGTGCTCGGGGTCATATGGGTTCCCATAGCAACACCTTTCGCTTGAAGGAAGTAAACAGAGTCAAAGAAGAACTTGTTCAACGTCAGAACAAGTTCAGCCAGCTAGAGGAGGAAGGCAGATGGGACTGGTTGGGTTTCCATTCAAGGAAGAAGCAGAGAAGCCAGACCATTGTGGTGGGGGATGGAAGTGTAGAGAGATTGGATACGAATGGTGAAGGGGAGAAGTTTAAGGCTAGAGGACTGGAAGCTTAAAGTGCAGTGTCAGTAGAGCTGTGAATATAGATGGATAAAGACTGGGAAAAGGCAGGAAAAAAAGGTCATAATTAGGAAAGAAATCTGTTTTGTGGGAAAGAATGGCATTGCAATGCTGGCTCCACCAAGACATTCCTGGTTATGGATTTCCAGAAGTTAAACCTTCAATTCTGCATAACTGCTTTCAAGAGATTGGAGGCTGGAGGGGAGAGGTGGTACGGTGGCATAGTGGTTAGTACTGCTGCCTTGTAGCACCCAGGGACCTGGGCTCAATTCTGGCCTTGGGTAGTGTGAAGTTTGCACGCTCTTGCCGAGTCTGTGTGGGTTACCTCCAGTTTTCTCCCACAGTCCATCGATGTGCAGGTTAGTTGGATTAGCCATGGTAAATGTACAGGGTTACAGGGATAGTGCAGGAGAGGGGGACTGGGTGGGATGCTCTTTCGGAGAGTCGGTACAGACTCAATGAACTGGATGGCCTCTTTCTGCACTGTAGCGATTCAATGGTTCTATAGGTGATGTCATTTTTGAAAACAGGTGCAAATAGTTGTCGCTCTGACTGTTTGCTTTCTGCGATTGTTGAGTTGCTGTGTAAATTATGACAGGAGGGCGGCAATTTTCAACTTCAATTTTGTCCAAACTTACACCATATTTCAGATGCTTGGGGCGACATAGCTAGACACTTCCTATACCCCCCCTGCACCATCCCAATCCCTCACCACCCCAACTACTCTCATGAAAAAGGAGAAACTGGATTAATTTATATTGTTTTTAAATAGCTTGAACTTCATTAGGGAAGGCTCACAAAAGAGTCCTGCATTAAATAAAAACATTTTTATACACAGTGATAAATTGGTATAGAAATAATATACTGCTGCCAAAGATAATCTTTTAAATATGCATTGCCATCATAACACACACTTCCAGTTAATGATGATATTTCTGGAAGTTTAGTTTTAAAACCAATAGCAAAAATATTCCAAAGATCAAGACAATGGAGAAATGGGGAAAGGTACATTTTTATAATGAACATCCACATCAGGAATTAAATAATTTGCCTTCAAGACCAAGTGTGCTGTAATGCTATATGTACTACTCCCATCTTTATAATTTCATTGCAAGACCACTGGACCTTGCTAATCTGTCAAATAATATCAATAGACAAACAATCCGGCCCATTTATTGTTTTATAAACCTCTATCTGATAACCTCTAAATCTACACTATTCTAAAAGTAAATAGACTTAGCTCAGTAAATCTATCAGAGTAACTAAGGCTCTTTTAAGCTTTGAATCATTCTGGTGACATTTCTCCAAATCTTTTCCAAAGCCATTATAATCATTCACCCCTTAAACTGGATGTTGTACTCTAAATGGGCTCTCACCCAGGGTCTGCACAAGGACAGAATGTGATCCACAGTCTTGTATTTAATTGATAGAGATTTTTAATAAATCTTTTATGGGATGCAAGTATTGCTGGCAAAGCCAGTATTTGCTGTCTATCCCCAATTGCCATCGAGAAAGTGATGGTGAGCCACATTCATGACCTGCTGCTGTGCATCTGGTGTTAGGGAGAGAAGGAGCCTGTTCTGTAACCGATAAGTCACCAAGCCACAATGACATATTACCGAAAGAGGATTTGACCACATTTTTTTCCAATCCTAAAGAGCATAGTGGGACTACAGTCACCAATAAAGCACATTGAGTGTGATGGGCGCAATTTAACAAAAAAGAAATGTGTCGAACGAGCAAGAAAAAGGGAGAATTTCAGACCTGTTTTTTGAGCGAGTTTGAAAATGCAATCTTATGGCACTTAGTGCAAAAAAAGTGCTAAGCATGTCATTAATATTTAAATCGGGTTTCACGTCCTTTCTGCACACAAAGCTGATTTCAAAGAACATTACAGCACAGGAACAGGCACTTCGGCCCTCCAAGTGTGCACCAACCATGCTGCCCGACTTAACTAAAACCCCCTACCCTTCCAGGGACCATATCCCTCTATTCATGTACTTGTCAAGACGCCCCTTAAAAGTCACTACCGTATCCGCTTCCACTACCTCCCCCAGCAACGAGTTCCAGGCACCCAGTACTCTCTGTGTAAAAAATCTGCCTCGTACATCTCCTTTAAACCTTGCCCCTCGCACCTTAAACCTGTGCCCCCTAGTAATTGACTCTTCCACCCTGGGAAAAAACTTCTGACTATCCACTCTGTCCATGCCTCTCATAATCTCGTAGACTTCTATCAGATCTCCCCTCAACCCCCGTCGCTCCTGTGAGAACAAACCAAGTTTCTCTAACCTCTCCTCTTGGTTAATGCCCTCCATACCAGGCAACATCCTGGTAAATCTTTTCTGTACCCTCTCCAAAGCCTCCGTGTCCTTCTGGTAGTGAGGCGACCAGAATTGAACACTATATTCCAAGTGCGGCCTCACTAAGGTTCTATAAAGCTACAACATGACTTGCCAATTTTTAAACTCAATACCCCAGCCGATGAAGGCAAGCATGCCATATGCCTTCTTGACTACCTTCTCCACCTGCATTGCCACTTTCAGTGACCCGTGTACCTGTACACCCAGATCCCTTTGCCTATCAATATTCTTAAGGGTTCTGCCATTCACTGTATATTTCCTATCCGTATTAGACCTTTCAAAATGCATTACCTCACATTTGTCTGGATTAAACTCCATCTGCCAACTCTCCGCCCAAGTCTCCAACTGATCTATTGATGCGCGTTATCACACACGAGGCTTGAGATGTTCAGGAAATAAAGGCTTTTATTTGCTGTTACAACGAAGCTACTAATTATATACACGATCCCAGACTGAGGGGTCCCAGACAGAGCAGTGACCTTTATACCTCTCCCAGGAGGCGGAGCCCGACTTTGATGTACCACAATAACTATAATACAAGGTGTAACAGCCCAACCCTAACCCCAACAGCAACAAGTAGAACAACCCATCCCTAACCCCAACAGCAACATATATACATACTTGTAGTACTGGCCAGACCCTGGCTCAGTACTATCTAGTGGGAACCAACGATGGTTCACCACATCTATATCCTGCTGTATTCTCTGATGGTCCTCATCGCTATCCGCAAATCCACCAACCTTTGTGTCGTCCGCAAACTTACTAATCAATCCACTTACATTTTCCTCCAAATCATTTATATATATTACAAACAGCAAAGGTCCCAGCACTGATCCCTGAGGAACACCACTTGTCACAGCCCTCCATTCAGAAACACACCCTTCCACTGCTACCCTCTGTCTTCTTTGACCGAGCCAGTTTTGTATCCACCTTGCCAGCTCACCTCTGATCCCATGTGACTTCACCTTCTGCACCAGTCTGCCATGAGGGACCTTGTCAAAGGCCTTACTGAAGTCCATGTCGACAACATCCACTGGCCTACCTTCATCAATCATCTTCGTCACTTCCTCAAAAAACTCAATCAAGTTCGTGAGACACGACCTCCCCTTCACAAAACCATGTTGCCTCTCACTAATACGTCCACTTATTTCTAAGTGGGAATAAAGCCTGTCTCGAAGAATCCTCTCCAATAATTTCCCTACCACTGATGTAAGGCTCACCGGCCTGTGATTACCTGGATTATTTTTGCTACCCTTTTTAAACAAAGGAACAACATTGGCTATTCTCCAATCCTCTGGGACCTCCCCTGTAGTAATGATGTGGAGATGCCGGCGTTGGACTGGGGTAAACACAGTAAGAAGTTTAACAACACCAGGTTAAAGTCCAGCAGGTTTATTTGGTAGCAAAAGCCACATGAGCTTTCGGAGCTGCAAGCCCCTTCTTCAGGTGAGTGGGAATTCTGTTCACAAACAGAACATATAAAGACACAGACTCAATTTACATGAATAATGGTTGGAATGCGAATACTTACAACTAATCAAGTCTTTAAGAAACAAAACAATGGGAGTGGAGAGAGCATCAAGACAGGCTAAAAAGATGTGTATTGTCTCCAGACAAGACAGCCAGTGAAACGTTGGGGTTAGGGATGGGTTGTTCTACTTGTTGCTGTTGGGGTTAGGGTTGGGCTGTTACACCTTGTATTATAGTTATTGTGGTACATCAAAGTCGGGCTCCGCCTCCTGGGAGAGGTATAAAGGTCACTGCTCTGTCTGGGACCCCTCAGTCTGGGATCGTGTATATAATTAGTAGCTTCGTTGTAACAGCAAATAAAAGCCTTTATTTCCTGAACATCTCAAGCCTCGTGTGTGATAACGCGCATCAATAGATCAGTTGGAGACTTGGGCGGAGAGTTGGCAGATGGAGTTTAATCCAGACAAATGTGAGGTAATGCATTTTGAAAGGTCTAATACGGATAGGAAATATACAGTGAATGCCCGGTCACGGGCATTCGGCCTCTGATATTCGGGTAAGCGTTCTCCAAGGCGGCCTTCGCGACACACGACGGCGCAGAGTCGCTGAGCAGAAACTGATAGCCAAGTTCCGCACACACGAGGAAGGCCTCAACCGGGATATTGGGTTCATGTCACACTATCTGTAACCCCCACAGAGTTTCACTGGCTGTCTTGTCTGGAGACAATACACATCTTTTTAGCCTGTCTTGATGCTCTCTCCACTCACATTGTTTTGTTTCTTAAAGACTTGATTAGTTGTAAGTATTCGCATTCCAAACATTATTCATGTAAATTGAGTCTGTGTCTTTATATGTTCTGTTTGTGAACAGAATTCCCACTCACCTGAAGAAGGGGCTTGCAGCTCCGAAAGCTTGTGTGGCTTTTGCTACCAAATAAACCTGTTGGACTTTAACCTGGTGTTGTTAAACTTCTTACTGTGTTGACCTCCCCTGTAGCCAGTGAGGAAACAAAGATTTCTCTCAAGGCCCCAGCAATTTCCTCCCTTGCCTCTCTCAGTTATTCTGGGGTATATCCCATCAGGCCCTGGGGACTCGTCTACCTTAATGTTTCTCAAGAACCCCAATACCTCCTCCTTTTTGATCTCAACATGACTCAAACTATCTACACATCCTTCCCCAGACTCATCATCCACCAAGTCCTTCTCTTTGGTGAATACTGACGCAAAGTACTAATTTAATACCTCACCCATTTCCTCTGGCTCCACGCATAGATTCTCTCCCTTGTCCTTGAGTGGGCCAACCCTCTCGCTCTTTATATATGTATAAAAAGCCTTGGGATTTTCCTTAATCCTGCTAGCCAGTGCTTCTTCATAACCCTTTTTAGCCCTTCTTACTCCTTGCTTAAGTTTCTTTCTACTTGCTTTGTATTCCACTTGTTTAAGAAGGGCAGCAAGAATAATCCAGGTAATTACAGGCCGGTGAGCCTTACAAATCAGTGGTAGGGAAATTATTGGAGAGGATTCTTCGAGGCAGGCTTTATTCCCACTTGGAAATAAGTGGACGTATTAGCGAGAGGCAGCATGGTTTTGTGAAGGGGAGGTCGTGTCTCACGAACTTGATCGAGTTTTGCGAGGAAGTGACGAAGATGATTGATGAGGGTAGGGCAGTTCCCAGCCTCCTAGCTTTGACAAATGCTTCCTTTTTCTCTTTGACTAGGCTCACAATATCTCTCGTTATCCAAGTTTCCCAAAACCTGCCATACTTATCCTTCATCCTTACAGGAATGCGCCGGTCCTGAATCCCTATCAACTTACACTTGAAAATTTCACCAGGAAAACAAAGTTAGTGCAATCGGGGGAGGTGGGAAACAGGGGCACAAACTTGATTTTGTACCTCTCACCCAATCTTATCAAGTTGCCGAAAGTCGGGTGGGACGCAGTCGTAGTATCGCGCCCATTGGAGATTTTCACAGTAACTTCATTGTAGTGTTAATGGAACAAAATAAAGGAGAAACGTATAGGCCAGATAGTCTAAAGTCAATTGCTTATAAACTCTTCAAACCTATAAAATCTTTTATGGGTTAGCCATGGCACGAATCAATTCCAGCCTCCCGGACTACCTGGATCCACTATAGTTTGCCTACTGCCGCAACAGGTCCACAGCAGACGCCATTTCCCTGGCCCTGCACTCAACCCTGGAACACCTAGGTAACAAGGACACCTATGTCAGACACCTATTTATTGACTACAGCTCAGCCTTCAACACCATTATTCCCACAAAACTCATCTCCAAACTCCGTGGCCTGGGCCTCAGCACCTCCCTCTGTGCTGGATCCTGAACTTCCTAACTCACAGACCACAGTCAGTAAGGATAGGCAACAACACCTTCTTCACAATCATCCTCAACACCGGTGCCTCACAAGGCTGTGTTCTCAGCCCCCTACTATACTCCTTATACACTTATGACTGTGTGGTCAAATTCCCCTCCAATTCGATTTTCAAGTTTGCTGATGACACCACCGTAGTGGGTCGGATCTCAAACAATGACAAGATAGAGTACAGGAATGAGATAGAGAATCTGGTGAACTGGTGCGGCAACAATAATCTCTCCCTCAATGTCAACAAAACGAAGGAGATTGTCATCGACTTCAGGAAGCGTAAAGGAGAACATGCCCCTGTCTACATCATTGGGGATGAAGTAGAAAGGGTCGAGAGCTTCGTGTTTTTAGGTGTCCAGATCACCAACAACCTGTCCTGGTCCCCCCATGCCGACACTATAGTTAAGAAAGCCCACCAATGCCTCTACTTTCTCAGAAGAGTAAGGAAATTTGGCATGTGAGCTACGACTCTCACCAACTTTTACAGATGTCCCTTAGTAAGCATTCTTTCTGGCTGTATCACAGCTTGGTATGGCTCCTGCTCTGCCCAAGACCCCAAAGAACTACAAAAGTCCATGAATGTAGCCCAATCCATCACGCAAACCAGCCTCCCATCCATTGACACTGTCTACACTTCCTGCTGCCTCGGAAAAGCAGCCAGCATAATTAAGGACCCTACGCACCCAAGACATTCTCTCTTCCACCTTCTTCCTTCAGGAAAAAGATACAAATGTCTGAGGTCACGTACCAACCGACAAGAACAGCTTCTTCCCTGCTGCTGTCAGATTTTTGAATGGACTTACCTTGCATTAAGTTGATCTTTCTCTACACCCTAGCTATGACTGTAACACTACATTCTGCACTCTCTCCTTTCCTTCTCTATGAACGGTTGAATGTTTTGGCTGTATAGCACGCAAGGAACAATACTTTTCACGTGACAATAATAAATCAAATCAAAAAATCCATAATTCAAGGTAAAATTGGTCTGGATTTAAAAATGCATGGGTTAATCAAGGACAGCCAGCTCCAACTTGTTAAAGGCAAGTCGTGTTTGACTAACAGATTTTTTTTGAATAAAATGATTAACTGGATAGAAAAAGGGAATTCCAGTAAATAGCACGTATGGATTTTCAGAAGCATTTGAAAAGGTATCTCACAAGTTGCTTGTTAAAGAAAACTCAGCATATGCTCGTAACACATCAGCATAGTTAGAAAACAGAAAAGTGTTCGATATGGTACATGCCAGAGGATAATGTCAGACCCACTCTTGAACTTTTGAGTACATAGGTCTTTAAATCGAGTAAAGGAAACAGTGAGTGGGATTTTCCAGCCCTTCCTGCCAGCAGGATCTCTAGTCCCACCAAAGGCAGCCCCCTGCAGCAGCAGGTTCGCCGGCGGCAGGGCAGACAAGGCATACAACACGGCATAGACCTCGGTGGGACTGGAAGATTCCATCGCCGGTCAATGGTGAGCCGTCTCCATCGCCAGAAAATATGCCACCACCCCCGACCAAAACTCCCACTCAATATCTACAGATATTTGGACTACACCAAAGGAGAAGATTTGGCAAATAGTGAGGTCTATAAAATACTTCATGAAAACACAGATAGGCGGCAGATGCATTTTTCTGTGGATGAGTGCAAACTAATGCTTTTTGGATGAATAAACAAACGAGGAATTCTATTCGAGAGTATATACTCAATATAAAAGGCATGAACAGAGGGACCCAAGAGCCCCAAGAATGTGATTGCAGGTAAATAAAGCCATAGGAAAGCCAAGGGAATTGGGGGCATTGTAATTGGGCGCGGCAAGCCTCAAAGTGAAGTCGTAAACCATTAGCAAGTGTCATTTTGGGTGTAACCATATAAATAACATTGATGTCATAGAAAACATGCAGCATAGATTCATTAGGGAGGGGAAGCTACAGTTATGGAGAGTGATTTGAAATAATGGAACAGTTTCCATTGGAGGAGAGATGACCAAGAGAGTACGGATATATAAATAAGGGAAGACCATTACCTCAATGAGAAATCAATGATAAGCTATCAATTTAATCATCATTTTGAGAAGGAGGGTTCGGCAAAACACATTTTAGCAGTTTGCTGGATCATTCTATGCTGCGTCACAGCAGAGGGGTTAAGTCAGAGGCATCTTTTATAGGAAAACTTTGGGAATGCATCTCAGGCAGCTGTACAAAATAGATAACAACTGATCAGCTGCCTTTGACACGCAACGCTTGATATTCGATCCTATTGCAGTCAAAGGACTTAAAAATCAGGCTCTGTAAAGAATAGACAGCTGATCAGATACCATCCATTTTCCACATTGGATTGTCCAAGACAAATGTCCAATCCTGAATGTTGAAAGCAGGAAGTGCAAAGCAGTGTGCTTAGTTCTGGAGCGCTCCAGCAGGGAGCAGGAAGAGAACTGATGTCTCCCTTCCATGTTGCAATTTTTTTTTTTTTAAAACAGTTCAATATAAACAGAAGTTAGTTTTGAATACCATTATCTTTGATTTAATATATTCCTGGATTTGAAATCCACACATTTAAGGTTAAGTAAATATTAGGAGTAGCTCAATCACTATCAGTCAAAGCACAAGATCATCTGAAACCAGCTCCCTTCAGAGGTTCAAGTTTGTATGACTCATAGTTCATTTGGGTCTATAATGCCATAAAGTCCTTCAAGAAACTATTGGTCTATATCTATTTTAAGGCTGGAATCTTTACTCTGTGGAATTAAATTGGAAGTCAATGTTGAATAAAATTGAATATAAATTGAGATCAATAATGCTACAGAAGGACGAGGGAACTAAATGAAACAATCAAGAATATACAACTACTGTGGAAATTCATGCTTGAAAAGTGCAACTATGATTTTAAAATTCAAATCACCACAATTACAAGGAGTGAAAAATAAACTGTTGGCACTCCAACAGGTTGACTACAGTAAATGGGCTTTGAAATTTCTGCAAAACAAGTTGCTTTTAATGGAAGATACGTAGTCATTTATACGTCGAATTATTATGCAGGCCAAGAAGACGACTATGGGGGCGATTTTCCGGCACCCTCGTGTCCGGTGAGGGTGTGAGCCTGATTAAAGTTAATTTAAATATACCCAACAGCATAATACCTTATCTTCTGGGTTCGCCATATGTTCCCACTCACTGGCGAGGCGTCATGCCAGCAGGAATCACTACTGGTTTCCAAAAACGGAAATGAATCATGATGACCACACCAGGGGCTTGGAGGAAAACATAGCCCCGGGTAGTGAGAGACATGGCTGGGCAGTGCCCTGGCACCACCAACCTTTGGCGGGATCAGGAGGAGATTGCCGGCTATGATCAATAGTGGGGGACCTGTCTGTTAACGTTGAGATTGGGGCACCCTTTAAAAGGGGCATCCCGATATCTGTGGAACCAGGTTTGCCAGTGCTCCTCAAGACGGCACAATACGTGCCTCCATATGCTTTATTTTGACAAAGTGTCAGAAGATCCAGAGAGAAATGTTGACTGTTTCTCTAGGGAGAAACACGCCAGTTTTCAGTCAAAACCTCACACTGCCAATTTTTTGGGGGGAAATTCTGCCCTGCATTTCAACTTAATTCTTTAAAAATAAAAAGGATGTATCCCAAGTTAAATGAACTGCAGTTCAAGCAGAGAGATGCAAACACAAAAAAGTGAAAAACGCATCGTGAATAAAACTTGGGACCAAAATGCATTTTCATCTTTAGCATCGTGACATCCTTTGCCAAAAATCACAAGGGATTTCTGCAGGTTTATTTTTATAAACAAGAACTGACATTTTCAAAAAACAACCGTTAATTACTCCGAGCTTTAACTCAACAACGTTATTCATCAAGCTGAAATTAAATTCCATCTGAATTGAATAAGAAAGCATCACAAAACCTCAGAAAATCTTGTCTGCTGCATTTAAAATGCCCCAGTCATATACAAAAACAACTAGATATATCTGGTCAAGAATTATTTCAAATTTAGTCTCCTGTGTAGTTTCCATAAAAGCAGTGAAAGTGGGTACCTTTAGCCACCTTTTCCTTTAGTTTTAAAAAGAAACTGAGAAATTTCAATCAACTTTCAATCATATTGGTTCTTGATGAGTGAAGTAAAGTTTATTTATTAGTGAGCTTACATTCACACTGCAATGAAGTCACTGTGAAAATCCTCTAATCACCACACTATGGCATCTGTTCAGGTACATAGAGGGAGAATTTTAGCACGGCCAATGCACCTAACCAGCACGCCTTTCGGACTGTGGGAGGAAACCCATGCAAACATGGGGAGAACATGCAGACTCTGCGCAGACAGTGATCCAAGCCAGGAATTGACCCCGGGTCCCTGGCCCTATGAGGTAGCAGTGCTAACCACTGTGCCAACGTAATTGTTCTATTACGATGCTTACTTCTCCAGATTGCACATTAAATTGTGGACGAGTATAATTGCCTTCTATTTTATGATCAAAATGCCTCAATTTTGTATTTTTGGCACTGATCATTCATCACTTTTAATTTTGAAGCATCGTTTTCACAGTTGAAATGGAAGCAGACATCTAACTACTTGCTCCGATTTGAGGATAGGGAGCGATAAAATGATTACAGTATATTAAAATCAACAAAAATCTTCACAACTGCTAACACATCGCAGGGGCTTTGCATTTTGCAGTAAAATGGAAATTACATGTAGACAAATCATATGCTAATTAAGAAAAAGCACTTTGGTGAAAACAGCCAAAATAATTAAGAATGAACATTACCTGCATTTATATAGTGCCTTTCACAACCTCAGGACATCCTAATGTGCTTTACAGCCAATGGAGCGAAGTGTAGTCAATGTTGTAACATAGGAAACGATATCCTTATACTTCACGATCTTCAAGTCTAAATATCAGCATTATGGAGAACCACACTTTAGAAGTATTAAACCCGAACTGAAATGTTTGTTTGGATTGGTTTCTTGCTATTTCAAGTAGTTCCCAATCAAACTCTGCCCCTGAGCAACCAGAGATAGAGGATGCTGTTTTTAGCACCACTTTGGCTGAAGTTCAACTTTGTACCCACGAGCATTTAGAGACTCTGAACCACAGGAACGACCAAAGCATGCAAATGCCAAGCCTGCCTAACCCAAGTGGAATCCAGATGGATATATCTCTGGAGATTTGTATAAATTAAGATACGGGTGCTTATGCTATGTTTGGTCACAATATGCTGTACACTGCAGTGGCTTGCCAGTCCTCAAGCAACAATGTTCTGCCACATTAAAAAGGAGGTAAAGAAGGATTGTCTGACTGACCAAATAAAAGGTGGTTTAAGCAAGGGATTAAAAGACAACTACCTTCAGGGTGGGGTGAATAGCCTCTCAATAATCTCAAAGCAATTGGGCTTATTAAATGCCACTATGGGCAGAACTTTCCCATCCCGCCCGTCACGGGAATTGTAGCAGACGAGATAGGACCATGCAAAGGTCTGCTGACCTTGGGTGGGATTTTCTGGTCTTGGGGCAAGTTGCGACCGGAAAATCCCTATGTATAGTGCAGCCCTTTAAACTTTAGTTATTACTTTTTTTTAAAAAAACTCAACCATGATGGATATTCTCAGGGAAAGCACTGCATCGAGTTCACATTTTTCAAACCTGCATTAAAATTAATTACCTAAATATTAAAATTCTATAAAGTAGCAATTTCCACAAGTTGCTCTAATAGGTTAGAGTCCATGGATTGTTTGAAAGTAAAGCTAAACTAATAGTTTCTCTAACCAGATATTGTAATAGTCAAAGCCAAATGAGATCAGCCAAACAGCTACATTTGTAATAGTCAAAGGCAAATTACATCGTATTTTGTAGGGTGAAGAATATAAACATTTATAGCCATGCTAATTCTTTTCATATAAAAGAATAAGCAGAACCTTCTGATTAATTCTAAAAACTCCAGAAACCTTAGCCAAAATTTTTTAAAAGCTGGTTAACCACATGACTTTTCCCCCTTTCCTTAAACCCCCTTCAGCTACCGATATGACCCTGTCAATTGAAATCTGCTGAGTGAATATTTTTGAGCTACGTTACTGCAAAGAAAATAATCTTTGTCGTAAAAATTATTTATTAAATCTGGGATTGTGTAGGAAATTCTTAAACAACTCAGCAGACAAATCAGAGGAATAACTTGCATTCTTTTGAAAAGAAATCGATTCGCTGATTTGAGTCATCGAATTTCGCCTGATGTTGGTTGCAATGATCCGATCACATATTAAGCTGATCTTTCTCTTCACCCTCTCTGTAACTACAGCACTGTATTCTGCACCCTATCCTTTCCTTCTCCCCCATGTACTTCATGAATGGTAGGTTTTAACTGTATAGCTTGCAAGAAGCGATACTTTTCTGTATCCCAATACGTGACAATAATAGTCAATGCTTCTAGAATTCCAGTCTGAATTTCTTCTGATGTTGGTAGCAATGGTTCAAGAATTGCAACCTTGTACTGACGTGGCTTGCCACATTTGCTGTTCATTTCAAAGGAGAACATGCTACATGTTTTACTTTTTTCCCCCAAATAAGGGCTCATTATTTTTACAGACTTTGACACACATTTTGTTTAATGTGCAGTATCAGTTGAGAGTTTCCAAGAGTCAGTAGATGCTCAGACAACTGCGCAGCAGAGCCAAGACCATCCTGATTAAAGTCTTAAATAATTGGAATATCTTGATATTGGGCGGCACAGTGGTTAACACTGCTGCCTCACAGTGCCAGGTGCCTGGGTTCAATTCTCGGTTTGGGTCACTGTCTATGCAGAGTCTGCATGTTCTCCCTGTGTCTGCGTGGGTTTCTTCCGGGTGCTCCGGTTTCCTCCCAAAGTCTGAAAGATGTACTGGTTAGATGCAATGACCATGCTAAATTATCCCTCAATGTACCCGAACAGACGCAGAGTGTGGCAGCTAGGGGATTTTCACAGTAATTTCATTGCAGTGTTAACGTAAACCTACTTGTGACTAATAAATAAAAAACTTGTATCAAGTCTTGGTGCATCTATAACCCAGTAAAATTATTCTGTATGATTTCAATGCAGTCACAAGTCCAACAGTGAGAATTTAGCTAATTGAGTACGAGAATGGAAACATTGAAAAATGAAGTTTCAGCTATTGTGAAGGCTCCCAGTTTGTGTTTTTTTGATATCTGAATAGGTTACCTTTCAAGCAAGTGATCAGCAAACTTGGTTTCATTTGTAGCCCTACACCATTACGAAAGGCATGATGCACATCCTACTCAATGATATATCAATACAATGTATTATTCTTTAGCATGCTTGTAAAGGCACAGTAAAATACTTTTGCACATATCCCTTCCCATTCTGTAGTCCAATTCAGAATCTGAAAAAAACATGAAGAATTGTGACACACTGGCACAGTTCACATCTAGGCCTTGGGATGCAACTTTTCACCCTGTTGTATTTTATATTAGTGAAGCTACCAGTAAAGTGATGTTTAGCAATGATCTCACGTATTTGGCGCCAAGTGGCTGAGCTTCCTTCACATACAAAACAGGACACCATTTCCACACCACTAAAACATATGAAATCAAATTTCAGTCAACAAATAAAATTTGCCATAGCTAGTAATCCCCATTTTTTTTAGTGTCCTAAAATCTATTCATCTTAAAGTTGCGCGTATTCAACAACAGGGCAATTAAACAATGGGTGGGGAGTTTCAAACACTCAATCTTTTGAGTGAAGAAATTTCTCCTTTTCTGTCTTTAATGGCCAACTCCAAATCCTAAGGTCCCTAGTTCTATACACCTGTCAAGCCCTGTAAGAATTTTAATCATTTCAACAAGATCACCTCTCATTTTTGTAAACTCAAAGTGAATATAGGTCCATTCCACTCAACTCAATTCCATCAGGTGCCCTGTCAGCATTCAAGCTTCAGGTTTACTCCACTCAAAATCTTGCTTCAACTTCCCAGGACAGACCTAGACTTAGCAATTACTGCATACTATCCAATTAAATAGCCTATGAGAACATTCACCAAAATAGCTGTAAAAGTTTGCAACCAGGAGAGTTTTATTTGCCATCCCAGCATATTATTATAATGCCATTTCCAATTATGTTCTACTCACAAGGTCCAGAACCAAGTCAGATCAGGTGTGATCAGTGATACAGTAAATGGCACCTCTGAAGATTAGGTGGTTATTTAGACCAATGGCTGTACTTAAAATAATCCAATAGCTAAAGGCTCAATATCAAAATCAGCAAGCATGTTTATGCAGAGTATTTCAGGTTTCCTTTGGCTAGGAAAAGATTACAAAGCAATGTTTCATTTCAAAATCTTTCCAACAAAACGTATAAAATTTGCATTCAAAATGAAAAGACAACATGCAATGTTTCTTATAAACTCTGACATAAAATTTATTTTGAAATGAATTTTGGGCCACAATAATTTTTAACCAAATATTCACTAAAAAAGTCATACTTCTGTCATCAGCTGTACAATACATACAGTATCATAAAACTGGCCACTGGGATCAACTAAAAACACATCAAGTGGCGACAGCCATTCACAAAAAATTTTACATACATATATACAAAGTCAGCATTTATTCAAAATTTATATACAGTATACAGTTGCAGCATATTATAAACACACATCTAGTTTGGTGCTCTTCTTAAAACTAACCTCTGCCATTGCTCAGTTAAGAGCAGTCATAGCTAGGCAGGGTAATTAGAACACTAAATGCCCCCTTATAATAGAAATTCACACATTTTAGCAGAACTGTGCTATCAACAAAAAAATTGCTACAAGTGTCAGGTTGGGCGATACCTGTAAATGCAGTATCAACCCAACTAAAAAGTTACTAGACCTCAGTGCTGCAGTCATTATTAAACTTTGTGGAATAAGAAATTGAGGAGTTGTATCATACAGATTTCACTTGAAACACGCCACAATGCTTACAAAATCATTAAAAGTTTTCCCATTTCATCCAAAACTAGAAATTAATAAATGGTGGTGGCTTCAGGATTCAACAAGTTCATCATGGTGCTCTACCATAGATCAAGAGAACATACCACTTCCAGATGCCTCGGACACCAATTTTCTGGCTACACATATAGCTAGATGTGTGAAAAGGAATGCACTTTGTACACACCAAATACCTGGGTTTTTCTTTTCATTTCTTTCTAAACAAAAACGCCTTGAGGTAAAACGTAAAAACATTTTTTTTGCCCTCACGGATTGGATTAACTATATTTCCTGGGAAGCTGTTAGACATTTTTGAAGACAAAATTGAAATAACTACATAGGCCACCTTTAACTTCCAAGAATGCAGTAAAATGTATTTGCACTGTCAAATTAAACCAAAAACCTCTCCTTGATAAATACTTAAATGCATATTTAAGGAGTGCACAAAGTATTCTATGTTACATAACCAGTATTTGTTTGTGGAAGGGCAAGGTCCGGAACCTTGTGCATAATATTAGAGCAGTTTAAGGGAATTTGCATATGGCACCTACAATGGCTGGTATCCAACAGTGAATAATCTAAATACAATAGGTTAAAATAAATAATTAACATGCAGAATTATTTGCAGTAACTGATCTTAACAATTGTGTGCACTGGCTGCCTTACATTCAAATGCATAATGTTTAACAGAAGCATATACGTTTTGGGAGATTAAAAGAAGATTTTAATCTATAAATTTCAAAGGCAGATATTTAAGGGACCTATAATCTGCTGAAATCGTTCATTATCCAAAATATTAGAAAGGCAGATAGTTATCACTATAATTAGACAGAGGTTCTGGAATATAAAAGCCAGAGGAACAAAGGGTTAGTAAACACTGAAAAGATAGATATCTTCCTTTATAGCAATTTAGGATTATGTAAAAACAATAGATTACATTTTCCCTTTAGATACAATAGATCCTTTTCGGCTTTTATTCATCTAGTTATAGTATACCAATAAAGTAAAATTTCAAGTTGGGAATATGGATTGAAACAAATTCTGTTTGGAACATTAGTGTTTTATCAGTTTGTTTCATGTTATATTAAACTGGTTTACACTCAAAAATGTGACATAACTGCCCTCATATATATGTAGAAAGGATTGCATTGACAATCCATTTTTCAAGTGCCCCAATGACTATAACATTTGTCCTTAACATTCAATTTTAAAACTGTCTTAATTGAAATAACAATTTTATGACCCTCCCTAAAGTGTCTTTTTTGTCCTCCTTTATTTTTCACCAATTTCCTTCTGCTCCCCTGAAGGCATCAATTTGGGTTGGGATTTTCCAGCCACGCCCTAGTGGGACCCTCTCCAGGGGATACAGGCCAACCTAAAGTTCATTGACTTTTGGCAGAAGATCCCAATGGCGGGCGGGGCCAGAATACCCCAGCCTTACTATCGCAGTCTGGCTCCATGAGCACCAAATGCTCTTTGGAACCTTGCCCAAGTAGTCAAGCTTCTTTGTTAAACTTGAATCCGGAGTGTCAGCGTATTACCCGAGTACAGGCTCAATAGCAATTGAGCTCATACGTTATCCAGTGGTCACTAGATAAATTAGCAGAGAGAACCCAGATGGATTTACCCCCTCCTCTCTTCATAATACGCAGAGGTCAACTGCAGTATCCCTACCAATGCTCACAATTGCTCTTCTTTATACTTCAGACTTTAATTTAGAAAAAAACTAGAATATACTTCATATAAATTAAATAAAATGCTGCCAAAGGATAGCTTAAAAAAAAAATCACAAATCACTCTATAAACTTGTAGTTATACTTCTATTTTGGTTACAGCTTTTCTTAAGCAGCTAAAGAAGTGAACCAATAGCTTAGATTTTCTTGTAGTGTTTAGGGCTTTTTAAAATAAAATTCAAAGTATGCATTCATTCATTCTCTTTCCCAATGATCTCAACAATGAAGCCAAGACAACCATGTAAACTGCTACATCACTAGTGTGCCCTGTATCAAGGATTAATCAATTGCATGTAAACCCTACAACATGGCACTGATAACAAAAGGCACACTGTTAACACTAAGGGCACAATTTGCCTGCTGTAAGAAAACAAAATTTCATATGCCTATAAAAATCTTACATGGTGCAGTTGATTCTTTTTGTTGTAGTGATGTACTCCAATGGTCCTGAACAGCAACAATGTGAAAAACTGAGTTTAATGAACCTCTGTTCTTATATATAACCTGAGACCGCATGACACTGAACTATCAAGTCAGAACATGCACCATAGGTATGTTCAAACAAGCCACCTACGAGACTGAATTAATTTCTAAAATTAGCTACTTGTAATTTAGCCATCTGCGCCGTTACTACACAGTACCCATTAATCCACATTACACTTGAGCCAAAGCTTACCACTCCCTCAAACAAAAACAGGCTGTAATAATTAGCAAGGGTTAATCACAAAATGTGCAATCGAAGTAAAGCTTTGATTGGGGGTGATTCTCAACAACTGAACATACATAAAATGCTCAGAATAGCTTTCCGGCCAATTCAAGTACAAAAATATCTTTCTGCTAACAGTTTACAAATCCAAAACACAGCAATAATCTCTGTAGTGGTATTTCAGTGACATTGTACAGTTACATAACATTCAATAAAAATTTATTACAAATCATAAAAGTACTATAAAAGGATTTTCTGTTCTTTGAAATATTGCACTATGAAGACAATGCAACATATATTTTTAAATACACAAAATCAGATTTCATTCTGTAACAGTAGAATAGGTTTATTGGCTTAAACCTAAACTGAGTGCTGCAAAAATTTAATTTGCAATCCTTAATTTTAAATTGTTCTTTCTAAAAACATATAAAATCTTCACATAAATAGTAACATTGCCAAAAACATTTGAAGATCTGGATTATTTAAGTGTGGGAACAGGCAGGGTCTAAATTCCAAATATGCACTTATTTTCTTTGAAGATACTTGGCAAAAATTACAAGTTGTTTTATACCAGCCTAACAGGGGACCATGCTTTGAATTTTCGCTTTTCCAAGATAAAACGTTTTAAGTTCAGCTGAGATCATGGAGAAATGGTCAGGTACTTATGAACAATCCAAGCTCATTCAGGTATTGCAGTTTTGACATTTATTTCCTTCAATATATTCCAGCTTTTTTTTTAAACTTCATTTCTTCCTTCAACCATCTCTGTCTGTTAGGATTGCTCACTAATACTTCCCCATGAATAAGCTCCTGTCATGCAATTGGACTTCTATTCCTCACATTTCCAATGTCAAGTGCCTGGATAACACTTTTTTTTTTGTCAGCAGAGTTGCTGAGACAGGAGACAATGAAGTGTTTAAATTTTCCAAAATAGGTCAACCAATTTTAAAACCTGTTTCTAAAAAAAAAATCGGTTTGCCGATCGATACCGTATTATATCCAGATTAAAGCAACGTGTAAAAGGAGGTGCGTATTCCGGTTTGTCAGCCTAGTTTGACAAACTGAAGAACAGCTACAATGGCAGCACAAGGACATTCGTGATAGAAATAACAAGGCATTGAAAACCAGATTCCATGGCACTCCAGATAGGAGGTTTTTGTCATAGATTTGAAAAAGCAAGATGTACACTTCTCTGTTACTGACTGGTAAGAGCCACTAACCACAAAAAACAAAAATTCTATATATTAAACATAGTGGCATCTCTGACAAGTGTAAATGTTGTACGACATACCCGATTCAGGTGCCAACAGAATTGGATTATTCAAATGCCAAGAAAACGATTAGCTAAAATACATTTCATAATCAATATATGAAAAACCAACTTCCAATTGTGCATGGTCCCCAGTAATTACTAAAACAAAACTGTTCTTCGTTCCCAAGAACAGAATGGTACTTAAAATTCCAAGGTTGAATAATTGCAAAGTTCTAAAAAATACAAAATTTCAACTGAATAAGGCTCAGTGATGCGGCAATAAATTCTCCTCGCATTCCTGGCATAGATTCATTCAAACTCAGCTAACCAACTTGGGCAACACTGTTCGTTGTTGAATATTCCCATTGGCATCAGTCATTTGTGCCAAATTAGTTCTTAGTTTTGATGATGAGCTTGAAGTTGGAGGCAATTTAGAAACTGATGTAATAGCACCACTGCTTTCCGTGGCTCTCTTTGATGAGCCTTTCTCTCCGGTGGGGGGCTTTGGTAAGCGTCTGCGTAGCCAGGGGTGTCGCAATGCCTGGCTGGGTGTCATACGCAATGCAGGATCCCACTCCAAACACTGTTTTAGAAAGTCAAGAAAGAGAGGATCGTCGCATCCTTTCAATGCTGCGACCCAGTCCTTGCTCCCTGGTGGGCCACGTAATTTTCCTCTTCGTGACCTCCCTCCATTGAGAACTACTGAGCCATCGGGCAAAGTGGTAACAGTACAATAACGGGGATAACCTTTGGAGCTCACAAAATTTTTGGCTCGTTTTGACTGATCTAAAAACTTTTGTGGCGCAGTCCCCAGCAACTCAATCATACAGGCAAGCTGGTCCGCTTCATCTTCACCAGGCAACAGAGGGTAGCCTGTCAATAGTTCAGCCAGAATGCAACCCAAACTCCACATGTCTATAGGCATCCCATAGCGAGCTCCAAGGATCACTTCAGGTGCACGGTAAAACCGGGACTGTATGTACGTGTACACACGTTGGTGTTCATAACAACTGGAGCCAAAATCTATCACTTTAATCCCACTTCGCCCCTGCTGCTTCAGCAGAATATTCTCAGGTTTAAGGTCACAATGAATAATTCTATTCTTGTGCAAAGAATCCAAGCACAGCAAAATGGAGTGAGCAAACTTGCGAACTAATGGCAGGCTGAACCCTTGAAATTTATTCTTTTTGATCAATTCATAGAGATTCATACTCAGCAACTCAAATGTCATGCAGATATGGTTGCGGAATGTGAAATTTTCCAGCATGTGAATGACATTCATGGTATTATCTTTGTCTTGCTTTCGGAGATGCTCCAGAATCCGGATCTCTTCTGCTGCTTGTCGGTGGAAGCGTTTCTCATTCCTTACCATTTTCAGTGCAATATGCTGGTGTTGTTTGTGATCGTAGGCTTTCACAACCTGCCCAAAGCTCCCTTTGCCAATAACTTTTAAAACTTCATATCGGTACATAATGTGATCATGAGGTACATGGATATAGGAGCCCTGGTCATCGTCGTAACCACCGTTATTTGAGCCACCAACCACACCTTGCCGTTTCTTTGCATTTGGACCAACAAAGTAGATTTCAGGATAGTTGAATATCTCATGGTGTTCAAATGCGGAAAGTTTATGCATATATTGCTTCATGGTTTGTTCTGGTGTCATGACCATGGATTTCGGTTTTGAAGAACAATCTGCTGACTTTACCGACACAGAGCTTCCCTGCCGCCTATGTGAACTCTCCAACTGCTTGTCATGAACCACTGGTAACGAGGTTTTGCCAATTGCAGTAAGTCCATTCGGTTGCGTGGTCAAAATTGTCCTTTTGTTGCTGGTGTCTTCAAAGAGCTGTTGAACCTGGATCTGTCCGTGGCTACCAATATGTAGGTGGTCATTCATGGTGTGCTTGCTACCTCCAACCTGAAAGAATCACAAAAGATTTGGTTGGGGTGGGGGAAAAAGAAAAATATATTTAATTGCTAACATGTTAGCAAAAACAAAAGCCATAAACAGAAAACTCAAAACCATGAATTTTCATTTTACACACTTGCCAAATTGGGTATATTCTATCTCATCATCTCACCCTTTGAAGAATACTCCTTCCTCCAAAGGCCATTTTCCAGTTGTATGCAAGGGGAACCAAACTGCTCTACAATCAATCAATCATTGGAAACTACACAAGAAAGCCCATTTTACATCTGTTCCATTTCTGCCCTACGTCCAGTGGATAATACCTCAAAAGGAATGATCCAAAACAGAAGGGCAAACTCATGTTCTTCTATTTAAAGCACACCAAAATGCTAGATCAGCAAGTTGGGCTGAAATGACAATTACCTGCAATTTATTGGAAACTGTAACATGTTTAAGTAATGCAAACTTTAAATGGCCAAGTTAACTGAGCTTTGATTAGATAATCTCACATTTAAATATTTCAGACAAATTTGTCTGACCAAAACCGGAGGTTAAAGTGTTATTTCATTTGCTGCATAGAACATTCAGAAAAGGGATAGTTTTAGCAAGTAACATGTTAGAAATTTAACATCCTTTCCCTTTATATATCATGCAAAGCTCAATGTCTCCTAATCCTGAAACATCACTACACCTTTGACAATGTCATGCTACAGGAGCTTCAGTAGAGTCCAACTACCACTATCCTAACTGACTTCCACTCTCAACATCTTGTTTGACTCGATAACTTCAATTTGATTTGATTTATTATTGTCACATGTATTATCATACAGTGAAAAGTATTGTTTCTTGGGCGCTATACAGACAAAACATACCGGTTCATAGAGAAGGAAACGAGAGAGTACAGAATGTAGTGTTACAGTCATATTTAGGGTGTAGAGAAAGATCAACTTAATGCAAGGCAAGTCCATTCAAAAATCTGACAGCAGCAGGGAAGAAGCAGTTCTTGTCGGTTGGTACGTGACCTCAGACTTTTGTATCTTTTTCCTGAAGGAAGAAGGTGGAAGAGAGAATGTCTGGGATGCGTGGGGTCCCTAATTATGCTGGCTGCTTTGCCGAGGCAGTGAGAAATGTAGACAAAGTCAATGGATGAGAGACTGGTTTGCGTGATGGATTGGGCTACATTCACGACCAAGCGGAGAAGCTCCCAATTACAAAATTTAGACAACAAAATGCTGTATTTAAATAGCACCTTTAACCTTGTAAAACAACCCAAGGTGCTTCACAGGAGCATGAAACAAAATTTGACACCAGCCAATAGGTGGAACTTTGAGGACAGGTGACCAAGAACTTGGTCTAAGAGGCACCTTAAAGAAAAGGAGGAACAGAGGTTTAAAGTTTATTTATTAGTATCACAAGTAGGCTTACATTAACACTAATGAAATTACTGTGAAAATCCCCTAGTTGCCACAGTCCAGCACTTGTTCAGATACACTAAGATAATTTAGCCAATTCCCCCAGCCAGCATGTCTTTGTGTGGGAGGGAACCGGAGCACCTGAAGAAAACCCACACGGACTTGGGGAGAATGTGCAAACTCCACATAGGAATTGAACCCGGGTCTCTGGCACTGTGAGGCAGAGGTGCTAACCACAGTGCCACTATTTAGAGAGTGTGCCAGGGCCAAGGCAGCTGAAGGCAAAGAGGGAAGCAATAAAATAGGGTAATTGCAAGCAAAATCGCTTCTCGGCCTTTTGGCTAAGATCAAGTGTGGTCTGCAGATGCTGCACTTGGTCCTGGCCGTTGGGTTGCATTTAAGCTTCATTTTCATATGAAGCAATTTTTTAAAGCGGCATCTTGGCCTTTTGGCTAAGATGCAAATGAGATCAAGCTTTGGGGGCGGAGACGTCTGCCTACTCCAATCAGCTTGGCTCATGTAGATCAGGCCCAAGAAGGGTAAAGGGTCACATACCCTGTCTTGTCAGTTTGGATTAGGAATGGCTCAACTTGTTGAGACTCTGAATTGGACTTGATTTGATTGAATTGGAAAAGTATATTAAAAAAACAATTGCAAGCAAATAGTTTTGCAGGATGTTCTGCAGTTTGCAAGATGGAGAAGACTAGAGATAGGCGAGGCCATGACAGGATTAAAAAAAACAAAGATCAAATGAAGCTGTGCCAGACCAGAAGTCAATGTAGGCTGGTGAACACAGGGCGACAGATGGGCAGAACTCAGCGTTTGTTAAAGATATGGCTAGCAGAGTTTTTGAACAAGTTCAAAGTTTATGGGGGGGGGAGGAAAGCACAAAGCTAGCTTGGAGAACTGTCAAGTACAAAGAAAAGTACAGCACAGGAAACAGGCCCTTCGGCCCTCCAAGCCTGTGCCGCTCCTTGGTCCAACTAGACCAATCGTTTGTATCCCTCCAGTAGTCAGGTTCAGTTTTTAAAAAGTACATATGGGTGTTTTACCAACAGCTGACCTGACACAAGGACAAACCTGGGGGTGGTAGTGAGGTGGAGATAGGTTATCTTGGTGCTGGCATGGGCATGTGGCTATGAACTCAAGGTCAAACAGAATATTAATATTATGAATGGTCTGAGAAATAGAAGCGTGTCAAAGATAGATACTTAGAGACGCGGAATAATGGTGCAGGAGCAGGAAGAGAAGCAATGACAGACAATTCTCCAGCCATAACTCAAGAGTCAAGAATGCAACCGAGTGTGGCAATCCCACTTAGCTGCTGATGGAAGAGTGGTGTTGGAGGAGGATGTTGTGATCAACGGCACCAAAAGGCTAAAGAGCGGATGCGAGAAGTTAGGAAGAATAGCTTATCATGGTCACAGTCACATCAAACAGAACAGAACTTGGATAACGACTGTTTCAGTGTTGTGGAAAGAGCAGATATGTGACTGAAAGGGCTCAGAAATAGGGTTTTGGGAATAATGCACACAGATTCAGGAGGTGACATCACAGAAGGACTGAGAGCAAAAGATTGGATGTGACTTGTAAGGACAGAGATTTTGGGAAGAGATGGCTGATAGTGGCAGGTTTGAAGAGATAGAAAACAGTTCTGGAGGATATGGAACCATTATCAACCAACAGGATGTTGGTCTCATGGACAAGATGACTTCAAGAGAGGGTGAGGGGAGATAACGATGCAAGCCCAGGGCTAAGGTGGGAACTTTACAGGAAGATTAGCTTGATGGGCTAGGAGAAGGTAGGGATGCAATGGATGCTGCTGGAGGGATGGCTTCAATCTTAAAGAGGCGCATGAATTCCTTGTGTTTATTATTGAAAGTGAAAGCAGAGGAAGAGGGAGTGATGTTTAAGCAGGTGATTTTTATTGCACAAGAACAGCGAGGTTATCTTTGTATTCCAGGATGAGCCCAAAATAATGAGCAGTCTTGCCAAAGTAGAGCAGGTTGTGCTTTACCTGAGCCAGCCAAATCTACCGATGAATGAGAAACCAGTTATTCACTTATATGTCTAATTCCTCAGGCTGTAGACATAGAGATCATACTGAGCGGGCAACCAGGGCAAAGAATTATGGTTTTAGTTTAATTTATTTATAGGATGGGGATGTCATTGGCTAGACCAGCATTTATTGCCCATCCTTAATTGCCCTGGAGAAGGTACACCCTCAGTGCTGTGAGGGGAGTTCCACGATTTTGACCCAGTGACAGTGATGGAATGGTGATATATTTCCAAGTCAGATGGTGAGTGACTTGGAGGGGAACCTCCAGGTGGTGGTGTTCCCAAGTATCTGCTGCTCTTGCCCTTCTAGATGATTGTGGTCATCGGTTTGAAAGGTGCTGCCTAAGGAACCTTGATGAGTTCCTGCAGTGCATTGTGTAGATGGCCAATGTTTGTCAGCGGTGGAGTGATTGAATGTTTATGGAAGGAGTAACAATCAAGTGGGCTTTTTGTTCTCGATAGTTTCAAGCTTTTTGGGTGTTTTTGGGGCCGGGGCGGGGCATGTAGAAAGGAACACAGGTACAAAGTAGTAATTAGAGATATCCTTAACCATGATCAACACAGAGATCACGTGACATGACATGATCAAGGGAGTAAGTTTAATTAGATGGAAAAATTAAGGGAGGATAAGAGGACAGAGATGATGAGTTTTAGACGTAAAACAAATAGAACAGGGTACTTCCTAAATAGTGAAAGGCTAGGAACAGAGGATCAAAGAGACTTATGGTCCTGGTTTACAGATCATTCAAATGTCATGGACAGATATAGAAAATAATTACAAAGTTTAATGGAATTCCAGCCTTTATATCCAGAGGACTGGAACACAAGAAATAGAATCAGCTATTTAAAGCCCTAATCAGACTACTCCTACAATACTGTGAATAGCTCTGGGCACCACACCTGAGAAAAGATATGTTGTTCTTGGAGGGAGTGCAGGATAAATTTAGTTATCTCATGAGTTTACACAAACTTTGAATTGTATTCCTTGGAACTTAGAAGGTTAGGGTAATTTGATTAAAGATTTCAAAATAATTAAGGGGGAAATAGGGTAGAGAGAGAGAGAAAAATATTTCTGCTTGAAAAGTTCATCACAAATGGCAATTGGCATTGGATCAATTATTACTTTTAAAACCGAGATTAATGTTTTGTTTTGCCAATTGCATCAAGGGATATGGGGCAGGGACAGGTATTTGCCAGACAGGTTCAGAGTGCTTAAATGGTCTGGTCCAATTCCTACATGCCTATGAAATGGAGGTTGAGACCACAGGGGACAGAAAGTCACTTGGTATAGAGGTTAAAGGAATAAAGCAGTGAATGTATCTCTTAGAGAAAACTGGCATGGTATTTGGATGTGCAACCAAAAATTAGGATTTTAAAAGGAAATGAAAGGGACGGGGGGGGGGGGGGGGGGGGGGGGTAGAACAACATAAGAGTCCTAAAAAGAAAGAAAATTTGTCAGAGAGATGGAATGTCGGGGCAGCATGATGGCGCAATGGTTAGAACATAGAACAGTACAGCACAGAACAGGCCCTTCGGCCCACAATGTTGTGCCGAGCTTTATCTGAAACCAAGATCAAGCTATCCCACTCCCTATCATCCTGGTGTGCTCCATGTGCCTATCCAATAACCGCTTAAATGTTCCTAAAGTGTCTGACTCCACTATCACTGCAGGCAGTCCATTCCACACCCCAACCACTCTGCGTAAAGAACCTACCTCTGATATCCTTCCTATATCTCCCACCACGAACCCTATAGTTATGCCCCCTTGTAATAGCTCCATCCACCCGAGGAAATAGTCTTTCAACGTTCACTCGATCTATCCCCTTCATCATTTTATAAACCTCTATTAAGTCTCCCCTCAGCCTCCTCCGCTCCAGAGAGAACAGCCCTAGCTCCCTCAACCTTTCCTCATAAGACCTACCCTCCAAACCAGGCAGCATCCTGGTAAATCTCCTCTGCACTCTTTCCAGCGCTTCCACATCCTTCTTACAGTGAGGTGACCAGAACTGCACACAATATTCCAAATGTGGTCTCACCAAGGTCCTGTACAGTTGCAGCATAACCCCACGGCTCTTAAACTCCAACCCCCTGTTAATAAAAGCTAGCACACTATAGGCCTTCTTCACAGCTCTATCCACTTGACTGGCAACCTTTAGAGATCTGTGGATATGAACCCCAAGATCTCTCTGTTCCTCCACAGTCTTCAGAACCCTACCTTTGACCCTGTAATCCACATTTAAATTAGTCCTACCAAAATGAATCACCTCACATTTATCAGGGTTAAACTCCATTTGCCATTTTTCAGCCCAGCTTTGCATCCTATGTCTCTTTGCAGCCTACAACAGCCCTCCACCTCATCCACTACTCCACCAATCTTGGTGTCATCAGCAAATTTACTGATCCACCCTTCAGCCCCCTCCTCTAAGTCATTAATAAAAATCACAAAGAGCAGAGGACCAAGCACCGATCCCTGCAGCAGTCCGCTAGCAACCTGCCTCCAATCCGAAAATTTTCCATCCACCACCACCCTCTGTCTTCGGTCAGACAGCCAGTTACCTATCCAATCGGCCAACTTTCCCTCTATCCCACACCTCCTCACTTTCATCATAAGCCGACCATGGGGGACCTTATCAAACGCCTTACTAAAATCCATGTATATGACATCAACTGCCCTACCTTCATCAACACACTTAGTTACCTCCTCAAAAAATTCTATCAAATTTGTGAGGCACGACTTGCCCTTCACGAATCCGTGCTGACTATCCCGGATTAATCCGCATCTTTCTAAATGGTCGTAAATCCCATCTCTAAGGACCTTTTCCATCAATTTACCAACCACCGAAGTAAGACTAACCGGTCTATAATTACCAGGGTCATTTCTATTCCCTTTCTTAAACAGAGGAACAACATTCGCCATTCTCCAGTCCTCTGGCACCATCCCCGTGGACAGTGAGGACCCAAAGATCAAAGCCAAAGGCTCTGCAATCTCATCCCTTGCCTCCCAAAGAATCCTAGGATACATTTCATCAGGCCCAGGGGACTTATCGACCTTCAGTTTATTCAAAACTGCCAGGACATCCTCCCTCCAAACATCTATTTCCTCCAGCCTATTAGCCTGTAACACCTTCTCTTCCTCAAAAACATGGCCCCTCTCCTTGGTGAACACTGAAGAAAAGTATTCATTCATCACCTCGCCTATCTCTACTGACTCCATACACAAGTTCCCACTACTGTCCTTGACCGGCCCTAACCTCACCCTGGTCATTCTTTTATTCCTCACATAGGAGTAAAAAGCCTTGGGGTTTTCCTTGATCCGATCCGCCAAGGACTTCTCATGTCCCCTCCTAGCTCTCCTAAGCCCCTTTTACAGCTCATTCCTTGCTAACTTGTAACCCTCAATCGAGCCATCTGAACCTTGTTTCCTCATCCCTACATAAGCTTCCCTCTTCCTTTTCACAAGACATTCCACCTCTTTCGTGAACCATGGTTCCCTCACTCGGCCATTTCCTCCCTGCCTGACAGGGACATACCTATCAAGGACATCCAGTATTTGTTCCTTGAAAAAGTTCCACTTTTCATTAGTTCCTTTCTCTGACAGTTTCTGTTCCCAACTTATGCCCCCTAATTCTTGCCTAATCGCATCATAATTACCTCTCCCCCAATTGTAAACCGTGCCCTGCCATACGGCCCTATCCCTCTCCATTGCAATAACAAAAGACACCGAATTGTGGTCACTATCTCCAAAGTGCTCTCCCACAACCAAATCTAACACTTGGCCCGGTTCATTTCCCAGTACCAAATCCAATGTGGCCTCACCTCTTGTCGGCCTATCCACATATTGTGTCAGGAAACCCTCCTGCACACACTGCCCCATCCGAACTACTGCCTCACAGCGCCAGGGACCAGGGTTTGATTCCCAGCTTGTGTCACTGTCTGTGCAGTGTCTGTACGTTCTCCCCGTGTCTGTGTGGGTTTCCTCCGGGTGCTCTGGTTTCCTCCCACAGTCCGAAAGACGTGCTGGTTAGGTGCATTGGCCATGCTAAATTCTCCCTCAGGTGTACCCGAACAGGCGCTGGAGTGTGGCGACTCAGGAATTTTCACTGTAACTTCATTGCAGTGTTAACGCAAGTCTACTGGTGACACTAATAAATACATTTTTAAACTTTTAAGTTGTGATTTGATGACAAAGGGTCAAACTCGCACCCTAACAGTCTGGATGGAGCATGTGTTGGAAGGCATAGGGGGGGCTTCATTGAGGGGAGGTGTTACACGTGGTATAAATTTGACCTGAACAGCACTGGAAATGAGTAACATTTAAATGAAGCAGTTTAGAAGAAGCAGTTCCTGTTTAACATTACAAAAACAAAACATGTATGGCAGAAGGTTCGCTTTCAAATTTAAATGCGTCATCTACTCCATACTGTTGGGTAAATGTTGCTGTCATCAGACAGGAGATAGCATCATTCACTCTGACCAACTGTAATACACTGGGTTACACCAACACCCTAAACTATCTAAAAGTAATCTGTTACTTAGAAACAAATGCATAAATGCTAAGCTAAATTAAGCTTTTTAAGACTACAACAACTCACATTTCAGTGCTATCAGCTGAGTAAAACTCAACAGCAATAAGCTCACCCTTAAGAGATTTTCCAGAACACATTGCCTTGAAATAGCAAAAGCCAACACCAAATGATAGTGCAACTTCATTTTACAAAGTGGTGTTTCTGTTGTTACTGTATATAAAAATTAGCACAATAGTTGACTCCAGGGGTTTCCTCCGGGTGCTCCGGTTTCCTCCCACAGTCCAAAGACGTGCGGGTTAGGTTGATTGGCTATGCTAAAATTGCCCCTTAGTGTCCTGGGATGCGTAGATGAGAGGGATTAATGGGTAGAATATGTAGGGATATGGGAGTAGGGCCTGGGTGGGATTGTGGTCGGTGCAGACTCGATGGGCTGAATGGCCTCTTTCTGTACTGTAGGGTTTCTATGATTCTATGAATGTTAATATTTTTCATGCAGCCAATGTTCTAACACACAATAAAAAAGCCAAAGTTACATTCATGCACTGGAAGCAACGACTGGTCCATGTGAATGTGACTCAACTGTACACCTAGTTGTCAGAAAACATCAGCAATCTACTTACGAGGGTGAGAGTGCCTACAAGAAAGTTTTACAATGATATGGGGAAGAGGGGTGGAGAGAAATTAAGAGGGCGATCAGGAGAAGAGGGCGATCAGGAGAAGAGGGCGATCAGGAGAAGAGGGCGATCAGGAGAAGAGGGCGATCAGGAGAAGAGGGCGATCAGGAGAAGAGGGCGATCAGGAGAAGAGGGCGATCAGGAGAAGAGGGCGATCAGGAGAAGAGGGCGATCAGGAGAAGAGGGCGATCAGGAGAAGAGGGCGATCAGGAGAAGAGGGCGATCAGGAGAAGAGGGCGATCAGGAGAAGAGGGCGATCAGGAGAAGAGGGCGATCAGGAGAAGAGGGCGATCAGGAGAAGAGGGCGATCAGGAGAAGAGGGCGATCAGGAGAAGAGGGCGATCAGGAGAAGAGGGCGATCAGGAGAAGAGGGCGATCAGGAGAAGAGGGCGATCAGGAGAAGAGGGCGATCAGGAGAAGAGGGCGATCAGGAGAAGAGGGCGATCAGGAGAAGAGGGCGATCAGGAAGAATGCAGGCCCTTTCCTATTTTCCCTGAGATTATCACTGTTACTTTTCAGACTTGTTTGATAATTACATCCCAGGAAAAAATAAAGTAGGACTGACATTTGTTCCCTACCCCCAATCACCTTCGAAAAAGTGATGGTGAGGCAGAGCCTCAGATGGTGTGACAGTATTTGTGGTAGAAGAGGAGGATATCAAACAGCCCTAGGAAAGTAACACTGAAGGGGGAGATGGGGACTCACCAAAATTAACATTAGCAAATTAACAGCATTGAAGGAAATAATGGCACTAAAGAGTGACAAATCCATAGATAACCCGAGGATACCCATCCCTGGGTTTTAAAGGAAGATGAGAATACTGCAGATACCTCAACTATAATCATTCAAAATTTTCTCAATTCAGGAACCATTCTTCTAGATTGAAAAATTTTGCATATCTCTCTGTAACTGAGGAAAGGGGCGGGGGGGGGGGAGAAAGGAAATTAAGAAATAACATCTGTTGTTAGGAAATCATAAATATCTAGATAGTGACTGAACATCTTGAAATTCTTCAGTTGATCAGAGAAAGCCAGTGTGGACTTGTGATGTGTAGATGCCGAACAAACTTAACGGATTTATTTTTGAAGAAGTGACTAAATTAGTGGGTAGCGAATGTGCAAGGGTATTATTTATTTGGGCTTCCACAAGATATTTGATAAATTCCCTCATAAGAGGCTGTTAACTAAGTTGAAGACCATGGAATCAAAGGCAAATTACTGACCCAGTTGGGAAACTCAGGAGGCAGAGAGTAGGGATAATCAGCAGATACACCAATTGGCAGGATGTGACTAATGGGGTGGGATTTTATGGCCTCGCTCATCCCAAAACCGTAAAATCCCACCCAAGGTCAATGGACCTTTCCACGATCCGCCCGTCGCCTGCTCAGATTCCTGTGGTGGACAGGACGGTAAAATCCCAGCCGTGGTGTTCTGCAAGAACCTCTTCTGGCGCCTGAACATTTCACTGCATTCATTAACTTACCAATGATCCAATAGAAAGTTATATATCCAAATTTGCCGATGACACTATAAGCAATGTAGATGGCTGCAAAAAGATAATTTATTAAGAGAATGGGCAAAACTGCAGCAAATAGATTTCAAAGTTGGAAACTTTGAGCTCACCCAGAAAGGGATGGAGATAAGCTAGAAGTAGTGGCAGTCCAAAGAGACCTGGGGACACCAGGTAAATAAAATCATTGGTAAGATTATAGGTGGCACAGTGGCAGAGCGGTTAGCACTGCTAGCAACCCAGGTCAAATTCCAGCCTTGGGTGACTTGTGGAGTTTGCACATTCTCCTCATATCTGTATGGGTTTTCACCTAGTCCAAACATGTGCAGGTGAACTGGCCATGCTAACTTGCACCTTAGTGTCCCAAGATGTGTAGGTTAGCTGGATTTGCCATGGTAAATGCAAGGGATTACAGGGATAAAGTGGAGGAGAGGATCTGGGTAAGATATTTTGTCAGAGAATTGGTGTAGACTCAATGGGCTGAATAGCCTCTTTATGTGCTGTAAGGATTCTATGAAATGTCATGAAGACATTGGAATGCTCACCTTTATATCTGAAGAACTAGATTGCAAGGGGGTCGAAGTAAAGCTACAGCTGTATAAAGCCCTGATAGATCATTCTTGGGATTACTGAGAGCAGCTCTGGGCATCCCACCTCAGGAACTATGTATTTGGCTTTGGAGGAACTGCAGCAGGTTTGCTAGAATAATTCCTGGACTCCCTGGGTTAAATTATGAGGAGCGATTATAAAAACAATGGTTGTATTCCCTGGAGTTTAGAAGGATAAAGGGTGATTTGATTTAAGTTTCAGGACCCAAGGAAAACAGATAGATTAGATAACCACTATTCAGGAGACCAGGCATCGAGGGCGTAGTCCAAAAATTTGAGTCAGACTTTTCATACAAAGGGTGGTAGAAGTTTGGAACTCTCCCACAGTCAGCTATTAATATTAGATCAATTGTCCACTGTAATTCTGAGATTGACAGATTTAGGCAGACCAAGTGGGTAAATAGAGTTAGCTTTGATCTAATTGAATGGCAAAGCAGGCTTAAGGGGCTAAATAGCCTACTCCTGCACTTAAGTGCGTACATGCAAGCCCATCACATTCACCAGAGTGCAATTTTTAATTTTAGGCACAGTTGCAATCATTAAGCAGTGCGTGTGCCTTTCCAGAGATAGAGCAGATTAAATACCATACTCCAGAAAACAGGAAAATATAGCCCTGCTCTTTTATTTGTGGCAATATAATCTATTTTGACACATCTTTAGCCTGAAGTGTGGGGCAGACAATTTGGGAGAAATGCTGAGTTTTCATTTTCATTGGTGCCATAAATGATTTCCAAAATAGACCACGTGGAACTTATGCTAAACCTAAACATCAGGGTTTCAGCATTTAATTCTTGACATTTAAAAAATATAAAAACATTTCCTCATGTTATTTGAAAGAGCTACAAGATTTGAGAGAGTCCATTTGCTGCCTACATGTGGATAAGATGCACGAAAGATTTTATTTTACTTTTAAGAACAAATTTAGGAGAGCTACTAAAAATCTAATTCAGTATTATAAGCACCTAAACATTTAGTTAGTCTTACACATGCAGCTGAGGCACGCTAAACACAATTATTTTCAGATATATTATACATATATTAGGATAGTCACAATGCACAAGTTTAATGTTATATTTGCACAGGCATTATAAAAGTTCACATAGATAGAAAGCCAAATGCTACTATAGTTAGGATATCACACAAGACATGGGGCTTAATTGATCCTCATGCATGAAACCATCCTAGAAACATAACAGCTATAGGAGTTTGTTGATTCTTGGGTGCATTATTCCTAGTTAAAATAGTAGAAACTAGTGCACCCCAAATCAGCATTGAAAGATCTGTTTTTTGGCATGCTTACCCATTTTGTCACACTAAGCTAAACATGAAGTCTCTCCTCTTGGTCTTCAACCCCATGCTAGCACAGTCCATTATATGCCATGTATAACAATTCTGATTGCTTTTCCAAATCCAGAAATTGAGGTGCAACTTTCTCCAACGCATACTTAGCTCACATTGCTGACAGTAACATTGTACACATTTGACGGCAATAATTTCTTCCTCTGATTAACATTCTCCAACCTCAGTAGCAGAGAAATGGTACTCAACTTACAGGAGACTGACCTTCTGTCCCTCGACCTACAGGAGACTGACCTTCCCTCCCTCAAGGAAGTCTCATCTGCTCTTGCTGATTAAAATAATGTAAAGTTGTGGTCTATCATCAACCCTGTCTGCCAAGGGACAGGAAGGGAAATGAAGTTGGGCAGATCAAGGGATCAAATTGCAAAGATAGGAGGAAGTCCAAATGTGTCTCGACCACAAATTTGTAATACCTTCAAAACAGCAAGTAATCTAATAATTAAATAATTTAAAGATCAATTTGGGAATTTTCAAAAGTGTACTTTTTAGAAAAATATTAAAATTTAGATGATAACGCTTTTAAGTACATGCTTCGATAACATCCATCTCACCCTCTCTCACATGCACACCCCACCTTGTGGATCAAGTGCTATTTCACATGTGAAACACAAATCCTGGGGGGCAATTAATTATTTAATAGGCCTGTACAATATTGTACAAAAAGGATTTTAGTCATTACATTTCCCTCAGCACCAAGGCATCTATTTCAATTCATCTGAACCTTATAACTCAATGCCAATATCGTTCCTCCCCTTTTGTTTTCACTTGCTCATTTCCCAACGGTATGTTTTAAGCACATTTAACAAGCACTCAAATGAAGAATGAGACCACACAGGATACTATATTTCTTGTTGAATTGTTCAGTTGAGACTTAGACTGCCACCCAAATCACTGCACAACTGCATCCTCCACCAGACAAAACATTGACAGTGATTGCACAGAATTGCTTGGCAGTTTGGGAGCAAAATAAAAATCCTAATTTCTAAAACAGAAAATGTTTCCCCGTTGCTCCAGCCATTCGTAAAAGCCTGATAGCTTGATGTGGAAAAGGGCGAGAGTACTTTTCAATTATAAAAGCTGGACTTTTTTTAAAAGTCCCAAACAGACTGCTCCCCACCCCCATCTGGCACGTCTGTGGTCTGTCAGTCCAGAGACTGGAGCCCAGGCGGACTGCCCAGGCCGCAATGAGTTGAGGATCACAACACATGTTATATACAAACTGATCCAAAAAATTTTTTTAAACCCAGATCATTAGGACACTTAACCAACCTTCTTACATCTTACAATATTTTTTTTGAGGGTGTGGATTAGAATATCACTCCCAAACTAAAACTTGGCCGAAATGCTTTAATACGATTGTTGGCTGGTCTACTAATCTGGTAATTATGATTGTCTTTGTTTGACTATGTGCTTTTAAATGTCAGGGAGGGGGAGGGGGGGGACGTTAAAACAAAAGAAAAGACTTCCCTATAAAAATCTAGCAACCATAAATCAAGAGAGGTGAAAAATACACAAAAGTGCAGTCAGAAAAATAAGATTAATCATGTGAAAAACCTCCACTGAAAATATAATCTTGTCTCTTCTTACAGGCACATTTAAGTCGATACCCCACTCACAAATCGACCTTTTAAAACCAAACTCGGGGGGGGGGGTAGAAAAAGTTAAATAGTTTCACATTGTGGTTTCATTCACTTAAAAAGACGCCTGAATTTGAAGAAAATCTCCAATCTTACACTGTTGCAAACCCTTTTAATCTTAATTGTTGCAACTGCAGTTAAGAGGCTGTACTTTGACACACTGCGGTTTCCATGGTAGATTGTTTTTGTGCGGGTTTAGTTAATCCAGAAGCGGTTGCTCTGGTAATTTTTCCACAATATAATACAACCACTTAGTGGCTTTTCTCTCTCTCTCTCTTACCGTCTGACTCTTGAGTGGCGGTAACCCTAGCGGCGATGGCGCCTCTGCCAGCCGAGAGCCTGCTCCACCTCTCCGGCTCTCCGAGCAGTCGGTCCCCGTCCTGCAATCCGGCTGCAACACGGAGCTGTCGGCGACCCTACCTGTCACAGACACACAAAATTATACACATTTTTAAATAAAGTGGGGGGGATTAAAACAGAGCTTTCGAAGCGAACAGAAAAAAAAAACACATCAACAGGAGGAAGAGCCCTAACCACACAAACAGGAGAAAAAAGGGACAGTCACCACAAATAAAAATAAACCCCATTTGTTCAACTAAAACAAACCTCACCTCAATAAACGTTCACAGGCACCACTTAGCAAGGCTTTATGTGCCCCCAACATCCACCCTCACCTCAGGGAACTGTAGGTTCCCCCCCACTCACCATATATATATATAAAATAAATCCATGACTTATAAAAGCTACCAAAGTGAGTTGATCCATCTTCAGACCCCCATTCCAGCACACTTTCCACTAGTCTGAAGTTCCTCATCATCCCCATGTCAAAAACAAAAGGGGGGGGGTAGAAAAAAATTCTCCATTCCCCCCTTTTTAAAACAAAAAAAATTAAAAAGGTACAGTGGTGAAATTTAACTTGGAGTGAGGATACCCAAGGTTTGGGGGGGAGGGGGAGATGGGGGAGTCCAGAGGGGTGGGTGTTGGCCCCTTTCTTTCCCTGTGGTGCTTCTTACCAGTTGGATAGGCAGCAGTAGTGCACGATTTCCTCGTTAACATGGCCGCTCATACACTCTCTCTCACACACACAGAAGAAAATATATCTCCAGCTGCTCCTTCTCTCAACTCCAAGCCGCAGGAGGAGAGCCACCTACATCCGGAGAGGCTGCAAACTGTTCCAAACTCAACCACCCCGCCAACATAATGCACAACTTCCTCTATATATATTTTTTAAATTAAAAAGAACTACTAGTTTCGCACACAAACACACTCCCAAACGCCGCTGTCTGGGAGCGGCTTTGTGTTGGGCACTGGAATTGGTGCAGTAGATGGTGGCTGGGTGTCAACGCTGATTTGATTGTGGTTTTAAAAAAAACACACACACACTGGCTTGTCCGGTTGCTAAGTGAAACTCCCGTACATACACATTAGAGGAAGAGAGATACTCGCAAAGAATCACTCCAAGCAGCCGACACCCTCAAACCCAAAGCCGGAGCTACACACACACCCACGTCTTTCGCATTGCCTCGGGGGAACTATAGTGCACAGCAAAAAAGGTAATAGGGTTAACCGGCTCTTTAAGAGAGAGAAAGGGGAAAAGATATAGGGCTATTAGTCTATAGCAGATAGAGAGAAAACAACTCCTGGTGTTAAAAAGCAATGAAAAATAAAAGATTAGTATTATAGTGACAAGAGATTTCATTGAAGCCACACAGACATAGGAGGCAGAACACAAAATGTTCAGCTCACCTACATGACCCCAAGTTTATCAGTGTGGAGCTGATAATAAGTGTCCTCACCGAATATGGAGATCCGAATGCTGGTCCAGCGAAAGATGTCACGTTATATATTTCTTTGCTTCTGTATATACACACAAAAAATGCCAGACCTGTTATTTTAAAATGCTGGAAAATTTGCAGCCCAAAGATAATTAGCAGGGCTAGTTTTTCAACTGTGCTCTTTTGAAATGTTCAGCCAAGATGCAAACAGTAACTTCATCGCAGTGTTAATGTAAGCCTACTTGTGACACTAATAATAATAAATAATAAGGTTGTCATGCATTTCATTAACAGGTACAAATTAATTAACCAAATACATTTGAAGTTAACATTATTATGGTGGCGAGTCCCATTTAAAATTGTACTTTTTTAATGGATTATACATTTTAAAAATCTGAAAATAAAGTGTTGCAGTGAAAGGACGTCTCTAACACATCATTAAGTGGAGCAATGTTCTGTTTCTTCTGCCTTTGATGTTTTAATATATTCTAAAACAGTATAAATATGTAGAAATATGTATACTTGGCAGCATCTAAGTCATCAGATTTATTTCCACGAAAATTATTTGCAACAATGACAGTTTTTAGAATCTGTTACACTCATAAATTGGTACATCACTTTCTGATCACTCAGAAGAGACATTTGCCAATGCAAGATCATGACAGTGCCAAATAATTGAGACACACTTAGAATTTATTCTACCCAATCCAGTAGCATGTGGCAGGGTAATTTTAACTTTTTATTTTGCCAGGCAGTTAGAAGTTAAAATTACCCCCCAGAAAGTGCAATGGTGACACACTCTGTTACCATGCAACTTCAAGCAGAGATAGAGCAGTCAAGCAGCAATAACAGGCTGCTTAGACCAGGGTGAAAGCAATCCAAGAGCAAAGTTCCAAACAAATTTGGAGATGAGCCAGGTATCTGAGTGTAAGGAGTAGAAAAAAATTGTTAAAAAATTAATTTGTAGCTGCAATCTAGAATTTGTGCCCTCCCCCTTCCCCAGAAAGCTGGGTCAATTTAAAGTTTTAAGATTGAGAATGATAGATATTCATTGGGTAAGGGTGCCAAAAGATATGGAGCAACAGTGCGTAAATAGAGTTAAGGTGGAATGGTGGAACAGGCTTAAGAGACTATATTATCCATTCCTGTTCCCCCACTCTAATCCTCTAAAATGAGTAATGTTTTTGGTGTCGGACAGAGAGAGGACATGTGCCCTTTTCTTCTTGCTCTGCCTCTTTTCTTTCGGCACATGCCCAACTCTTGTTGCTCCTTGTGATGCTTTGCCCTTATATTGTGGCTTGTTATCTTCTTGCTTCCTGGGCCTTTTCCTTTTCTTTATTATTACTCATGTTAGTTTTTTCTTGTGTGGGGCAGTGGACGGGGTGGTGTATTTGTGTGGAGGGAATAAAAAGGGGAAGGAAGGTGTTGGTCGGGACCCTTGTAAAAAGAGGACAGAGGGTGCGTGAGTTCTGCCGTATTTTAGGTGGTTGGGGAGAGGTGATTGTTGAGTGGTGTGTGTTAGGGGGAAGGGGGGATGGGGTTGTGCTGCAAGGGGTTTATTCAGCATTTTGCAAGGCAATGCAGAGGGAATGATAGTCAATGATTTTATCTGATGGGTTTGGAAATGAGGGGAGAAAATTCACAGTATTTCATAGTTGAAGTGGTACAAGATGAAGAAAGGTATGCTGGAGAAATCAACGGGCAGCAGAGACTGAACTGTTCACACCCATAAACATGCTACCAACTTTATCTCTCGCATCGACCTGGACTGACCAAGGAAGAACATGGGCTAAAGTTACACTGTTATACCATCGGTGGTAAAGGGTCAAGTATAACATAACATTGCCCATGACAGTCAAAGTCATCTTAACTCAACTTTTCTGCCGCTACCTTTTTTTAGGGCAGCATAGGGATATAGAATCCCTACAGTGCAGAAGGAGGCCATTCAACCCATCGAGTCTGCACCGACAACAGTCCCACCCAGGCCCTATCCCCGTAACCCCACATATTTACCCTGCTAATCTCCTGACACTAGAGTCAATTTATCATGGCCAATCAATCTAACCTGCAGATCTTTGGACTGTGGGAGGAAACCAGAGCACCCGGAGGAAACCCACGCCGGCAAGGGGAGAATGTGCAAACTCCACACAGACAGTGACCCGAGGCCAGAATGGAACCCAGGTTCCTGGCGCTGTGAGGCAGCAGTGCTAACCACAATGCCACCGAGCCACATCTGCAATATCCTCAATAGCAACCAACATACTGGCCACATATATGACAGATGCACCAACTTTTGCTACCAAATAAACCTGTTGGACTTTAACCTGGTGTTGTTAAACTTCTTACTGTAGATGCACTGGTCACCAGGGCTAACTCTTTCATCTGCTTTCATTGTCAGGCTAGTGCTGATACTTTTTCTTATTTTTCTTTTCTGCTGCTGGTGAAATGGTCTTTGTAATTATTGTTAGGGTGCTGCTGTTTTCTACTCCTGCTGCCAACTTGGCATCATGGGTTTGTGTCTTTCTCATTACAAACACTTACCTCTTCCCTTGCTCACTTCACCCCACAAACTGACAGCATTCTCTCCTTATAATCCCAGCACTTGCAGAGCCATCAATCCCTCGCAACACTCCTTACTCACTTCACGTTGCACAAATCTGGTTTCACATTCAGCAACTCCCCATTCACATTCTATTTAGCTTCATTTCCATATCTCAATGTGCACACTGTAATGCACTTCACGTCACCGCTTATCTTTTACACAGCCACCCTCTAACTCCTACCCTTCCTTTCTGCAGCAGACAGGGCATACTGCCAAGGAGAGGACCAAGATTGAGAGAGGAGTATCCAACATAGCAGCCCATACCTAAGACAAGCATGAAGCCCAGAAAAAAGTGACTCAGAAAAAGCCAAGAACATTGGAAAAGGAAAGGCTGTTGACTTATTTTAGCAGATTGTCTGCATGTTACTTGTAACCTACTTTTTTTAAACAACAATAAATATTCAGCAAACTTCAGTTCTTCCAGTTGCAGCCTGGAGGATGTCACCTGATAATGTCTCAACCTCTCTGTCCCTTTTCTCTATCCTCTAGGACAGACTTGTCCAATGTGTGGCCTGAGGGTCGGATGTGGCCTGTGAAAACCCTTTATGTGGCCCCCTAGAGCCAGTTTTCAAAATGCTGCTCAAACAGGTAAGTTTGAATGGCATACTCTGCATGGAACTTCTCCTCCAGTGACAGGCCAGTTCGTTCCCATGTTTGCTCACTAGTGAGCCTATCAGCAGCAAAGTGGGAGAGAAACAATCTGTTATAAAAGCATATTACTGCTGATGCTGGAATCTGTAACCAAATCAGAAAATGCTGGAAAATCTCAGCAGGTCTGACAGATCTGTGGACAGTAAGACGTCTCACAATACCAGGTTAAAGTCCAACAGCTTTATTTGGTATCATGAGCTTTTAGAGCGCTGCTCCTTCATCAGTGAGTCCAAATAAACCTGTTGGACTTTAACCTGGTGTTGTGAGACTTCTTACTGTGCCCACCTCAGTCCAACGTCACATCTCCACCACATGAGTATCTGTGGAGAGAGAATAGAACCAACATTTCAAGTATTGCATCCAGACTCGAAACATTAGCTCTATTCTCTCTCCACAGATGCTGTCAGACCCGCTGAGATTTTCCAGCATTTTCTATTGGAGTAACAACCTGTGATTGGAGGAGCTGCGAACACCAGCAAGTTTGGGGGCCTGAAGGGTGTCAAGGGCTGGGGAGATGAGGAGCAGGGCTTGAGGAGCAGGGCCCACGCAGCCAAGGGCCTGGATCCAAAGGCCAAAGTAGCCGAGCGAGGAGCAGTGCCAAAGAGTGGGGCCCAGGGCTGAATACTAGGCTCAACTCTGATTCAGTGTTGAAGTAGAATCCTGATTAAAACTCAATTTATATGTATTTGAGAGCCCCACGCCAGGGGTCTTTACTAACTTATAAAACCCCCGCAGTTCCTGAATGTATATTGGGAATACAGCAATAAATACTTCACACAAATGTAATCGCATGACCACTGCCTTCCTTTGATTTGATTTGATTTATTATTGTCAGATGTATTAGCATACAGTGAAAAGTATTGTTTCTTGCACGCTATACAGACAAAACATACCATTCATAGAGAAGGAAACAAGGAGTGCAGAATATAGTGTTACAGTCATAGCTAGGGTGTAGAGAAAGATCAACTTAATGCAAGATAGGACCATTCAAAAGTCTGACGGCAGCAGGGAAGAAGCTGTTCTTGAGTCAGTTGGTACATGACCTCAGACTTTTATATCTTTTTCCCAATGGAAGAAGGTGGAAGAGAGAATGTCTGGGGTGCGTGGGGTCCTCGCGATGCGTGGGGTCCTTACTTATGCTGGCTGCTTTGCCGAGGCAGCGAGAAGTGTAGACAGAGTCAATGGATGGGAGACTGGTTTGCGTGATGAATTGAGCTACATTCACAACCTTTTGTAGTTTCTTGCTGTCTTGGGCAGAGCAGGAGCCATACCAAGCTGTGATACAGCCAGAAAGAATGCTTTCTATGGTGCATCTGTAAAAGTTGGTGAGAGTCGTAGCGGACATGCCAAATTTCCTTAGTCTTCTGAGAAAGTGAAGGCGTTGGTGGGTTTTCTTAACTATAGTGTCAGCATGAGAGGACAGGTTTCCATTGGGACAGTGGATTAAAATCAGCCATGTACACACCCTCACTTACTTGGAGGGTAGTATCTGTGAAGATTTTGAAGAGGCCATTACCCAGTCCTGCCAGATGTTGCAGGCAGACCTGTAGTCAAACTCAGCCACTGCCATGGCACTGTCATCAAATTCACAACCACAGTGAATTCTGGGTTCCGTTCCTTTGACGTTGTCAACGGCAACATGAGGTTACAACAACTCACAGCTGCAATATCTTCTCCAATGTTACACTTCTTTCCCTTCCCATAATCAACAGGAGTATGAAGATAGCTCTGCAATTTTCAAGTGGCAGGATTCCTGAAGGAACAGGTGGTTACAGGTTGCAGCCATGTGACTCTAAGTGCTCTATTGCACAATGCAATATTTCTATGAATTGGAAAGGATTCCATATTCCCAGCGTTCAGCTCTCGAAAGCCATCAGCGCTACATCATTGAAAGTAAACATAATCCCCAGTTTTCTGTCATAATTCTTTCATTTTAAGTCAGTTCCTGGTCCCACCACTATATGATCCTGAAAATTAAATCGTTGGGATTTAAGATTGTCATCTACTGCCCTACCTCGTGACATCTGCGATATCTAAGGACACCAGTTGAACACATATAAATCAGGTACATATTGCAGAGTATTCATAAAACACATTATCAGTATGTTACTACAGGGTTTCCCGGTGACTTGATTTGGGAGTATTCTGTGATATTACCTGGTGAGTTGCTGTCTGCCATATACAATACTGCACAAAATTTCCCTGCAGAGAGATATCATCATAGAGGTCATGAAGGAAATAAACTAACCATAAAACTAAATGATTTTTCAGAAGTTACCCCCATCATAATGTGCCATAAAAGATTGCATGTCAAGGTGATCAATAAAACAGTTTAGCTGAACTGGCTTCATCCATCAAGAAACAAAGCACCATCCATATCTCGATTCATATCAGTGGACAGCTGTCTTCAGGTTGGCAGAAAGTTAGATGCAGACTTGTGCTATCAGCTGAAACCAGTGCTATCTGCTGCACCTAAAAGCTGGCACAGAAAGAGGCAGTAAGGCCACCAGCTCCTCAAGCCTCCCTTCTCCTCAATCAATGTTGACCCATGGAGAACACACCCTGGAATAGCAAATAGAACCACTTTCTTTGCAACCATCTCATGTACCACCAAAGATCAAAATGTGAAACAACGTCCTGAGCAAACTTTCTGGCTCTTCATGGGGTGCAGATGCTCAAACCATACGGATCTCAGCGCTTGCCATTGTCTATTCAACTCCAGAGTACTGTGCACCAGTATAATACAACTCATCCCAAACCAGTCTTTTAGACACCCAGCTCAACACAACAAAGTGTATCATCTTGCGCACCTCTAATCAACGCAATTCCCCTGACTCCCAGTCCTGAGCAACCTCCCACCTCCTCACACGTGGAGGGAGATTGAGACAAGAAAGCTCCTGGAGAAGGTTTACATTAGCTGCTACACAAGGACCTTACCAATCCACTTGCTGCTTGCCCCTCATCATGCCAGCCTGTATGCATAAGGCAACCATGCCAAGGAATAACAGCAGAGGTCCTAAGGCAGCAGGAATGGAACCAACACACCACCATTAAACACCACTTCCTCATCACAGATCCCACAGACTGCCCACTTGGCCCCAACCACATTAATATTGGGCACTCCTCAATCATTTCCGCACTGGCCAAGGCCCTTGTCAGCAAACTGGCACAAGTGGGGCCCTGCGGGGTGCCTAGACTGCGGCGGGGGCGCACTCCAATCATTGAAGACTGCCCCCTGACAAAATTCTGCAGAGGGCTCCATTTAGCCACTGCAGAAGCTATTGGCTAATTGGTAATTACAACACATGCTAAAAAAAAGTACCACCTCCATTTCACCAAGATCAAACATCAAGCATGTTGGGAGCCGAGATGTTGCATTAATTACCTGCAGACTCCTGCCTCCAAATCGGGATTTCTTTCCCTTCATTCTTACCTGCCATTTCTTGACTTACTTCCTCTTTCAGTCTTTCCAAAGGATGCCACCAGGCTGAAAGACCTTTGATACCACCCAATATTTCATCTCTGTTCCTCCAACTAGTTTCTGTTTAAATGAGAGTTTTCTTCATTACTTCAGAGATGTGGTTGTCACTGGCAAGGGGGCCAGCATTTATTGCCCATTCCTAATTGTCCTTGTAAAGGTGGTGGTGAGTTGCCTTCTTGAACCACTGCAGTCCACATGGTGTAGGAAGGGAGTTCCAGAATTTTAGCCCAGTGACGATGAAGGAATGGCGATATAGTTCCAAGTAAGGATGGCATGTGATTTGGAGGGATATTTTTCAGGTGGTGGTGTTCCCATGTGCCTGCTACCCTTGTTCATCTAGATGGTATATGTCACGGGTTTGGAAGTGTTTACCAAATTACTCTGAGATCCCATTCATGTACACCCCACTCCTTACTTTTTAGATTTGTCATCTTGATAAAATTCGTACTGAACAATATATAAATCACTCCTTAAGTCGGTTAGACATGCAAAGGTATAGAAAGGTCAACCTAATACAATATATTTACAGCAAGTGACACACTAATAAAATATTGTTATTTCCTGTTTTTACCTCAGTGTAGACCTGTGATCGAACCTGAGACATCCTGACTTGGAATTATATCGCCATTCCTTCATCGTCACTGGGCTAAAATTCTGGAACTCCCTTCCTACACCATGTGGACTGCAGTGGTTCAAGAAGGCAACTCACCACCACCTTTACAAGGACAATTAGGAATGGGCAATAAATGCTGCACGGTAGCGTAGTGGTTAGCACTGCTGCTTCACAGCTCCAGGGTCCCGGGTTCGATTCCCGGCTCGGGTCACTGTCTGTGTGGAGTTTGCACATTCTCCTCGTGTCTGCGTGGGTTTCCTCCGGGTGCTCCGGTTTCCTACCACAGTCCAAAGATGTGCGGGTTAGGTTGATTGGCCAGGTTAAAAATTGCCCCTTAGAATCCTAAAATGCGTAGGTTAGAGGGATTAGCGGGTAAATATGTGGGGGTAGGGCCTGGGTGGGATTGTGGTCGGTGCAGACTCGATGGGCTGAATGGCCTCCTTCTCCACTGAGGGGTTTCTATGATTTCTATGATAATACAGTTCAGTCTCTCACATGATGTGCCATTGAGCCGTGGATGCTTCTCAAACTATTCGAGCTTATTTAATTGTCTGCTTTTAGAAAGCTTCCCAAATTATGTTTTAAAGTGTGTATTTTCGCTTTCATTTCCCGCACCAATTTTCTCCACTTTCTCTGAAACCATTTATTCCCAGACTCCAAAGCCAGTAATTCCCTCAAGTAGCACAAGACAGGAAAAGGAGTAGAGGAAGGTGAATCTGCAGGCCACCCCCAGTCATCATCCTCTTCTATTTGGCCCCTCCCAGACTGACTGCCACACAGACACATGGTGAACCCAGAAACATCACACACAAGAGGAAACCCTCTCAGTGTGTAGATTTGCGTTTTGGAAGCATGTATTGGAAATGATGGTGTCCCTGACAACCACCTCCTCACCCCGCCTCTGATTTCCCTGCTTTCTCCCCCCCTGCACCCCGCACCCCTAGCCCAGGATTCCCAGGTTCACCATTCTTGGCCTCCCCCCACCCCCCATCACCACCTCCTTGATTCCAGGGCCTGTGTTCCTTTGTTCCCCCCCTGCCCACCCCACCAATCCTTAGCCCTGTGTAATAGATTGAGGGTGACTCAATGCAGCTTTAACAGCACGTTGGCATAGTGGTTAGCACTGCTGCCTCACAGAGCCAGGGACTCAGGTTCAATTCCCAGCTTGGGTCACTGTGCAGAGTTTGCACATTCTCCCCATGTCTGCATGGGTTTCCTCCGGGTGCTCTGGTTTCCTCCCACAGTCCGAAAGGCGTGCTGGTTAGGTGTATTGGCCATGCTAAATTCTCCTTCAGTGTACCCGAACAGGCGCTGGAGTGTGGCGACTAGGGGATTTTCACAGTAACTTCATTGCCATGTTAATGTAAGCCTACTTGTGACACTAATAAATAAACTTGAAACTTTTATTGCCAACATAATAAATATAAATACATGTACAACAAGGTGAGACAAGATTACAAATGCCACAGCTCTTCTTCACTTTTTGGCTCCAACTGCCAGTCCCTCTTCGACCCGTGGTCCGCACCCTCCTGCTGATTGGCTCAGCTCCCTCACCGATCACGTGACCCTCGGGAAACGCTCCCCACTCCATTAAAGGGCCTTACTACTACATCCTGTGTTCCCTCTCTGCTGAGGATCCCTGTGACACTAGTCTGTTGCACCAGTGGGTTGTGATGTATACACATAGATACTTTGTAGTTCCTGCAGCTCTTGTGAAAGTTGGCACTAGATAAACGTCCTTTCACATGCCTTCTTTTTTCCTATTCTGCTGAACTGCTACAAATGATCCACTTGAATCTTATGTTTTATTAAGACTGTGGCCTGAAATGTAAGCACAGACTAGGGCAAGAAACCCAGCTGGCTGGAAAGTTACAGGTAGAAAAAAAAAGACTGAGGACCAAACACCTGGATTCCTCCTTCCCTGGTGCCACTGAGCACAAGCTCTGCCCCGAGACACGCTATGGTAAGGCTCCAAAGGTCTACATCAAATACTTTTATTTCTAGCCTATCTGCATTATAATATTTCTGTCAACTCAATGCAAAATGTTTGGTTCCAAAACACCTCTGAGTGTTAATTCCTGTCTCAGATCAGGGTATGAAGTTTGCAGCCCAGTTTGATAAATGAGGCAATTCTGTTAAATATAGTAAAACAGCATAGCACATTGAGCAGCTGACTGAGAAAGCAGCCTGCTCGCCACAGGTAAGATCAAAGTTTAACGTTAAGAATTCTTTTGCCACTTTGAACACAGCACAATCAGTAACTTGTAATCATCACTAATAACCACTGCAACTAACAATGCAACTAATTGTGAATAGATTACTGTGATTTTCTATTCAACTTTCATAACAAACACAATTCAATCAGGATTCTATAACCGTACGTGAAGCCAAATGGTGAATTTTACAAGTATAATATAAATATGGGACAAGAACGATATCTGACTGATTGTGAACTAGTATCAAACATGTGGTGAAGAGGCTATGGTGAGGAAAACACAATCTTTCATCCTCAGGTCTTGTCCAAATATCCAGAAGATGCTGTATGACTTTGGGGCGGCACGGCAGCACAGTGGTTAGCACTGCTGCCTCACAGCGTCAGGGACCTGGGTTCGATTCGCAGCTTGGATCACTGTCTGTGTGGAGTTTGCATGTTCTCCCCGTGTCTGCGAGGGTTTCCGCCAGGCGCTCCGGTTTCCTCCCAGAGTCCAAAGATGTGCAGGTTAGGTGGATTGGCCATGCTAAATTGCCCCATAGTGGCAGGGGGACTAGCTAGAGTAAATGTATGGGGTTATGGGACAGGGCCTGGGTGACATTGTAGTTGGTGCAGACTCAATGGGTCAAATGGCCTCCTTTTACACTGCAGGGATTCTATGCGACTTCAATAAAACCACAAAGAATACCATGACCAGATGCAGTACTCTGTCCCCTGTGTCACGCCCATTTCCATGCCCCCGCCACCCCCGCAACTCCTCGATTGAAGCAAGGTTCTTAGTGTTCCTCCTAAATCAAAGCCAATCAGCGAATCTCACTAAGTTGGAACCAGGGTCTTCCTCCTCAACCTGGCAAATGTGCAACCATGGAAGATGGACCCATCCAAAAAAATATGTACTTCCTGAGGATGCATCCCAAAGCTGTGTCACTGTTCCTGGTCTGCAGCCAGCAAGTTGGTGGACACATGACAGTTCTTAAGTCAGCTAAGAGCCTAGCACCATATAGAATCCAGCTCCCAAACAGAGCAGTTGAAAATATGTGGAGGGAATGGGGAGGGGTTCTAAATGGCAGAATGTATCCCCCTCCCTTCCCCCCCCAACCCCAGAACACCCTCCCTCAACCCCAGGACCTCTTTTACCGCCGCCCTTGCTGAAGTTTACACGATTAAAAGAAGGCCCATCAATTTGAATTGGCTGGTGGACCTCAGTCAACTTTGAGTGCATCTGGGAACGCCTACTCACCAGAAAATGCCACAAATTGTGTCAGCACGGTGGCACAGTGGTTAGTACTGCTGCCTCACAGTGGCAGGAACCCGGGTTCAATTCCAGCCTCGGGTCACTGTCTGTGTGGAGTTAGCATGTTCTCTATGGGTTTCCTCCAGCTGCTCCCATTTTCTCCCACACTCCAAAGATGTGCAGGTTATGTGGGTTGGCCATGCTAAATTGCCCCTTAGTGTCAGGGAGGCTAGCAGAGAAAACACGTGTGGTTATGGGGATAGGGCCTGAGTGGGATTGTTGTTGGTGCAGGTTCGATGGGCTAAATGGTCCACTTCTGCACTGCAGAGATTCTCTGATTCTCTAATGGCCATTGCTAAAGAAGATTCAGGTGTCTTTAGCAGCTCAATTTGAATGAGAACGACATTTTTTTAAAAAAAAGTCACCCTTGCATGATACCAGATTACACTTTCCAACCTCTGTTTGTACACTTGCATTTACTGGGTATACCAACCACCAAACCTGCCTGCTCCTAGATCAGGTATATATGCAAACTCCTAGTGTAGAGAGTTCTCCCCCACATCCTGTTGTGCTATTGACCTGTGACAAAAACAGGCAGAGGCAAGGAAATCCTGAGACTGAACAGTAAAAACGGCATTGGGAAAACATAGTTACAAGGAATATCCTTCAAGAAACCCTTTAAGAGCTCTCCCCCAATGATTAAAGCTTCTCTTTACATGCTCTGTAGATGAGCAGGTTGAGAACACAGCGGGATCGCGTTTTAAATGTGCATTTCTATTTACATACATTAAGAACTGAATTAAACATCAAAAATAAGTTATTGAATAAAATGTTCATGAGTACAAAACCAGAAGCTAAATCGTAGCTGGAGGGACTTCGGTGGGGCCACCTGAGTGTGATTCCCTGAAATGTGTGGAAGCTCTACAAGTGTCACACCTGCTGTGAGAACCAAACCACAGGATCATCAGTATGACACACTCCACGGTATAAATGAGTGCCTCTCATGTTACTTTATCACCTACTAAAATGCATGTAATGTACCTTTATATTGGAATATGGAAATTTGAACTGTCACTGATTCTTTAGCTATTTTATTAGGCACACCTCCCATGAAATCTATGCAGATTATTTGCCTAAACCTGCATAACTGATGTTAAATGCCTTTAATACCCTTCAGCAGTCATTTTGCACAGTTTGCAGCTGCCAAATGGCCACACAGGTTCTTGATGCAATATCAAAAAATGATAGAATCAGAAAGCAAAATTACTTCCACTTTTTTGGCCTTATTGCTGTCATTAAGAAGAGTTAACAGTTAATCTGAAAATTACAACCAATTATCTTAAAAACTGGCAACCACAGCTCCCTTACGACACTGAGCTTCCAAGATAGACCTGAAAGGGGTGAGCTAAAAACACATGGAAACAAAAGTACCGTCACTTCTTTTCTCTCAATTTCAAGGCAATAATCTAAATTGGAGATTTGAATAAACTTAAGTAGCCACTTGAACTTTGCTCTGACGTTTGAAACCCTTGCTTTGATTGCAGGCTTATAATCACTCTCTGTGACCCATTATTCTATCTGTTATGTTATGGTGCCGAACCCAAGAATTTAATCTTACCCAATGGATAGGCACCTAATTAGATCATCAGGCAAGATTCAAGTAATTTATTTACTTTGAGATGCTCCAGAATAAAACACATGCCAACCGACTCAAGAACAGCTTCTTCCCTGCTGTCATCAGACTTTTGAATGGACCTCCCCTATATTAAGCTGATCTTTCTCTTCACGCTACCTGTAGCTGCAACACTATATTCTGTACCCTATCCTTTTCTTCTCCCCTATGTACTTTATGGTATGAATGGTATGTTTTGCCTGTATAGCGTGCAAGAAACAATACTTTTCATTGTACATATGACAATAAGAAATCAAATCAAATCAAATCAAATGTCCCAGAATGGGTTATACTTAACATTTAGCTTAAGGTAAGCTTTAATCCCCCTTTTTTACTGATGGAGATAGCTTTCAAATGCATTCTTACATTGTAACATTCTTTTCTTTTACCTGATTTCTGATTTTCTGTTTCTTTCCTCTCTTCTCCAGAAAGCACAGAGATTGAAAACCAGCTGCTCTCCTGGCAGGTGCCCAACAGAATGGCTGCAGGTTTAGGGTGATATTAGCTTTGTCACCAAACCCCTGGTCCACCCCAACCAAGGCTATCAGCAGAACAGCTGGTGGAACTAGATAGGAAATCCCTATGCTGGGAGTGTGTGTGCCTCCATTGCCTAGTTAGAGGTTTTACCAAAAAACCATAAAACATAGGAGTAGAAGTCGGCCATTTGGCCCATTGAATCTGCTCCGCCATTCAATGAGATCATGACTGATCTTATGTGATAATCCTCAGCTCCATTTTCCTGCCTTATCCCCATTACCCTTGATTGCTTTACTGATTAAAAATTTGTCTATCTAAGCCTTGAACATTCTTAATGATCCAGCCTCTACAGCGCTCTGCGGTAAAGAATTCCACAGAATCAATACCCTCTGAGAGAAGAAATTCCTCCTCATCTCTGTCTTAAATGGGTGATCCCTTACTCTGGGATTATGCTGTCTGTTCCTAGACCCTCCCACTAGGGGAAACAATCTCTCAGCATCTACTCTTTCAAGCCCCCTGAGAATCCTATATGTCTCAATAAGGTTGCCTCTCATTCTTCCAATGAGTACAGGCTCAACCTATTCAACCCTTCCTCCTATGAGAATCCTTTCACACCCGGGATTAACCTAGAGACCCTTCTCAGGACTGCTTCCAAAGCCAGTAAATCTTTCTGTAGATAAGGGGACCATAACTGTTCACTGCTTGTTTAGAACATTGGTGAGTGGTACACCTGCTGAGACCTGAATGCCTTAAGATTTGATGAGAGAATTAAAAATAATAATTTTGATGTGTCCCTCTTGCAAGAAAAAATATTTTGACAGAAGGGAAAGAAATCAGGACCACCTCCATCGCCAGCACCTGACAATCAAGGCCACACAACGTAGTTTATTCAGCAGGCCAAGCTAGCGCCTCTAGTGGCGAAGGCAGCTGACAGAATAATGTGAGGAGAACTCTACCTGACCAAGGAATTATGGAGTCAACAGTAAAGATTCCCAATTAGCATACCCGGCCATTTGAACCCAGATATGCATCCTCATGGACTTTTAGCCCGGCTAACTGTTGCTGGTGTACAGTTTCATTCAATGTTGGCAGTCAACTGATAGTTTAGTCCCAGCTGGTCATGTTTTATTTGTAAGACTAGACAGTAATCTGAATATTTTGATTCTGACCATTAGGCAGCGCATGAACATGCAACCCAAAGTGTGTTGACCCTATGCCAGTTTCTAGGACTGGCCTCATTATATTACGAGGGCAAGCTCTGGGATTGATTTGATATTGCGTAATGAGAGGGTAGGATATCAGGTGTTACCACAATATTTTGTTATGAAGGTGTTATGAATATTACATTTCAATTTCAGCTGCTCGACACACACATAGGACTTTAGGCAGTTTCAAGTATTAGAACAAAGTTGACTTAAGATGGCTACCAGAGGTCACCTGACATGTCTGCAACTGCAAGTTGGCCAAATTTCTAGAAATATTAGTAGCGGATTACAACTAAAACATGTCCAGATAAATCTCCCGTGGAATTTCACACCCGCTGATGTCAAGGAATACATCAAAGATGGACTGAAACTTGAAATGGCTGCCATCATTTTCATCACTGTAAAAATCACATTTCTCCCTGCCCAAAACAATGGGTGGAATATTCCAGTCCCACCTGCTCCCCAGAAGGTCTGCTCCCACCAAAAGTCAATCTCCCAAGGTGTGTCCTGCCAACATATGGACAGAAAATCCCAGCCAATGTCTTAAAGCATTTACAAACCCTCCACCCTTCATGCTTACAGTCCTCACCTGTTAGCCCTCCTTCACTCAAATCCTGATGTGAATAAAGCCCCAATGAATCAACCCATCTAACATAACAGACTGCTGATTGTCAATATCATCAGTCAAAAAGAATAAAACTGATCAGGCCACCCACCTAGGCACCAAAAATGACAACGGCAAACCAAGTGCTGTCAACCCTACAAACTCCTCCTTACTAACATCTTAGGATTAATGCCAAAATTGGGAGAGCTGTCCCACAGCCTAGCCAAGCAAAAGCCTGACATAGTCATTCTTATGGAATCATACCTCACAATCAATGTCCCAGATATAATCACCATCCTGGGTATGTCCTGTCACACTGGTAGAACAGTCTCGCAGAGGTGGCGGCACAATGCACCCCCCTCCCCCTCAAGCTAATACTCCTCCATGTTGAACACCATTTAGAAGATGCACTAAGGGTAACAAGAATGCATTCTGGGTGGGGACTCAGTAGCACCAGTACTGACCAAGGTGGTCCTGATGCATCTGTGACAGTAACCACCAAGAGGGAAAGAAACTAATTGATCTCGCCCTTGCCAATCTACCTGTCAGAGATGCATCTGTCCATCACTATATTGAAAGGATTGACCACTCTTGGTCACTTGTGAAGGCAAAGTCCCGTCTTCACAGTGAGGATATTGTCCATCTTGCTTTGTGTCACTACCACATCCAGTGCTAAACTGGATGGATTTCGAACAGATCTAGCAACTCAAGATTTGGCATCCTTGAGGCACTGTGGACCATTGGCAGCAATAGAATTGAGTATGAGCAAAAATAATCTTTTGGCCTGGCATATCCTCCACTGTGCCATTACCAACAAGTCAGGGGGTCAAACCTGGAGGACATTCCAGGAGCAGCACTGATGAACCTAAAAATGAGGTGTCAACCTGGTGAAGCTACAACACAGGACTACATGCATTCTAAACAAGATAAGCAGCAAGGGTTAGATAGAGCTGGCCAATCCAACAACCAAAGATCAGATTAAAGATCTGCAGTCCTGCCATATCCAGTCATGAATGCTTGTGGACAAATAAACCTCCTCAAATACCCCCATCCTCAATGATGGGGGAATCCAGCATATTAGTGTAAGAGACAAGGCTGAAGCATTTGTAACCATGTTCAGCTAGAAATGCTAAGTGAATGACCATCTCAGCCTCCTATCCTGCAGTCCCGAGCAGCGCAAATTCCAGTCTTCAGCCAATTTGGTTCACCCCATGTGATGTTATGAATTAGCAGAAGACACTGAGTACAGCAGAGGGAATGGAATTCTGAAAGGCCTCCAGCAATAAGTCTTGTGCTTCAGAATTAGCTGCAGTTCTTGCTGAGCTGTTCAAATGCTGGCATCTTGATCATAGAAATCATAGAAACCCTACAGTACATTAAGAGGCCATTCGGCCCATCGAGTCTGCACCGACCACAATCCCACCCAGGCCCTACCCCCATATCCACCCACTAATCCCTCCAACCTACGCATCTCAGGACACTAAGGGCAATTTTTAGCATGACCAATCAACCTAACCCGCACATCTTTGGACTGTGGGAGGAAACCGGAGCACCCGGAGGAAACCCACGCAGACACGAGGAGAATGTGCAAACTCCACACAGACAGTGACCCAAGCCGGGAATCGAACCCAGGTCCCTGGAGCTGTGAAGCAGCAGTGCTAACCACTGTGCTACTGTGCCGCCCCCTTTAATTTAATTCTACCCAATAATTTAGAAAAATCCCCATGTATGTCCTGTCCACGAAAAGCAATACTAATCCAATCCTGGAGAGGAGAGGTGGTAAATCAAAGGGAAACAACAGGCTAATAGGGAACACCCTAGCAATTTGGATAATGATCATCAGAGTGTAACAGGAAGGGACAGAGTGTACAAACTTCAGAGTGCATCAGCAGGTAAGGCAAGAGATTGCGAAAACAGTAAAAAGGCAAAGTTAAAAGGTTCTGTAACTGAATTCACACAGCATTTATAACAAAATGAATGAAGCGTTGCACAGATATAAGTGAATATGAATGATCTGATAGCCATTACAGAGATGTGGTTGCAAGGTGACCAAGGCTGCGACCTGAATATTTTGAAGAGTATTTGACATTTTGAAAAAAACTAGAAATATGTGGTGAGGTAATTCTGTTAATTAAGGATGTCATTAATACAGTAGTGAGAGATAACCTTATCTTGAAAGAGCAAGATAAAGCACCAGTTTAGGTAGAGATGAGAAATAAGAAAGGTAAGAAGTCACTTTTGGAATTAGTTTAGATGCCCTATAACAGTTGTCACGCTGTCGGATAGTATACAGTAAGAAACAAATGAGGTACCTAAGAAAGGTACCACAATAATCATGGATGGTTTTAATCTACATGTGGACTAGGCAAATCAAATTAGTAAAGGTAGTCTGAAAATGAGTTAATAAAGTATATCTAAGACAATTTCTTAGAGCAGTATGTTCTACAGCCATCAGGAAGTAAGCTATTTTAGAACTCGTAATGTGCATTGAGACAGAATGAATCAACCTCAGGGTAAAGGAGCTTCTAGTCGACAGCAATCATAACATGATATAGCTTCATGTTCCGTTTGAAGGAAGGGGAGAAGTGTAAGTCTAAGACTAGTGTTTTAAACCCAATTAACGGTAACTATAAGGCTATGAAGGCAGAGTTGGCAAAAGTAAACAAGGTGCAAAGGTAGGACAGTTGAGATGCAGTGACAGACTGCTAAGGAGATACTTAATAGCTCTGCCAATGAGAAAAAAATACTTTTGAAAAGGATACATCATCTGTAGCTAAATAGGGAAGTTAAGGGTTGCATCTAATTTGAAAGAAACACTGTACAAAGCTGCAAAGATTAGTGGCTGGTGTACCGAAAGCAAGGTGGACTGCAGTGGTTCAAGCAGGCCACCACCACATTTTCGAGGGCAACTAATTATAATTTAACAAATTCTGATCTTTACAGCACTGATCATGTCCCCTGAATTTTTTTTTAAATTCTCACAATGGAATGCCTGTGACACTGGATATTGCTGCATGTTATCTTAACAACTACAACATCTCTCCTTTTAAAGGAGAAAATAATGTATTACTGTCATAAATAATCAATGTTAAGATTCATCAACTCTCAGACCTCTTACCTTGCACAAGAAAGAAGCACTCAGAGCTCTCAGAAGGGAAGCCATTAATGGTATTATGGATGGTGAACATTGAGGCCATTCATTAATTCAAGGCTTGATTCCAGTCTGCTAGAGGGTAGCACATGGATGAGATCTACAACACAAGTGCACAGGGTTTTCTGATCTGAAAGCACTTATTTTTGTGGAGGACCAGATAGTATTTTCCTGAGCTGACAATTTTAGGATTCTGGATCTTAAAGCCTTAACTTTAAAAAAGCTTGCGTTCTGAGCATTTAGCACAAATGTAAATATCAGGGACCATACCAAATGTTATGCTGTAAAGGTGTGCAGGTTAGGTGGATTAGCCATGCTATATTGCCCCTTAGTGTCAAAAGACGTGTAGGTTAGGTGGCTTAGCCATGGTAAATGTGCGGGGTTGTGGGGATAAGGTGGTGGGGGTGCAGGGTGGGCCTCAGTAAGATGCTTTTTTGTAGAGTCAGTGCACACTTGATGGGCTGACTGGCCTCCTTCTGCACTGTAGGAATTCTATTCTATGAAATGATAGCTGGGATGGATGATCCCGCCAACCTCGTGTGCAGAAATATGCAGAATGATTTGGTGACATTGCAGTCCACCATGGGACATGAGAAAGCCTCTAGACAACTGGAATTCATTTCCCTTTCCAAAGACGCAAAGTGCAGCTGGTGATCCCTGCATGGATGCTCCCACTGCTGCCTTACAGAGCCCGGTGAAACAAGTTGTCTCCAGCACCTTCATTAAGCTTGGGAATAGTCCTGTGGAAAGCCCCAGTCAGGGTTTCCACTAATTTCACTGCGGCTGTTGTACCAATGGTGGTCAGGGTGAGGGAGTGCTCAGCAGAACATTGGAACATAGGAACAGGAGTAGGCCATTTAGCCTGTGGAGCTTGCCCTGCCATTCAATTTAATCATGGCTGATCACCCACCGCAATCCCACTTTCCCGTACTATTGCCATACCACTTGATGTCATTAATCTCCAGAAATCTATCAATTTTGGCCTGATCAATGATTGATCTTCCACACTCTGTGGAGTAGAGATTTCCAAAGATTAACCAACCTCTGAGAGAAGAAATTCCTCTTTGTCTCAATCTTACCTATTAATGCAGGCCTACTTCTTATCCTGAGATTATGGGTGGAACTTTACGGCCTCACATGTCCTGAAACCATAAAATCCCACCTGAGGTCAATGGATCTTTCCACGGTGCGCCCCTCACCCGTTCCGATTCCCGTGGTGGGCGGGGCAGCCTATGTCCTTTGGTTTTAGACTTCCCAGTCAAGGGAAACCTCTTATCTACATCCACCCTGTCATACCCTGGAAGAATTTTGTAAGTTTCAGCGAGGTCAGTCCCTCATTCTTTGAAACTCCGGGGAATACAGACCCAGTCCCTCCAATCTTTTCTCATAAGACAATCCCACCATCCTCGGGGTCCATCTGGTGAACTTCTGTTGCACTCTTTCTGTGGCTCGTAGATTCCTCCTTAAATAAATGGACCAAAACTGTACACTGTATTCCAGGTGAGGTCTCACAAAAGCTCTATACAACTGCAGCAAGGCATCTTTATTCCTGTACTCAAATCCCTCATGATGAAGACCAACATACTATTTGCTTGCCTAATTGCTTACTACATCTTCATTAGTCTAAATGACCCATGAACAAGGACACCCAGACCCCTCTGGAGGGAGTGGGTTAGATTGGGTGATTGGCTCACCACCCACAAAACAAGTGAGGAGGCTGCCGGGAGCAGAGGTGGGCTGGATAGAAGGTCTGTCTCTGGGACAAGTGTGGACGCAGCCGGGTGTGGATGTGGGCTGGGTAGAAAGCCTACTTTTGGACTCTGGCTCTTTATTTAAGTGAATTGAAAACAGATTAAAACAAAAATCAGCCCTTCATCTCTCACCCCTCACTCCCCACACACTCCCCATATCCCATCCACACCAACCTCTGCCACCTCATGCCCCCCCCATTCCCCATGACCCCTCATTCTGCCTAAACCAAGTCATATCTCTCTTCCATCCCCACACCCCATTGTACCCTCTATGCCAACTTAGTGCCAACCCAGGCCAACCCATGCCCCATCACCACCCTTCACTTTACCCTCTCCAAACCAACTCATCTTGACAGCTTTGATGTTCCCTTGAGTAGAGTAGAGTTTACTCTGATGATAACTACTGAACAGATGCATGAGGACATTATGTCACAGTGATATCATTTACTGAAAGAAGATGACTGAGAAGAATCTTAGAGAGTAACTACAACTATGTCTGAGCCTTACTTAACCTTTGTAAATAATCTGTATGTAAACAATTGTATTTTCAACAAAAGATCATTATATCCAGCATGATCTCTTCTAGAGTAAGAAGCCAATGAATCCCAAGATCAAACAACAATAACAGAGACAGGTAGCACAGTGGGGGCGGCATGGTAGCACAGTGGTTAGCACTGCTGCTTCACAGCTCCAGGGTCACGGGTTCGATTCCCGGCTCGGGTCACTGTCTGTGTGGAGTTTGCACATTCTCCTCGTGTCTGCGTGGGTTTCCTCCGGGTGCTCCGGTTTCCTCCCACAGTCCAAAGATGTGCAGGTTAGGTTGATTGGCCAGGTTTAAAAAATTGCCCCTTAGAGTCCTGGGATGTGTAGGTTAGAGGGATTAGTGGGTAAAATATGTGGGGGTAGGGCCTGGGTGGGATTGTGGTCGGTGCAGACTCGATGGGCCGAATGGCCTCCTTCTGCACTGTAGGGTTTCTTTGATTTCTTTGAGCTTGACAGTTTGACAGTTCCTATACAGCATTGACAGTTCTAATGAATCAATGAACTTTTTACATGCAATCATGTTTACTTTCAACAATGTCAAAGGGTGCCTTACTTCTCCCAAAAGTGTCCTGGGACTATATCCAAAGGTGTACCTTATCTCCCTGAAGGGATACCCTAGCTATCCAAACAAATCCACCAGGTTTAGACCTTCATTTACCTGGTCTAATCTGCACATTCCATGTTTCACATATCTTGGCCTACTAAAATCCCACTCCGGTGGAAGCAGCTGGTGATATAAAGGGCCATCTGCCTCTGTGAAACATTCATGCACGAAGCCCGACTCTAGCCTGGCTCCTTGGAAATAGGAAATGCTGTGTTCTGGGGCAGAACTTAGAATTGCCGGCCATTTCCAGGACTTTCATGATGCCACAGAGCCTCTCCATTGTAGCAAAACTCTGATCCTCTCTTTTCATTCAGTTTACAAATTCAGAATTTATTTCCAAAGCCTACAGCAGAAATTAATGATACATAACTTTTTGCTGTATGCAGACATAAAAACATTTGATCAACCATTTATTATTTACCAATATCCAAGGCCAGAATCATCACCAAATTAAATTCTGAATGCAATCACTTGTACAAGGAGCAAGAAGAGACGTAAAATCTGATCTGTCAAAGCACGTTCAGCTCACCCCTCACATCAACGTGCCCCAAATAACCATAGAATCCCTACAGTACAGAAGGAGGCCATTTGGCCCATTGAGTCTGCACCAACCACAATCCCGCCCAGGCCCTATTCCCATAACCCCACATATTTACCCTGCTAATCCCCTGACACTCGAGTCAATTTAGCTTGGCCAACCCATCTAATCCGCACATCTTTGGACTGTGGGAGAAACTGGAGCACCCGGAGGAAACCCACACAGACATGGGGAGAACGTGCAAACCCCACACAGACAGTGACCCGAAGCCGGAATTGAACCTGGGGCCCTGGTGCTGTGAGGCAGCAGTGCTAACCACTGTGTCGCCCTGAATTCTCATCTTGGAAATGCGACTGATTAGCATAGACAAATTATTTGCAAGAGGAAATTGAAAATTGAATGTGGTCCTCAAATTATTCTTTTAAAACAAGGTCAGTTACAAAGAGCTACTTTTGCTCTACAGATTAAACAATGTTGATCATCATAATCGGCTCTCCACAATGCTGAGTGTTTCCATGAGCAGAAGTATATAATAGAACTGTGAGGCCACAGGCCAAACTACTCAATTGCGCATACCGGTACCTAAAGTATTGTAGAGTGCTCGTTAAGGTAATCATAAGCATTTTATCTCTACAATGGCATATTTGGATATTTGGGTGTTCAGAAGGCCATTTAAACATAAGAATATAAATACTTTCAATCCTTGCATGTGGCATCTATTATATATTGAACATTTTGAGTAATCTGAAGATTCCAAAGTAACTGCATCAATAAGTGTGATCAGTGTAGCTAAGATATCATGACAAAGCAGTACAGATGGTTCACCCTCTCTGCTCTGACCCCCTACCACTTCCATCGAAGCAGCCAGGGTGATGCGGAATTTTCCCATCCTGCCTGCCACGGGAATCTAGTGGGCGGGACAGGACCATGCAAAGGTCCGTTGACCTCAGGTGGGATTTTCCAGTCTTGGGGCGAGCGCAGCTGGAAAACCTTGCCCTGGAAGAAATGGTTTCACCTCAAATTCCTCATCTTCCCCCAGCACACAGTCCCGATTAAGGCAATTCCACGGCCAAAGCAGGCTAGAATTTCTGTTGTCTCATTTTTTTAAATGCATCTTACAAGCGATCCTGTTCACTATTTGCAAAACTGAAACAAATGCAAGGCACCAGCTAGTGTACTAAAAAGAAGGAATATAAGAAAGCTGCAGAAACAGCTTGCCGAATATCGATTGGAGCCAAAGTGGTTTCAGTGGGTCGGCATGGTGGCACAGTGGCTAGCACTGCTGCCTCACAGCGCCAGGGACCCAGGTTCAATTCCGGCCTTGGGTCACTGTCTATATGGAGTTTGCATGTTCTCCCCGTGTCTGCGTGGGTTTCCTCCAGGTGCTCCAGTTTCCTCCCACACTCTAAAAATGTGCAGGTTAGGTGGATTGGCCATGTTAAATTGCCCTTAGTTTTGGGGGGATCAGCAGGGTAAATACGCAGGATTATGGGGATAGAGCCTGGGTGGGATTGTTGTCAGTGCAGGCTCGATGGGCTGAATGGCCTCCTTCTGCACTGTAGGGATTCTATGATTCATAGCAGAGATTAAAAGTACATGGAAATAGCTGTTGACAAATCTGAGGCTCTGGATAAGAGAATTTGGAAGACATCACCAGGAAACAACATGTGAAGATGCTTTATCTTAGATTCAGATTGTGGTGGCCATGATGTCAACCGAGTGACTCAAATAACTGTTTACGTATTCCACACCTCTAATTGGTGAAATCATGGTCCAGTCTCTGTGCTGTGATTAAGGGGATAGCAACAATGTACTCACCAATTTAGTTGAATTCTGCTGTTCATTAGATTGCTCATCTGGATTTATTTTCCCTGGAGTCTACCTGGGGAGAAATCCATGTTATCTCCAACACAAACTTGCCTTTAGCATGGAAAAACTTGATCATGCGCTTTAAATGGACAATATCAAAAGTTAGGCAAAGAAGAAGGGGGTGATTAGAAATTTGGCCAGAGAAGTGGTTTTGAAGGAAGAGAGGGAAGTGTGGAGGTGGAGGGGCTAAGAAAAGGAAATCCGGAATGTAGAAACTAGGCTGCCGCTAAAGCAACAGACAGCAATAATGGAGTAAGGAGAGTTTGGAATACACAAGGGACCGGGGGATTGGAGGATTTGGGGGGTTGTAGTGCTGAAAAAGATGAGCACCTTTCACAGTTCGAGAGGTCCAAAAGATTTTTTAGCCAAGAAATTACTTGTACAATGTAGTCACTAGTGTAATGTAGGCACAGGTAGATCCCAGAAACAATCATAGAATCCCTACAGTACAGAAGGAGTCCATTCGGCCCATCGAGTCTACACCGACCACAATCCCACCCAGGTCCTATTTCCGTAACCCCACCCTACTAATCCCTCTGACACTAGGGTCAATTTAGCATGGCCAATCAACCTAACCTACACATCTTTGGACTGTGGGAGAAAACCGGAGCATCCGGAGGAAATCCACGCAGACACGGGGAGAATGTGCAAACTCCGCACAGACAGTGACCCGAGGCAGGAATTGAACTTGGGTCCCTGGCACTGTGAGGCAGCAGTGCTAACCACAAATAATCTGTTTTCAGTAATGTTCGATAAGGAATTAAGTTTTGGCCAAGGCACACTGAGAAATCACCCTGCTCCTCTTCAATTAATATTGTGCAAAATTTACATCCACGTAAAGTTACATTTCATGAAATCGCTAAAAGGTTATCAACCTGCCCACAAGATATTCTTCTACAAACCCTTTCTCATCAATAACATTGAATTAGTGAGAATATTCAAATTGTGAAACAGAAGCCAGCAATAGTTGCCAATGTTACATGATCAGATAATGTAATATTACATACATTCTCTTTCCCAATGGCCTCACAAGTTGGGTAAAGAGTTTGCCCTCCACATCTCAATTAATAGTTAATTAAATAATAACAATATCAAATTACCTTTTGCCCCCATGTTGCATTTATAATAAAAACAGAAAATGCTGGAATACTCAGCAGGTCTGTCAGCGTCTGTGGAGAGAGAAAGTAAAAGTAAAAGTTTATTTATTAGGCGCAAGTAGGCTTACATTTACAATGTAATGAAGTTACTGTGAAAACCCCCTCGTCGCCACACTCCGGTGCATGTTGAGATACACTGGGGGAGAATTTAGCATGGCCAATCCATCTAACCTGCACATCGTTGGACTGTGGGAGGAAACCGGAGCACCCGGAGGAAACCCATTCATGGGGAGAATGTGCAAACTCCTCACAAACAGTAACCCAAGCCAGGAATCGAACCCGGGTCCCTGGTGCTATGAGGGAGCAGCGCTAACCACTGTGCCACCGTGCTGGTCCAGAAACAGAGAGAAACAGAGGTAGCGGGTGGAATTTTATGACTATCCAGGGCAGACAGATTTTCCAGTCCCACCAGAGTCAATGAACGTTTAAACAACTCATCACACTTTCCAGCCCCAGCCTCTGCCTTTGGGAGCCAGAAAATTCTGCCCAACGTTTAGGTTGGTGTCCTTTCATCACGGTATATTTACTGGTTCGTGAAATGTTTTGGCTTTAGTAGAATACGCAGGAGGGTTCGGATTGATACTTTACTTCACAACGTACAATAAAATATGACATAATATTTCATTCACTTTTAATTAACTTTGCTACATGAGATTGCTTTCCTGTGTTGAAAGGGGATCAAAGGATTCCAGCAAGTTCAGGGTGAATCTGTTTACAGCTTTTCATTATGATCGTTCTTATTGTATTTAGTTTCTTCTATGTAACATGATAAAACAGCCCATTTAAAGTGTACACCATTACCAAGATAAAATGTCACTACATTAATTATTGAAAGGATAAGTTGGTTGCTTGTCTTTGTTTAAAATATATATGTCAAATGCCATGAACAGGGAGAGGTTTCAGGAAATTCTAATGGGGATTCACCTTTTGAATCAGAGGTTTGCTATCACCTAGTACTTAAGGAAACTTTAAAGTTTGTTGATTAGCGTCACAAGTAGGCTTACATTAACACTGCAATGAAGTTAATGTGAAAATCTCCTAGTTGCCACACTCCAGCGCCTGTCCGGCTACATTGAGGGAGAATTTAGCATGGCCAATGCTCCTAACCAGGACATCTTTCAGACTACATGAGGAAACCAGAACCACCTGGATGAAACCCACATATGCACGGGGGGAGAACAGACAGATTGACAGTGACCCCAGCCGGGAATCAAGCCCAGGTCTCTGGAGCTGCGAGGCAGCAGTGCTAACCATTGTGCCATCATGCCGCCCTGGTTTGAGAGCTCGTAACTGTTCGAACCATAGAACCATAGAAAATTACAGCTCAGAAACAGGCCTTTTGGCCCTTCTTGTCTGTGCCGAACCATTTTTTGCCTAGTCCCACTGACCTGCACTTGGACCATATCCCTCCACACCCCTCTCATCCATGAACCCGTCCAAGTTTTTCTTAAATGTTAAAAGTGACCCCGCATTCACCACTTTATCCGGCAGCTCATTCCACACTCCCACCACTCTCTGCGTGAAGAAGCCCCCCCTAATAATAGAACCATAGAAAATTACAGCTCAGAAACAGGCCTTACAGCTCAGAAACAGGCCTCCTTGGAGAGAAGAAGGCTAAGAGGAGATTTGACAAAGGTATTCAAAATCATGAGGGGGCTGGCCAGAGTAGATAGGGTGAAACTTTTCCCACTCATAAAAGGGTCGGGAACGAGAGGGCGCAGATTTAGTAATTTGTAAAAGAAGCAAAATGTGATGTGAGAAATAAATGTTTTCATCCAACGAGTGGTTTGGGTCTGGAACACACTGATCGGAGGCGTGGTGGAGGCAGGTTCAATTGATGCATTAAAGAGAGGGCATTAGATGATTATTTGAATAGAAACAATGTGCCGGGGTATGGGGAGAAGGCAGAAAAAAGGCACTAAGTTATAATGCTCATTTGGAGAGCCAGTGCAGGCACGATGGGCTGAATGGTCTCCTTCTATGCCCTAACAATTCTGAGAAGAGAATGCATTTATATACTGCCTTTTTAAGTTCAGAACATTCCAAATTGCTTCACAGCCAACAAAGTACTTTTGAAGTGTGGTCCCTGTTGTAATGCAGAGAAACAAGGCAGCTAATTTGTGCACAGCAAGGTCCCATGAAGAGCAATGAAAAAATACCCACATTTAACTGGAAGGCAACATTCTTTCATCTGCTTGGGAATGTTTAAAGAAATTGCAGCTTTACTTGTCAGCATCAGAAACTTCAATGTCCTACAAAGGATATATTTGTCCAGTGATTCAATATTGTAGCATTATTTGGCAGCCTATATAGGAGACTTATCTCTTGGTCCTTGGATCAGTTGGTTCAAAGGCATGCAGACGGGGGGATCGGCCTACTCATACTACCTCCAGTACATCAAAGATGTGGCTAGACTCTCAGAATGTTATTACATTGTAACAACACTGTTAGTAAAACAGTCTGTCAGTCAATCGAATATCATAGTTAGTGCCAAGCCACAGCTCCATGATTATGCTGGGGCCAGTTTATTGCTGTAGATACACCTTGATGTTTTGTTCAATCCCAAAAAAAGTGCAGGACTCCAGCTCTGCTAAATTATTTAAGAAAGAATTAATGTTATTAAGATGTGGGAAATCACAATAACGCAATAAGTACTCCTTTTATGAAGCTTCATTAAAGTGCTTTGGTTATAAGGGCAGAGGACCTTCCTTCCAATGTGGCACAGTGGTTAGCACTGCTGCCTCACAGTGCCAGGGACCCGGGTTCAATTCCCAGTTTGGGTCACTGTCTGTGCAGAGTCTGCACACTCTCCCCATGTCTGCGTGAGTTTCCTCCCACAGTCCGAAAGACATGCTGACTAGGTGCATTGGCCATGCTAAATTCTCCCTCAGTGTACCCAAACAGTCGCTGGAGTGTGGCGACTAGGGGATTTTCACAGTAACTTCACTGCAGTGTTAATGTAAGCCTACTTGTGACACTAATAAATAAACTTTAAACTTTTCCCTGTTGCAAAAAGTAACTGGTGATTTGAAATGAAGGATAAAAAATCAAAGAAGAAATTGCGGCAGGAGTGCTGCCTCACTGCACCTTGGATCATTGTCTGTGCGGAGTTTGCACGTTCTCCCCGTGTCTGCATGCATTCCCTCCAGGTGCTCCGGTTTCCCCCCATGCTCCAAAAATGTGCAGCTTATGTTGATTGGCCATGCTAAAATACTCCTTAGTGTCAGGGGGACTAGCAGGGGAAATACATGGGGTTATGGGAAGAGGGCCTGGGTGGGATTGTTGTCAGTGCAGGCTCAATGGGCTGAATTGCCTCCTTCTGCACTGTAGGGATTCTATGATAATGAAGAAGTTATTCATTACTGTACAAATTATCAGCTTAGACTGCAAAGTCTTGGGATGTGGCAGAAACCTTTGGATGCAGAAACAAAAGTGAACTAAGTATCTACACTTACAAGGATTATGGGTCATAAATGATAATGGAAACATGAAATGCAGTGGGAGCAAGCACAGTTCCCTGAGGAAACCTGTTCTTGTGTTAAGATGACAAATGTCTATTTATAATGATCCTGTGTTTTGTACCCTCTGAGGAAGTGATATTTCCTGTTTGGAACTTCACCAGATGTACATCTCGATAGTTTAAAGGGGCACCAGTAACCATCCAGCTCTCAACAGAGCAGAAGAATTGGAGGGAGAATCATCCTTGTGCCACTCTCGCTTACCTCTAAATAACACAGTGGCCAGAAATCTCTGGCCTCGCCCATGGCTGGGATTCTCCAGTCCCGCTGCTGTGAATGGAGATTTGGCTGTGCGCCAAGTTCTCCGTTCTCGCTGGCAGTGATGGCAAGGCGTATGACATTGGAGAATTCTGGCCAGTGTTTGAGGTGGCAAGAAGCATTCGAGTTAGGTTGATTGGTCATGCCAAATTGTCCCTTAGTGTCAGGGGGATTAGCCGGGTAAATATGTGGGGTTACGGGGAAAGGGCCTGGGTGGGATTGTTGTTGGTGTAGGCTTGATGGGCTGAATGGCCTCCTTTTGCACTGTAGGGATTGTATGATTCTATGATTAAAATGACAGGGAAGACAAGCTACTCCAGCAAAACTATCCCATTCCAAATGCTCACCATTAAATCCATCCTATCCAAACTTTCTCCTGCAGTCACACAATCCCCTGGGAGAGGCCAGAAACAGAGAAAAAAAACCTTGACCAACTGAAGGGGAAAACAAACCTCAGGGAAATTTCTATATGATTCTCTTTGAGGCACAGTGCCTGGAATGACTTTTTCTCCTTCAACCCGCCTCCTTACTGAAGATAGAATTAGTACAAGGCCTACAGATCTTGCAAAACATTTCAATGATATCAAATTAAATGCAAAGTGTGTCCTGACATACAGCCAGGCATACAACTCAGTCATCAGCACATATTGCGAACATTACAATCCGGACTGAAAGAAGGTCACAAACAGAGTAATATCTGAGGCTGACATTGAGAGCTCAAACATCCATACCTCATTTATTGTATGTTGCATCTAACTTAGGAGCATTTAATATTGAAATGGGGCAAAAGTGAAGTGGCAGGTTGTTGAGTCCCAACCAATGACCATATCTTATGATAAACCAATCAGATTTAACGATAAAGAAAATAATGTGTTAACATTGTTCAAGATAGCAACTAATATTTAACAAATATCATTTAATTTGAATACTAAATATTATAAGATGATTAGCGCGAAACAGGCGATACTGAATTGCCCAATGGTTGTCTAACCCATATTAGGGTCAATGTAATCCAACATTATCTAACTAGAAATAACGGAGTAAAATGATCGAAGCAGCTTTTAATGTCAGTGCGGTTCAGTTCTCCCCAGTGTCCTGGCCAGTATTTATCCCTCAATCAACATCATCAAAAATAAAATTGATTATCTGGGCACTATCACAGAGCTGTCTAAGAGAGCTTGCTGTGTACAAATTGGTTGTTACATTTCCAACATTGCAACAGTTCAATGTTGTTTATAGTTCTGAAGCCTTTTGGGACAAGGTACTTTCTAAATGCAAGTCTTTTTGTTTCTTGTAGCAGTCTTTATTCAATCTTCAGAGGACATTGACCAGATAAGTGCTAAGGACCCAGGTTGGATTCCCGGCTTGAGTCACTGTGCAGAGTCTACACGTTCTCCCCATGCCTGCGTGGGTTTCCTCCAGGTGCTCCAGTGTCCTCCCTCAGTCCAAAAGATGTGCTGGTTGGGTGCTTTGGCCATGCTAAATTCTCCCTCAATGTACCCAAACAGGTGCCAGAATGTGGCGACTAGGGGATTTTCACAGTAACTTCATTGCCGTGTCCTACTTGTGACAATAAATAGATAAACTGAAACTTAAAATAAACTTAAACTTGAACTATCACAAAGTAAAGCAGAAAGAAAATTGATGGTAACAAAAGTAAGGAACAGAAAGGGAACAAGAGTGTTCTATTATGCAGAGAATATTGGGGGCTCCCCAGACCCTTTGCAGCCATTTCCTCAGATGTGAAATCACCCTGACCTTTCTCTGCAGCTAAGTCAAACTTTCCCCATTAAAAGGTGCTCACTGTCTTTAAGTGGTGTCAGTCTGGCCTGATTCCCCACTCCGAACGGGCATCCAGTCCATGAACAGCATGGGGTGGTACTGGCTGCCTGTCCAAGTCATGGCAATAAGCCAGTTTGACATGGTTCCTGTGACCACCTGAACAGGCATGTGTAACACATGCCCTGACCACTGCATGTCGGATTCAAGCTCGGTCCAGTTTTCCAGCTCTGATATCCACAAACTCATCCAGCAATGTAACTGAATAGTAAGCAAGAATGGGAGCCAGACCTTGTACTCATTCAGAAGATCAAGGCCAGGAGAGATGCAGCCAATTGTAACACCCTTACAACCATCCTATTAGCAAAATCAGCACAGACTGAGGATCAAACCTAGGATCTGGCAGACATCGAATAAATTAGCTAAGCCATCGCTGGAGTCGTAACCACATATTCAATTACCCGACTTAGAAACTCACACTGCTCACACAATTGTCAGACTAATTGAAAAAGATTGACTTGCTCCATCATGTAATGGTAAGAAAATAGAGGCTCGGTGTACAGACAGCATAAATTGCATGAGCATATCATAGAATCATACAATCCATATAGTGCAGAAGGAGGCCATTCGGCCCATCAAGACCACAATCTCACTCAGGCCCTATCCCCACAATGCCATGCATTTACTCTATCTAGTCCCCCTGACATTAAGGGGCAATTTATCATGGGCACATCTAAACCGCACATCTTTGGACTGTGGGAGGAAACCGGAGCACCCAAAGGAAACCCACACAGACACAAGGAGAGTGTGCACACTCCACACAGACAGTGACCCAAGCCAGGAATTGAACCTGGGTCCCTGGCACTGTGAGGCAGCAGTGCTAATCACTGTGCCACCGTGCTGTCAATATGGATTCGAGCACTCTTGCAGCATTTTTAAGGATCTTTAATCATACCGTTTTCTACCCATGGCTCTCTGCCATATCAACTTATGATTGGTAGTATATTAGCAAACTTGCTTTAAATTAGGGTATTAATGTCAATCATGAGTTGAAAAAAGAAATCCTTAATGAAGAACTCTGTTACACTATCCTCATGCCAGACAGTTCACTTACCTCCATTCATTGGTTTTCTCCCCTCACCTCCGGAAGTTGATAACATTCTTCATGAGTGCTGACAGCCCCTGGCCATGTTTCATGCTTGCTCCTGAACGCTGAATGTCGGTTTGTTATTTGGCTGTGAGACAAGCTCAATCCTGTCGTCATCTGATGTTCAGGGTAACTGGTTGCATGATTTGTCACTCCAGCCTGGGAAATTAAAGACAATTGTAGCACTTCCATTGTCATCCTAGTTGAGATCAGTGAACATACAGTCATAGAAGACTTACAGTGCAGAAGGAGGCTATTTGACCGATCGAGTTTGCACCAACTCTCCGACAGCACATCTTACACAGGCCCACCCCATTTCCTTAACCCCACATATTTACCACACTAACCCCCTAACCTACACATCTTGGAACACTAAGAGGCAATTTAGCATGGCCAATCAACCTAACCTGCACATCTTTGGACTGTGGGAGGAAACCCAGAGGAAACCCACACAGACATGGGGAGAACGTGCAAACTCCGCACAGACAATCACCCAGGCTGGAATCAAACACGGGTCCCTGACGCTGCGAAGCAGCAGTGCTAAAGACCGTGCCAATGTGCCACCCCTAACACTTAAAATCAAATCCAGGTTTCTCTGAATTTACCAGTTGAGTTATTATGGGGGCATGTGCATATTCTCTTAATTATAGTCAAACCTCAAAAGGAAACATATTGCAAATTACAGTGACCCTGATTTTATCTTCAGGCTTGTTTGGGTGGGTGACTGAACTCACCCATTGATGCATAATTGAGGACCAGGCTATTTTAACTGATGTATCCCATAGAAATCCCACAGTTGATTCTTCACCCATTCCAGACAGCAATCATTGGGAAGTCTCAGAAAATTGCATGGCCCAGAGGGAGGTGGAAAGATTGGGTTCTAGAGATGCCTGCAAGGCTCTTCTATTCAAAAAGGATGAGGGGTCCGGGATTGGGGAGACGTAAGCAATCCCGGCAGCATTTCTGCGCCTCCAGGCCTCTCAGTCAGCCTTACCCACTGAGGGCCAAGTTAAAATTGCATTCGGGTCTCAACGATGTCACCATGCATGTGTGGAAAAAAAAACCGCTGTTGACTTTGGGCAGGATAAATTGTGGAAAGCAATATTCTTGGTGATTTAGACTCTCCATTCATCCTGTTCTCTGTCAGACGGATAGGTTTAAAATTGCCCAGAATGATCTGACAAATGCATAACTATTTGTTGAACTCACATTGAAAAACACTCTCCTGTGGAAATGGAAAGCATTCAGTTTTTTTTGGTCAGTTTTCTGGCTTTCCAAACTGAACAAGATGATGAAAGGATTCCAATTTATTGCATCTGTCAGACGCAATCTGTCTGGGAAAAGTGTTGATGCCACATTAGTCATTCAGACTGCCTGCCTGAAACAGACAGTAGTCTGCTTAAATATGTAAATTGAGGTCCTATTGTCATGATCTCCATAGAGACCGATGACTTTTAAAGAGAAATCCAAACTTCAATTTATTTGCTGAAAGAATGACACATCAAGGTTTCACATTTTAAAAAACATTCACTGTATCAAATTATGAATAAAACTATTGTGTAAACACTATTTCTTTCTGCAAACAACTTATACTTCAAGCTATAGGAGTTCCTTGTTGCTTTTCACACATCTCACCTTCCACTGAATCACAGTTCTCATAGCAAACACTTCACAATTGCTCCCAGCTTTCCACAATGGCTTCCTGTTTTTCAAACTTTCCCAGCGAGATAACTTCTAATCCAAGAACCTGCCCTACACTGTGAGGGTTATGCTATAGATCCCGACATCCAGCTCCAAGCTAGGTGAATCATCCAGGCTCCTTTAAATCCTCATGAACTCAGTATTCAATCTGAGTACAAGCTCCCACTCACCTTTTGTGTGGTGAACAATAAACTCAGCATTTTATCTGCTTAAAGTGGAGGGGTGCTTGCTTCTAGCTTTTGCTTTCTTCTGTTACGATCCTAGTTGATGTTATAAGTGGATGGGAAGATCCCAGAATTCATCCCTGACTCAAAAGACCATAACTGGCGGCACGGTGGCACAGTAGTTAGCACAGCTGCCTCACAGCGCCAGGGCCCTGGGTTCGATTCCCAGCTTGGATCACTGTCTGTGTGGAGTGTTCACATTCACCCCGTGTCTGCATGGGTTTCCTCCGGGTGTTCTGGTTTCCTCCCAAAGTGCAGGTTAGTGGATTGGCCATGCTAAATCGCCCCTTAATGCCAGGGGAACTAGCTAGAGTAAACACATGGGGTTATGGGGATTAGGGCCTGGGTGGGATTGTGGTCGATGGAGGCTCGATGGGCCAAATGGCCTCCTTCTGCACTGTCAGGTTCCATAAACTCGGCACAACATCGAGGGCCGAAGGGCCTGTATTGTGCTGTACTGTTCTATGTTCTATGATTCTAACTTTTACTTTGTTTCAGAAAATGTAGAGGGACAGAGTCATAGGACCACTAATTAGTTGTAACAACAGGAAAATAAAAGATTTATTAAACATAAAAAGTTTGATTATGATACAACCCTATAAAAAGTCAATCTATCAGACCTTTAAAGTATCAATAACAGAAACAGTAAGCACTTGACATCTCTTTAACTTGTGTAACTAAACATTAAGCCAGTGACAAAATAGATCATTGAGAAAAAAGCTTGCAAATCTATCAATCAATCAATATTTTTCCTTCTGTGGATCTGTTTCAACGAAGAAAGTCTTTATAAAAGTCTGGGTAATGGTGGTGTGATGGTCCACTGGGGGTGAGTGGGTGAGGAGCGTCAGTTGATGAAGGTAAGACCTTTTGGAAGTATCTTTTGAAAGGTTCCTGCATCCAGACTATGGTTCACAACACCTTTCAGGAACTGTGAACCTCGAGTCCTGAGAGATTGACACAACTCAACAACAATTGCAGCAAATGCCTCACTGCACAATGGAACCGACCAGGTCAAGAATGCAGAGTATGGACTTGCCGCCCATATCCTTCCATCACACCAGCAGAAATTGAAACACCAGGAATGAAAGTGAGAATCCTGGAATCAGGTCCAGTCTGCTCTTTTCAGAAGGTCTCCACAACTCCCAAAAATCCAGCCCATAACGCATAGATCCCAATGCAAAATTCAGGTGCAAAGGGGCTGAACTTGACCCAAATATACAGACTGTTTTGAGTGGCCTAAACAGTCGTGTTTAAAGGAACTGCTGGAGGCCACCCGTAAAACAAAAAAGGAAATGTTAATATTTCATTTTCACAGCCCAGGAGATTCAGGAGCACACAAAAGAAAAGCTCCAGCCTGCAGTCAGTAGGTCGAGGCACGCTCCAAGGATTGCCTCCTTGCCATGATCTGACCTACCGACTAGCTTCACAGGGCAACCAGTCAATTTCCCTCCCCAGCTGAAGTCTACCTTGTCACCTATATTTTGCCAGCAAAAGAGGCATGAATTCACACTTGGCTCAGTCCTCATGTCAGCGTGGATCACCGTAAGGAGCACATTCTTCAAACATCGTGGCTGTTCTGGACACAAATTGAATTTCTCTCTTCATCTATCAGCATCACACAGCTCATTGATAAATAACATACCACAACTTGGCAGGTAAAATTAGTGAATCATCTTATTTATAGTACACATTTTGGGCTACATGAGGCAATTAAAGTCTTATGACTAATAATATTAAATTTACTGCAACATTTGTACAGCAGCAGAGAATACTTACAGTCTGAGATACTTACTCATGGTCGTGGCAATGGAAAGAATGAGTATTCATTCACAAGCTGTGAGTTGCAAAGGAAATTAATGACTGAGGTGTCAGCTCACGACTGAGTCATAAGATTGTGTATTCAAACCCAGTTCCAGAGATCTGTGCACATAATCTAGGCTGACATTAGTACAATGCCGAGGGAATTCCATACTGTCAGATGTGGGCTGGAATTCTCCGATCTCGTACGCCCCCGCCACCGCTGCCGGCGAGAATGGAGAATTTGGCGCTCAACCAAAACTCCATTCACTGCAGCAGGACTGGAGAATCCCAGCCGTGGGCGAGGTCAGAGAATTCCTACCATGGTGCTTCTGCAATGTAATGTTCAACTACTTATCTCTCTAGCCTATCAGGAGCTGCAATGGCAACATTTGTGCCACACAGGTACCAGGCAATAACCATCGCCAACAAGAGAGAATCTAACCATCTCCCCATGACATTCAATGGCATTACTATTGCTGAATCCCCCATTATCAACATCCTGGGGGTTACCACTGATCAGAAACTGAACTGGACAAGCCATAATAATGTGATTACAAGAACAGGTTCAAGGCTGGGAATTCTGTGGAGAATGCCTCACCTTCTGACTCCCCAAAGCCTGTCCACCATCTACAAGACACAAGTCAGAAGTGTGATGCAAAACTCTCCACTTGCCTGGATGAGTGCAGCTCCAACAGCACTCAAGAAGCTCCACACCATTCAGAACAAAGTAGCTGATTTGATTAGCACCCCATCCACCGACTTAAACATTTACTCCCTCCACCCTCGAAACACAGTGCATCTTGCATATGGTACACACTGCTGTCACTGTGTCACGAACCCAGCTGATGTTAATTGTGTGAGTGTCCCAATTTGGAAACACCAGTTTGTGGTGGTGCATAGTTTTGCCTACAGGGGGAGACACTTCTGATACCCAGGGAGAACAGAATCCAGCCCAGTCATGGTATAACACTTATTAAAGACTTTTATTACAATAAAGAGGAGGCGATGGCCGAGTGGTATTATCGTGAGAGTATTAATCCAGAAACTCAGCTAATGTTCTGGGGACCTGGGTTCGAATCCCGCCATGACAGATGGTGGAATTTGAATTCAATAAAAAATATCTGGAATTAAAAGTCTAATGATGGCTATGAAACCATTGTCATTAATTCACCTCATTCACTAATGTCCTTTTAGGAAGGAAATCTGCCGTCCTTACCTGGTCTGGCCTACATGTGACTCCAGAGCCACAGCAATGTGATTGACTCTCAACTGCTCTCGGGCAACTAAGGATGGGCAATAAATGGGCAGCCAGTGATGCCCATGTCCCACTAATGAAGAAAAAAAAAGACACATAATACATGAACAGGACTATAATAATCTCAGGCAGTTACATACAAGACAACAAAACACACCCACACAGTATAAGTAGAAATTACCCTTTTGATCCAAAGTAGACAATAATAAATCAAATCAAATCAATATTTACAAGATCTTTTAGGTCTTCCCTCTACCCAAAACAACATCCAATCCAATAGTTCTATAAGTGAAGGCCAGTTTAAAGTTACCACCCTGTATGCAATTGAGTAGTTATTCTGGGGAATGTCTCTTCTTGGTTCAGCAAAGATATGGGTTTTAACTGCCTCCACGAAAGTACTCTCCACATTTGCTTCTGGTCTGCTAACCAGCACATGCAGCCAGCTCCACTCTGCACCTCAGGCTGCTAGATGGATACTGCCTCCTGCTTCCACAAGAAGGTTGCCAATTATATTGTTTCATTTTGAAGACTCTCTCTGTATATTTAGCTGTCTGTCCCCTCTGCTTCTGTTAGTTCGAACATTCACATGTGTATGTCTTCCCTGAATGGTAGCATTGTCTCCTGAAAATATTTCCTACTAGCAGGACGATGTATTGCTTTTCGGTCTATCTACAAGTGCGAATCTTGTTACTGAGATTCCCATCCTGTGAAACGCCTTTTGAAATACTGGGGGCTTCTAAGCTGTGGCACATTCATGACAACTGCAGGAACTCACCAAGGCTCCTTCGACAGCACCTTCCAAACCCGTGAACTCGACCACCTAGAACGGCAAGGGCAGCAGGAACACCACCACCTGCAAGTCCCCCTCCAAGCCTCATTGCACCCTGGCTTGGAACTATATCGTGGTTCTTTCACTGTTGCTGGGTAAAAATCCAGGAACTCCATTCCTAACTGTGGGTGTACCTGCACCAGATGGACTGCAGTAGCTCAAGAAGGCAGCTCACTACCACCTTCTCAAGGGCACAAGGATCAGTGACAAATGCTGGCCTAGCCATCAATGCCCCATATCCCATAAAAGAATGTTTAAAAATCCATGGCAAGGAAGAGCAAGAGTTCACCATGGGAAACAAAATAACTGGTTATTTATCTGCCTGTTGGACATTTTTATTCTCAAATGACATGCCACATTTGCCTACATTACAAGTGATTACTACAAGTGATGGAAGAGATCTAGGGGTGTATGTTCATAGCTCCTTGAAGGTGGAGTCACAGGTGGACAGAGTGGTGAAGAAGGCATTCGGCATGCTTGGTTTCATTGGTCAGAACATTGAATACAGGAGTTGGAACGTCTTGTTAAAGTTGTACAAGACATTGGTAAGGCCACACTTGGAATACTGTGTGCAATTCTGGTCACCCTCTTATAGAAAGGATATTATTAAACTAGAAAGAGTGCAGAAAAGATTTACTAGGATGCCACCGGGACTTGATGGATTGAGTTATAAGGAGAGGCTGAATAGACTGGGACTTTTTTCTCTGGAGTGTAGGAGGCTAAGGGGTGACCTTATAGAGGTCTATAAAAATAATGAGGGGCATAGATCAGCTAGATAGTCAATATTTTTTCCCAAAGGTAGGGGAGTCTAAAACTAGAGGGCATAGGTTTAAGGTGAGAGGGGAGAGATACAAAAGTGTCCAGAGGGGCAATTTTTTCTCACAGAGGGTGGTGAGTGTCTGGAACAAGCTGCCAGAGGTAGTAGTAGAGGCGGGTGCAATTTTATCTTTTAAAAAGCATTTAGAAAGTTACATGGCTAAGATGGGTATAGAGTGATAGGGGCCAAATGCGGGCAATTGGGATTAGTTTAAGAGTTTTTTTTAAAAATGGCAGCATGGACAAGTTGGGCTGAAGGGCCTGTTTCCATGCTGTAAACCTCTATGACTCTATGATTCTACACCTCAAAAAAAAATTTTTGACTTTGGGACATGAAAAGCACTCTATCACTGAAAGTGTTTACTTATTTTGTTTTTGCTTCTGTGTTTCTGATCATCTCAAACAAGCTGACCACAAGGATTTCTCCAAAGCCCATAACTAAATTTGTGATGTATCAGAATTTAGTTTGACACTGGGCAAGAAGAAAAGAATCACAATTGATTTGACGCCAGGAATTTTAATCTGATGTGAATGGTGTTTACAATAATAATGATTCTATAGTGCTGAAAGTCTGAAATGAGAGCAGAACGTGCTGGAAATACTCAGCAGGTCAGGCAGCATCTATGGACCTGGAGGAAGGTCTCAGATTTGAAACAATGATTGGGTTTGATTTTCTGGCTCCAATTGCTGTTGGGATTCTCTGGTCCCAGTGAATGTCAATGGGCTATCGGCGAGGCTGTCAATTCTCCTGCGGTGAGTCCCACCACAATGAGGTTGGAAAATCCGAGCCATTAACTTTGTTTTTCTCTCCACATTCGCTGTCAGATCTGCTGAGCATTTCCAGCATTTTCAGTTTGATTTGATTGGATTTATTATTATTGTCACTTGTATTGGGACACAGTGAAAAGTATTGTTTCTTGTGTACTGTATAGACAAAGTGTACCGTTCATAGAGTACATAGGGGAGAAGGAAAGGAGAGGCTGCAGAATGTAGTGTTACAGTCATAGTTAGAGTGCAGAGAAAGATCAGCTTAATATGAGGTAGGTCCATTCAAAAATCTGATGGCAGCAGGAAGAAGCTGTTCTTGAGTCGGTTGGTACATGATCGCAGACTGTTGTATCTTTTTCCCGATGGAAGAAGGTAGAAGAGAGTATGGGGTGCGTGGGATCTTTAATTATGCTGGCTGCTTTTCTGAGGCAGCGGGAAATGTAGACAGAGTCAATGGATGGGAGGTTGGTTTGCGTGATGGACTGACCGTGTTTCAGATTTCCAGCTGTTTACAATCATTATTGATTCTCCTTATTCAATCATAGCAGTTATATCATTTCAATATTTACTTTTGCAAAGATGTATAATAATACAAAACGCTAGCAATTACAATTTCTAAAAATACAAATGCAAAATAATCTGAAAAATCTGTCTTGTTCCGAGAATGCCTAGAGTACAGAAGACGGCCATTCAGCCCATCGAGTCTGCACAAACTCTCTGACGGAGCAAGAGGAAACCGGAGCACCCGAAGGAAACCCATGCAGACACGGGGAGAATGTGCAAGCTCTACACAGACAATCACTCAAGACGGAATTGAACCCAGGCCCCTATGAGGCAGCAGTGCCAAACACTGTGCCCCCGTGCCACCTGCTAAAGAACGTCACATGTGATTGTGCAGAACTAAATTCAGATCCAAATGTTTTTTTTCTTCTGTGTAAGACTGATAAATTTTAACAAGACGCCATTTTGATTCCATATCTTGAAGCTTCAGGAAGGAAGATCGGTTCAGGGGCCACGACAATTGGAATTATTTTCCAAGTTAGATATGATGACAGAGTTCTGAAATCTGCAGCGATGCTGACCTCCTGACAATCTTGAACGTCAGATTGGTCCCTTATCCCCAGAAGGGAAATATCATGAATTCACCATTCAGAAAGAAAACTCAACACAAAATAAAAACAAAAAATATATATTTTTGCTTCCTGTTTGTATTGATACCGCACAGGTGACGGTGCTGTGTTTTGGATCCAGGGTTGGATCATTCTGCATGTCTTCGAAAAGTGAAATGGGAAACTGACTCTCAAGTTACAAGCGACTTAGCAAACTCTGCCCATGAGGCAAATATTTATAATATCAGACCCAGTGTCACTCCAATGAAAACACCAGCGCACCTACTAATGTTTGTACAGGGAGATGAATGCCCTTAATGTAAACAGCAATACGAAAAAAACCTTTATGTTGACTGGTCTTGTCAACTGGCTTGTTATCAAGTTTCACTTCTGTGTTACTCTCCTTTGGCCAAAGTTGATGATTTACTCATACATTATCGATTAGACCTGTTTGTATTATTATGGGAGCATTCAGATAACTAAATACTAAAAGTAGTCAGCAGTAGATTAGTCATAAAATAACACTACACTGACAAAGGCAGCAATTGCCACTCAGACTATAGAGTGCTCTTACAATCTAAGCTAACAATCAAAGGTTTAAACTAAATTAGTTTTGAGACACATGGAGCAGTGAGTGTATCATGGAGCTGATTGCAATAATGGGAAACAAAATCTTCTGTTTCACTCATGTCTGTAAACTTTATGAGCCTTTTAACAATTAAAACCTATTGAAGCCCCATTACTGGTGCAATAATCCTTAAGAAATGAATTTACATTATGTGATGGATGGGGCAAATACATAGGGTGAAATTTTCCAACCATTCACGCTGGCGAGATTTTCTGGTCCCGCTGCAGTGAATGGAGATTTGGCTGAGCGCCAAATTCTCCGTCCTCACCTGCAGTGGTGGCGGGATGTGAATGGCTGGAAAATCCCGGCCATTGTGTCATTTCTACTGTCCAGGGACAAATTACACAAATAAAAAAGAACTGGAAGCAATACAGTGGAAAATCCCTTCAGTGTCTTAAAATATATCACACATTCTACTACCATTCAAAACTTCACTCAAACAATGCCCCATAGAACAGTCAGACTATAACACCAGGCACATGATCGATTACTCAGAAAAATTGCATAACTTAAATCCACTTGTACAGTCATGAGAGAACGGCCATTTTGTGTTGCCATAGTGATATTCTGTGGCCCTCTCCAGTGTAGCTTGAGTAGCTTGAATAGTATACTTTATATTTTCATGTTTTGCTTTCTCTTTCTTTATGTTGGTTCCCTGCAATGTTTTCTGATGTATTATACTCTATCAGACAATGTAGTTTTCCAATTGACTTCCTTCATTAATAGAAAAATCTGAATGTCCTACACCATAATTTTGTACCGTTTTACATATAATAGAATATAATTCTGAGGCTACCTAAGAGACTTAGCAGGAGCAAAGCAGAGTCCTTTTTGGAAACATTTGCATTCCAATCATGCCAAACAACATTGTCAAGGCTATTCACACTGATAAGATTGTAATAATAGATCTAAACAGTTGCAATTGCTCCTGTAATGCTGCAGGCTGCAGATTCAGCCATGTGCTTCCTTGTCAGACAGAGAAAGCCATCTTATACCCAAAGGCATCTGATATAGCCGTGCCTAATTATTACTGAATTTGACATTTTTCATAAAGAGTGTTTTCTCAGGCAATGACTTGGAAAAGACTTTGCTCTGCTGTTTATTGTAATGCATTTGTTATTTAACCTAAGAAATCCATTTGTAATTCAGCAACAATAAAACATAGGACTGAATTTTCCTGCTGCAGTCTCGAAGACAATCTCAGGCTGATTTCTGGATTGTGAACCCAGACATGCGCGTGGTGGGACATTGTGCCATAGAGCTGTGGTGAACCATAGATGGTTACCACTATGGGTACTGAACCATAGATGGTTAGCACTATGGGTACTTGTACATATGTTACTGTTGTCACTGTTGGGGTTAGGGTTGGGGTGTTCTACCTGTTGGTATTGTTCTGTGGTACACTCCGGTTGGCTCCGCCTACCTGTAGGAGTATAAAGGTCACTGCACTGCCGGGTGACCCTTTAGTCTGGGATTGTATTGTTATATAGTATGCTCCATTCTTGTTACTAATAAAAGCCTTTATTTCCCGGGTACGATCCAGCCTCCCGAGCGATTTAATCGCGCATCAATTTTATTAGTAACAATTTTGGTTAAAAAAAAACCATGGAGCAAATGTTAAAACCCGATCGGCTTACCTTAGATCCGCGTGCAGCTGGAGCGTCGAACACTTTCGACCATTGGTTGAAGTGTTTTCAAGACTATATCGATGCCTCAACAGCCATTCAAAATGACACCGATAGACTGCGGGTCCTCCACGCAAGGGTAAGCGACACTGTATATTCATCAATCCGCGATGCCCAAGACTACAAAGGGGCCATCGAACTACTTAAGAAACTGTACAACAAACCGCCAAACGAGATCCATGCTCGACACCTTCTAGCCACTCGACGGCGGCAGCCCGGTGAAACGACGGGACAGTACCTGCGCGAACTTCAGCAGCTAGCCAGAGCCCGCAATTGCAAGCCAGTGTTGGCGACCCAGTATACTAACGATTTGATCCGAGATGCGTTCGTGGCGGGAATCGGCTCATCCTATATTCACCTGTGGCTGCTAGAGCAAGGTAACTTAGACCTAGCTAAGACGGTGGAATTGGCTGACACGATGGAAACGGCCTCCAGAAGTCTAGAAACTTACCCCACCGATCACGTGGGAACATCGTGGCAAGTACAGCCACCGACTCAACTCTACCCAGCGGCTCCGAGAAACTGCACGATCGTGCTTTCAACCTCGGACCTGACGACAGCGGCAGCTCCAGGAGGCCCGCGGTGCTATTTCTGTGGATTGGCGAAACACCCTCGGCAGCGATGTCCGGCCAGAACGGTATTTTGCTCCGCGTGTGGAAAGAAAGGGCACTATGCCAAAGTGTGCAGAGCTAAACCACCCTCGAAGCCTAGCAGTGTGGCGTGTGATTCTCCAGAATCTGTCTCCTTGTCTCCGGCTTCATCGAGGTCTTCCACCACGTGCGATTCACGAGCGCCGCCATTCCTGACGACGACGCAAGACACACGCGACCTGCGGGTGCCGCCACTTTCAGCGCCACTGACCACGTGCGATCCATGGGCGCAGCCATTTTGGTCGGCACCGACCGCAGACGACCAGCAGGGGTCATCATCATCAACCATTTCAGCTGCCTGCAGTTGCACTCAAGACTCAACGGTGGCGTCAATCATCCAGGACCAGGCCAAGCCTCACAGACTCGACAAGTCCATGATGGGCATAGAGGTAAATGGACGCCTAATACATTGTCTGTTTGACAGCGGGAGCACGGAGAGTTTCATTCATCCTGACACCGTGAAACGGTGCGGTCTCCGAGTACAGACTGTCAGACAGACAATTTCTATGGCGTCGAGGTCCCGATCTGTTACCGTTCTTGGGAGCTGCGTGGTCAACCTAACGGTGCGGGGCACAGTTTATGAGAACTTCAGGCTCTTCGTGTTACCGCACCTTTGTGCTCCGATACTCCTGGGACTAGACTTTATGGTCCACCTGAGGAGTGTGACCCTGCAGATGGGCCACTCCCTCCACTTTCAGTGGGAGAACAGCAGCCTCCAAATTGCCCAGCGCACTCCACGTGCAGTCTCTCGACATTCAGAATCACCCCGCCATCTTTATTCGAGAATCTCGTGCCAGGCTGCAAGCCCATCGCAACTAAGAGCAGGCGTTTCAGCGCTGAGGATCGGATCTTTATTCGATCTGAGGTTCAGCGGCTCCTCAGGGAAGGGATCATTCAACCTAGCACTAGCCCATGGAGAGCACAAGTCGTGGTGGTTAAAACTGGAGACAAACCCCGGATGGTCATAGACTATAGTCAGACCATTAATAGATACACGCAGCTGGACGCGTACCCTCTCCCGCGCATATCTGACATGGTCAACCAGATTGCGCAGTACCGTGTGTTCTCCACCATTGACTTGAAGTCAGCTTACCACCAGCTCCCCATTCGCCCAGAGGACCAAAAATATACGGCCTTTGAGGCGGATGGTCGTCTCTACCACTTCTTAAGGGTCCGCTTTGGCGTCACGAATGGGGTCTCGGTCTTCCAGCGTGCAATGGACCGAATGATGGACCAAAACGGGCTACGGGCTACCTTCCCGTACCTGGACAACGTCACTATCTGTGGCCATGACCAGCAGGACCACAATGCCAATCTCCTAAAGTTTTTACGCACTGCGTCTTGCCTGAATCTGACCTATAACAGGGAGAAGTGTGTATTTAGCAAGCGCCGCCTAGCAATTCTCGGATACGTGGTGGAAAACAGGGTCCTTGGCCCTGATCCAGACCATATGCGTCCCCTCCTTGAACTTCCCCTACCCACTAGCATCAAAGCACTGAGAAGATGTTTAGGCTTCTTTTCATATTACGCACAGTGGGTTCCCAATTATGCGGACAAAGCCCGTCCGCTCATAAAGTCTACCTCTTTTCCCCTGGCAGCAGAGGCTCGCTTAGCCTTTGAAGGGATAAAAGCTGACATCGCGAAAGCCACGATGCACGCTGTCGATGAGTCCATCCCCTTTCAGGTGGAGAGTGATGCATCTGATTTCGCCCTGGCCGCCACACTTAACCAGGCGGGCAGGCCCGTCGCCTTTTTCTCTCGCACCCTCCAAGGCCCTGAAATTTGGCACTCCGCGGTGGAAAAAGAGGCTCAGGCCATTGTGGAGGCCGTCCGGCATTGGCGCCATTACTTGGCTGGAAAACGATTCACCCTGCTCACGGACCAGCGGTCCGTGGCGTTCATGTTCAACAACACGTTACGGGGTAAGATCAAAAATGATAAAATCTTGAGGTGGAGAATCGAACTCTCCACCTACAACTATGATATCATGTACCGTCCGGGGAAGCTCAATGAGCCCTCAGACGCGCTGTCGCGTGGAACATGTGCCAGTGTGCAGGAGGATCGGTTACAGGCCCTCCACAATGATCTCTGCCATCCGGGGATCACTCGGCTCTTCCATTTCGTAAAGGCCCGTAATCTACCCTACTCAGTAGAGGATGTCAGGTCAATAACCCAAAGCTGCCAGGTATGTGCTGAATGCAAGCCGCACTTCTACCGACCTGACAGGGCACACCTCATTAAGGCCATTCGCCCTTTTGAAAGACTGAGTGTGGATTTCAAGGGCCCCCTTCCTTCGACAGATCGGAATGTGTACTTTCTCAACGTGATTGACGAGTACTTCCGATTCCCTTTTGCCATTCCCTGTTCAGACATGACCGCTGCCACGGTTATCAAAGCATTGCGGGATCTTTTCACCCTGTTTGGTTACCCCAGCTATATCCATAGTGATAGGGGCTCGTCGTTTATGAGTGACGACTTGAGGCAATACCTGCTCTCAAAAGGGATTGCCTCAAGTAGAACTACGAGTTACAACCCCAGGGGTAATGGGCAGGTTGAAAGAGAAAATGCTACAGTCTGGAAGGCTGTCTTACTGGCGTTGAGGTCTAAGGGTCCTCCAGTCTCCCGTTGGCAAGAGGTACTTTCTGATGCGCTCCATTCAATCCGGTCCCTCCTGTGTACGGCAACCAACGCTACCCCACATGAGCGGATGTTTACCTTCCCTCGGAAATCTTCCTCTGGGACCTCACTGCCGTCTTGGTTGATGTACTCAGGACCTGTCCTCCTGCGGCGGCATGTTAGGACCTGCAAGTCCGACCCTTTGGTTGAACAGGTCCATCTCCTCCACGCCAACCCTCAATATGCCTATGTGGCATATCCTGACGGGCGAGAGGACACGGTCTCTATTCGAGATCTGGCGCCTGCAGGGGACTTGGAAACCCCTGTCGCTCCCGCACCCCTGAATAGGGACCCCTTGACCTTTATCTCCCCTCCTGACACGGCGCGGACAGTATCGGGACCACCACTTAATCCTCTTACTCCCGTGTACAGCTTGCCTGAGTCCAGGAGATTGTCGCCACCTTGGGGCGTGCTCGAGTCCAGGAGATTGTCGCCACCTCGTGGTCCACCTGTCCGTGAGGAACTGGAGGGGTCACTGGACACCGCCTTGGAGAGAGGGTCATCACGGTCACCAGAGCCGGCGCTACCGCCAGTGTTGAGGAGGTCGCAGAGACAGTGCGGCCCTCCGATACGACTGAACTTGTGAATATATGGACAGTTCGTACTGTTTTTTTTGCCCCACTGGCCTTTGTTTTAAAGGAGGGGTGAATGTGGTGAACCATAGATGGTTAGCACTATGGGTACTTGTACATATGTTACTGTTGTCACTGTTGGTGTTAGGGTTGGGGTGTTCTACCTGTTGGTATTGTTCTGTGGTACACTCCGGTTGGCTCCGCCTACCTGTAGGAGTATAAAGGTCACTGCACTGCCGGGTGACCCTTTAGTCTGGGATTGTATTGTTATATAGAATGCTCCATTCTTGTTACTAATAAAAGCCTTTATTTCCCGGGTACGATCCAGCCTCCCGAGCGATTTAATCGCGCATCAAGAGCAAATGATTGAAGTGCTTTGTTTCCTGTTGGTGCTGGTTCCAATACCTGTAAAAGGGGACAGCAGTTGCGGGCAATGTCTGAGACTACCACATATCCTTTTGGTTGCAGGGCATTGCTCTGTGCCACCGCCAAACAGTCATGGCCACATGCCATCTGCATCCTGACCACTTGACCAGGCGTCAGAAGGCTGAGTCTGCGGGCATCTTGATCTTAGTGTGTTTTGCTTCGCAACTTGCATTGCATGAGGGCATCTTTCGCGCTGCTTTCCAGTTTGGGCTTCAGCAGAGCCTGAACAGCAGGAATCACGGTCCTGGTACACCTGGAAAAGAGTCGTTATGCTGATGAGGGCAGGCCCTGTCATGGTAGATTCCACAGGCTGAGGAGTGCAGCACAGTAGTCTGTGTGATTTTGGGCACATTTCTCCAGAAGATGTTTAACTGAGTTAACCATCTGTTCTGCCAGACCATTTGACTGTTGGTATATGGGGCTGCTCGTGAGATACTCAATGCCCCGCATGTGTGCACAGTTCCTAAATTCCGTGGAGATGAATTAGCGAGCGTTGTTTGTCAAGAGTCTCTGCGGGATGCCATCTGTAGCAAAGTGTCTGCTGGGTTTCATGAGGACTGCGGTACTTGTCCTGTTTGGCAGGTAGGCAAGTTCGGACCACTCAGAATACAATTCAACTGAGACTAAATGTTGCTCACCATTCCACTCAAAGATGTCAGTTGCTGAGAATGGCCATGGGAGGTTGGGACCTCATGTAAATGCACCAGTTGTTTTGCTTGTTGCGGCTTGAGTGCATTGCATGGTGCACATCTGGAGTTTTCCCTTTCCATCTCTGCATACATGAAGGATCAGTGTAGTGATTCTTTGGCTCTGTATCAGGTTGCTTCCAAACCAGGGTGTCCTTGGTGAAGTTGTTGGGTGTACTACCCAAGGATGAAAATCAATGACTGTGCAATATTAATCCATCCTTTACAGTTAACTAATCTCTGATGGTGATTTACACAAACTATTCAATCCCTGATCAGTTCCTTCCTGAGAGTTCCAAAAGTACATTTCTTTGCCAAAATTTTCAGAGTGGCTGTGAACATGTCAATGGGTATGGTTTGGTTTGTTGAATTGAATGTGTGTCTATCGAGGATTATGTTTTTTACCGGGAGACAGATATTCTCAAACATTTTTAGAATTATTTCACAGTACCCTTTTTTTTCTCCTCCATTTGTAAAACAAATGACTCAAATTTTTCAAAGGCCTTGGTTTAATAGAGTGTAAGCCTGTACCTTTTTTGACTTGTCAGACAATACAGCACCGCAGTAAATACACCACTTCCTCACGAACCCGTCCCAACAATCTGCAATACTTTCATCAAAGCTGAAAGGGTTAATGCAGTGAGGTTCTTGTGCCATATTGCCAAATCCTGACACCATGTAAATGCAGTGGCTTCCTGACTCATTGACTGCAAGTTCTTTCAACAAAGAGTCTTTTATTCACTAGATTAGCAACTGCTTCAACATTTGTGCTCTGCCTGCACTCCCAGAGCTCACTTCCATGCTCCTGCCACATGATCTCTTACATAGCCGCATCATCACATGACCACTCAGTCTACATTGCCAATTTTATTCTTTAAAGTGACCAATGCACATGGATCTCACGACACTCTGATCTCTGGTCCAAAGTATTTTTGGACCCTTTATAATTGTTCATTGCTTTCTGTCACCATGTCATTTTTAAGTTTATTTATTAACATCACAAGGAGGCTTATATTAACACTGCAATGAAGTCACTGTGAAAATCCCCCAGTCGCCACAATCCGGCACCTGTTCGGGGACACAGAGGGAGAATTTAGCATGGCCAATGCACCTAACCAGCACGTCTTTCGGACTGTGGGAGGAAATCGGAGCACTCAGAGGAAACCCACGCAGACACAAGGAGAACGTGCAGACTCCGCACAGATAGTGACCCAAGCTAGGAACAGGTCCCTGGTGCTGTGAGCCATTGTGCCACCGTGCCACACCTTTGTGTTGGATCTTTATTGGCTCCCTGCTTTGAATGCCACTAAATATAGCATGCCAAAAATTGGGCACATTGATGTTGTAATTTTGTTGTCTCTACCCATCATTGGTGAGGTCTGTATCACTGATAGGCCTGATGTGGCGTTATAGACTTCTAATTGAAATAAAATAAGGCAAGAAATTATAACTAATAGGCAGATGCAATGAGGATGAAATGCTGATCTATTTAATGGTGAATGAATATTGAAGCATTTGAATTTCATGGCATTTAAATATTTACTAAAGAGCCAACCTCGACCAACATGTCTGCTTCGTCTGATCTGCCAGTGCTACAAATGTTCACTGTCAGATTGTGTTTGCTAATGCCAGGAACACAAGGGTTTTTACAATTACACCTCAGCATAGTGCATCAATCAAACAGGTCTCTGCTGAGCGGCAACCAATCCAGAGAGCTTTCTCTGCCTGTGTAACTGTCTCCTGATTAGAATCATCGCCTGGAATTCTGTACCTCACAGCCTGATTCTAAAAGTAGCACTTAAAAAACATTGCTGCATCACCCACTCATATGCCAACATAATTTCACAATGTTTCCCTCTTCCATCAAATCTATGCGACATCTGTATTTGTTACAGTTGCCATCAACTTTATTGCTGTTACGCAACTTAATATATACCCATAAACATATTTTTATGTCAAGCTGAGTTTTGAATAACCTCAAGAGTGGGATCTTCATAATATATTTAAATGAGGAACAGATTGGTCCCAGCTATGTACAATATAACAAGCTTAGCCTGTTTGCTATTTCCTTTAATGTTGTGTAACTGGCTGGATTCTCACAGTGTGCATTTTCACATTCCAAATCTTTATGGTCTGGAATCCTGCACAATGCGGGCTTTGAAAAGTGAAATTTGTCTGCGTGACTTTCAGTCTCGCAGGCGACACGGTGGCACAGTGGTTAGCACTGCTGCCTCACAGCTCCAGGGACCCAGGTTCGATTCCCGGCTTGGGTCACTGTGTGTGGAGTCTGCACATTCTCCCTGTGTCTGCGTGGGTTTCCTCCGGGTGCTCCAGTTTCCTCCTACAGTCCAAAGATGTGCTGGTTAGGTTGATTGGCCATGCTAAGTTGCCCCTTAGTGTCCCGGGATGTGTATATTAGGGGATTAGCAGGGTAAATATGTGGTGTTTCAGGGATAGGGCCTGGGTGGGATTGCTGTCAGTGTAGATTCGATGGACCGAATGGCCTCCTACTGCACTGTAGGGTTTCTATGTTTTCTATGACTTTCAGTGTCTCTATGCCAATATATCTGTAGTGCAGTGCAAAGACCAAAGAGGAATATTACAAAGTAGAGTTCAGGAGATGAAGTACAAAGTGAAATTCTACAGGATGTGCAAACTTTGCAAACTGAGGTTCCATGGGAAGAGCAGTTTTTTTATGTCCTGTAGTTCTACAAAACACATATAGAGCACACAACTTGATTGACACACAAAACACAATTTAAATGGATTAAATGGTGAAACAATAATAGCGGTGATCCTTGGGATTGATATGACACTGTGCCTTTAAGAATTATATTTATAACATGTTTCTTGTAAGGGGTATGTTTAGAATTCAGATCTATTTTGCAGGGTACTGATTTGTCTAGGAAAAACCTTTAAATTGGTGGCTGGGAGCATAAGGTAAGTACTCATTTTAGACATGGGTGTTTTTTTCAGCAGAGCTAATGCATTTGTGTTTACTTAGGTTACCCTGGGGTTTCAGAGTAGAGTTTTGATTAGGTTGATTGACAGAGACGGAGTTACATGCTTAATGGGTGGAGCTAAACTTGCAAGAAAGAAATGCTGGCCAAAATCCTATCACCTCGCCTGGCCTGGAATCGGGGCGGGTGAGGTTCCCAGAACGGAAATCTCCATTGGCCTCGAGCGGGATTTTACGATCTCGCCCAAGCGAGGCTGTAAAATCCCACCAACTGTTTTCAATTTCATTTTAAAATACAAGCAGTTGCTGCCTGGGCTGTCAGGAAAAAGCTGTGTCTTTTTGCATTTTTCTCCAGAGGTGTTCTGAAAGTTCTAGGACTGTTAACCTAAGACAAGCAAGCATGCCTGTATTTTGCTAATTAATTTTAAAGAGGGATTTTAAGTCAATAAGAGGAATATTGCTTGAATTGGAACACATAGCAATAGATTAGCAGTTATGAATTATATTGTGTGATGTTTATGTATTGTCCATTTTTTAAAAGTTAAGCTAATTTATTTGTTATAGTTAAACTGTGATGTTAAATAAAGTTTATTTTGACAAAATCTTCCCAGTATGTCAATAGAATCGCATTTGGAGTGAAATATCCTATCCTCACACTAGTGTCAAAACAGAAAATTGTTAGGGTTAGTCTGGCTTCATAATATACCTTTGGGTTTCTGATCTGGTATTCTAACAGGATGAAGAGACTATACATTGCCGTATTTATAGAATGAAAAGTGCATCTATGCAGTGGATTTCTACAGGTTAAGATGAATACAGCAATGTCCTGTACAATAAGTCACAGATTGCAAAGTGATATTATTTCATGAACAATAAATTTCTCATGATCAATATAGTATGCTTTTACCGAGCATTGTTTGGTGGATGAGGCGAGTGCAACGGATGAAAGCCAGATATTGCTTGGCCTTCCCTGGAAGTGTTCCCCATGTTCAGAGAACAGGATCTAAGTGCCTTGGAGATGTCATGTGACTGGTTGAGATTGTCTACATGTCCAAACAGTGGTTAAAAACTCAGGGGCGAAAGCGAGGCCACCTTTCTGACCTGATAATAGGTGACTGTGACTTGTGCATTGTCCTATTTTGGCCCAGTTTGCTGGTAAGACCGTCCAAGTCTCCAGCGCATACAGGAAAATTGGAGTGACAGGTATCATATAATCTGTAAAATCTTGGCCCAGCAAGAAATTGCTACAAACATAGGCTCAAGTCATTGAAAGATGAGTGCTCCTGTTTGGAATCTAATTCATGACTGTATCATAGGAATCTCAGGCAGTGAGACACTCTTGTCTGACACCAGATTTAATTGAAAAAGGCAGATTCTCCCCCCAGTATTCACTGAGCTGTTTGTTGGTGTCTGGAGTGTGAGACAGAGCCCAGTTGTATAATCTTACCAGGAACCCAAGAATAGAGAATATTTGCCAATTTATTTAATTTATACATGATGGAGGGTGACTACCAAGTAGAGTAACAGCAAAACTGTTTACTAACAACAATAACTATTTACAGAGAGTGAGAATTATGTTACCGATTGTTCCGTCTCCAAATCCTAGTTTGCCTGGGAGAGTCCGCGCTCAGCGCCATGATTCGTGCGCTTGGCCGTACATGACCCTCCAAAAGCTTACCCCTTAAAGTGACTCGCTGCCACAATACACAAGGTCAAACGTTGACTTAAGATATTAAGGTAAAGATATTCTTTCCTTATCTGTGCAAAGAGGTTGAGAATAAGTATCCAATCGATCATTAATCTGTAAATACTTTGCTGCTGTCTACTGTTCTTAGGAAGAGGAGCTTCTAACCTACTGAGAAATAGGAACATCTTTCCTGTGACAGAAAGAAGGATAGTTACTGCAGGCAACTATGCTTCCTCTGCCCTTATAGATCAGCAAGATAACCCCATGAGACCAGTCCTTCAGAATTCCAAATTCCCATGGCTACAGTAGAATGGCGCATTTAGTTAGTAAGTACATTGCTACCAACTCTAAAAAGTTCTACTGGTACATTGTAGCGAGAGAAGAGGAACTTCTTCACCCAAAATGTTGTGAATCTGTGGAATTCCCAGCCCAGTGAAGCAGTTGAGGCTACCTCACTGAATGTTTTTAAGGCAAGGATAGATAAGTTTTTGAACAGTAAAAGAATTAAGGGTGATGGTGAGCGGGCGGGTAAGTGAAGCTGAGTCCACGAAAAGATCAGCCATGATCTTATTGAATGGCGGAGCAGGCTAGATGCCCTACTCCTGCTCTTAGTTCTTATGTTCTTATTACTTGTGGATTTGATAAGAGCTGTTTCGGTACTGTGGCAGGGGTGGAAACTGGAGGGATTCAAACACTTCCAGAAAAAGATGGGCATGGATTTGGGAAGCAACAACATGTTGAATGATTATATAGAAATACAGGAGCTTTGATGTCTCACTCTTTTAAATGATGATTCTGTTACTTCAGAGAGCCTCCTTAGCCTTGTCTGAGATTTTAACAGCCCCATTTTAATTATTCTCTGCAAGTTCAATTCTCTATAGAGAGAGACATCCTCCCTGAAAGGCAAGTGGAAAATACTCCACTCTAAGCTGCCAATTACACAAACATTCTGTGGAGACCAAGGGCTGTATTACAGTGAAAACTATATGATTATATTTGTGAAATTTCAAAGATTGTTTTCTGATAGAGGAGTTTAATAATAGGGTATTGGACACATCTCAGATGATGCTGAGAATGGTACAGAAATAGCTGAAAGGTAGTTAGTTACATGCACAGTCTTCAAACTCGATTATCATTACACTGGATAATTAATTAACACAGATGATGAATTTGCAATGCCCCATCTCAGGTGCCTGATGGCAAATGTGCTTTTTGAAAAAGAAACAGTAAGTGCGCAGCTTATTATCTTTTGTATGGTACAAGAGGGCATTACCTTAATTAGGCAGAATCCATTAGGATAATTAGCTTTGCTAGATATTTTCATTTTCAATGTAAGGTTGTTCAATTTCTTAACATAAAATCATCACATCTATATATTTTGCAATGTGACGGAAAGCATGGCGTGCAGCATAATGCAAAGAGACGTTATTTTTAGGACAATTCGCATGATTGTAATGATGTTTGTCACTTTTCAGTGCGGTCTCATTTTTTATTAGTCAATGTTATTTTTTGCTCTCTAAAATTAATCATTTTGCCATTAATATTTTTATACGTCATTAAGGAAAAAGAAAGGCTCGCAATACATTTTCTTTGATCTTTTGGAATGAAAAGTGGTTTCTTTTATGCAAAAATAGAATGCTTCCATTTGCATAAAGCTCTGTTTGGAAAAGGCATAATGAATAATCAGTTTTTAAAAAATGATTTACTGGATATTTTCATCTGAGTAGCATTGTAAAGTTATCAATAGTTCAAAGGAGATTATCCCGGAGAAACAACCTGCAAGATTTTTTTACCCAGATCCGAGATCAAAGGGATCTCTAATAAGATCAGCAACGTAGTTATCTCATCGTATTGCCAGCTATAAATCTGATAATAAAAACAAAAGGATGCTGGAAAAAACCTGACAGGTCAGACAGCATCTGTGAAGAGAAAGAGAGTTAACATCTCAGGTCAAGAGATCTTCCTAAAGTCACTTGACCTGAAATGTTAACTCTTTCTGTTTCTCTCCACAGATGCTGCTTGACCTGCTGAGATTTAAGTTTAAAGTTTATTTATTAATGTCACAAGTAGGCTTACATTAACACTTCAATGAAGTTACTGTGAAAATCCCCAAGTCGCCACACTCCGGCACATGTTCGGGTACACTGAGGGAAAATTTAGCATGGCCAATGCATCTAACCAGCACGTCTTTTGGACTGTGGGAGGAAACCGGAGCATCCAGAGGAAACCCATGCAGACACGGGGAGAATGTGCAGACTCTGCACAGACAGTGACCCAAGCCGGGAATCAAACCAGGGTCCTTGGTGCTGTGAGGCAGCAGTGCTAACCACTGTGCCACCGTGCCACCCTTTGCCAGCAACTCTTTTGTTTTTATTTCAGATTTTCAGCATCCACTATATTTTGCTTTAATATTAATGTTTAATAAGAATGAACATGAACACAAATGATTTCCATGGCTAAAACTTGTGTCAAGTTGCTAGTCTTTTAGGAACTTTCTATTGTGACTAACATATCTTATTTCAATAAATGGTTACTGGCAGTTCCAGTCATTGAGGGACCCTTTGCTTACAATATACTGACAATATCCAATTAGTAGTGCCGATTCTTATTGAAATGAACACAGTTCATTAAAAAGAACAGGAATTAAAAAGTCTAATGATGACAATGAAACCATTGTTGATTGTTGTAAAAACCTATCTGGCTCACTATTGTCCTTTAGGGAAGGGAATCTGCCATCGTTGCTTCATCTGACCCATAAGTGACTCCAGATCCACAGCAATGTGGCTCTTAATTGTCCTCTGAAATGGCCGTGCAGGATACTCAGTTCAAGGGCAATTAGGATTGGCCAATAATTGCTGGCCCAGCCATTGACGCCCACATCCTGTGAATGAATAAAAAGAAGTTACATTCTTGATCAATGTGTGTTTTTCCAGTGACTTGTCACATTAACTCAACCCAACTACCTTCACAATAGAACCTGTTTTGCATATAAATAGAGGTTTCCCCCCAGGTTTTTTTCCCTCCTCTTCTGAGCATGCTCTGGTTCCATTGGTATCATGACATTCTCTCGTACCTCATTTGGATGGTCATTTTTCATGGCAAGATTAACCTTTCCAGCAGTAAGTCTGGTGGAACTACAGCGAGGGAGGCTAATTGTCGACCAGTAGGACGGGCCTTTTGCCCAACAGCAGGACAAGACTCTTTTCAACAGCTGGAAGGACTTCATCACTCAGAGGAAAGGGCATCTTGCCAAGCAGTGGGTCAGGCCTCCTGTTCACCAGAGAGAAGGGCCTCTTGCCAGTTGCTCCTGGTACTGACCCTGCTGGCTTTTCCTGAGTTAATATTGATGGACAGGGTCAGCAGTACAACTTGACCAGCTGCTCCAAAGAAATGTGCAAAGGATCTTTGCAAATTTTAACTGCTATTGCATGGGCTTTGTTTAAAATGTAAAATTCCTCTGAATCTTTCTTTGGAAACTGCAACAAGTAAAACATTCTCAATGTCCTGTGCTGCATGAATGAAGGAATCTACCAAAGTAATAAAGTGTGATACTGAGCCACATTAGGAGATATTTAGCTGTGATGACCAATGTAGCCCTTTTCAAAAATTAATTCCGGAGATGGGCATCATTGACAAGGCCAACATTTATTGCCCACCCCTAATTGCCTTTGAGAAGTTGAACAGCCTTCTTGAATCTTGTAGTCTGTGTGCTGTAGTTACACCAACATGTCTGCCCCACTCCAGCTGCAACTCTGTCAGAAGGGCTGCCAAGGCCTGGTTGTCCAGATCCCAGCCACTTCCAGGGTTCCCACAAGAAGCTTGTTAAAAGCCAGAGCTCCCTCTCGCCCAAACCAAGGCCAGTGGTGTAGGAAGGAAACTGGTCAAAGGTAAAGGACTGCTTGCTTCTGGCACGGTGGGTCATTGCATCAAGAATAAGCAGGTGGACCGGCCTGTTGATCGGGAGAAGCGTGACTACTTTTGAGGAAACCAGCCTGGAACGTGGCCTGCACCCTTGGAAAACTCGTAATTCAAAAGTTTTCTATGGCTCTGTTATAATGTAATGTACTTTGGGGTGGAGATGGCTTTCGAGGTGGACCACTTATGGCTCAGAGATCAGCAGAGCCCATTTCAATTTGGGAACCTGCGAGTCAATTCCAGGTATTACACCCAGATCAGAGGCCCGTGGGTTTTTGGACCCTGTAGACTTTCCTTGCACCTACCACACATCCATCAACCCACAGGCTGGAGCACATTGTTACAGCTGCCAAAAGAATCTTAAGAAAACCAGCTACTGTTATTAGATTTATAAGCAGTTGCGACTGCCCTTTGATCGACCTCAACACTTCTAAGTAGCTATAATTACCTGGAATTGTCTAATTAGAGCAGTGATCTCAGGGTACAAGCTGGGTTTGCAGTTAAAGATCACAAACAAGCTCAGACACAAGACAACCCATGAGCAACACTACTGGAGATCCATTCGCATAAACCCATCTTTACGTTCTATTTCTGATGACTGCAGTTTTGCCTCGGTGTGTTTAGCAGACTGTTGAGTTTTACCAAGGTTAGAGCAAGACAGGTGGTTTCTTACCATATATGGTTTCAGTAATTTAATGCAGGAATATCATGTTTCTTTTTGGACGCAGCCACTGCAGGGACTAAAATAGAAGTCATGCCATCCACCACAGAGAGATGCTTACACTGACAGAAGCTACTTAAGCACATATCATTGGGGGTGGGGGTTTATTTCATCATATGCTTGCTGCTTAATGTACAGCATGAAATTTAGCAGAATGTCAAGGACAGCAATCATTAAGAATCTAAATTTAGAGACAATTGTACCTTAAACCTGAGGAGTTTTTACAGTACTGTGAAAATATAATGTAGAGTTGCTTAGGTTCCTTTTTTATTCATTCGTGGGGCATGGCCGTCACTGGCTGACCAGCATTTATTGCCCATCCCTACTTGCCCGAGGGCAGCTGAGAGTCAACCACATTGCTGTGGATCTGGAGTCACGTGTAGGCCAGACCAGGTAAGGACGGCAGATTTCCTTCCCTAAAGGACATTTGTGAACAAGATGGGGTTTTCCCACAATCGACAATGGTTTCATGGTTATCAATAGATTCTTAATTCCAAATGTTTTTTATTGCTGTGTAAAGTTAACAGCTGGAATTCTCTGATTTCATAAACCCTGCCACGGCCACCAGCGAGAACGGAGAATTTGATGCTCAGCCAAATCTCCATTCACTGCAGTGGGACTGGAGAATCCCAGCCGCGGGTGAGGTCGGAGCATTCCAGCCAGCACCTTGCCACAAGCTGCCTGCTACTGAGAAAACCTTACAACATCCATATTATATTTTACATTGCTTTTATTCAGCAGACTTCATGTAATCTTTTATATTGGACGTGGGCCAGGAACCGATACCAAGTTTAACTTTAATAAGATTGCCAATTTTGTGTCAATTTCTTTTTGCATTCTATGTAGCTTTTTGGACCCAATACATGGAAACCCTACGGTGCAAGAGGAGGCCATTCGGCCCATCGAGTCTGCACCAATATAGTCCCACCAGGGCCTATCCCCGTAACTCTACATATTTACCCTTCTAATCCTTCTAACCTACGCATCCCGGGAGACTAAGGGACAATTTAGCATGGCCAATCAAACTAACCTGCACATCTTTGGACTGTGGGGCAATTTAGCATGGCTAATCAACCTAACCCGCACAACTTTCGACTGTGGGAGGAAACTGGAGCACCCAGAGGAAACCCACGCAGAACATCGGGACAATGTGCAAACTCCGCATAGACAGTGATCCAAGCCAGGAATCGAACACAAGTCCCTAGAGTTGTGAAGCAGCAGTGCTAACTGCTGTGCCACCGTGCCGCCGATGAGTAAAAGGTTTAAGATTTGCAAACTCAGTTGATAATGGACTTCCTGGATAAGAACTGTGACGCTCCCCTGCCACTGTTTTGAGTGCTTAGAACCAGGGCTACAATGATGTGACCTAGGACAGCATTTTACCACATTGGATCAGCTCTCCAAACATGTCCCGCCATCAGTAAAGACAGCTGACAGCCACTTTGAATATGCAAAGTTCCTATTAGGGACCATTTTACCAGCCATCAGCATTTTGCCCGTGGCGGTGGATCGATCGCTCCCCGTGTGGGAAGACCAGAGGCAAAATGGAAGCTGCCTCCCAGTGGCAACCTCGGGTGGGATTAGGGGATTGACTGTTTAAGCAAGGAGAGGGCCATGGGCAGGGAAGGCAGCCCTGTGGCCTTGGTGAATTCCTAGGAGGGCTTTTCCATCCATCTGTAGCAAATTATCTTTGGTTTACCTGCCCAAGGCTGCAGCATCCTGCCTTCCTGATCAGTGCCCACCACTGCGAGTGGCACTGCTGAGGTTGCTGAGCTGCTGCCCATTAAGTTGATGTTTCAGACCAGCTTGGCACCTATTTTTTCAACTAATGTCAGATCCTTTGCCCGATCAGCAAAATTCTACCACCGTCTATCCAGTAAGACTCCATGTTGGCAGTACGTAAGACCATAAGACATGGGAGCAGAATTAGGCCACTTGGCCCATCAAGTCTGCTCCGCCATTCAATCATGGCTGATGTTTTTCTCATCCCCATTCTCCTGCCTTTTCCCCATAACCCCTGATCGCCTTATTAATCAAGAACCTATCTATCTCTGCCTTAAAGACACTCAATGACCTGGCCTCCACAGCCTTCTGCTACAAAGAGTTCCACAGATTCAGCACTCTCTGGCTGAAGAAATTCCTCCCCATCTCTGTTTAAAGGATCGTCCCTTTAGTCTGAAATTGTGCCCTCTGGTTCTAGCTTTTCCTACTAGTGGAAACATCCTCTCCACGTCCACTCTATCCAGGCCTCACAGTATCCTGTAAGTTTCAATAAGATCCCCCCACATCCTTCTAAACTCCAACGAGTACAGACCCAGAGTCCTCAACCGTCCCTCATATGACCTCACAATTTCGGCCCTTTGGAACTGGCATGGAAGGCAAACTTTATTCCAATCAATGCTAACTGAATCCTTACTTGTAGCAAATGGATGGAGAGATCACAGGATCACAGGATTGTTACCTCACAGAAGGAGGCCATTTGGTTCATCGTGTCTGTATCGGCTCTCCAAATGAGCATTGTGACTTAGTGCCATCTCCCCATATCATTGCATATTGTTTCTATTCAAGTAACCATCTAATGCCCTCTTGAATGTCTTGATTGAACCTGCCTCCACTACACTTCCAGGCAGTGTATTCCAGACCCAAACCATACATTGTGAGAAACGTTTTTTCTCATGTCACATTTACTTCTTTTGCAAATCACTTTAAATCTGTGCCCTCTCATTCTTGATCCTTTTACCAGTGGGAACAGTTTCTCCCTGTCTACTCTGTCCAACCCTCCTATAATTTTGAACATCTCTATCAAACCTCCTCTTAGCCTTCTTCTCTCCAAGGAGAACAGTGCCAACTTTTCCATTCTAACCTCATAACTGAAGTTTCTCAACCCTGGAACTACGCTTGTAAACCTCTTCTGCACTCTCTCCAATGCATTCACATCCTTGCTATAGTGTGGCGGCCAGAACTGTACACAATACTCTAGCTTTTGTCTTGTATAAGCTCAGCACAACCTCCTTGCTCTTGTATTCTATGCCCCTATTAATAAAGCCCAGAATAGTATATGCATTGTTGACTGCTCTCTACACCTGTCCTGCGTCCTTCAATGAATGATCTTTGTACAGATACACCCAGGTGCCTCTGCTTCTGCAGAATTATACCCCTTATTTTATACTGTCTCTTTTACATGCTCTTTCTGCCAAAATGCCTCACCTTTCACTCATCCACATTGAACTTCATCTGCCACCTATCTGTCCACTCCACCAACTTGACTGTGTCACGTTCTGTCAATTCACTGTACCACTATACCACCCAATTCACTATTTTCACGGTAAATTCATTGCAGTGTTAATGTAAGCCTTATTTGTGACTAATAAATACACTTTATTTTAATATTTCTACAAATCAGCAATGCTTTATGCTATTTAAGTGAAAACAAGATTTATGTTGTGAATGGATGAAATCAACCTCTATTTATGCAGCAAATTGATCCACATATACAGAATTACTTAGGCCGGGATTTTCTGGTCCCATCACTGAGGCATTGATTTTCAGCGTGTGCTGAACTGCAAAATGCTGACCATAGATTTAACTGCACAGAAACAAGCCATGCTGCCCTGATGGTCTATGTTGCTGGTCATGCTTCACATGTCACTCCTTCCATTCCTCTTTATCCGATTCCGTCAGCAAGCCTTTCTATCCCTTGCCTCCCCACCAACTCTGCCGTGCCGCTTCCTTTAAATGCATCTTGTTATGAATGTGAGTTTTTATCAGGTGGTTATGGCTTTATGCTTTTTGCAAGATAAAATGGAGCATGTGACCTCCTGCTTTTTCATCTGTCGGTAAGCTGATGTGACGAGGTTGCAATGGGGGCCCAGGTCAAGTCCTACTGAAATCCAAGCGCCAGTTTTCACACCTGAACACAAAGAAAAGAGCAGGTGGCTTTCCAATGTTAGACTTGTAGGCTTTCCAATCTATTGACTCACAGCCCCTAGATAGAGAACATGTGGGCGGCACGGTGGCATAGTGGTTAGCACTGCTGCCTCACAGCACCAGCGACCCAAGGTTCAATTCCGGCCTTGGGTCACTGTGTGGAGTTTGCACATTCTCCTCGTGTCTGCATGGATTTCCTTCGGGAGCTCCAATTTTCTCACATACTCCAAAGATGTGCGGGTCAGGTTGATTGGCCATGCTAAATTCTCCCTTAGCGACGTGGGGATTAGCAGGGTGAATATGTGGGATTACGAGGATAGGGCCTTGGTGGGATTGTTGTTGGTGCAGGCTCGATGGGCCGAATGGCTTCCTTCTGCACCAACAACAATTCACTGATTCCATTCTATGATTCTTGAGAGAGAGAGAGTCTTGGAGAAAAAGACAAAAAGATAGCAGCTATTATGAATAGCAGGAGAAAAAAGGTTGTTCTCTGTTAGCTACCAGACAGAATGTGGGGGTGGGGCCAGGTGAAAGGGTCATTGGAGTGGGCCTTGCTGTTGGAAGTCAGTTTAGGAATTCCCAGAAGATTATGCAAAAGGGGAAGAACTTTCAATGGACACTTACTACTATGGGGGGATCTTACTGGCTCATTGAGCAAGGCTGATTTAAGTATTTATAAATTTATTTAAATATGATTAATGAGCCCAGGACATAATCGTCTGGACTCACTCACCTTAACAGTCTCACCAGTGGAGGTCCTCACCAATGAGCTTCACATATGGTCCCACACCAACTAGGACCAGATCCACCTCACCGGTGGGATCGGAGGCCATTGAAGTCCCCCAGGTGGTTGGAGACAGGGGAAGGCAGTGCCCATCGGGACTCTGGCAGTACGAGCCTGGCACTCTGACACTGCCCATCTGGCACCCTGGCACTGTTCACCAGGCAGCAGGCAATGCAAAGGGCCTAGGTCCCGAAGAGGGTGTGACCTGAAGGGAAGCAGGGCATGGGGAGCTGCGTACTCAGAATCAGGGATCACCAAGGTGGCAGTCAGGTGGGCAGTGAGGTGAACGGGGGCAGTGATCAGCTAGTGGTGGGGAAAATGGGGTGACGATCGGCCGGGGGAATTTGGGGTGACACAATTGATTGGCCAGTGGTGGGGGTCACAACTGGAGGTGGCAATCGGGGGGGCGGGCGTGATCGGGGAGGGGTAGGTCTGCAATGTCCAGGACGCTTGTGCAATAGCGCCCTCTAACAGTCTGCAGTCAGCTTCCCGGTGTGACTAGTCTCTGTCCACTCCCCCTACTGGCGCGAATCACATTTGGGATCCTTCTTTTTTTCTATGTGCCATAAGATAGTGTATGGGTGCTCGCCCAAAAAATGGATGCAATTCTCTTCCATTTTCACGCTCGTTTGGCACTTAGAATGTTTTTGGTAAGATCATCCCCTATAACTCAGCGAAACTGGGAGAAGTGTATCCAGTGGAATCTGGGAGTAACTTTGGATTAGTTCATGTAAAGACTACAAATCTGCGGAGAGACTGGTGTGATGTATAAATCTATATGTCACAATAACAGTTTTAAAACATGAAACCTCATTGTGTGATCCTTGAAATCACTCGGAATTCAAGTTACTTTTTAAGCCTTTGGATCTCTACGGTGCACATAACAAACTGTCAAATTAGAATAATGCCTTTCTTCAATCATAGCTATGAGTGATGTTAAATGAGTGGTGTTAAATGATCACTTCATCAAGTGGCAAAAACGATCATTAAATATTAAATAAACGCTGACAAAATACACATATTAACCAGCTCAAGTTGCATTATGATTCACTCTCATTTCGTTCCCAGTAAATCGATTGTTTTTGCTAAATCTTATCTTTGTTTCACTAATGGGTGAATAACATTTTCCCAACCTGTGTGTCTTGTCCAATCTTCTGTGTTTGGACGGTTAGTTAGTGACACTGGAGTAGGCTTTGAATCAAGTTAAATGTGAAAACAATTTTGATTTATTACGCATATAATCATCAGAACTTTTCCCCAGAACTGATAAGCTTTGTGTGTCAAAAATAGTTGCATATTTCCATTGGCCAAATGTATTGAGGGCCAGTAAGTGCAGTGCTTTATACACTGTGGGTATCTGTCGTTAGCAGACTCAGTGTGGTCTGACTGGTGTTCAATGCAGAATACATCAACCAATCTTCGATCTTAACTTTCATTTTTACATTTTGTCACATTCAATGCCAATGAAGTCAATGCAAAGTGCTGTTTAATGTGAACTGAGAAGGAGCACTTGCAAAAAATATCTACTTTCTCATAAATACTTAAGTGCAGCAGAGTAAGAGAAACTTCAAAATGCAATGTTGGCAAGACCGTCATTACTGGCTGCCAGCAGCCAGACGTAATTTCCTCCTCTCGAAAATTAAATATTTACAACAGGAAAAGCTTGTGGTTAAGGAAGTGGGTCGATAGGTCCAACTGTAGCAACAGGGACTGCATGTCCTTTTTAATAGAAACAAAATTGCACCTTTATGTCTGTCCATTCACTCACTTAAATCATCAGATATCGAGGACAGTCACCAGCTAAACTTGGATGAAGGGTCATCCCGACTCGAAACATTGACTCTATTCTCTCTCCACAGATGCTTTTAAAGTTCATTTATTTATTAGTCACAAGTAGGCTTACATTAGCACTGCAATGAAGCTACTGTGAAAATCCCCTAGTCGCCACACTACAGCGTCTGTTCAGGTACACTGAGGGAGAATTTAGCATGGCCAATGGACCTAACCAGCACATCTTTCAGATTGCGGCAGGAATCCGGAGCACCCGGAGGAAACCCACACAGACAACATGCAAATTCCACACAGACAGTGACCCAAGCCAGAATCGAACCCAGGTCCCCGGCACTGTGAGGCAGCAGTGCTAACCACTGTGCCACCATGCCGATGCTGCCAGACCTGCTGAGATCTTCCAGCATTTTCTGTTTTCGTTTCAGATTCCAGCATCCGCAGTATATTGCTTTTATCTTGCCGCAATCTTTGTTTATTTTCCCAACATTTGGATGTTAGGGCAGGCGTTGTTTGCTTTAAAATCTATTCATATGTTCTATTTTAAACAATTATCTCCTTAAAGAGCTAATGCAGCCATCACTGCAGCACTGTACCTGGATGGGGCTGGAGAGATGTCAGCCAATCTGATTGACCAACAGCGTTCCAAGGCAGGACGTCCTTCCTGTGAATGGATAGCCCTCCTACTGCCAATCAGCGTTCATTAGAGTATGAAATGGCAGTGCAACTGTCGGAGTCAGCAGGGACACAATCCGACTTTCCGCATAATGGGTACTGAGCGCTCACCATCCTGAAAATTCAAGCCAATGTTTTAGTTCCATGTGTGACTGCTGATGGTATTGTTCACGTGACTGTGAGTGAAATGATAGTCGAGAACAGGCCTGGAATTGACAGCCCCACCCACCCCCAGGATCTTCGCCTCCTGCTTGGAGTCAATGGACATTGGCTCTCCCACCACATCCCTCCCGGTGGGGCTGGAAAATCCCAGCCATAGGCCGAAATTTCCCAGCCGTTCCCGCCAGTGGGATCTTTCCGTCCCACTGACGGTGACTCCCTGCCACTGGTTCCCCAGCGTTGATGTTTGTGAATAACAGCGGAACCGGGAGATCCCGTGACTGGGCAATGGAGGGCTGCCACAGCGGGGAAGAGGCAGAAAATACCAACCGTAGCATTTGCAACACAGAATAGGCCAACAGGTTCATGCTAGTATTTATGTTCCACACAGTTTTCCTACAACACATCCTCCTGGTCCTTATATTTATCTAGCTTCTCCTTAAAGATATCTTATATATGAAATAATTCCCACCGGTAAAATGATTCCAAAGCTAGCGCAGAAATATTTTGTTGCTGCATGCTGGCTTCCAACATCTTCTGTTAATTAAACCTGATGAGCAGTGAGGTGCTGATAATAAGAAGCTTCTGTGTTCAGGTACAGTTGAAAGGGCACTTTCAGCAATATGTGAATGTTAACCACACTTCAGAACATCAACATCAGTAATAAACTCAACTAAATACCTGAAGATATCAAATATTGGTTCCAGGAAAATATTGCCACAAAATTAAGGTGCAAGAGATCAAAGGAAAGGAACAGGGTGGCACGGTGACACAGTGGTTGGCACTGCTGCCTCACAGCGCCAGGTACCTGGGTTCAATTCTGGTCTTGGGTCACTGTCTGTGTGCAGTTTGCACATTCTCCCCGTGTCTGCGTGGGTTTCCTCTGGGTGCTCCGGTTTCCTCCCACAGTCCAAAAAGGTATGGCCATGCTAAATTGTCCGTTAGTGTCCCAGAATGTGTAGGTTAGGAGGATTAACAGGGTAAATACATGGGGTTACAGGGATAGGGACTGGGTAGGATTGTTGTCGGTGCAGGCTAGATGGGCCAAATGGCTTTCTTCTGCACTGATTCCATGAAATTCTCCAAAGATCTAACCAGGTTCCCTTTACCGTGTCTCCTCACTACCTTCACCCTCCAACTCTAAAGGATATCTAAAAATGAAAAAGACTCCACCTTAAGAACATTTAAGAAGCTATTTTATTTCAAATTTAATAATAAGAAAAAAATTCAGATAAAGGCAAAATACTGCAGATGCTGGAATCTGAAACAAAAACAGAAAATGCTGGAAAATCTCAACAGGTTTTCTTTGCACTGTGGGAGGAAACTGGAGGCACCCGGAGGAAACCCACCCAGACACAGGGAGAACGTGCAAACTCCACACAGACCCATAGCTGGAATTGAACCCAGATCCCCGGAGCTGTGAGGCGGCAGCGCTAACCACAGTGCTACTGTCCCAGTCACAATACAAACACAATTCATAGAATCTCTACAGAAAGAGGCCATTTGGCCCATCGAGTCTGCAGCGACCACAATCCCACTCAGCATTTGGGGAGAGAGGATAAAGCCAACGTTTGGGGTCTGGAAGGGTTCATCCAGACTCGAAACATTGGCTGTATTCTCTCTCCACAGATGCTGCCAGAAAACAATTCAGGTTGATGTCTGTAAAGGAAAGCTTAATTAGAAATTAATATCGGAATTCTGCATTTTTCTACATGAAACAACTGAGTTTATGGGGTTTCCACAGCTCTTGGCCTGAAGTCATGTCAGACGAGGAGGAGAACCTGTGTGGGAAATGTCCCCTGTAAACCACTAGCGAGAGGAAATAAAGCCACCAAATCAATATGAAAACAATTTCAATCAACATTTGGATTCTAAGGCAGGCTCCGAGGTCAAGCGTGTCACAGAATCACAGGAATGTTACAGCTCATTGTCTCTGCACTGGCTCTCCAATGATCATTACTTTAAGCTTTAAGTCTGGAAGGTATTAGCTATGAGGAGAGGTTGGGTAAACTCGGTTTGTTCTCACTGGAAAGACGGAGGTTGAGGGGCGACCTGATAGAGGTTTGCAAGGTTATGAGCGGCATGGACAGAGTGGATAGTCAGATGCTCTTTCCTTGGGTAGAAAAGTCAAATACTAGGGGAAATAGGTTTAAGGTGCGTGGGGAAAAGTTTAGAGGAGATGTGCGAGGCAAGTTTTTTACACAGAGGGTGGTGAATGCGCTGCCCGGGGAGGTGGTGGGAGCAGGTACGATAGTGGCATTTAAGGGGCATCCAGGCGAATACATCAATAGGATGGGAATGGAAGGATATGGACTCTGTAGTGCATACAGTTTTAGTTTAGGCAGGCTTCATGATCGGCACAGGCTTGGAGGGCCAAAGGGCCTGTTCCTGTGCTGTACTGTTCCTTGTTCTAAGTACAAGATTCCACTCCATATTTCAGGTAGGTGGTCCTTTATCAGAACTGCTGCCACTTGGCTGGTTAACATCTACTTGACCTAATTTTACAATGTAACTCAGCCTGTACAATTATTTGATAATAAATGACTAACATTATAATGTGAATCAACATATTAAGAGTTGAACGGATTTAAAGGGCAAAACGTCAGAATATAAACAGAGATTTCACTAGACTTCCAGTAAAGCTACAGTGACAGAGTGGGAGCAGCTGAGAGAAAATTCATCTTGTTTTTTAATTTTTTTATACATAAACCTAAGCAAGCACGAAACAAGAAACTCAATGTAAATCCAGCCCATCTCTCCTGGCAGATCATAGAATAGTCACAGCACAGAAGGAAGTCCATCGAATCATCTGTATAATTTTCACAATTATGCATAGTCCCTAACTTCAGGGCGGCACAGTGGCACAGTGGTTAGCACTGCTGCCTCACAGCGCAGGGACCTGGGTTCGATTCCCATCTTGGGACACTGTCTATGCAGAGTTTGCACATTCTCCCTGTGTCTGCATGGGTTTTCTCCAGATGCTCCAGTTTCCTCCCATAGTCCAAAAGATGTGCTGGTTAGGTGCATTGGCCATGCTAAATTCTCTCTCAGTGTACCCGAACAGGTGCTGGAGTGTGGCAACTAGGAGTTTTCACAGTAAATTCATTGCAGCGTTAATGTCAGCCTACTTGTGATAAATAAAATATAAACTCTTATTTGAATTATTATTGTCGCATGTATTAATATACAGTGAAAAGTATTGTTTCTTGTGCGCTACACAGACAAAGCATACCGTACATAGAGAAGGAAAGGAGAGAGTGCAGAATGTAGTGTTAGTCATAGCTAGGATGTAGAGAAAGTTGAACTTAATATGAGATAGGTCCATTCAAAAGTCTGATGGCAGCAGGGAAGAAGCTGTTCTTAAATCGGTTGGTACATGACCTCAGACATTTGTATCCTTTTCCCGATGGAAGAAGGTGGAAGAGAGAATGACCGGGGTGAGTGGGGTCCTTGATTGTGCTGACTGCTTTTCCAAGGCAGCAGGAAGTGAAGACAGAGTCAATGGATGGAGGCTGGCTTGCGTGATGGACTGGGCTTCATTCACGGACCTTTGTAGTTTCTTGCAGTCTTGGGCAGAGCAGGAGCCATATCAAGCTGTGGTACAACCAGAAAGAATGCTTTCTATGGTGCATCTGTAGAAGTTGGTGACAGTTGTAGTGTACATGCCAAATTTCCTTAGCCTCCTGAGAAAGTAGAGGCGTTGGTGGGCTTTCTTAACTATAGCGTCCGCATGAAGGGACCAGGACAGGCTGTTGGTGATCTCGACCATTTCCACTTCATCCCCGTTGATGTAGACAGGGGCATGTCCTCCACCACGCTTCCTGAAGTTGATGACAATCTGAAGAGGTAAATTAGCGACCATGTACCCCAAAAACAGTATTTGAGTGAAAATTCAAGGCTATTAGCCTAAGAATACAAACTATGTTATCGGGCAGGGGAATTATTAAATCAACAGAAAGGTATAACTGAATCATGGGTGGGAGATTACATTTTGTCAGCGTCATACCATGGCTAATCTCATGCTTTGTGTATACATTTGGACAGAGAAAGAACGCTTTGAAAAATTGTGTTTATGATTTCATTGTGTGCAGCCAAAATCTTCATCCCATGATGTCTGAAACTGGCAAATTATGTGGTAAATCAAATTAGTCAACATTTATCATGGTCTTCTTATTTTACATTTGTAAATGGGCCAGTTAAACAAAAGAGTCTAATTCTGCTGCCGAGATCATTCTAGTGAACAAGTTAAAGCATCCTTAGCAGCTTTATTATTACATTTCCAATAACACCCAAACTTTAATTACAGGATTAGTTCAGTTGGTTGGCATGCTCTGCACAAAACAAGAAGATAATAATGTGGCTCCTTGGAGAGCTAGTAGTGCAGCTTATACAATGCAACAGGGTATTGTAGGAGCAAGGCAGGATGCAGAGTCACAGACATTAACAATAACCAGTAGACAAAATATGTAAAGTTCAAGTTTATTTCTTAGTCACAAGTAGACTTACATTAACACTGCAATGAACTTACTGTGAAAATCCCCCAGTCGCCACACTCCAGCGCCTGTTTGGGTACACTGAGGGAGAATTTAGCATGGCTAATGCACCTAACCAGCACGTCTTCTGGCCTATGGGAGGAAACCGGAGCACCCAGAGGAAACCCATGCAGACACAGGGAGAACGTGCAGACTCCGCACAGACAGTGACCTGAGGCTGGAATTGAACGCGGGTCCCTGGCGCTATGAGGCAGCATTACTAACCACTGTGCCACCGTGCTGCCCTTATGCAGTATTTTCATTAAACTGAGCTACGTTGTTGCGAAGAATTCCCTGTGGTATTAGCACCCAATGTCTGCAAGTAGCAAAGGACAGGCTGGAAGTCCAATCAGCTGTATGCCAGCTGGCACCCTGTGTTGTCCAGGGATATTGTGCCTGATGATGCTACTAAATAAAACACAGTCTGATTGAACCCCAGCTTTGAAGACTGTCTTAATAATGAGGTACAGATGGGCAGTCTTTGCTTTGTAAATCTGATCTCTGAACTGTAACGCAATGTCAGTGAAAGTGATCTTGTAAGAGGAATCAAGAAAGCGAGTGTGAAAAATCTACTGAGGTGAACTGATTCAGTGCAGAAGACTTGTCAATGTTCAAAAAAGATTGTTTCTCAACACAAACATCAGAAAAACACAGGCACACTGCTGAATTTGTATTTTCTTGGAATAAAGTAAGGCATTGCAATTTTAATAAGTTGTTGGAAACATAGAATCCCTACAGTGCAGAAGGAGGCCATTCGGCCCATCGAGTCTGCACTAACAACAACTCCACCCATCCCCATGACCCCACATATTTACCCTGTTAATCCCTCTGATACTAAGGGCTAATTTAGCCTGGCCAATCCACCTAACCCGCACACCTTTGGACTGTGGGAGGAAACTGGAGGAAACTCATGATGGCACAGGGAGAATGTGCAAACTCCACACAGCCAGTCACCCAAGGCCGGAATTGAACCTGGGTCCCTGATGCTGTGAGGCAGCAGTGCTAACCACTGAACCACCCAAGACATGCTGCACCATCAGTAGCTTAAAGTATGTTGTACTCTGTCAGTATGAAGTGGTATCAGACAATACAACAGTGTTGTTCAGGCACTCTAAAGTGCTATTATATTTACTGGCAAATAACTGAAGTGTATTTTCCATTCATGGGCCAGAATCTTCCAACCCCGCCAGCAGCCGGGTAGCTTGGCGGGTGGAGGAACTTAACCTGGCGGGAGGCCAAATATCACTTTCCCATCGAAAGGATGAACTTTTACAATTAAGTTCTCAAGACTTTAAAGGTGGATCCAGCTCCTGACACACCGTGTAGGGCCATCGTTTTGCATGCATTAGGATGTCACGCAGCTCACCAGAGTTACATTTACCCTCCACGTGAAGTTACTCGCCAGCAAGAAATTACAATGTTCACTTTTCTAACTGCATATAAAAGCCATGAACCTGCCGAGATAGATTTCTTCCATTATAAACAGTGAGCTTCTGTTGATTGTCCACTTTGGGGAATATCTGTAAATGCCAGCTCTTGGTTGAGACCGGCTGGTGGCTGAGCAGGTTACGTGGAGGGTAACAAAGGGAGAGAGAGTAAGGAGGCTTGGTGGGAAAATGGAGCAGCAGCCAGGCAAGACAGGAAGGAGAGGAATAGGGCTGGATGTCCAGGGAGGGATAATATCCGGGGAGGGATAATATTCGGGGAGGGATAGTGTCCGGGCAAGGATAGTGTCCGGGGAGGGATAGTGTCCAGGGAGGGATAGTGTCCGGGGAGGGATAGTGTCTGGGGAGGGATAGTGTCCAGGGAGCGATAGTGTGTGGGGAGGGATAGTGTCCGGGAAGAGATAGTGTCCGGGGAGGGATAATGTCCGGGAAGAGATAGTGACCAGGGAGGGATAGTGTCCGAGGAGGGATAATATCCGGGGACGAATAGTGTCTGGGGAGGGATAGTGTCCGAAGAGGATTAGTGTCTGGGAAGGAATAGTGTCCGGGGAGGAATAGTATGTGGGCTGGAGCGATAGTGTGTGGGGAGGGATAGTGTCCGGGGAGGAATAGTGTCCAGAGATGGATAGTCTCCGAGGAGGGATAGTATCCAGGGAGGGATAGTGTCCAGGGAGGGATAGTGTGTGGGCTGGAGCGATAGTGCGTGGGGAGGGATAGTGTCCAGAGAGGGATAGTGTCCAGAGAGGGATAGTGTCCGAGGAGGAATAGTGTCCAGAGAGGGATAGTGTCCGAGGAGGAATAGTATCCAGGGAGGGATAGTGTCCGGGGAGGGATAGTATCCAGAGAGAGATAGTGTCCGGGGAGGGATAGTGTCCAGGGAAGAGATAATGTCTGGGGAGGGATAATGCAGGGTGTCTGGGGGATGGTATCTCAGGCCATTCATGTCATAAAGAGACAGGCTAATTTATTCAGATTTCTTCCATCATGAACAGTGAGGTGATTGTGCTTCATGTTGGGAAAGGGGCACTGTGAGCAATGATGATACAGTAAGAAGTCCTCTCTTCTTAGAAGGAATGACATTCCAAAAGCTTGTGCTACCAAATAAACCTGTTGGACTTTAACCTGGTGTTGTGACACTTCTTATTGTGACTACCCCAGTCCAACGCCGACATCTCCACATCATGGCTAGCAGTGATGGTGGCAGAGGGTGTGCATGTTGAGGTTCAGATCTCGAAAGTTAAAAACCATCTGGTTCACTAATGCCCATGAGGGAAGGAAATCTGCTGTCCTTACCTGGTCTGGCCTACATGTGACTCCAGAGCCACAGCAATGTGGTTGACTCTCAACTGACCCCTGAAATGGAGGGAAGTTAGGGATGGACAATAAATGTTGGCCCAGCCAGCGACACTCACAACCCATAAAAATGAATTCAAAAAAGTAATTACTGGATCTATTCATCCAGAGGCCTAGGCTAATGAAGACATGGGCGAGGATTTTACAGCCCCACCATGGTGTGTCTCCCCCTGGTGGATGGAGTGGGCCATTTAAATTTCTGTTCACCTCGTCAGGGTTGTAATAACCTACTGGGTGGAAAGGGCCGTAATGTCCTGGCCATGGGCTCCAGTCTTGTCACAGCAGCTGGGGGAATGTAAATTCAATTAATTAACACAGTTGAAATGCTAAATCCTGTTAATAATGACCATGGACCCATCTGATTCAGGGACAGAATTCTCCTGCTCCTACCTGGCCTGGCCTATAAATGATTTCAGACCCACAGCAACATGGTTGACTCTTAACTGCCCTCTGAGATGGCAAAGTCCACTCCGTTTCAAGAGCCGTTAGGGTTGGGTAATAAATGCTGACCATCTTAGCGATGCACACAATCCAAGAATGAATTTCCAGGTAAGTATAACTTGGGTGATGTATTCAACTCGCACACAGCAAGCAGTTATGTTTGATGCCCTGCAGCTATTAGTCTGAGAGTGCTGGAGAGTAATAGAACTGCTGCTGTGGATATATATAAAGTCTTGTTTGTAGAGAAGCAGGACTCCATCTATCTGATCAAATAAGAGGCTGGGCTACAATGAAGAGCTTTCCCTTTTATGATTATGGTGCTTCTGTAGTAATAAGTCACTTCTTATAAATAGGAACAAACGCTTTAGTTGAAAGCTTCAACCCACACACAGCAAGCTCATTGGATAAACAAAATAGCAGAATCCCTTTGACCTTTTTACCTCATTATTTCCTCCCAAAACTCCCGGTACATTATCAGTACAATGCACTATTACATTATCCCCCATCCCTTAGAATCATAGAACCCCTACAGGACAGAAGGAGGCCATTCGGCCCATCAAGCCTGCACCGACAACAAATCCACCCTATCCCCGTAACCCCGCATATTTACCCTGCTAATCTCCCCGAAACTAGGGTCAATTGAGCATAGCCAATCAACCTAGCCCGCACATCTCTGGACTGTGGGAGGAAACCGGAGCACCTCGAGGAAACTCACGCAGACACGGGGAGAACGTGCAAACTCCACACAGACAACGACCCAAGCTGTGAATTGAACCTGGGTCCCTGGCGCTGTGAGGCAGGAGTGCTAACCACTGTGCCAGTGTGCTGCCCCACATTGCTTTACTCAATCATCCCAAATTCTTTGTACCCACAAGGAGCTTTCCCAACTTTCCCTCTGCATCACTCTTTCTGGTGACTCACCATTCCTCTCCCTATGTTCCTGTTGTACATTGTACCACATGTTTGGACACAGATGCTGCAGTTGACTCAAATGTGTTTCTCAGATCTCATCATGTGCTGCAGAATGTTAGTTGGGTACACGTGTTGTAATGATGTAGCATTTTTGATGATGCTCCACAATGTAGTTCCTAAATCGTAGAGTCATAGAGTCATACAGCACAGAAGGTTGTAAGGTTTCCAGCTTCCACTACCTTCCCAGGCAGTTCATTCCAGATTCCCACCACCCCCTGAGTGAAAAAGATTTTTCTCAAATCCCCTCTGAGTCTCCTGCCCCTTACCCTAAAACTATGTCCCCGCATGATTGACCCCCTCAACCAAGGGGAACAGCTACTCCCTACTCACCATGTCCATTACCTCTCGTAATTTTATACACCTCAATTGTATCTCCCTTCTCTGCTCTAAAGAAAATAATCCAAGTCTATCCAGTCTCTCCTCGACCAGCGATGGTTTCTATTGATGCCTCAGTGTCTGCTTCTTCCATCAACTTTGTTACACGTCCCATCTTCCATACAGACTTTACCTGGGCTGATGTGAGTGAAGTCAGTGGATGGGAATATCAGATAGGGTATGATTGCTTCCACCCGTTTTTCAACATTACCGAAATTTAAAAACAACTCTTTAGTTTTTGCCTTCCTTTCCCATTCTTTCCCTTAATGTTAACTTGAACGTCATCCATGCATAACTTCTACATCTTTCCATAAGATATAGAAGCAGAATTAGACCATTAGGCCCATCGAGTCTGCTCCACCATTCAATCATGGTTGATATGATTCTCATCCCCATTCTCCTTCCTTCTCCCTGTAACCCTTAATCCCCTTTTTGACCAAAAACCCATCTATCTCTGTCTTAAAGACACTCAATGACAGCCCTCTGTGGCAATGAGTTCCACAGATTCACCACCCTTTGGCTGAAGAAATTCCTCCTCATCTCAGTTTTAAAGGAGCGTCCCTTCACTCTGGGGTTGTGCCCTCGAATTCTAGTCTCTCCCACTAGTGGAAACATCCTCTGCACGTCCACTCTACCTTTCGACTAATTTACTGATCAAAATGGCTAATTCCTACATCCCACTGTCCATTTTGGAGGTGTGACTATTTGTAAAAATGATGCCGTTGATTGGCTGAAAACAATCTTTGGGTTTATCTGGCCTATACGTGACTCCGTTAGGAATAGGTAATAAATGCTGGCCTAGCCGGAGCTACTGGTATCCCATGAATGAATAAATAAAAACCTCCCAATGCAGTTTTCAGGAACCAGAAGCATAATAGTTGATTTGGTCACATGATGTCAACCACATCATTTTTAATGTCTTTAGATCCATTTAGTCACCTGGTCAAACAGCCCAGCCTCTATTTACTGCCAACACTGGGTTTTTTTTTAGCCTGCATCTTGCCAAGGTGTTTATAGCATTGCCAGGTGAAAGTACAATTAAATGATAAGGAAATGTGTTCACTAAGGTTAAAATTTCTGACTGACATATCCTGGGCGAGTTAACATATTTAAAGGCAGGGTCTCATTCTAGTACGTACCCTTGCGCTGTAGAGTAGATAACAGGCTGCATTCCTGGATGGCTCCACCCTGAAGTCAGTCCACAATTTGCCGTGGTTACTCTGCCATAGTAACACAATAGGGATGGGTTCCTCGCTTTCGCTGAGAATGTGCCCAAGACTGTTGAGATGTCTCAGGCCATCAGTGCAATAAAAATTAAAATTGTGATTTTTTTTGTGTTAAATGCCGCAGTTATGCAGCAAAACCTGGTGTGTACAAACTGCATATTGTGAGGTCCTCGGGATCTAGCTGAATGAGTAATTCCCCTTTAGGTTGCCACTGCAAGGTGTTAGATTTCTTTCCTCCCCCAGTCAAAAGGGCAGAATATTCTGAGCCTTTGGCAATACTGCTCTGGAATCAGCTGGTTGAAATGTGCTGATACAAAACAAGAGACTGCCTGCCAGCTCCCCCCTGCACAGTCTTCACCAAGACACACCGTTAAATGTTCTGCTGTCATTCACAACTCAATGCCCTCGGGACTCAGGTCTTGGCAAAATCTCTCTAATTGTGGGCAGACACGTTCAAATCATCATCGCAGGATATACTTCAGACTGGCAAAGATCTGGATTGGGAATCCAATCCTTTGATCAAAGTTATTGGATTTGCCATGAGTCTTGGCGGTTACAGAACTGGAGACCAGTTCCTATACATGGGGCTATTTGGCTACTAGGACACACTGCATTGAGAAGCTACACCTGTAAAGAGGTCGACCTAATTTTCCTGTATTCGACATACCCAATTGCCCTTTCTTGCTGCAGAAAAGGGAAAATCTACCCCAGATTTTTAAAAATACATCAAACAGCAAAACGTCAGTTTAATAAAATATGCGTTGCTGCTTAAAAGAAACAGAACTGTGATCATAGAAACCCTAACATCTGGGTAGAGGCCATTCGGCCCATCGAGCCTGCACCGACAACAATCCCACCCAGGTCCTATCCCCGTATTTACCCTGCTAATCCCCCTGACACTAAAGGGTAATTTAGCATGGCCAAACAACCTAACCAACACGTCTTTGAAGTATGGGAGGAAACCACAGCCCACAGAGGAAACCCCCGCAGACACAGGAGGGGGGGAGGGGAGGGGAGGGGGTGGGAGATTCTCCGGCCTCCCAGTCGCGTGTTTTTCCCGCCAGCGGGAGGTGGCACGTTGTTTGCCAGCAGCGGGATTTTCTGGTCCCGCCGCTGTCAATGGGATTTCCCATTGCCATCACCCCACGCTGGCGAGAAACCCGTAGGCAGGTGGGATTGGAGAATCCCTCCGGCGTGGCTGGAGAATCCCGTCGGCGTGACTGGAGAATCCCGCCGGCGTGACTGGAGAATCCCACCGGCGTGAACAGCTGGAGAATCCCAGCAGGGGTGGATATCCACACAGTCACCCGAGGCCAGAATTGGCGCTGTGAGGCAGCAGTGCTAACCTCTGTGCCACCGTGCCATGATCACTGACAATTTTTTAAAAAGCTGTTTAAAATGATATTTAATTAAGACTTCACTCACATATGTGTGATCAAGTCAGAATTATAGGAGTTTTAGAAATATGTAAGCATGGGAAAGATCTGTTCTCCACTTCTTCAGCTATTTCCCCACTTTCATGTATATTATATGTTATGTCAACTAATATTATGTCTTCCACATTTATTAGTAAGTAATGGTAACAGTTATTAAATAAGCCAGTTTTTATGTGACGATAATCAAATCAAGAGATTATCCATTGCAATGTACTATAAATACTATGCTATTTAAATGTTTTCTTGGAAATTAGGAATAAGATGGGCTGCTGCACTTAGTTTAAAATAAAGGGAACACTAATTTTAGGTTTAAAATAATCTGATGACTTAACAAAATTTGGAATTGAATATTTTTGAAGGCACATTACACATGTGGCATTAACCAGATCCTACACATGAAGACAAAGAGGTTTCTTTTAAATTGATTTTGCAATCATATTTTACCCAATTCCACCCACTTTCCGTGGTTTGCAATTGGCAGCTGTTTCCCCAAGAATGAAATCATTCCAGTCTGTTCTGCACTTTCAGCGTCTGCTAATTGACTCATGATTAGTTTTAGATTCAGTGGCAGTGCCATTCACAGATCAGCTGCCACAGCTCGAAACTGTGCCCAGTGACTGGCAACATGACAGGAGCTAAATGTGGCAGGTATTACTCAGTGAAAGCCACACATTGCAGTTTAACACAGCTATTTCTGAACGGGGATAGAGAGAAGCGTGGAGGAGCAGAGGAGACCATTGCAGTCCATATGCCCAACCCCAGTGCTAAATAGCTGACTTAGAAAAGTCTTATGTGCAAGCCAGGCCTTGAATCTTGGTGCACTCATAGAATCATAGAATCCCTACAGTGCAGAAGGAGGCCATTCGGCCCATCGAGTCTGAACCGACCACAATCCCATCCAGGCCCTATCCCCGTATAGCCCCACATATTTACCCCGCTAATCCCCCTGACACTAGGGTCAATTTAGCATGGCCAATCAATCTAACTCGCACGTCTTTCAGACGGTGGGAGGAAACTGGAGTACCCGGAGGAAACCCACGCAGACACGGGGAGAATGTACAGACTCCGCACAGACAGTGACCGAGGCTGGAATTGAACCCGGGTCCCTGGCACTGTGGGGCAGCAGTGCTAATCAGTGTGCCACCCTGTCCCCAACCCAAATGGCCAAAGAGACTATAATCGAGGCGCTATGTTTACACAAACATTCTGTCACGTTGGCACATTCACACTGTTCCAGATACGAATCTTGACAGGTGAGGAGAACTGGATGTTGTGAATTTAAACAGATCAGGACATTCCAAAGTGACAAATATTCTGATGAACTTTAAGGCAAAACACTGCAGATGCCGGAATCTGAAATAATAATAGAAAATGCTGGAGAAACTCAGCGGGTCTGACAGCATCTGTGGAGAGAGAATAGAGCTAACATTTTCTCGAAACGTTGGCTCTATTCTCTCTCCACAGATGCTGTCAGACCTGCTGAGTTTCTCCAGCATTTTCTGGTTTTGATTCTGATGAGCTTTTTGAAAAGCCTCACTCGGCACAGCTGCCTTTTCCGAGGCTGAAGGAGGAGATGGATAGTTAACAACAGGCAGGCAGTGAAAGGGGGTTCAACATGCAAGCACGAGTTTGTAGGGAAATGGGCGGCACGTTGGCACAGTGGTTAGCACTGCTGCGTTACAGCACCAGGGACCCGGGTTCGATTCCCGGCTCGAGTCGCTGTCTGTGCGGAGTTTGTACATTCTCCCTGTGGCTGCGTCCGAAAGACGTGTTGGTCCGAAAGATGTGCTGGTTAGGTGTATTGGCCATGCTAAATTCTCCCTCAGTGTACCCGAACAGCTGTTGGAGTGTGGCGACTAGGGGGATTTTCACAGTAACTTCAATGCAGTGTTAATGTAAGCCTACTTGTGACTAATAAATAAAGTTTAACTTTTAAAAAGTGACAACGCAGACCAATACATGACTCCCTCTCATGTCTGATGACTGTTCTCTAACTCTCTCTCCTCCTTTAAGACCATTCTTAAAATCTACCTTTCTAAATAAGCCTTTTGCATGGCTTGGCGTCAAATGTTGTGAAATCATAGAATCCCTACAGTGCAGAAGGAGGCCATTCGTCCCATCGAGTCTGCACCGACCACAGTCCCACCCAGGCACTATTCCTATCCCTGTAACCCCACATATTTACCCTGCTAATCCCCCTGACACTAGGGTCAAATTAGCATGGCCAGTCAACCTAACCCGCACGTCTTTGGACTGTGGGAGGAAACCGGAGATAAGCCAAATAACTAAAGAGAACATGCCTCTGAAGTGCTTGGGATGCTTCACTACGCTAAAGGTTCCATATAAAAGTGAGTTGTTGTTGAAGCTGTTATGTGAGAAGGTTTCGAAGGAGGATGTGTGAAGACAGTTACCCGGCTCAGTGCAACAATGTCTGTAGATACGTCTCACAGTATCCTAGCACGTGGGGCTCAATCCCACTATGTTAACGACTGAAGATTGTGTCAAACCTTCTTTCGTGCATGTCTGTGCTCTCTCCCTCTCGTAAACCTTTGCACCTTCCCTTAAACAACAGTAGATATTCCTGATTTATTGCAGCAATTGCTGAAGGATCATGAATACCTCTCCATAGCTCAGTAAATGCATTATCCTGATGTGGTTATGGATGCATGCGCAGTAACCTCTGCTCTGAAGGCCAAAATTCATTGTCAAATTCCCAAATGACCAATGACCACTTGATGAAGCAACAAAAATCACTGCACCGTACTCCAGAATGGAGATCAGAACCTTTAAGAGGAAATGAGAAAGATGGTGAAAATAGTTTTTTTTGTCAAAGCAATGAGCATGCAAAGTGAAATTTTTATAATAGAATACAAAGAACAAAGAACAAAGAAAATTACAGCACAGGAACAGGCCCTTCGGCCCCCCAAGCCTGCACTGACCATGCTGCCCGACTGAACTAAAACCCCCTACGCTTCCGGGAACCATATCCCTCTATTCCCATCTCATTCATGTATTTGTCAAGACGCCCCTTAAAAAGTCACTACCGTATCCGCTTCCACTACCTCCCCCGGCAACGAGTTCCAGGCACCCACCACTCTCTGTGAATAAAGTCTGCCTCGTACATCTCTTTTAAAACTTGCCCCTCGCACCTTAAACCTGTGCCCTCTAGTAATTGACTCTTCCACCCTGGGAAAAAGCTCCTGACTATCCACTCTGTCCATGCCTCTCATAATCTTGTAGACTTCTATCAGGTCTCCCCTCAACCTCCGTCGCTCCAGTGAGAACAAAGCAAGTTTCTCCAGCCTCTCCTCATAGCTAATGCCCTCCATACCAGGCAACATCCTGGTAAATCTTTGCTGTACCTGCTCCAAGGCCTCCACATCCTTCTGGTAGTGTGGCGACCAGAATTGAACACTATATTCCAAGTGCGGCCTCACTAAGGTTCTATAAAGCGTCAACATGACTTGCCAATTTTTAAACTCAATACCCCGGCCGATGAAGGCAAGCATGCCGTATGCCTTCTTGACTACCTTCTCCACCTGCATTGCCACTTTCAGTGACCTGTGTACCTGTAAACCCAGATCCCTTTGCCTATCAATACTCCTAACCTTCGTGGTTAAGTGGTTAGCACTGCTGCTCCACAGCGCCAGGGACCCGGGTTCGATTCCGGCCTCGGGTCACTGTCTGTGTGGAGTTTGCATGCTCTCCCCGTGTCTGCATGGGTTTCCTCCACGTGCTCTGGTTTCCTTCCACACTCCCAAGGTGTGCAGGTTAGGTTGATTGGCCAGGCTAAATTGCCCCTTCGTGTGAGGGAGATTAGCAAGGGTGAATATGTGGGGTTACTGGGATAGAGCCTGGGTAGGATTGTTGTCGGTGCAGGCTCAATGGGCTGAATGGCCTCCTTCTGCACGGTAGGGATTCTATGATTTTATGAAATTCGTAAGTATTGCTAAGTAGAATTATCTATCAACGAAAATACTTTTGAAATAAGCTAATTCTTGACAGTTGCTAGGAATATAGGGCCACTTCAGAGAGCAGGTGATGTTCCGTTGCCTTGGCTGGACTAAATTTAACACTGAGGGTTAGGTTTCCACAGCTAGTGCTCTGCCACTCGCTATGCTGCGCTGACCTCTTTCATAGCAACAAGGTTAACTGTGCCATACTGTATTGAATCAGCACTATCAGTCGCTATGTCTGTCAGCCTACCAGCAGCTCAGAACCAAATTCCCAAAAAGTCAAAGTCAGCAGTTCCATTAACAGACAGGAAGAGGAATATTACAATCCGTCTTCCAAATGGGAATCATAACTTGACCTATCAGATACACAGATGTCCTTTTGCTAACTGGAGAATTCTTTCTTTGGTAATGGTTTAAGAGCAGAGTTCTAAAAGTATATCATTTTCTTTGCAAATCGTCTAAAAATAAATAGGCCATTTGAAAGCTAGCACTTATGGTTAATGTTAGAATTAACTGTTACCAACAGAGATGCAGACAACCAATGTCCATTGGGGAAGTTTTCAGAATTTACTTTTTTTAATCACGCAAAGCTCCCATATTTCGATAGCATGTTGCATTAAATCAACATATTAAGTCAACAGGCAAGAGATTTACAAAATTCAGGTTCACATATGCCAATTAATTCACAGGTTACTCCCCTATTATTTTCTTCTATGCTTCCTCACTTTAACATGGTGGCCTGGACATTATGGCCAGCAGCAATGCAATGGCAAACACTCCTAACCTCAAAGAAAGCTATCTAGTGATCTCTGGGGCATGGATTTCCCCTTTCTTGATTGTTTCTGGAGCCCACTCAAGGGGATCCATCTGTAGGCATTCCGTTGCCATTCTGACATCAGGCAGGGTGGGCAGCCAATCACATTTAAGTATTCTCACAGACAGCAAAGCAGGAAATAAACTAAATTCCTTAACTTTTATTTTTTTTTACAGATAGAAAAATAAAATGATTGAGACATATGCAGCCAATTGAGGGAGAAGCGAATGATCATAAATAAACTTTGTTTTTAAAAAATGAGAAATATACGGAATTTCTTACCATTATAGTGAAAATTAACAGTATAATTGTATTCTTTCAGGGCTCACGAGGCTGTCTGACAGTAATTGTGAACTTCGTATGCAATAAAAACTCAGTTAGATCTCACTCAACATGGTGTAACATTTTTCACGGATTTTACATAAGTGTAAGTGTGTATTTTCATCAGCTCATTGATTTCTAATTGATTGCATGCTGAAGGAATCTTGATAGCGCCCCGTCTGGAGAAACATAGAATCACTGACAACAACTTCTGAATTCCTGTATTTAATTATGCAGACCACAGACATTTCTGCCAGTAAATGCCGCCAGTTTCATTGCCAATGGGGTTTTTCTTTGCTTTAACTCGAAGGAACCTCCTGTGATCCTCATAATTTCATAAGATATAGGAGCCGAATTAGGCCATTCGGCCCATCGAGTCCCCTCCGCCATTCAATCATGGCTGATATGCTCCTCATCCCCATTTTCCTGCCTTCTCCCCATAACCCTTCAACCCATCCCCAATTAAAAATCTGTCCAACTCCTCCTTAAATTTACTCACTGTCCCAGCATCCACCGCACTTTGGGGTAGAGAATTCCACAAGTTCACAACCCTTTGGGAGAAGTAGTTTCTCCTCAACTCTGTTTTAAATTTGCTGCCCCTTATCCTATGACTATGACCTCTCGTCCTAGAATGCCCACAAGAGGAAGCATCCGCTCCACGTCTACTTTATCCACACCTTTTATCATCTTGCATACCTCATTCTTCTAAATTCCAGAGAGTATCGGCCTAATCTGTTCAATCTCTCTTCATACGACAAACCCCTCATCTCTGGAATCAATCTAGTGAACCTCCTCTGAACTGCCTCCAAAGCCACTACATCTTGCCTCAAATAAGGGGACCAAAACTGTGCACAATACTCCAGGTGCGGCCTCCCCAATGCCTTGTATAGTTGCAACAATCTTTCCATACCTTTATATTCTATTCCTTTAGCTACAAATGCCAACATTCCATTCACTTTCTTTATTATCTGCTGTACTTGCATGTTAATTTTCTGTGACTCATGAACGAGGACACCCAGATCCCTCTGCATCAGAGCATCCTGAAGTCTCTCCCCATTTAGATAATAGTTCGCCTTCCCATTTTTCCTCAGATGTTGACTGCCTTATTTGAGAGTATACTCTTAACATCATTTTTCAGTGTTGGTAATCTATTTCCTTCAACTATTATAACAGGTCCAGGAGACATCTCACCGTAAAAAGGCCCGTAGATCTTCCTGCTCAAAACTCTAGGGTCCCATGCCTAGGTGGCACGGGGGCACAGTGGTTAGCACTGCTGCCTCACTGCGCCAGGGACCCGGGTTCGATTCCCGCCTTCAGTTACTGTCTGTGCGGAATCTGCACGTCCTCCCCGTGTCTGCGTGGATTTCCTCTGGATGCTCCAGTTCCCTCCCACAGTCCGAAAGATGTGCTGGTTAGCTGCATTAGCCATGCTAAATTCGCCTCATTGTACCCGAACAGGTGCCGGTGTGTGGCGATGAGGGGAATTTCACAGTAACTTCATTGCAGTGTTAATGTAAGCCTACTTGTGACACTAATAAATAAACTTAAACTTCTTCACCTTACTCAACCTGAGAGTTTAACCTGTAAAATAAAAGATTTGCAGGGAAGCTAAATGTTGCCTAGGTATTAGTACATTGTCCTGGTAACGCTGTTTTCATGTAATTCAAGTTCTACTGTTTTAGTCAGTAATTAAAATATAACGATGCTGTTTTTGGAAAATCCATACAGGAAAATCCAGTGTTTTAATGGTGTTGTGGCACCACCTGGTGTTTATATTGTGAATGGCAACAAAAACTAAGATAATGTTCTCATCTGAAACATGGGCAATTCTCCCATCGTGACCCACAACTTTTCTGGCGGGTCGCAGTGGGAGATGCGCATCGTTGGCCTTGTTCTGGGATTTGCACATGTGCTGGGAACGCATGCGGATCTCCCAGAGCCGACAAACAGTCGCCGGTCAGACCACATTGGAAACTGGCGGGAAGGCAGGTAAGTAATTTGAATCTTTTAAAAATGTATTTTAAATATATTTAGCAGTTCATTATCGGGAACTTTCAGGTCCCAATTGAATCTCCCACTCCGCCAGGAGTACTTCATTCCGGCGGAGTTCAGACTAGCTCCTCACGTTCGGGGAACGAGCGGGAGACCCCGCCAGAATGAAGGGGGGGGGCAATCGGGACCCCCCCAGGGTGTCAGGCGCTGGGGGAGTGGTGCTCGCTGGGCATGGGCACCCTGGCAGTGCCAGCCTGTGCCCCCGGCACTGCCCAGGGGGCATCTTGGCACTGCCCAACGGGCATCGGGCAGTGCCAAGAGGGCGGGGCCTACTGTGGGCGGGACCTAGGGGTGATCGGTGGGGGTGGGAGCGTCCCACTGCCACTCTGCGGACAGGATCCGTCTGGGATGGAGGGAGGGCAGTGATTGGGGGGGGGGGGGGGGGGGGGGATCTGCCAGACCGGAAGGGGGCCTGTCTTCTGGGGGGGGGGTCTGACCCCAGGGGGAGGGGAGTCAGCGGGGGAGAGGGGGTCTGTTGGGGTGAAGGGGGTGGGGGGAATCGCCACTGCTGGGGGGGTGGGCTGGACATCGGGGCGCTCCGGGTCGGGGGAGGGGGGAGTCAGGGCTGGCCCAGGAATTGACAATCGGGCTGTGTTGGGGGGAGGTGGGGGGGCAGCTGGAGGGGCAGCACTGCGGGGGTCCCGGGCTGGCCAGCGATCGATCTGGCCAGCAAATGGGGAGTCTGACAGATCGGGGCCACTGCGCTTGCGCAGAGTTCCGGAACTGTCAGACTCCGGTGCGAATAGGCCCTGTCCCCCCCTTGATTTTTAGTGAGATTCACGATTGTGACCTCTACATTGCACAGAGTGCAGAGATTCAGGTGAGAAGCTGAACTGACAAAACAGTCAGGATTTTCCCGCCATTTCAGCACTTTTGGGAGAATCGCGGCCATGATGTTGTTAGGAGTTCAGGTCCAATTTTGCTGCTGATTTATTGCTGAAATTGCTGTGGTTTCTGCTGAAGCATTTGCTTTGTTAAAAGCAAAATACTGCGGATGCTGGAGTGTGAAACATAAACAGAAAATGCTGGAAAATCTCAGCAGGTCTGACAGCACCTGTGGAGAGAGAATAGAGCCAACGTTTTGAGTCAGGGTGAAACATTGGCTCGATTCTCTCGCCACAGATGCTGCCGGACCTGAGATTTTCCAGCATTTTCTGGTTTTGTTATTTGCCTTGTTAGCCTTGTTCTGAGGACACTTTCGTTTTGCCAACTCTCTGAGAGCATTTCTGCCTCCTTAAAAAACATTTCTGAGGACGCAATCCTGTCACCCCCAGTGTCGAAATACAATCTCTGTAATGAAGCTTACAGCCCCTGCCTTCTCTCATAAGCCACAGCCAGACCATGTACCTGTGGAAAACATGATGTAAAAGGAGTCATTGTAAAATCAATGCTTATATATTGTACGCAATGACAAGTGAACATAACATCATAATGTGTTCAATGTCACACAGGAATCACACATTACAAGAATGAAATGAAATAATGTCACCCGTAAAATTCCCCTTTGTGTTCATGCTGCCTTTAACCTACATTAGGGTGCGCTGCGTCTTGGTCGCTGGCAGCATGGAGAGGCCGTGGCATAGTGGTGTTGTCACTAGACTGATAATCTAGAGACCCAGGATAATGCGCTGGGAACCCAGGTTCGAATCCCACCATGGCAGATGGCGAAATTTGAATTGAGTAAATAATCTGGAATTAAAAGTCTAATAATGAAACCATTGTCGATTGTGGTAAAAACCCACCTGGTTCACTAATGTCCTTTAGGGAAGGAAATCTGTCATCCTTACCTGGTTTGGCCTACACCCTAGACCCACAGTGGTTAGCACTGCTGCCCCATAGCGCCAGGGACCGGGTTCGATTCCCAGCTTGGATGACTGTGGGGAGTTTGCATGCTATTCCCGTGTCTGTGTGGGTTTCCTCCCGGGCGCTCCGGTTTCCTCTTACAGTCCAAAGATGTGCAGGCTAGGTGGATTGGCCATGCTAAATTGCCCCTGAGTGTCAGGGGGATTAGCTCGGGTAAATGCATGGGGTTATGGGGATAGGGCCTGGGTGGGATTATGGTCGGTGCAGACTCAATGGGCCGAATGGCCTCCTTCTGCACTGTAGGGATTCTATGATGATACTTGTGACTCCAGACCGACAGCAATGTGGTTGAGTCTAAAATACTCTCAGGACTGAACACGAAATGCTGGCCGTGCCTGCGAAGCCCACATCCCATGAACAAATTTTTAAAAAGCAGCATTGGAGGCAGTCTGTAGATTCTTCTGTCGCATTGACCCTGATGACCTTGGCGGTCATTGTCTAACTGACAGAATCTGAGTGGGCTCTGCCTGGGAGGGTGCGGCCAGCAACACAGCTGGGCAAAGTCTCAACTGATCAGCTGGTTACTTTCTGTTTTTCAAAAAGTTTGTATTTTTCTAAAACCAAAAGAGAAAACGCTGGAAAATCTCAGCAGGTCTGGCAGCATCTGTAAGCAGAGAAAAGAGCCGATGTTTCACCTCCAGATGACCCTTTGTCAGAGCTCAGTTTTGTATTTTTCTGTTAGTTTTCCTTGAGACGCTTCATACTTCCCGCTGCTGCTTAGATCTTCACTTGGGAAGTGAAAGCTACAAAACTGGTTTCAGTGCCACCCTCAGAGTGCGTGATAAATACAGGAGGGTTAGCTGTGGCTCAACTGGTAGAACTCAGACAGTTCTGGATCCAAGACCCACTCTACAATTGAGATTCCAATGGAGTACTGACTGAGTGCTGTATTGTTGGCGGTGCCATCTTGCAGACAAGATGTTAAATGAAGGCTCAGCCGTCTGTCTCGGATGCTTGCAAAATATCTCATGATTCTATTTTAAAGAAGAGCAGGGTTTGTTATCCCTGACCTTCTGGCCAATGTTTATCCCAGAATCAGCATCACGGTGGCACAGTGGTTAGCACTGCTGCCTCACAGCACCAAGGACCTGGGTTCGATTCCCACTTGGGTCACTGTCTGTGTGGAGTTTGCACAATTCTCCCCGTGTTTGCGTGGGTTTCCTCCGGGTGCTCCGGTTTCCTCCCACAGTCTGGAAGATGTGTTGATTAGGTTCATTGGCTGTGCTAAATTCTCCCTCAGTGTACCTGAACAGGCGCCAGAGTGTGGCGACTAGGGGATTTTCACAGTAACTTCATTGCAGTGATAATTTAAGGCTATTTGTGACTAATAAATAAACTTTTTTATTAGTCAGATTATCTGGTCGTTATCACATTGGTGCCTGTGCACAAATTGGCTGCCACATTTCCACTACATTCCAAAAGTACTGTACTGGTGTAAAATGCTTTGGACCTGGGTTCAATTCCCAGCTTGGGTCACTGTCTGTGCGGAGTTTGCACATTCTCCTCGTGTCTACATGGGTTTCCTCCGAGTGCTCTGGTTTCCTCCCACAGTCAAAAAATGTGCGGGTTAGGTAGATTGGCCATGCTAACATTGCCCCTTAGTGTCAAGGGGACTAGCTAGGGTAAATGCATGGGGTAATGGGGATAGGGCCTAGGTGGGATTGTGGTCAGTGCAGACCTGATGGGCCAAATGGCCCCTTTGTGCACAGTAGGGATTCTATGATTTTATGTCTGGTGGCTGTAAAAGAGATGAAGTTTCAAGCAACTGACAGAAATAATCGATGGACAAGATTTTACATTTTAAGATTTGTACAACAACAAACAGACTAAAATCAACACAGATCAAACAATTCTCAGCCAGTAACTAATACAAAAGGTACTTTTTATTACAAAAGGTATGGTAATTAAATAACTCAATCAACTTATGAAACATTTTTACTTTATGCTTCACTTTCAGCAGATGTGTAGCAAGACGTGACTAAGTTCCAATTTACTCCCCTGCTCTTCAGAAGGTTTACTTCTCTCTGCCACACCAGTTGAATCTTTCGGTGTCCTTCAAAAATCATTCCACTTTTTATTTATTTATAAGTGATAGGAATAGTATGCTATCGGATGAACATGATCTGAACATACTGCATGCATGAGACACTAGCACTAGGGTTATAAAGAGTGGTGGCACATGGCACAGTGGTTAGCACTGCTGCCTCACAGCGCCAGGGACCCGGGTTCAATTCCCGGGTGACTGTCTGTGTGGAATTTGCACATTCTCCCTGTTCCTGCATGGGTTTCTTTCCGGGTGCCCCGGTTTCCTTCCTCAGTCCAAAGATGTGCAGGTTAGATTGATTGGCCATGCTAAGTTGCCAGGGGATTAAAGTCATAGAATCATAAAATCCCTACAGTGCAGGCGGAGGCCATTCAGCCCATTGAGTCTGCACCGACTGGAATCCCATCCAGGCCTTATTCCAGTAACCCCACATATTTGCCCTGCTAATCTCTTGACGCTAGGGTCAATTTAGCATGGCCAATCAACCTAACCCACACATATTTAGACTGTGGGAACACCCGAAGGAAACATTAGCAGGGTAAATATGTGGGGTTACTGGAATAAGGCCTGGATGGGATTGTGGTCGGTGCAGACTTGATGGGCTGCATGGCCTCCTTCTGCACTGTAGGGATTATTTTCTATTCTACATAATGAACACTGTATAGAAGATTCTAAAGTTAATTCAATTGTGAGAAAGTATTATACAATAACTCATTCAACTTTGTTGGCGTCTTGAGCTACCATTCATGTTTGCTAATTTATCGTTATATTTCATTGTTATCTGTGCCTTTTTCAATTATAATTGGTATTTCCATTTTATATGTATAATTAATAAACCACAACACAATTTCATCCTCACAGCCTTTTGTGAACCAACAGAATAGTTATTATCAAAGTTTCATCTTAATGACTTTTCTCGCTCCTCTGCTAACTTTAATGGACTTTCAGCCAGGCACGGAGAATCATTCACAACAACACGAGGTTGGAATTATTTTATGATGAAATGTCTCTATATTTGTTAAAGCTTATAGTTTTCACACAAATTGTGAGTCAGAAAAGGTAATGAACGCCCAGGGGACCAAACATCTATCATTCTGAACATACAAATGCAAGAGCATCAGACTGCGGATGTTGGTAATAGGAGCGGCATCAGAGGGGAACAGAATCAATCTTTGAAATATTGAGCTGAATTTGAGCCACAGGGGCCAGGACGGTTTTCATGTCCCCAGTCCCACCCCCAGGTGGAGACAGTCACTAACCTGGGATTTCTTTGGGGTCACCCACCCACAACCCAGGCAGGCAGAGAATACCTGTGGGGCAGCCTGTAACATTGGCATCCTGGAAAATCAGCTTTAGAAGTTCAGAAGAGTGAGAGGGGATCTCATAGAAATTTATACAATTCTAACAGGGTTGATGCAGAAATAATGTTCCCAATGGTGGGGGAATCCACAACTAGGGGGTCATAGTTTGAGGATAAGGGGTAAACCTTTTAGAACTGAGGTGAGGAGAAATTTCTTCACCCAGATGGTGGTGAATGTGTGGAATTCACTCCCACCGAATGTAGTTGAGGCCAAAACGTTGTGTGATTTCAAGAATAAATTAGATATAGCTCTTGGAGCTAAAGGGATCAAGGGATATGGGAGGAAGGGGGATCAGGATATTGAATTCGATGATCAGCCATGATCAAAATGAATGGTGGAGCAGGCTCGAAGGGCCGAATGGCCTACTGCTGCTTCTAGTTTCTATGTTTCTATAAGCCCTGGTTAACAAAGATCTTAATGCATTGAATAGCCTGCCCACCCGGCTCACTTCCCAGACTTCCAACCTGCATCAACCAAAATGGCCAACCTTTTTAAAGAGGTCATGAAATGGGCGCACCAGCTGGCCACGTAACGTTCAGCCCTCGGCTGTGTCTGTACCCCGTATCAGAGGAAGCTGCAAATTCAGCCCATTAACTCCGTTCCTCTCTCCACAGATGCTGCCTGACCTGCTGATCGTCTGACATTTTCTGGTTTGACTTCTGAACGGTGTTACTGGATTGGTTACTGGTGATTTATGAAATGTTACCCTCTGTGTGGAGCTGACTATTGTGTAAAGCTGTTATATCCATTGCGCAGAACAAAATTACACCTACTTAAATGCTGCAGAACATGCTATCAAATAGCATTTACCATATCTGATACTGATCGGTTACAGATTCCAGCAAACATTTCTATCTGAGACATTTCTAATGAGTATTAAGACTCAACTGAGTAAGCATGAAAGCCAATTGAGAACGTAATCTGCTTTCTGCTTGTAGATTGCTATTTTTTGCCCAGCCAGTTCCTTTATTACTATCCATGTTCTACTTTCTGAAGATATTAATGAGGGAGTTAAAATATTTCAATTACTGAAGCTGCCTATAAAATAATTACAGCCGATCTTAAGGTTATAAATGTGCCTTTTAATTGAAGCTATTCCAAAGGCCAATGTAATGCAATCTGATTCCTTTACAGTAAACCAGTATTAGCCATGTTAAACATCATCTATCATTTAGAAGTATTACATTGTTAGTCTGCAGACTCTCAGATTTGTCTTCTATCATTTAGATGCAACGCACTCAGTGCGCAATTTTTCTGAATCCCATTTTCCCAATGGGGGGATCGATGGCCTAGTGGTATTATCACTAGACTATTAATCCAGACTGGGGTTCGAATCCCGCCACGGCAGGTGGTGGAATTTGAATTCATTAGAAATATCTGGAATTAAGAGACTACTCATGACCATGAAACCAGTGTCGATTGTCATATAAACCCATCTGGTCCTTTAGGGAAGGAAATCTGCCGTCCTTACCTGGTCTGGCCTACTTGTGACTCCAGAGCCACAGCAATGAGGTTGACTCTCAACTGCCCTTTGAAATGGCCTAGCAAGCCACTCAATTGTACCAATCGCTACAAAGTCTCAACAAAGAAATGCACATGGACTGCAGTGATTCAAGAAAGCAGCTCACCACCACCTTCACAAGGGCAACTAGGGATGGGCAATAAATGCTGGGCAGCCCATGTCCCACAAATGAATTTTTAAAAAATTGGGATAAGGCAGGTTAATAAATCTACGCCTGATTATTGTCCAACTTAAGTTTGTTTTGAATTGGATTAACCTTTGTTTTTTTAAAAAATGGGACATGCTTTCACCTTCACCACCTGGGAGGCAACCTGGCAAGATGGGCCGAACGTCACTGGTGTGAATTTCATTCCCTTCATGTATCAGAACAGTGCGGAGACTCGCTATAACGAGGCATCAATGTGTGCACTGGTCGAGTTGACGATTGGACTGCTCAAGTTGCAGTTCCGGTGCTTGGCCAGAGAACTTAAGTTTTCCCGGCGTGAGTGAATCAGAAGGAAGCCACCATGAGGACGGCGTGAAAAAAATTGTTAAAGAGGATGAATACACTGTGAGTTTTCCTGTGGGATTCTCCCCAGTTTTCTCATCAGGACCCACTACTTTTGAAAAAAATATGGTCAAATTCCACCCCTCCCTTACAAAACAGCTTGAACATGAGCAATAAAAAAACACAAATTCTTCCTGTGAAAATGGATAGGAAATCCATCAGCTGGGGGCATGGAGTTTGCTGCTGGCCTGAGCAAGAGTACAGAAGCAGAGAGCACCAACATTGGCTCTGCCAACTTATATAGTTCTCAAAAAATATAAATTTCCACTAACTAAAATGAGCTCAAAGTACCACTATTTATGCAGTTTTTGTCCGGATCCTTGACCCGCTTGTCCAGATCCTCCCCCACCAATGTCTGAACCCTCACCATTACATCCCATTCACTTACCTTCAAACTTACCTTCTTTTCAATGGAACCTTTAAACTCACCTGCTCTACAGCAGCCAGTGTCCTGAAAAAGGGCATGTCCCCCTTCTCTCCATTCCCTTTGCATTTACCACTGGAGCCAGGAACACACTTTGCCTCTTCAGTCTCACTCAGCTTGAGTCAGGACGGTCGGGTGAGAAAGGCGCTTTCCATTTTAAGCGCAAGCAAGTGGCTACAGAATAGCAATCCACCATAGCTGCCACTCTGAGGGAGTTTTGAGCCATTATCTCTGTTTCTCTCCCCTTTGGTGCTGCCAAACCTGCTGAGTTTTTCCAGCATTTTCTGTTTTGATTTCACAATAAATGATGCTGTTCCACAGAGTGCCGCTGTTTGTATTGGCTGTTAATTCAATAAATGTCAGACTTGCCTGAAAAGGACTCTGATAAGTCAATCTCCAGTTCCCCATCAAAGATTTTTGGAACAAGGATAAATAAACACTTAAATCTTCACAGAATGTGGGAACAAAGGCTTCAACTCCCTGTTAAGGTACGGTTTGCCCGTGGAAAATGCTGCAAAATGCACTTGCTCAGGATGCACAGACTTTGCTAACATTTCCAATTGAAACCCAGACTTTTGAGACAGCTGGAGTTCTAGAAGCAAAAATTAGACATAATGCATTGAAAAGACGCTAAAGACAACTTGACATAAACGGAATCATGCTCTTGCCTGGTCTGTAACCTTTAAAGATCATTGGTGGGATTTTCCAGCCCCAACCTCCCGTGGCAGGTTTTCCAGCGGTGGAGGGAGCCTTCCATTGGCTGGGCGGCGGGATCTTCCAGTGCCACCAATGTCCACGGGGTTTTGCATGGCTCGCACCCTCCCCCGCTGGGGAACCATCAACGGGACCGGACAATCCCGCTGGCGGGAAAGACTGGAAAATTCCACCCAATAAATTTCAGTGAGAGAAAAAAAGGGCAATTGAATCTTATATTGGAAAAACATAACAAATGATTCAATTGTTTTATCAGAGTAATAAATCAGGAAGCCCGGCTGGAAAGGAACATTGTTTATTACAGAATGAAAAATAAAACTACTGCCGTGGTGTACACTCACTCCTCCCTGCCTGGGATTACCATTCAGCTAGCCCACTCCTGGGCCATTATTATTGAATGAATTGATTCTGTTCAGGTTTGTACATGTTTTCTTGGCATTACCATTTCCCCTCTCACAATTTGCTGCAAGCAATGTTATTGCGCCCAAATAAAAACAAAACACTAACAGTTAGCTAGAGCTTTTTCTGTAGGACCAGATAGAGGACGTCTGCTTGTCCTGAACATGCAAACATGAAAACAGAGGACGGGATTTCCCACACAACCTGCTGCGTGTTTTGTGGCGACAGAGGCAACCTGCCATTGGCCAGTGGGGAGTAGTTCTAGTCTTACCATCGTCAATGGGATTTCCCACTGAACGCACCCCTCACCGCCGGAAAACCCAGGGGGAGGGGGTTGCCATCAACAGGACCGGAAGATCCTGCCGGCGTAAATGATGGAAAAATTCCAGTCCAGGAATTTTCTGAGCCTTTTTTGTCAAACAGCCTTCAGCAGTCCATTGAAAGAAATCCCCTCGACAACTGGCAGATCAGGCAGAGCAGGCACAGTGCAACCTCTGCCCATTTGTTCATGGACTTCACATTCCGGATCCTACAACCAGTATATAATCGGAGTCTTGTTTAACTTAGACACTCCAAGCACTCAAAGCCACCTCAGCCAAAACAGCATCCTTTCAAAAAAATATTGGTTCATGGGATATGAGCATTGTTGGCAAAGGCCAGACTTATTGGCCTTTGAACAGGTAATATGCTGGTAAGCCGCCTTCAACATAGAACATGGAGAATAGGTGCAGGAGTAGGCCATTCGACCCTTCGAGCCTGCACCCACCATTCAATATGAGCATGGTTGATCATGTACTTTCAGTATCCCCCTCCCATTTTCTCTCCATTCCCCTTGATCCCTTTAGCCACAAGGGCCACGTCCAGCTCCCTCTTGAACCTATCTAACGAGTTGGCCCCAGCCGCTTTCTGTGGTAGAGAATTTCACAGGTTCACAACTCTCTGAGTGAAGAAGTTCTTCCTCATCTCAGTCCCGAATGGCTTACCCCTTATTCTTAGACTGTGATCCCCTAGTTCTGCACTTCCCCAACATCGGGAACATTCTTCCTGCATCTAGCCTGTCCAATCTCATCAGGATTGTTTCTATGAGATCTCCTCTCATTCTTCTACATTCCAGTGAGCACAAGCCCAGTGAATCCAGTCTCTCTTCATATATCAGTCCTGCCATTCCCGGAATCAGCCTGGTTCAACTTAGGCGCTCCAAGCACTCAAAGCCACCTCAGCCAGAACAGCATCTTTTTTTAAAAAAAGAATTGGTTCATGGGATATGAGCATTGCTGGCAAGGCCAGACTTATTGGCCATCCCAAATTGCCTTTGAACAGATAGTACGCTGGTAAGCCACCTTCAGTTGAGTGGCTTGCTCGGCCATTTGAGAAGATAGTTAAGATAGGAACATAGGAACAGGAGTAGGCTATTCAGCCCTCAAGTCTGTTCCGCCATTCAATGGGATCATGGCTGATCTGTGGCCTAACTCCATACACCTGCCTTTGGCCCATATCCCTTAATACCTTTACTTAACAACGATTTATCTATCTCAGATTTAAAATTAGTAACTGATCTAGCATCAACTACCGTTTGTGGAAGAGAGGTCCAAACCTCTAACCAACCTTTGCGTGTGGAAGTATTTGACAAGACAGTTAAGAGACAATGATTCTTGATGTGGGTTGGGAATCACATGTAGGCCAGACCAGGTAAGGACAGCAGATTTTCTCCCGTTAAGGACATTCATGAACTAGATGTGTTTTTATGACTTATTATTAATGAGACAAGGGTCTTGGTCCAGTCACATGACCATTACAACTTCAATGCAGCGGATCACAACTCAAAATTTAGAAGTCAAAGAACAATTCTGTGCCAGAAAGATTCTTGTTCATGAGTTGAACCTCTATCTCCTTATAGAGTCATTGAAACAGGCCCTTCGGCCCAATGTTTAGAACACTTGCTTCATTCAAAATTAATTTTACTGTTCCTTCAACCTCAAATTAATTTCTCACTTTTAGTTGTTTACTTCAAACACGTTCTGGTCCAAAGTTCTTTTGGATTCGGCCCCGAGGCTTCAAAAGCATTTAAGGAATGCGCCACCTCAGGTGGGGGTCCAAGTAAGGCTGCAGGAGGTCAATGTTACCACTGATGCTTGCAAATGCAAAGTCTGTGACACAGAATCTTATGTTACCGTGTCACCGCCCAGCATTAATCCGAGTAACTGGTGAAAAAAAAAATTAACAAGGCAAAAATGAGCAATACAAGCTTTGAAATTCTGCAAAACTACGAATCAGAAAAATCAGATGCTGTATCATACTGCAGAATCTGCTTTAAAATCCAAGATATTTTTGAAGATGCATAGTATTCTGTCTATGTGAACGAAGCCCAGTCCATCACGAAAACCAGCCTCCCATCCATTGACTCTGTCTACACTTCCCGCTGCCTCGGAAAAGCAGCCGGCATAATCAAGGACCCCATGCTCCCCGGACATTCTCTCTTCCACCTTCTTCCGTCGGGAAAAAGATATAAAAATCTGAGATCGCGCACCAACCGACTCAAGAACAGCTTCTTCCCTGCTGCTGTCAGACTTTTGAATGGACCTGCCTTATATTAAGTTGATCTTTTTCTACACCCTAGCTGTGACTACAACACCAAATTCTGCAACCTCTCCTTTCCTTCTCCCCTATGTACTCTATGAATGGTATGTTTTGTCTGTATGGTGCGCAAGACACAATACTTTTCACTGTATCCCAATACATGTGACAATAATAATCAAATAAAAATCAATACATGAGTAAATACGAGGGGAAGCAAAATCTCCCAAACTCCTGTTTTTCAATGTAAGTACATCACCTAACAGATTTCCTCATATACATTTTCCCTTCTAACTTTTTATCCTTAATGTTAAATATTGATGTGTGATATTACATTCAGACTAGGATTTATAAAGTTTTAAAGTTTTTTGAAAACTTATTTATTAGTGTCACAAGTAGGCTTATATTAACACTGCAATGAAGTTACAGCGAAAAGCCCCAAGATGCCACATTCCAGCACCTGTTCGGGTACACTGAGGGAGGATTTAGCATGGCCAATGCACCTAACCAGCACGTCTTTCAGGATGTGAGAGGAAACCGGAGCACCCAGAGGAATCTCACGCAGACACGGGGAGAACGTGCAGACTGCGCACAGACAGTGACCCAAGCCGGGAATCAAAACCGGATCCCGAGTGCTGTGAGGCAGCAGTGCTAACCACTTTGCCAGAATGCTGCTCCTTGTAAAGTGTAAATCTGTCTACATAGATTTCAGAGCATTTAGTTCATAAGACCATAAATCATAGGAGCAGAATTAGACCACTCGGCCCATCGAGTCTGCTCCGCCATTCAATCATGGCTGATATTTTTCTCATCCCCATTCTTCTGCCTTTTCCCCATAACCCCTGATCCCCTTATTAACCAAGAACTTATCTATCTCTGCCTTAAAGACATTCAATGACCTGGCCTCCACAGCCTTCTGCAGCAAAGAGTTCCACAGATTCACCACTCTCTGGCTGAAGAAATTCCTCCTCATCTCTGTTTTAAAGGATCGTCCCTTTAGCCTGAGGTTGTGCCTTTTGGTTCTAGTTTACATTACTAGTGGAAACATCCTCTCCACGTTCACTCTATCCAGGCCTCGCAGTATCTTGTAAGCTTCAATAAGATCCCCCCTCATCCTTCTAAACTCCAATGAGTACAGACCCAGAGTCCTCAACCGTTCCTCATACGACAAGGATGGAATACAGTAAATCTCAGCCGCGCGGCCGAATTGAATTGACTGGGGAGTACAAACTTAACTTTTCGTTCAACTGTACGTTTTCAATCAAATTTATTTAGCATTGAGATTGCAGCCATTGGCAGTGTCGATGTTCTTGCAAAGCAACAAAAACATATGGCACGACAGATTGCAACTAGAATAAATAAGCACGTTTTCATTCTGGAGAAAGATGTACAGAATGACCTGCTTAATTACTCTTCAAAGTTCCATGTCTGTTGTTAATCAGGTCAGTCATGTCTTGTTCTTTTGATGGTACGTACATTTATGATCTTCCCAGAACTGATGTGCCGGGCAACAATAATAGTTAACTCGAAAAGAATGGCCACCTATAATCCCATCTGTTAAAGAAATTGCAAATAATCAGGGATTTAAGACATTAATAAAACTACTAGCATTAAGTGACATGATTCCAGATCAGACTTACAGACTAACAGAGGTACTGTCTGCATAAAGACGCATATAATCACAGTAAGAGTTTTAAACAAGTAAGAGATTTGAACAGGTATTTCTAATTTAAACATGTATTTTGGATTTTAAAATGTATTTCTGATGTATTTTTAAAATGGTCTGTGCACTTTAGCCAAAAGCAGGCTGCTCCAAGGACATGATGGAATGAAGACAGAGTGAAATGAACCACATTCTTCGGAACAATGAAACCACAGATGTGTATATTCTTATCAGCTTAAGTTAGTAAAGTAAAGTTTATTTATTAGTCACAAGTAAGGCTTACATTAACACTGCAATGAAGTTACTGTGAAATTCCCCTCGTCACCACAGTCCGGTGCTTGTTCAGGTCAATGCATCGAACCAGCTCATCTTTCAGAATGTGGGTGGAAACCGGAGCACCCGGAGGAAACCCCCGCAGACACGGGAAGAAAGCGCAAACTCCACACAGACAGTGACCCAGGCCGGGAATCGAATCCGGGTTCCTGGCGCTGTGAAGCAGCGGTGCTAACCACTGTGCTACCGTGCCACCCCCAGACAGTTACGGACAGTATGGATTCCCAAAGCCATAGTATGAATAGAGCTGTTCAATTTGTACTGATAAGACAGTGCCATTTAATGTAATTGAGTTGATGAGAACAGTACCTTCGAACACTATAGCTAAGTGTCAAGGGTTGCTAAGCAACAAGGGGAAGAAGCATCCAGATCCTACAGACCATTCAAATCCCATGATGTCAGAGGGTAGAAGTAATTGGCTAAGGTATATGACAATTGTTAACAATGATTGATTTGTACTAGTGATGACTGGTTCATAACTAACAGGGAGGCGGGAAAAGTGAACTTGAGAAATGTATAATTGTTCTGTCTGATGTATCGTAACTTCAGAGTGGTATTGGAGTGCTCAGGGCTTTCTCATCTCGAGAGGTGTTGGACTGCCCAATGCTATCTCTCCCAGTGACTGTTGGTCAAATAAAGATACAACTTTAATCAGGATACTGACTTTGCGAGTCTTTGTATCAGCTGAAGTTTCAGCATTATTAAGTCTCTGAAAAAAACCCAACACCATCCAATGCAAGTCCAACAGCATGCAATTTCCATGGATTTCAGCCCTATTTTGGACCAGTTATATCTAAAGTCACAACATTCAAAGATTAGAATTCTAATTCCCTATAGTCTAATAGACCTTGTTGGACTTGGGTAACAAATCATGCTGGCTGCAATAAATGGAGAAATTTGCCAAGTGCACTGAGGGAACTCACCAAGGCTCCTTCGATAGCACTTTGCAAACCCACGATCTCTACCGTCTAGAACAGCAGTCTCCAAACTCTTCAGTACGAGGACCACATCGTATATTATACACATCTTCGCGGGCCAAAGAAAAAAATCAGTTCTATTGATAAGCTGCAGAGCTGGGCTGAGAGGTGGCAAATGGAGTTTAATGCGGAAAAGTGTGAGGTGATTCACTTTGGAAGGAGTAACAGGAATACAGAGTACTGGGCTAATGGTAAGATACTTGGTAGTGTAGATGAACAGAGGGATCTGGATGTCCATGTGCATAGATCCCTGAAAGTTGGCACCCAGGTTGATAGGGTTGTTAAGAAGGCGTACGATGTGTTAGCTTTTATTGGTAGAGGGATTGAGTTTCGGAGCCAGGGGGTCATGCTGCAACTGTACAAAACTCTGGTGCGGCCGCATTTGGAGTATTGCGTACAGTTCTGGTCGCCGTATTATAGGAAAGATGTGGAAGTGTTGGAAAGGGTGCAGAGGAGATTTACCAGGATGTTGCCTGGTATGGTGGGAAAATCGTATGAGGAAAGGCTGAGGGGCTTGAGGTTGTTTTCGTTAGAGAGAAGAATGTTAAGAGGTGACTTAATAAAGGCATACAAGATGATCAGAGGATTAGATAGGGTGGATAGTGCGAGCCTTTTTCCTCGGATGGTGTTGGCTAGCACGAGGGGACATAGCTTTAAATTGAGGGGTGAGAGATATAGGACAGATGTTAGAGGTAGGTTCTTTACTCAGAGAGTAGTAAGGGCGTGGAATGCTCTGCCTGCAGCAGTGGTGGACTCGTCAACGTTGAGAGCGTTCAAGTGGTTATTGGATAAACATTTGGATGATATTGGAATAGTGTAGATTAGAGGGGCTTTAGATTGGTACCACTGGTCGGCGCAACATCGAGGGCTGAAGGGCCTGTACTGCGCTGTAATGTTCTATGTTCTATGTTCTATAAATGAATGAATAAAATTTATTGTACCCGGGCCAGATGTGACCCGCCGCGGGCCGGATGTGGCCCGTGGGCCATAGTTTGGAGACCTGTGGTCTAGAAGAACAAGAGCAGCAGACACATGGGGTCACCACCACCTAGAAGTGCCCTTCCAAACCACTCTTCAGCCTAGAAATATATCGCCATTCCTTTACTGTCACTAGCTCACAATTCTGGAACTCCCTTCCTAACACTGTGAATGTACCTACACCATAGGGACTGCAGAGGTTCATGAAGGCAGCTTGCCATCTACTTCTGAGAAGAAATTAGGGATGGGCAATAAATGCTGGTCTAGCCAGTGATATCCACATCCCAAAGAAATGAATTTAAAACAAGATATGCTGGAAAATGTCACTCCACACCAACTCCAGCCTCTGTAGTGTAACATGGAGTTAACTTATAAAACCATTTCTTTAATTTGCAGCCCCATTTTTATTAACAAGATCTAACCTTGAAATCTTCACCACCAAGTATCCGTGAGTAACTAAAATAGAAACAAACGGACTTTTCTGATGGCTCAGCAAGCTTATACAATCAACTGGGAAACTATACAATCCACAAGGTCCCAGGCTGCTCAGTTAGCTGCTCCGCGCTGCAGAGATGGTTGGGAAACTATAATTGTCCTTGACACTTGGAATTAGAGAGGGAGAAATCCACCCCCGGTAAAAGCAAGCATGCGTGACATCAAGTGAGGGTAAAAGCAGGCTTCAGCTATGACACAGCAGAAGCCCATGCTGACATTCACTGGTAAGGTTCAAATGATTAACGTGACTGGACAGCACCAGAGTTGGTAGAACCGCAGCAGGGTGTCAATGTCTTTGCATGTGGAGGAGGGCAAGTAGTTTTATGAGGAAATAACAGAAAAACTCCCGGCTCGGCTGAGAATTGGCCAATTAAAGTAAAATAAATCAAGGAAAACACACCATAGTAGCATGTGGCTGTCGATTAATATAAAAAAGTTCTGCAGTAAAAGAAACTTCAAAAGAACTCTGGCTCATAGAAGTAGAAAAATTCTTCAGAGATGAAATAAAGTGGTTAAGTAACTTTTTAATGTTTATTTATTATTGTCACAGTAGGTTTACATCAACACTACAATGAAGTTACTCTGAAAATCCTTTAGTCGCCACACTCCGGCGCCTGTTCAATTTGATTCAATTCGATTTTATTATTTTCACATGTATTAGTGTCCAGTAAAAAGTACTGTTTCTTGTGCGGTATACAGACAGTGCATACATAGAGAAGGAAAGGAGAGGGTACAGAATGTAGTGTTACAGTCATAGCTAGGGTGTAGAGAAAGCTCAACTTAATACGAGGTAGGTCCATTCAAAAGTCTGATGGCAGCAGGGAAGAAGTGGTTCTTGAGTCTATTGGTATGTTTCCTCAGACTTTTGCATCTTTCTCCCAATGGAAGAAGGTAGAAGAGAGAATGTCCGGGGTGTGTGGGGTCTTTGATTATGCTGGCTGCTTTTCCAAGTCAGCGGGAAGTGTAGATGGAGTCAACGGATGGGAGGTTGGTTTGTGTGATGGACTGGGCTTCGTTCACGATCCTCTGTAGTTTCTTGCGGTCTTGGGCAGAGCAGGAGCCATACCAAGCTGTGATACAACCAGAAAGGATGCTTTCTATGGTGCATCTGTAAAAGTTTGTGAGAGTTGTAGCGGACATGCCAAATTTCTTTAGCCTCCTGAAAAAGTAGAGGCGTTGGTGGGTTTTCTTAACTATCGTGTCAGCATGGAAGGACCAGGACAGGTTGTTGGTGATCCGGGCACCTAAAAACCTGAAGCTCACTGAGGGAGGATTTGCCATGGCCAATGTACCTAACCAGCATGTCTTTTGGACTGTGGGACGAAACTGCAGCACCCGGAGGAAACCCATGCAGACGCAGGGAGAACGTGCAGACTCCGCACTGACAGTGACCCAAGCCGGGAATCGAACCCAGGTCCCTGGCACTGTGAGGCAGCAGTGCTAACCACTGTGCCACGGTAACAAAAACTTCAGAAGAACTCTGGCTCATATGAGTAGAAGGATTCTTCAGAGATGAAATAAAGTGGTTTAAGTTACTTGCTTTCAATGCAAACATCTGTGGTTGGATTGCAGAAAGCAATCAGGTGAAACATATGGTGGAAAGAAATATCTTCAGAATGCTGTTAATTAGGATACATTACACACGGTGAGTGACCCATTCCAAGGAGCAGATACTTCTCCCCCTCTCCAGGGTTAATAAAATAACAAATGTTCCATTTAGCAGACGCTCATTAACTTTCTCAGACTTTCCTATACAATATTCCACGGGTAGTTTTGCTGACAGATCTTAAAACGGTGAACTGATTAAATATTTACCAGTGCGTAATTCCACCAAAACTGAAAACCTTTGACGTACAATGTACAAATCGTTGTATGGAAGTAGTTAATTTCCTTAAACACTTCTTGACTGTGAAGGTTTCATTATGGCTTAGGTCTTGCTTCTAAATTCTTCCCTGGGATTTCAGTGCAACCAGAGCAATTGTGCTAATATGTGTCAAATTGATTTACAACTTGCTTAAATGCCACCACGTTAATACAAGTGTCACAACAGCCCCGTCTTACAATCAGTTTCCTTGACAAGCTGTTTTCATTAATTGCACCATCTTCCCACCTTACTCATCACAGATCTCATCTTTTCTTAATCATAAGATTCTCTTTGTGTCTCTTGCCCCCTGACCTTGTCTACCTCTTGATTAGATGTATTTCTCTATGTCTCTCAGACAAGCTTATCTCAAGTTTCAGCAGCCTACGTTTTACGCCAAGTATCCCATGATCCTCAATCGTCAATCTTCTCTTACATCCAGCATTGAATTTGATCAACATCGGGCATATTCAAGCTGAGGGAAGTAAGTTATGAAAACTAAAAACTGGACACAGAACAAAATGCTACATACGTACATTAAGTCAGTGTCTGAAGAGAAATATAGAATAACTGATTAAGAATCACAGCCAATACTGAGGTGATGCATTCATAGAATAGAATTCATAGAATTCCTACAGTACAGAAAGAGGCCATTCGGCCCATCGAGTCTGCACCGACCACAATCCCACCCAGGCCCTACCTCCATATCCCTACATATTTTAACCCACTAATCCCTCTAACCTACGCATCTCAGGACCGTAAGGGGCAATTTAGCATGGCCAACCAACCTAACCCGCACATCTTTGGACTGTGGGAGGAAACCGGAGCACTCGGAGGAAACCCACGCAGACACGAGGAGAATGTGCAAACTCCACACAGACAGTGACCCAACCCGGGAATCGAACCCAGGTCCCTGGAGCTGTGAAGCAGCAGTGCTAACCACTGTGCTACCGTGCCGCATGTCAGTTTGATGAACATACACTGGTGATTTTAACCTAATCCAACCATCAGAAACGGTTAAAAATCACCCAGGTGATTCCCAAACTTGAAGCCCTGGAAGATTAATTGCTGAACTATTCACCAGCTCCACTGAGGGTAAGGATAGCCATTCAAAAGGCATTTTAACATATGCACGTTGAGCCTCAATGATAGTGTCGGGAGACAACCTTCTGGTCACTTGCCATTATAACTCAACACCTCGCTCTCATGCCCAGATGTCCATCCTTGGCCCGCTGCAATGCTCCAGTGAAGCCCGGCACAAGCTGGAAGAAAAGCATCTCATCTTCCGATAAGGTACATAACAGCCTTCTGGCTCAACATTAAGTTCAAAAACTTTAGACTGCGAACTTTCCCCTGAATCTTGAAATCCATCCTCTCCCCCCCAACTTTTTTGTTTATTTATTCCCTTGATTTGTCCCAACACAATCCCATATGGCCACCTGTTCCTTGTTCAATTTTACTCCTGTGAAACACTGTCGGCCTTTTGGCTAAGATCAAGTGCAGTATCAACATGCTGAACTTGGTTGAAGTCATTAGGTTACATTTTAGCTTCATTTGAAGCAATTTTTAAAAGCAGCATCTCGGCCTTTTGGCTAAGATGCAAATGAGATCAAGCCTCAGAGGAGGAGCTATGCCTACTCCAATCAGCTTGGATCATGTAGATCAAGCCCAAGTCAGGAGGTGAGAGCCCTGTCTTGTCAGCTTGGATTGGGAATGTCTCAACTTGTTGAGACTCTGAATTGGACTTGATTTGATTGAATTGGAATAAAAACAAAAAAAAAACACTGACCTTTGTTCTCCTATTAATACAATCTGCAATCTTACCTTTTGCCACTATAAGCCTTCATCAGTCCTTAATGGCACCATTAACACACCCCTTTGTCTAATGTCCATGACATCTTGTCAATCTCTGCTTTGCTCCAACTAATCTCTGTTCTTCCATTTTGCCCCACCTCCTTCATCCACCTGTCCAACTCTATAATTCTTTACATTTCTACCCCTCTTCAGTTCTCTAGGAGAGTCACTTAGATTCGAAACGTTAACTCTGTTTCTCTCTTCACAGATGCTGCCTGATCTGCTGCGTTTATCCAGCAGTTTCTGTTTTGATTTCAGGTTTCCAGCGTTCGCAGTATTTTGCTTTTATATGAAATTAGGAGCCAATTGCCATAGTGAGAAGTCTGAGTAGAAATTGACAGTTTTCCCACAAGACAGTCCAACCTGGAAGAGGATTGTAATGACTTCTATGAGGCACAGGAGGTTGGCCTCTTGGAGGTTGGCTCCCTGATCGCTTGCCCAGGGAGCCTCACCTGTATATAACAATGGGAGTGTCAGGTCCTCTAGCATTCCGGATTCTGACTGTTTACCTGAAGAACTCTAGGAGCAGAATAGAGTATGTAAATAAAGGGAGTCTGAAGGTACACCGCCCTCTGAGGAGTTATTTCAAGGATCAACAAAGTTCTTTTAATTTGCTTGTGATGTCATGGGGCAGCACGGTGGCACAGTGCTTAGCACTGTTGCCTCATGATGCCAGAGTCCTGGGTTCAATTCCGGCCTCGGGTCGTCGTCTGTGTGGAATTTGCACATTCTCCCCGTGACTACGTGGGTTTCCTCCAGGTGCTCCGGTTTCCTCCCACACTCTGAAGATGTGCGGGTTAGGTTGATTGGCGATGCTAAATTGACCCTAATGTCAGGGCGATTAGCAGGGTAAATATATGGGATTGCGGGAATGGGAGCCTGGGTGGGATTGTGATCGGTGCAGACCCGATGGGCCGAGTGGCCTGCTTCTGCACTGTAGGGATTCTGTGAAATACCTGAGGTTTTCCTGCTGTGATCTTGCCCTCCCCCTTCCTAATCACAGGGATCCCAAGGGACATCCCAGCAGCCAAACCTGCTCAGAGTGTGGCTTCCAATTCGGCATGAATTTGCAGCACTTCCTGTTTTGAATGGAAGGGAGTCTGCTAGCAATTGTTGGAATAATTAAAATATCCCAGGCTTCTTTCTAAACTGACATCAAAACTCACCCGCCAGAAACTGGTCCACAATCAAAAGCTGGACCTATTTTCTGCATAGATATCCACACGCATAAGAAATCCAACATGGAAATAGGCCATTCAGACCACCCAGTGGGTATGGGTGTTTATACTCCAGCATTCAAATAGTTCTCGTGTGTTAGAAAAAACTGGCTGAAAGGCAGGTGATAGCAGCTTCAATAGGGGAAAATTTGCTGATCTCTGCTCTGTAAAGATCAGAAAACAGCAGTCCAGGCACCAGCAAAATTACACTCCAGAGAAAGGTCGTAAAATAAAGCTCAGCTGAAAAATGTCTAATCCCACTCTAGTAGTTACTTTCAATAACTCAGTCATTTCAGGTCAAACCTCCCAAATTCAGAATGAACCTACAAATGCTAGATAGCTATTTGAACAGGGATAATCTGAAAGGATACAGTACAGTGAAGAGGCAATTAAATAGGGTTACTGTAGCTGAAGAGATACCATAAGGTGGCACAAAGGCGGCACAGTGGTTAGCACTGTTGCCTCACAGCTCCAGGGACCCAGGTTCGATTTCAGCCTCAGGTGACTGTGTGGAGTTTGCAGGTTCTCCCCATGGGTTTCCTCCGGGTGCTCTGGTTTCCTTCCATGCTCCAAAGATGTGCGGGTTGGCCATGGATTGGCCATGCTAAATTGCTCCGTAGTGTCAGGGGGATTAGCTAGGGTAAATATGTGGGTTGAAGGGGATAGGGCCTGGGTGTCATTGTTGTCGGTGCAGGTCGAATGGCCTCCTTCTGCACTGTCGTGATTCTATGGATTATATTCTTCTATCTGCGCAAACACCACAAGCGGAATTTTCCGGCGAACCCTGCGCCGCGTTTTGCGGTACGGGTGGCCCGCCATTGGTGACGGGATTTCCCGGTCCTGCCGCAGTCAATGGGGTTTCACGTTATGTGTATCCTCCGTTGCCAGGGAACCCATGGCGGGGGAGGTGGGCTCGCCGTCAGCGGGACTGGAAGATGCCACCGGCAGGAACAGCTGGAAAATGTTGGCCAATGGACTGAATAAATTCCTCCTATTTTGTGAATTCAAAGATTATTTTGCACGGTTGCAGATTAAACAAAACTGACTAGAGGCAGTAACTAAGACCTTGAGTAAAGTTAGAAATAGCTTCAAAATAATACACCAGCAAGCTGAAATAGTTTAAAAACTTATGCTTTTTATTTTTTGTTTACAGTTATGCTAAAAAGCCTGTAAACTGACACAGAAGCTCGAAACACAGATACAATTTACCCCAAAACATGGCCATTTGTTCAGCTAGCATGTGTCAAAATTGCTACGTAATACTTCATGGTTTTTCACTTGCTAAAGTTGTTCTAACATTTGTTTTACACTTTCATAATAAATGTTAACAATGTGGGAGTTAAAATATTAGCATCCAAAATGTGTCACAGGAGTATTTATTACAGAAAAAGGTATTCCCATGTCCAAGTACATTTAAAGCTTAGATCATTAAAGAACTAATTGTCTATGCACAACTTGCGCTAATAGTGAATTCAACCAAAATATGTCACATTGCCTAATTTAAAAAATGAACCACTCAGATTTTCATTCCAGAGTAGGTGCCAGTTACAAATATTTCTGCTGCCAATGTTCCAATTATATAGAATATTACAGCAATGTCTATTGTTACATCATTTGCACTCATGCTCAAAACCAAAAGCATTTATTGCGCTTAACTTCAGTTGTAATTTAGAGACTTTTAATGAGATTCTGCATCTTTCACACATCTCTAATCACCTCATGAAAACTTAATTCATGAATTACAATGTCTTTAGTTCAAGGAACCAGCGTTAAATCTTTTTACAACATTTCGTTAGTTATTCCCAGGAGACATTTTGGGGAGTAGAATGTCCGACTGTCCCTATGGCTTCACTACTGTAATAATTCAGCCATCCGCCAGTTTCCCGTCATCAACACCCTTTATTGTACGCCAAAGGAAAAGGCTGCTCCTGCAACTTACAGTCTTCACCTCAGGACCTACAACTGTGGTCCAGGTAAAGTTACAGGCTTAAAAACCCCCATTTGACTGCTTCCCATTGGGCGAGTTCAATAAACACAGTTCACACTCAACAAAGCTCACAAGTGGATCAATCATCTCCCGTGGCCTTCGTAGTCATCATAACAGCTACCAATGCCAATGAATATCCTGGGGTCAAGGGTACTTACACATTGCAGGCAGGTGCTTAGGCTATGTGTGGAACTGACCCACCGATGCACACTTCTGGTGCTCAGCTGTGGTGCCTACTCATAAAATTAGCCCGACAATCCTCTCAGAGGCAGAGAGTGAAGTTCTAAAAATTGGCTAGTTTCCCATTCAGCCACTTTCCCTAATGCTACTAATTATGCAGGTTCATGGGGTTACGGGAATAGGGCCTGGGTGGGATTGTGGCTTGTGCAGACTCAATGGGCCGAATGGCCTCCTTCAGGGATTCTGTGCTGAGTCTAGCCTTTTAAAGCAAACACCAGGAATTACAGCAGTGCTAGATACCAAGGATGCGCATGTCTATCCAACATTTTAGAAGCAGAAAAGTAGTACGTATTTCCCAGACTAACATAACATAACACAAGTGACTGATCAAATTATGTGTTCAATCCTACTTCTGGTAGATTTTTTTTATGGGTGATAAAAGGGGTACAAGTAAATCCTGTCGCCAGTTCCACTCTTCCTGTGTGGATTGCAGCAATTTGGGGTCTATACTTTCAGGGCTGCTATGTTCAATGACAAAGCAGCGATCTGTAGCAGTAATCTATAGTCTTTTTTGGCCTGTAGAAACATGACTGGAATGCATATTTCTAAGCTAAATACAGAGGTTTTTGTGTCAGAGTGTTATAAGTACCAGGCTAACACATCAATGCAGTACTGAGGGAGTGCGACCTTATTGGAGTGAGATGTTGAACTGATGCCCAATCTGCCAGTACAGGTGAATGTTAAAGACCCAACGCCTCATTCTTGTAGACAAGCAGCTGTCCTTTAACTGACAAAGAGATTACTGATCATTCATTTCACTTTCTGCATGCGGGATCTTACTATGCATGTCTTTATAACAACAAAGTCTGCACTTCTGAAATAATTATTTGACTGTGAAGGAATTAATAAACTACCAAACCAATGTATAAAATCTATCATTGATTATGTTCCAAAGTCTCATCCTGTGAATCATGCCCGCACATATAGGCACAGTACGAGAAAGTTCATCAAAGCACTAAACATGCAGGTCCTCCAACTGCCCAAAATCCTGCCCACCGGCCAGACGGTGATTGCTGCAGGGAGTCAGAGCCTGAATGTGGAAATGAGGCTCAGAAGTTAACATTTCTAACAAGATTAGACAGGGTAGATTCAGAAAAAATGTTCCCGATGCATGTGTGCGCGCGCACGTGCGTGCATGTCCAGAACGACTGAGGATACTGGAATCTAAAACCAAAAGAGAAAATGCTGCAAAATCTCAGCAGATCTGGAGATTTTCTCTCAACAGGAGAGAAAAGAGCTGACGTTTCGAGTCCAGATGACCCTTTGTCAAAGTTGATAGGTAGGGGTCATGGCTGGAGGATAAGGGCTAAACCTTTTAGGACTGAGGTCAGGAGACATTTCTTCACCCAGAAGATGGTGAATGTGTGGAATTCACTACCACAGAAAGCAATTGAAGCCAAAACGTTGTGAGGTTTCAAGAAGAAATTAGATATAGCTCTTGCGGCTAAAGGGATCAAAGGATATAGGGAGGTGGGATCAGGATATTGAATTTGATTAAGAATCATGATCAAAATGAATGGTGGAACAGGCTCGAAGGGCTGAATGGCCTACTCCTGCTTCTCGTGTCTATGTTCCTCTGGCTTCAACATGTCTCTCTCCCCAGCCACAGCCCCGCCCCCCCCCCCCCACCCCTCACCACTCCCCACAATCTGTAAGCACCAATCTCAGCCCAATGTAAACGTAGCCGTACGGTTACCTGCCAGATTTCTTTCCCATGGGGCGAAAGAAAATCGTCAACAACCTTCTTAAAAGCATCTCATCACAAAGACATCCTCCATGGAACGGGGGTGGGACAGGTCATTGTTATTTTAGGAACTTTACTTCCATGAGACCTGGACAATTCAATGGTACGTTCTGGTGAGGGAGTTTGACACAGCATTAAGTCCACTGTCTGCGGGAGTTGTAAACAGACATGTTCATCCTGAGGTTGAAAAGTGTGGTTCTCCCGACAGTAAAACTGATTAGACGATGCGTTTATATCCACAGCCATTTCATTATTCATACTGCAGTTTTCTTCTGTTGTTTCATTGTAATGTTGTTGCTTCAATCTCTGCTGCACTGCACTGAGCAATCCCGGATTGTGCAAGCTCCGATGAGGAGGGGAAGGCTGGCCATGGTGGCAATCACCGCAAAACTCTGTAGATTCCTCAGGAATAGAGTATATACAATCCTGCACATCCTGCTTTACTGATGATGGATAGAGGGGTACAAAATGCTTCTTTTTAAAGCCATCTTTCATGTTTCTCTCCAAAGTCACTTTTCCACAGTCATCCTTCCATTCCTCTCTCAACTTAGAATCTTCGCCAATCACCATTTGAGAATGACTGCACCAGTCAAAGGACTTCTTCAGGGAGGACTTCATAGGCTGCTTCTGATGGTGATATCTCACCCCACACTTCCCCACTGAAAGAGCAATTCCGGTATTCCCAATCGAGCTGTTTCCCTTCTCGCCCAATGTCTGATTCAAGTCAAAAACATACTCTTCTTCTATTTCATCCTCGCTCACAGTAGAACTAACTTTGGGTTCTTTGTCAGTGCACTTGCTGATTGTGCTACAACAGACTGTTCTTTCGGAGATCTTGCCAGTGCAAGACTTCAGGGATGATTTGCTGAAACTTGTTGATGTCAAGGAGTTAGATTTAGTCCGTTGCATTTTGCCACCCGATTGCTTTGTTCTTTTGTTCATTTTTCCTTCCGGCTTCTCACGGTTTGGAGTTAGAGAAGAAATGTCTTGTACAACTGGACTTTGGAAAGGAATTTTAGTTACTGCTAGCGGGACAGAGTCGGGGTCAGCTCGTTTCTCACCACTGGCATTTCCCACATTTCGAACATCGCTGTGGTCAAAGCACAACTTGTCAGAGCCAGTAACCTCTGCACAGTTTGTAACCTGATTTACAGATCTGTGTTCAATCTCCATATCCAGGCTCATTCCATTTAGATGGGGCAGGCTACAGATTTGTTCCAGTTCAGTCCTTCAAAATTTTAAAACAAGTTGCAATAAGAAATAATAAAGAATTTTAAAAAAATAGCATTTTACATTGCTTTTGTGAATTACTAATTATGCTGGAGAAGCAACTTTATAAAGACAAAGTATTCTCAGGGGGCTTGACAGGCTAGATGCTGAAAGGTTGTTTCCCCTGGTGGGAGACTCTAAGACTACAGAGCAAAATCTCAGAGTAAGGGGTTACCCATTTAAGACAGAGACGAGGAGGAATTTCTTCTCTCTGAGGGGAGTGATATTTTACCGTAGAGGGTTGTAGAGGCAGGGTCATTAAGTATGTTCAACACTGAGATAAACAGATTTCTAATCAGTAAAGGAATCAAGGATAATAGGGATATGGTGGGGAAGTGGAATTGAGGAATATCACATCAGATCATTCATGATCTCATTGAATGGCAGTGGAGTAGCCTCAATGGGCTGAATGGCCTGCTTCTGCTCCTATGTCTATGGTCTACTGGAGATGCTTTGAAGGTTTCTTGCCCTTTGAGTAATAATTTATATGCTTCTCTTAAATTCTACTTTGATCGTCATTCTCTTTTTGTGACCAAATAGCTAGGATATTTTTATTTCCTCCGGAGTGAAATTAGAGCCATCATTTTAACTTGGGGTGAGTATTGGGCAGATGGACAGCAAACAGTCCCAACTTTAGAAGCATGAATCCTAGTCCTTGCGTGTATAGATTCATTGAATGGTTACATTTCAAGATCCAGGGCTATGTGCTGTGGGACGCACAGTTACTGCAAAGGTTCAATGAGGAAAGGCCCTCCCACCATACCACACAGAGGGAAACTGTGTAAAAACCCCCTCGGGCTGTATGTTTGACATGAAATGAATATCGTAAATATAACCTGTAATTCTAAGTGGAATAAGGTACTGCAGAGTGCTATATGCTGTATTGAGAGAATCTGCTTTACACTTTATGTAACGTCAATGTTGAACTGTTAAGTAATGCATTCCTATACATTTTATGAATTAAAGTGTACTTTGGGGGAACAAAAAGTTACAATACAGAAGGAGGCTTTTTAGCCCATTGTGTTGGTGCCAGCCCCCTGCAAAAGCAACTCAGCTACTTCCACTCCCTCACCTTTTCCCCATAGCCCTGCTCTATTTCTCATTCCACAGGTGCTGTCTGACCTGCTAAATTTCTGTTCTTATTCCAAATCTCTGGCATCCTTAGTATTTTGCTTTGTTTGTTGTCTTTAGCAAGTCTGTGCTAGCTTTCATGAATAACCCATAATTGTCCAAGTGACTGTTAATTTTGCCTCAGGTTATCGTTTCGGAAAAGCTTTCCCGTCATCGAGGTTAAAATGATTGGTTTGTAGTTGCTGGGATTATCTTTAATCCCCTTTTTTGAACAAGGATGCAATTATACAATTGGCAGCCCTCTGGCACCACTCCTGCATCTAAGGAGGATTGAAATGTGCCTCTGCAAATTCCAACCTTATTTTCGTCAGCACAGTCGCTTGTGTCTCATTGGGTCCTGGTTCTATGCTGCACTATTCTAGGATATTGTGAAGATGCAAAACAATCATTGGAATTGTAAAGAAGGTTAGTTTTCCTTTTTCTGATTTTCTATGTGTTCTTGACTTTTCTCTGTACCTCTATCTTTCCATTTTCCACATCTGGTTCTTCAGAGGATTAACTTCCAAACCCACAAACTCCACAACCTTGAAGGACAAGGGCAGCAAACACATGGAACACCCGCTCTGGAACATTTGCCTCCAACCCACTCACCGTCCTGACTTGGGACTTTCTCGCTGTTCCTTCACTATCACTGGGTCAAAATCCTGAAACTCCCCATACATGGACTGCAGCAGACCAAGAAGGGGGCTCGCCACCACCTTCTCAAAGCTGATTAGGGATGGGCAATGAATGCCAACTAAAAAAATTGCCAACCCAGCAACAGTAAGATCCTGTCAAAGAATAAATTAGAAACCTTTTTCCCAAAACACCTGCCTATTCTGTGAAACATGGATGTAGCAGGACAGTGAAAGATTCTAACCATAGGTTATACACCATGATTCGCAGTAATAGATTACATGTATACAGAATGTATACATGTAACTAATAGTTACAATGCCTGAACTGATTCCACCCTAAGGTTATAGTATTAAAATCTCAGATTCCCTCATAAGATGAATCATGTTTGGAAGGAAGGAGTGATGTTCCCCTTTTAATACGACTCAAGTATCTCCAAGTGTTGATAGTATCCATGGCGATGCTTGCTGATTCTCTATCCTTCAGAATGAAGACTGTATAAGTTGCATAAGGGAGCATGTAAGGGTTAATTGAACAAGGGAGTGTTTAAATCAGAATTTATAGGGCACTCTTAAAATAGCTGTAAATCTGAAGTGAGCATGATGGATGAGGTTTGTGCAAATACCATTTTACTTGTGACAGCCAAACAGTAATAATAACTGGAAAACAGTGTACTGAAAAACGAAAATACTGTATTAATATATGTTTAAACGTAGTTTTTCAGATCAGTCTGACAAAACAAAGGAAACTAAATTACCCTTTAAAAAATGAGCAACAGCACGGTGGTGCAGCAGTTAACACTGCTGCCTCACAGCGCCAGGGATCCGGTTCGATTCCGGCCTCGGGTCACAGTCTGTGTGGAGTTTGCACATTCTCTCCCTGTCTGCGCGGGTTTCCTCCGACAGTCCAAAGATGTGCAGGGTTAAAGGGATAGGGCGGGGCGGGAGGGGGGGGGGGGTCGGAGTTGACCTAAGTGAGTGCTCTTTTGGTGACTCAATGGACTGAATGGCCTCCTTCTGCACTGTAGGGGTTCTAGGAATTAATGATTTGAACAACAATTAAATTACCACAGCCTTATACATTTTCATAAAAACCAGGTTCAAGCAAAAGATATGGGAGGTACCTGCAGCTGCTGTCTGTCATTGGCTGATCACATCTTTTACTTGAGATAGACTTCAATTTTCTTACGGAAGGAGCAATGGAGTACTTGGGGCAGCTAGCACCTTTTACACTGAGGCCTGAGCAGCACAACCTAGACCAAAACACCACAGTAGTTTAGAAACTGAAATCGCCCATTTTATAATAGATTTCCAATCAGTTTTGGAACCAGGAATAATACACAGAGCTATTTTTCATTCTGAAATTGATGACTAATGTGACTGATCACAGGGTGAAAATGTCAGTGATAGGGGACAAAGATTTAAGGTTAAAGGGGGAATTTTTTTTTACACATAGGGTTATAAGTGCCTGGAATGCGCTGCCAGAGGAGGTGGTAGAAGTAGATACAATAGCAACATTTAAGAGGCAACTTGACAGATACATGATAAGGCAGGGAATAGAGGGACACGGACCGCGTAGAGGCAAAAGGTCTTTAGCTCAGAAAGGCATCATGTGTCGGTGCAGGCTTGGTTGGCCGAAGGGCCTATTCCTGTGCTCGACTGTTCTTTGTTCTATTTTTAAGTTGTTCACAATTTTCCTTATTCCTCACTAACATGCAGAATATTCTGTCATCTGCATGAGGGCAAAGCAAGTAGGGACCATACGAATATACAAAATAGGAGCAGAAGTGGGCCATTCAGTCCCTCGAACCCGTGCCACCATTCAGTAAGATGATGGCTGATCAGTTTATGTTTCGGCCATGTTTTTATTCTCGGGATGTGAGCAACAGTGGCAAGGCTGGCATTTTTTTTGTCACCCCAAGTTACCTTGAGAAGGCAGATGGTGGTGGGTCACTGACAGCAGTTTGCTGATCTGTGTAGCCTAATTAAACATTAACTACATGCGGATTGCAGTCACATTTCGACCCAGATAGGCTTCCTTGCCTAAGTAACACAAGTGACCCAGTTGGCTTTTATGACAATCCAACATCTTTATGGTTCAGCTTCATAGTCATATGACTGATCTTCAAAAACTGAATTGAAATTCTCAAACAAGTGATTATGGGGTTTCGAATTATGAACTTAAGCGTCTTGATTATAATCAAGTCACCTAATCACCGCATTACCATAGCCCTGTCCCTAAAAATCATTTGGCCCCATGGAACTGCATGGTAGCTAACATAAATGGCTAATTATGTCCACAAAGATAATACGGCATTTCTTTTAGCAGCATGTTAAAACATAGCTATGCTACATCATGGAGCAGCTGCAGTCAGGTGGTGCAAAGATTGCTGAACCAGGAAAAAGGAACTAAACAAGCCTGATTAACAATTGAATTGCTTCTATGATAAATTCTGGTAATAAGGCAAAATCTTCCAAATGATGGCGGCACTGTGGCACAGTGGTTAGCACTGCTGCCTCACAGCACCTGGGACCTGGGCTCAATTCCAGCCTCGGGTGCCCGTCTGTGTGGAGTTTGCACGTTCTCCCCATGTCTGCGTTGGGTTTCCTCCGGGTGCTCCAATTCCCTCCCACAGTCCAAAGGTATGCGGGTTAGGTTGATTGGCCATGATAAATTGCTCCTTAGTGTCAGGGGGATTAGCAGGGTAAATCTGTGGGTTTAGGGGGGTATGGCCTGGGTGGGATTGTTGTTGGTGAAGGTTCAATGGGCCAAATGGCCTCTTCCTGCTTTGTAGGGATTTTATGATTCTATAAGTCTTAACCTTCCATCTTGGTTTTAAAAAGTGTGCTGGAGAGAGGGAGCAAGAGAAATAACATCGGAGACGGAAAGGAATGATTCGTAGAATGGTAAGCAATCTCCGAGACAGAAAATATAAATTAACAAAAGGTGAGAAACAGAAAGAAATCCAAATTAAACTCACATTTTACAATTTTTAATTTCATTTCATAGAAATCATAGAAACCCTACAGTGCAGAAGGAGGCCATTCGGCCCATCAAGTCTGCACCGACCACAATCCCACCCAGGCCCTACCCCCACATATCTACCCACCAATCCCTCCAACCTACACATCCCAGGACTCTAAGGGGCAATCTTTAACCTGGCCAATCAACCTAACCCGCACATCTTTGGACTGTGGGAGGAAACCGGAGCACCCGGAGGAAACCCACGCAGACACGAGGAGAATGTGCAAACTCCACACAGACAGTGACCCGAGCCGGGAATCGAACCCGGGACCCCGGCTCGGGTCACTGTCCCAACGGATTTACTTTGCAATTAATGTTTAAAGTACTTAGCTTTATTCTGTTCTCATCTGTGGATCAGGTATATGCCTGGAAACTACTGTGCTTTCATGAAGCACCTACAGTTGGATAACAGTCATTTTATGAAGTTGTTGGTTGACATTACACAACTTGAGCCTTGAATTTACAAATTCCTCTTTTTGAGCTAATCTGTATTTCTTTGATTGAGAGTCTCAGACAGTTGCTGGAAGGAGAACTACATAAGGGTATTATCAGGACAGGAGATACACAGCAGTATTTTAGAACAAATCATATTTGAACTGGAGCTAAAATGAGCTCAGCACACTGAGTGTTCCTTCTGGTGGCCAACAAGTCCTGGAGTCAGACTCGAACCCAGAGCTTCTGGTCCAGAGGTAGGGACGCTACCACTGTGTCCCAAAGCCAGCATGAGTTTCTTTCTCAAACCTGCTTCTGCAATTCATTAAAATGGAAATGCATTCTAACAGGAGCTTCAGGTCACCTGGTATTTCCTGTTTCTGAAAAACAAGTTGCTGGAAATCGGTGCTGATTCCCACCAAGTCTTCTCACAAAGCCCTTTGACCATCCTGTACTGGTGACAGAGTCTGAGGAGCTATTCACACTCTTCATACTTATCATGTCATCATCATCCACAGTATAGCCATCTTCCACCTGCAACTTGCCTCCCCCCTTTGGTCCGACCTGGTTTAGAGGAAAAGAAAACAAAGGAATGAAATACAGAATCGGTGACACATCGTAATTCTGCAATAGAAGGGATCCACTATATAATCATGAAGCAAACAAGTGATTTGGCCCAGCAAAAAATATGGCAGTATCCCAGAACAGTTGCATCTGAGAATGAGGTGAGTTCATTGAAGCATACAATATTCCACGTGTAATGACTTCAATCAGGCCATTGGGGGTGGCTTATTGGGATATGAACTCCCTGTTTAAGGATCCAATTGATGGGCCAATCAGGGAGTCTTTGCCTTGTACTTAACCGGGGAGTGTCAGTTCCTCTGACACCCCCTGGAGGTAGACTGCTAACTACTACCACTCTGTGTACTGCTGTTAGAGTTGTAAATAAAGGGATTTTGGTGAAGGACTTTTGCCTCTGAAGACTTATTACACTGTGTGACATGGTAGACACAGAGGTTGTTTCCACTGACTGGAGAATGTAATGAGGATAACCGATGTGGAGATACCATTCAGAAATTTGGATTTTTATTCATTGTTGTAGCTTTGCGTAAAATTGCAGCTGTTGGATAGAAAGCCACTAGATCACATGTTAAGGCCAGAAGGTCATGAGATTTGGCATTATTTTCAAGCTCCAACAAATCATTTGTCCTATTCTTAAACCACGTTAGAGCATACCTCATCATCATGGTAACAGCCCATTCACAACAGACTGTCAATCTGGGAAATATATGGAAACATAAGGCTGTTGATCGCTCATGCTATCCGACCAACCGACTCAAGAACAGTTTCTTCCCTGCTGCCATCAGATTTTTGAATGGTCCTACCACACATTAATTTGATCTTTCTCCTCACCCTAGCTATGATTCTAACACTATATTCTGCACCCTCTCCTTTCCTTCTCACCAATGTACTCGAACACGTTTTGTCTGCATAGTGCACAGGAAACAATATTTTTCACTGTCCCAATACATGTGACAATAATAAATCAATTCAATTCATGCCTTGATATATTATTCTGTTTTAACAGAGGAATGAACAATTTGTGTGAACATATTAACCATCGCTTTGCTAATATGGGAAACAGTCATTTCTAATTACTGGTGGTTTCTTGTCTTTGCTTCGTTGAATTTACCACTCATTACTCCTGGACAAAGTCACAGCTGCTGGAGACCTTCCTTTACAAAAGAGATTCAGGCCACAGCCAACTTTATGTAGAAGCAGTGAAGGAAGGACTACAGGTGCTGGAAGGCTGTCGGCAGCAAACAATGTCAACTAGATTCCGAAGAGTGCAGGCCATCATCACAGAGACACTAGAGGATATTGGGTTCACTCATGAAATTGAGGTTCTGACTAATTATGAGGTTTGTTCTCTCGCTGATCCCTGGGTAACCCGAATCCTGTCTGCAGGGTTTGTAGAGAAATGAGAATGTGGGCCATTTACATTATATGACCCACATTTGCATCATTTACTGATGCTTCTACCTGATTCAGGCAGGCATCTACACCACCCTTGTCCACTGTCAATTGATAGTGGATAGGATTGTAGCAGGAATGCGGCAAAGTGCAAGACTCCTATTTTAATCTTGCTACCATCCCACTTCCCAAATTAAATTCAAACGTTTTATTAAAGAGCTTGACAAGAAACGCTGGGGCAAACAACAATGCTTCAAACTATCACCCCAGTTGCATACATTGTAAATTAGTTATTGTAGTATAGGTTGCAATAAATAATATTATGAATTATGTATTAACTGAGTAGATTTATTTAACAGTCAGTTTGTGCCAAATGGTCAAGTGCTGTGAGGGTTTCCCATCCTCCAAATGGTCAGAAAACGTCCTGACATCCTACTGGTCAATTTACTGGGATTAGTTGTTAGTCTCGGATGTGCTTGTCCGATGCAACAGCAAGCAATAGACACAGGTTTCAATTCATAGGGGCGGGATTTTCTGGCCACTTTCGCCCTGACACCGGAAATTCCTGCCCAAGGTCAACGGACTTTTCCACGTCCACTCCTCGCCCACTATGATTCCCGTGGCGGGCGGAATGGGAAAATTCACCCTCTTGCCTATATATTGGAAACATCAACCCACTGATATGAAAAAGCCTTAACCGTAACTTTTAAAAAATTAATTAGCAAAAGCATTCATATTGGTATAATAATCAAAAGGAGCAGAAAATATAGCACTCATTTGGTGAATAATAAAACAAGCAACATTTTCCATTGAAAGGACATTACTCTTTGGTATTTGATTGAAAATGCTCCGTGGTATTGTTCATCGTTATCTGCTAAACCAGCACAGTTTGGATTTTTATTTGTTGACTCTTCTGCTGAATTTTGCTGAATCTTCCTGTGAAATACAGAAACAAACAATGACTTCCACTCAATTGTGTTGTTTCCAGTATTTTAGAAGTGAAACTATTAATATTTCCTTCCATTTACATATGAATAAACCTCTATGACTCTATCGCAGACAATTGAGACTAGCTTAGTGGTTAAAAAAAAGGGCAGCATGGACAAGTTGGGCCGAAGAGCCTGTTTCCATGCTGTAAACCTCTTTCACTCCAATAGATACATTAGTAAGTTGAGCCCTAATATAGAAGTGTCAGGTGGTGAAAAGTACAAACCTGATTGTGCTGGTTTCCAAACCACAATCTTTTCTTTTATCTTCCACATTCCCACAAGTCCTACTTCCGTAGCCCCTGGAATGAGCACAGTGTAACAAATAAAGTTGATAACAACTGATTACACACTTCATTTTTGAAAATTCCTGCTACAACTGAAACCAATCATGAGCAATAATTTAAATAATGTATCACTTAATGTGGCAGCACGGTGGCACAGTGGTTAGCACTGCTGCCTCGCAGCACCAGGGACCCGGGATCGATTCCCAGCTTGGGTCACAGTCTGCACGGAACCTGCATGTTTTCCCCGTGCCTGCGTGGGTTTCCTCCGGGTGCTCCGGTTTCCTCCCACAGTCCGAAAGGGTGCTGGTTAGGTGCATTGGCCATGCTAAATTCTCCCTCCGTGTACCCGAACAGTCGCTGGAGTGTGGCAACTAGGGCATTTTCACAGTAACTCCATTGCAGTGTTAATGTAAGCCTGCTTGTGACACTAATAAATAAACTTAAACTTAATGTACTTCATCTGAACATTAGTTTTTAAGAGTACCTCAATGTTTGTTATGAACCCTGCAGCAAATTCAAAAAATAAATTAGCATTTTTATTAAAATACATACTTCATGCAAATAAATGCTTTTAAAAAGACGAAGGCAATTCACCATCCAGCTATGTGCATCTCTTATTATTTCATGAATTTAATTTTATCTGCTCAGTTCCGATCAGAATCAGACTGTTGCCTGTTGCACCTAAACTGACTTAATATGCCTTAAGCTTAATAGCATTTTCCAGTCACTAGTTTTCATTTACAAGTCCCGTGAGCAACTTTTATTCATCTGTTTATCTACCTGATATTGAAGAGTCCGCACTCACAGCAACGGCCAGGATGTTAAACAATTCTACATTTTTTAAATGATAAATTTTTCAGTGACTGCATTTTAGTTCATGGTTGTGTGTAGCTGAGCGTTAAGGGCAGTGTGCATTATTGTTACTGCCATCACAAAAACTATTCCAAATTAATCACCGAGAAAATATAAATGTTGATACCAAAGGAATTTTTATTCATTTGTGGGACATGGGCATCGCTGGCTGACCAGCATTTATTGCCCATCCCTCGTTGCCCTTGAACTGAATGGCTTGCTAGGCTATTTCAGGGGGCATGGGGCATTTTGAGAGTCAACCACATTGCTGTGGCTCTGGAATCACAAGCAAGCCAGACCAGGTTAGGATGGCAGATTTCCTTCCCTAAAAAACATTAGTGAACCACATGGGTTTTTCTGAATATGGTTTCATGGTCATCAGTAGATTCTTAATTCCAGATATATGCTTTTATTAAATTCAAATTCCACCATCTGTCGTGCCGTGATTCGAACCCAGGTCCCCAAAACATTAGCTGAGTTTCTGGATTATAGTCGAGTGATAATAGCACCAGGCCATCACCTTCCCTAATACACAAATGTGAGGCTTAATGGTTTAATTTTGAAGTTTCCTCCTTAAAAGAAGAACAGTAATCCTTTGCAGTTTGCTTAGAGAGCAATATAAAACATTCAAACCTCGGATATATTTTCAGCTGAGTAGACGCAGCCATTGAATTTTCCTACCTTAATCGCAAAGGGACACTGCTGGGCACAGAGATGTTGGTCCTCTGCCATTGCAATCCATTCAATTTAAGAGTCTTGTTCCTTTCCATAAAGAAGTCAACAATACTAGAAAAAGGTACTTCATCTCCTTTTACACCATTCTTTTGAAGGATGGTACAGTTGATTTTTGGAAGATGTGGAACTGATGTTTGCAGGCATGTCCTTGTCTCTGTAACACCACTACGATGCTGCTTTGATGCGACCAATATATCATCTAAATATATATATATTTTTAGAAGTGAAATGCCAATTCTCATTATTCCTTCTTGAAACTTACTTCCAAGAAAATTCTCATCACCTTACCAATGGATTGAAAATTCCTCCTCAAATATTTTGAAGCAACCTGTTCTCAGGAAAGGACTGAAAAGATTATAAATATTGGCATATTGTTTCATAGAATCATAGAGTCCCTACAGTGCAGAAGGAGGCCATTCGGCCCACCGATTCTGCATCAACCACAATCTCACCCAGGCTCTATTCCCCACAACCCCACATATTTACCCTGACACTAGGGGCAATCGAGCATGGCCAATCAACCTAACCCGCACATCTATGGGCTGTGGGAGGAAACCGGAGCGCCCGGAGGAAACCCACGCAGACACAGGGAGAATGTGCAAACTCCACACAGACAGTGGCCTGAGACTGGAATTGAACCCGGGTCCCTGGCGCTGTGAGGCGGCAGTGCTAGGCACTGTGTGAATACACTTGACCTTTTTTAAAGTCTTACTTTATATTTAATAACCAGTTTGTATGTAACGCATGTCACTTTCAACCCCAAATGATACCAGCTGTGTGCCCCTGGCCAGGGGTTTTCTAGTCCCCCCGGTGGCAATTAACAGATTTATCAGTACTAAGGGTTTGTTGGGGGCCAAAGATAGTGGCTTTGGTGTCCCCAGTGTTTAGTGGAGGGAACTGAGGGTGCCCAAAGTTTGGTTGAATCGTAAGCACTTCACAGAGTGAACTTGTAATGGAATGTGTGAAAAAAGCGAACACAATGACTTTGAAAACAGAAAATTAACTAGGATAGGAATTAAGTGCAGAGGGGAAAGGAGGTGCTCTAATAGCTGATATAATATGCAAGTATATTAGAATAAGCTAACTAAACCTTAAACTGTTTGGAGAGGAGGAACATCACTTACATCATTGGGACCACACCACCTCCTCATTGCTGGCATCAAAAGCCCCCTCGTAATTGCTGGCATCATTGGGACCCCTACCCTCTCATTGTTGTCATCAAAGGCCCAGCTCCCATGTGTGTGATGCCCCCCCTCCCCCCACTATGGGCTTGCCAATAGGCCCCTGCCCCCTTCAGGCCACACCCCTTGACAATGCCAACCTGACACTGCCTCTGGCACCCTGGCACCGCCAGGTTGGCAGTGCCCCGGCCATCCATTGGCCTCTTAGCCCCTGGTGTGGTCATCATGTCTGGTGTCTGTTTATGGAGTCCAGTAGTGATTCCTGCTGGCTTCATGTTGTGCTAGTGTGTGTATGAATTCCAGGAGCCTGGTGAATCTGCCTTAAAAATAGATCCTGTATATTCAAATATGCTAATCTGGTTCATGCTCTTGCTGGGTGTTAAATAGAATATGTCACTCACTGGGAGTGGTAAGAATGAGTTCTCCCTGGCACAATCACATTATGGCCACTCTTGTGAGAGTCTCTGCCTTCATGGGATTTGCACCTCTATGAATGGGGCTGGATAATTGCTCCCAAGTCTTTGAACTTGTCCAGGGCACAGAGGCTAGTACAACTGCCTCGCGCCGCCAGAGACCCGGGTTCAATTCCAGCTTTGGATGACTATCTGTGTGGAGTTTGCACGTTCCCCCTGCATCTGCATGGATTTCCTCTGGATGCCCTGGTCTCCTCCCACACTCCAAAGATGTGCAGGTTAGGTGGATTGGCCATGCTAAATTGTCTCTTAGTGTCCCAAGATGTGTAGGTTAGGGGGATTAGAGGGGTAAATATATGGGGTTACAGGGATACGGCCTGTGTAAGATGCTCTGCCAGAATTGGTGCAGACTTACTAATCCAAATGGCCTCCCTCCGTATTGTAGTGATTCTATAGTTCTATCTCCTTCTATGGTTTGGTGATTTTTCACTTATCATATTCCTGAAAGTTATCTTAAAGGCATTATATGAATAAAAGTTGATGTTGAGGATGGACTCAAAAGATATTTCCTAATGGGAATCCAGAGGTAACTGCAGGAGCAGGAAGAGAAGCTGGAAATGCCCCATTATTTGATAGGTAATGGTGGAATCAAGTAAGGGTAGTCCCATTGCATTGTCCAATGGGGAGGAGGTGTCGTAGGAGGGTGAGAATGTCGACCCTGTCAGAGCCTCAAAAGGGACAAGGAAGCTTAGTGACAGAAGTGGGCCTCCTAACTTAAACAAAAATCAGAAGAGATGGATAAAGGACTGCCAACTTACTATCCGTTTATACTGTAACAGATTCAAGATCTATTCCTGTGTATTTTAAGGTTCATTTGATTATTGTATAAATGAACTCACTATTGGAAAGTGGTTCTGTGCACTTCTCTCAACTACTAACTCATCTCTTATTGTGACTATTTCAGATTAAATCAGTCAAAAATAATATCTTGAGTGCTTATTTAATAATAAAAGAAATTCTGAAAATAGCATCAGAGTGAGTGGGAGTGCAGCAGAACTGAGAGAATCCCCTCAGGAAAAGTGACAGCAATAGAAAATTACCATTTTGATGGCATTTGCCAGAAAATGAAAACTGCAGTCAAAAACCTCTCTCATCAAATTTCTGGCCAGCATGGAAGCTTAAAACAAATACTTAAACCATCACAAAATATTTGAAAATTCTATATATTTAACACCATATTTTCTGAAAATGGCATCTCCATACAGTGTATTTTCTTTTTTATGTAGAGTTTATGCAAGTTATTCCACCTACAGTTCTTTTGCACAAGGCATCGGGTGACTGTGCAATTGTGACAATTCACATCAGGTGAAAATTTCAGAATGTGTAATGAAGTCGCAAGTCTGTTCTTTTTATCTTGTTACGCAGTGTAAATCTCACCGCTCCCCCTCCCCCCCCCCCCCCCCATCATTCTTTCATTAATATTTCAAATGTCCTTTCTCTGACAATCCCTCACACATTTTCCACTAACAATACAAGCAAATTATTACAGGAGCTCAATTCTCCATACAGGAATAACCTCTGTATTTGTGCAGTATTGGTCCCCTTATTTGCGGAAGGATATATTGGCCTTGGAGGGAGTGCAGAGAAGGTTCACCAGGTTGATACCAGAGATGAGGGGTGTTGATTATGAGGAGAGACTGAGCAGATTGGGTTTGTACTCGTTGGAATTTAGAAGACTGAGGGGGGATCTTATAGAGACCTATAAGATAATGAAGGGGCTGGATAGGGTAGAAGTGGAGAGATTCTTTCCACTTAGAAAGGAAGCTAGAACTAGAAGGCACAGCCTCAAAATAAAGGGGGGGTCAATTTAGGACAGAGTTGAGGAGGAACTTCTTCTCTCAGAGGGTGGTGAATCTCTGGAATTCTCTGCCCACTGAAGTGGTGGAGGCTACCTCGTTGAATATGTTTAAATCACGGATAGATGGATTCCTGATCGGTAAGGGAATTAGGGGTTATGGGGATCAGACGGGTAAGTGGAACTGATCCACTTCAGATCAGCCATGATCTTATTGAATGGCGGGGCAGGCTCGGGGGGCTAGATGGCCTACTCCTGCTCCTATTTCTTATGTTCTTATGTAACACCGATTGTAAAACAAAACCATTTTCATCCATCTGCTATCCTGTACTTATTTTACCTGTTAAGCTCAATATCTCCTGTGATCTTATTGAAGGTCTTCTCTGCAATGTGACATGGCTCTGTGAATATATATGTTAAAAATTGAAACTGTTCACACTATTTATAACGTAAAGTAATAAACTTTAAATATTTTGAACATATAACCAACCACTTTAATAATCAGCTTTTTATTTATGCGGACAAATACAACAACTTTGTCCCACCCTGACATTCTATGAGTTTGATGAACCTCTTGTAAAATAAATTACTGGGAGGCAATATATACTTATTTTCTCACTTTAGATCTGTTGCAGTATAAAAAGCTCACTATCACGGCCTCAACTCTTGCCACTTTTTACAGAAGCACCATAGAAAGCATTTTATCTGAATATATCACAGCTTGGTATGGCTCCTGCTCTGACCAAGACCGTAAGGAACTACGAAGGGTTGCAAACGCAGCCCAGTCCATCACACAAACCAGCCTCCCATCCATTGACTCTGCCTACACTTCCCACTGCTTCGCGAAAGCAGCCAGCAAAATCAAGGACCCCACGCACCCTGGACATTCTTTCTTCCACCTTCTTCCGTCGGGGAAAAAAATACAAAAGTCTGAAAATACGTACCAACAGATTCAAGAACAGCTTCTTCCCTGCTGTCATCAGACTCTTGAATGGTCCTATCATATATTAAGCTGATCTTTCTCTTCACTCTACCCTGTAACACTATATCCTGCACCCTATCCTTTCCATCTCCCCTATGCACTTTATGAATAGTATGTCTTGCCCTGTATAGCGTGTAATAAACAATACTGTTCACTGTATCCCAGCACGTGACAATAATAAATTACCTATTGTTTCCACAAGGAGTGAATTCCAAGATAACTCTGCGTGAAGAATTATTACAGTGCCTCATTCTACTTTTCATGTTTTCATTATTTTATTGTGACCATTCTGATATAAATGAGAATTTCCTTCACAACATTTCTCATTAAAATTCTTTAACATGTTTCAGCGGGGAGTATATATATTTAGATCATTACAAAAAGAGATGACCCTTGTATCCAAACTAATTTAAAATAGTGGATTAGTTCTGAGATAAATATCTATCCTCCATACTCATCCATTCAATTTCTACCAACATCAAGCGAACGCGTTTATTATTTCACTTCTAACTTTAGTCCAGAAGCACTTACCGGCATCTCCCTTTGAAGTCTTTGTTCACAGCTGGTTATTAATTTAGTCTTGTACAGTGTCTCCATGGTGGGGGCAATTCTCTATTGACCTTTGCTTGAAATAATCAAATATATTGAAAATATGACTGATTAATGAACATATAGGAAAATGCCAGCAATGAATAACAATCCCACAGTAATTCAATATATTCTGATGATCGTCATCAGGATTCAGAGATACAAGATTCTAACTTCCATTATATTGTGCATCTGGGTGAGAAACATGCAGTAGGATATCTGCCTGACAGATCTCCCACAATCATTTCCCTCTGAAATTCCAGGATTAGCTCTGCTTATATATTTGTATTCAGCTCCATCCACATAATGAACTGCATCTGGTTGCTTGCACAAGGCAGGAGGATTTGCAACCATGAAGAGTATAATAACTCCATGATTCGGCTGTGAAGAAACTATGCTTTTATTGCACAAAATGAAAATAAATAATATCCACAAGGCTGTTGTGAACACAACAGGTCCCAACTGGGACTAAAAGTTTAATGGATCCTCTCAGGGTCTTGCTTTACACAGGGCTCAGTATATGAGCTCCACTTGGTTGGCTAATTACCAATCCCATGGAGCTTGTATTCAGCAAGCCAAACTGGGAGGTCAATTATTGATTCCCCATGCAGATCCTGGGAGTTATCACAAGGAGGGTAAAGGACATGTTGATGATTTGTTGATGTTGAGCTTCTCTATCCAATCTTTAATATAAATTAGCACCAGTAAACAGTCACAACACTGAATGCTGGAGAACTTTATTCATCATTTCAATCTATATCAACAGCAGTCCTCTAACTAGCATCTACTGGGGTTGCTGGCCGTTGGATTGTCTCAGAAGTCTTCTTGGATCAAAGATGAACTTCCCTAAACACATGAAAGAAATCTTGTTGGGACATGGACGTGGATAGGAAAAGCCAATTTCACTGACAACCCCTTGAATGATAAACAAAATGTCTCTTTACTTTCCAATTGCCATTGAAGACCAGTGCACTGGAAGGATAGATTATTCAGGCACTCAATGGCGGGACCATGGGGAAGGATGTAGTTGGAGATGAGAGGTTCTGATTAAACCTCCAGAAATACAGCCAGTATTGCAACCCGAGCATCTACTGCTTCCTTATCCTTTGGACAATTATTTATTCATTAAATAATATAAATCATAAAAGTAGCAACATTTCACACACAGCCTTATCCGTAGGCTTTCCAGAAATTGAACTACATCATTGCACATGGCTTTGGAGTCCACTTGAGATGTAATTTGAGCTTCCTTGAATCCATGGAATCCAGTCGATTATCAGATAGGTTATTCTCAAATTTACTCCCAATCATTAATTCTTATTTGACTTGGTACGGTATTGTTGAATGGAAGACTTGTCAGAATTTGTTGTCACCTTTTAAAAAAATATGTATTGTTTATTTATTTTACAATTCTCAGGATGTCCAAACTAGCGTCTCTCCAGATAAACCCCTCGATTTCCTTTGTGCCGTAGGATAAATACAATTGATCCCTTGAAAGCTTAACATTTTTCTAATGGGATTAATCTACAATCATTCACATAAATAACAAATCAAAATTACTGATTTAAATTAGAAACTGTAGGCGTCTCAACACCAATCCCTGATGCTTTAGGATATTGCCACTTGCCTGGACGGGTGCAGCTCCAACAACACTCAAGAAGTTTGACACTATCCAGGACAAAGCAGTATTGGCACCATATCTACAAACATTCAATCCCTCCACCGACACTCAGTAGCAGCAATCAGTAGCAGTATCTACAAGATGCACTGCAAAAATTCTCCAAAGGTCCTTATGCAGCACCTTCCAAACCCACAGTCACTTCCATCTAGAAGGACAAGGGCAGCAGATAAATGGGAACACCACCACCTGCAAGTTCCCCTCCAAGCCATTCACCATCCTGATTTGGAAATATATCGCCATTCCTTCACAGTCGCTGGGTCAAAATCCTGGAATTCCCTCCCTAACGACATTGTGGGTCAACCCACAGAACACAGACTGCAGCGATTCAAGAAGGCAGCTCACCGCCACCTTCTCAAGGGCAACGAGGGCTGGGCAATAAATGCTGGCCAGCCAGTGATGACCATGTCCCATGAATGAATAAAAAAAAATTATGTTGTTTAAAAATTGGCACTTGCAAAAAAAAATCATGCACTTTGCAAACATAAAAACAATAAATTAACCCTTCACATATCCAATTTGTGAGGATGATTTGTTATGGACTGCTCGGAAAATATTGCACTGTCTGTCCTGATTTCAGAAATGGATTTGCCTATGATTATTACATATTGTAACTAAATACCAATTTTTAATGGAAATAACCTTGTATTGCGGGATCAGTGTTGAGTTTTTCACCTGAGGACCACTTCAAAAGAAACAGCATACAGTTGGACTGTTGTAACATGTTTTGCTAAGTTAAATACATACTTGACTGTCCTAAAAGTTCCTCTGCTGTGGAGTGCTACAATATAGAATGCACCTGCAGTTGCACACGGTGAATTTCCTATCTCAGCCAAGTCAACAATAGGGTAAGCTCGTTGAATATCAAAGGTTTCCTTGCCGGGAGAAAAGGAAAATATGAAGGAGCTCTGGGCAGTTGACATGGAGGGTACCACCGGCAGAATTCTCAGATCCAGGGATATTTGGAAGACCTAAAGCCAAACTCAGCTAAGTTTTATGAAATATTCAAAACCAAAAAGAAAGCATGGATGCTGTTGTGAGCTCATTTGCTAAGTTCGCTGCCCAAGATAATGAAGATGTGGAGATGCCGGCGTTGGACTGGGGTAAACACAGTAAGAAGTTTAACAACACCAGGTTAAAGTCCAACAGGTTTATTTGGTAGCAAAAGCCACACAAGCTTTCGAAGCTCTAAGCCCCTTCTTCAGGTGAGTGGGAATTCTGTTCACAAACAGAGTTTATAAAGACACAGACTCAATTTACATGAATAATGGTTGGAATGCGAATACTTACAACTAATCAAGTCTTTAAGAAACAAAACAATGGGAGTGGAGAGAGCATCAAGACAAGATAATGAAGCCAAGGGAATACACAATAAATGCGAGAATATTGAGAAGTTTAGAAGAACGGAGAAACCTCAGAATGGATGTTCACAGACACCGCAAGGTAGCAGGACAGGTAAATGACACTAAGGGTCAATTTAGCATGGCCAATCCACCTAACCTGCACATCATTGGACTGTGGGAGGAAACCAGAGCACTGGGAGGAAATCCACAGAGACACGGGGAGAATGTGCATATATGGATAATTCTTTTCTCATCACACAGAAGACAATGAGCTGACTGTTTGTTTATTAGTGTCACAAGTCGGCTTACATTAACCCTGCAATTAAGTTACTGTGAAAATCCCCTCGTCGCCACACACCAGCGCTTGTTCGGGTACACCGAGGGAGAATTTAGCATGGCCAATGCATCTAACCAGCACATCTTTCGGACTGTGGGAGGAAACTGGAGCACGCAGAGGAAACCCAAGCAGACACGGGGAGAATGTGCAGACTCTGCATTGACAGTGGCCCACGCCAGGAATCTCAACCCGGGACCGTGGCGCTGTGAGGCAGCAGTGCCTCCACTGTGCCACAGCTGGGCTCCTTCTGTACTATATAAGCAGCTGAAGGCTCTGGATACTGCAATGGATATGGGCCCTGACAACATGCTCACAACCGTACTGAAGACTTGCGCTCCAGAACTTGCCACAACCCTGGAAAAAGCTGTTCCAGTACAACCACTGGCACTTAACCAACAATGTGGAAATTTGTCCAGATATGTCCTATACACAAAAAAAAGCAGGAAAAATCCACCCCAGCCAATGACAGCCACATCCGGGTACTTTTGATAGTCAGTAAAGTGGTGGAAGGGGTCTTCAAGAGCACTATCAAGCAGTACTTACTTAGCAATAACCTCCTCACTGGAGCTCAGTTTGAGTTCTGCCAGTGCTACAGACTACAGTACTGCAGCTGCACTGGAACATAGACAAATGAACTGAACTCCTGAGATGAGGTGAAAGTGATTGCCCTTAACATTAAGGACACATTTGACTAAGGATGCCATCAAGGAACCCTGGCAAAACTGGAGTCAATAAAAATCGTGAATGGCTGGGGGGAAATTCTCTGCTGGTTGGAGTCAAACCTCAACAAAAGGAAGATGGTGGCTGTTGGTGTCAGCCATCTCAGTTCCAAGGCATCACTGCAGGAGTTCCTCAGGGTAGTGTCCTAGGTCCAACCATCTTCAGCTGCTTCATCGATGATCTTCCTTCGATCATAAGGTCAGAAGTGGGAATGTTCACCAAATGTTCAGCACCATTCGTGACTCCTCAGATACTGAAGCAGCCCATGGCCGAATGCAACAGAGAGAATCTGACCATCGTCGCCATGGTGATGCGATGGGTAGTAGTATTGTCCCTAAACTAGTAATCCAGAGACACAGGATATACCCTGGGGGTTCGAATCCCATCTCGACAAATGACAAAATTTGAATTCAATAAAAATCTGGAATTAAAAGTCTAATAATGACCATGACACAATTGACAAATAGTTCCCTGATGTCCTTTACAGAAGGAAATCTGCCATCTTCACCCGGTCTGGCCTACATGTGACTTGGAACTACAGCAATGTGGTTGACTCTGAAGTAGCCCAGCAAGCCACTTTCAAGGGTAATTGGGGAATAAATGCTGGCCCAGCCAGTGATGCCCACATCCCATGAATGAATAAGTAAGCAGTCTCACAATACCAGGTTAAAGCAGTGCTAACAAATAAACTTGTTGGACTTTAACCTGGTGTTGTGAGACTACTTACTGTGTCTACCTCAGTCCAACGCCAGCGACTCCACATCATGAATGAATAAAGATTTTTTTTAATTCAATGGCATTAGTATCACTGAATCCCCCCATTATCAATATTCTGGGGGTTTCACCATGACCAGAAACTAAACTGGACTAGCTAGATCAATACTGTGGCTACAAGAGCAGGTCAAAGGTTGGGATCTAGCTGTATGTAATTCACCTCCTGACTCCGCAAAGCCTGTCCACAATCTACAAGGCAAAAGTCAAGAGTGTGATGGAATATTCTTCCCTTGCCTGGACAAGTGAAGCACCTGCAACATTCGAGATTTCACACCATCAAGGACAAAGCAACCTGTTTGATTGGCACCCCATTCACTCCCTGCACCACCAACACACTGCAGCAGCAGTGCATACCAACTGCTAGATGTACTGCAGGAACTTACCAAGGCTCCTTAGACAGAACCTTTCAAACCCGCGGCCACTATCATCCAGAAGAACAGGGGCAACAGATACTTGGGAACACCACCACCTGAAAGTTCTTCTCCAGGTCATTCACCATCCTGACTTGGAAACATTTCACTGTTCCTTCACTGCCGCTGGGTTAAAATCCTGGAATTCCCTCCCTAACAGCACTGCAGGTATATCTACAACACAAGGGCAGCAGCAGTTCAAGAAGAAGGCTCACCAACACCTTCTCGAGGGCAATTCAGTAGGGCAATAAATGGTGGCCTAGCCAGTGGAGCCCAAAACCCTTGAATGATTTTATTTTACATTCCACGTTTCTTTCCATGTTAAAAAGCACTTTTGGTGTTTGTTGACAGGTTCTAGCTCAACTATGGTGTTCTCATGGTGTAATAGCTTTTAAGAACATAAGAACGTAAGAACTAGGAGCAGGAGTAGGCCATCTGGCCCCTCGAGCCCGCTCCGCCGTTCAATAAGATCGTGGCTGATCTTTTTGTGGACTCAGCTCCACTTCCCCGACTGGTCACCATAACCCTTAATCCTTTACTGTTCAAAAATGTATCTATCCTTGCCTTAAAAACATTCAATGAGATGGCCTCAACTGCTTTACTGGGCAGGGAATTCCACAGATTCACAACCTTTTGTGTGAAGAAGTTCCTCCTCAACTCAGTCCTAAATCATTCTTCCGGTGGAGCGGGCAGAGAGGGGAGTGATTTTTGGAGGGCAGAACTGGAAGATAAGATAAGCTGAATTCTTTTTTTACTTACTTTTTTCGTATTTGTTTTTTTTTCCTGAGCAACAGGAAACAGGAAACCGAAAATAGGTCACAGGGAGTCCCGGGATGGTTTTTTGCCCAATAAATTTGAACGGGGAGGTAACCCGAGACTCTACATGTGTAGAGTCTCCCACCCTTCCCCCTCCTCTAACCTAAAAAAAAAGACTCGGTGTGAGAGCAGGTGAGCTTTTTTTTTCCTTTTCTTTTCTCTTTCGTTTCTTATTAAGGGAAGTTAGCAAGGATGTCAGTGCAGGCAGTGCAATGTTCCTCCTGTGGGATGTTTGAGGTGAGGGACACCATTCGTGTCCCAGCTGGGTACACCTGTAGGAAGTGCACCCAATTCCAGCTCCTTGAAGACCATGTTAGGGATCTGGAGCTGGAACTGGATGAACTCAGGATCATTCGGGAGGCAGAGACAGTTATAGATAAAAGCTACAGGGAGGTTCATACTCCTAGGAATGAGGATACTTGGGTGACTGTTAGAAGGGGTAAGAAGCAGTCAGTGCAGCGATCCCCTGTGGCCGTTCCTCTGTATAACAAGTATACCATTTTGGATACTGTTGGGGAGGAGGTAAGCCATGGGGTACAGGTCTCTGGCACAGACTCTGTCCCTGTTGCTCAGAAGGGAAAGGGGGGGAGGAGTAGAGCATTAGTCATTGGGGATTCCATAGTTAGGGGGACAGATAGGAGATCCTGTGGGAGCGAGAGAGACTCGCGGTTGGTGTGTTGCCTCCCAGGTGCCAGAGTCCGTGATGTCTCGGATCGTGTTTTCGAGATCCTTATGGGGGAGGGGGACCAGCCCCAAGTTGTGGTCCACATAGGCACCAATGACATAGGTAGGAAAAGAGATGGGGATGTAAGGCAGAAATTCAGGGAGTTAGGGTGGAAGCTTAGAGCTAGAACAAATAAGAGTTGTTATCTCTGGTTTGTTACCTGTGCCACGTGCTAGCGAGGAGAGGAATAGGGAGATAGAACAGTTGAACACTTGGCTACAGGAATGGTGCAGGAGGGAAGGATTCAGATACGTGAATAATTGGGGCTCATTCTGGGGTAGGTGGACCTCTACAAACGGGATGGTCTTCACCTGGACCAGAGGGGTACCAATATTCTGGGGGGGAAATTTGTGAATGCTCTTCGGGAGGGTTTAAACTAATTCGGCAGGGGAGTGGGAACCTGAATTGTTGCTCCAGTGTACAGGAGGATATGAGTGGTGAGGTCATGAATAAGGTTTCAAGGTCGCAGGAGTGTACCAGCAGGCAGGAAGGTGTTTTGAAGTGTGTCTACTTCAACGCCAGAAGCATCCGGAATAAGGTGGGTGAACTTGCAGCATGGGTTGGTACCTGGGACTTTGATGTTGTGGCCATTCCGGAGACGTGGATAGAGCAGGGACAGGAATGGTTGTTGCAGGTTCCGGGGTTTAGATGTTTCAGTAAAATCAGGGAAGGTGGTAAAAGAGGGGGAGGTGTGGCATTGTTAGTCAAGGACAGTATTACGGTGGCAGAAAGGACGTTTGATGAGGACTCGTCTACTGAGGTAGTATGGGCTGAGGTTAGAAACAAGAAAGGAGAGGTCACCCTGTTGGGAGTTTTCTATAGGTCTCTGAAAAGTTCCAGAGATGTACAGGAAAGGATTGCAAAGATGATTCTGGATAGGAGCGAAAGTAACAGGATAGTTGTTATGGGGGACTTTAACTTTACAAATATTGACTGGAAACGCTATAGTTCGAGTACTTTAGATGGGTCAGTTTTTGTCCAATGTGTGCAGGAGGGTTTCCTGACACGGTATGTAGATAGGCCAACAAGAGGCGAGGCCACATTGGATTTGGTACTGGGTAATGAACCAGGCCAGGTGTTAGATTTGGAGGTAGGTGAGCACTTTGGTGATAGTGACCACAATTCGGTTACATTTACTTTAGCGATGGAAAGGGATAGGTATATACCGCAGGGCAAATGTTATAGCTGGGGGAAAGGAAATTATGATGCGATTAGGCGAGATTTAAGATGCATAGGATGGGGAAGAAATCTGCAGGAGATGGGCACAATTGAAATGTGGAGCTTGTTCAAGGAACAGCTACTGCGTGTCATTGATAAGTATGTACCTGTCAGGCAGGGAGGAAGTGGTCAAGCGAGGTAACCGTGGTTTACTAAAGAAGTTGAATCTCTTGTGAAGAGGAAGAAGGAGACTTATGTAAAGATGAGACATGAAGGCTCAGTTAGGGCGCTTGAGAGTTACAAGTTAGCCAGGAAGGACCTGAAGAGAGAGCTAAGAAGAGCCAGGAGGGGACATGCGAAGTCTTTGGCAGGTAGGATCAAGGAAAACCCTAAAGCTTTCTATAGGGATGTCAGGAATAAAAGAATGACTAGGGTAAGATGAGGGCCAGTCAAGAACAGTAGTGGGAAGTTGTGCGCGGAGTCCCCCGAAGAGATAGGAGAGGCGCTAAATGAATATTTTTCGTCAGTATTCACACAGGAAAAAGACAATGTTGTCGAAGAGAATACTGAGATACAGGCTATTAGACTAGACGGGATTGAGGTTCATAAGGAGGAGGTGTTAGCAATTCTGGAAAGTGTGAAAATAGATAAGTCCCCTGGGCCGGATGGGATTTATCCTAGGATTCTCTGGGAAGCTAGGGAGGAGATTGCAGAGCCTTTGGCTTTGATCTTTATGTCATCATTGTCTACAGGAATAGTGCCAGAAGACTGGAGGATAGCAAATGTTGTCCCCTTGTTCAAGAAGGGGAGTAGAGACAACCCTGGTAATTATAGACCAGTGAGCCTTACTTTTGTTGTGGACAAAGTTTTGGAAAGGATTATAAGAGATAGGATTTATAATAATCTAGAAAGGAACAATTTGATTAGGGATAGTCAATACGGTTTTGTGAAAGGTAGGCCGTGCCTCACAAACCTTATTGAGTTCTTTGAGAAGGTGACCAAAGAGGTGGATGAGGGTAAAGCAGTTGATGTGGTGTATATGGATTTCAGTAAAGCGTTTGATAAGGTTCCCCATGGTAGGCTATTGCAGAAAATACGGAGGCATGGGATTGAGGGTGATTTTTCGGATTGGATCAGAAATTGGCCAGCTGTAAGAAGACAGAGGGAGGTGGTGGTTGATGGGAAATGTTCATCCTGGAGTTCAGTTACTAGTGATGTACCACAAGGATCTGTTTTGGGGCCACTACTGTTTGTCATTTTTATAAATGACCTGGATGAGGGCATAGGTTGGGTTAGTAAATTTGCGGATGACACTAAAGTTATGGACAGTGCGGAAGAATGTTGCAGGTTACAGAGGGACATGGATAATCTGCAGAGCTGGGCTGAGAGGTGGCAAATGGAGTTTAATGCGGAAAAGTGTGAGGTGATTTACTTTGGAAGGAATAACAAGAATACAGAGTACTGGGCTGATGGTAAGATACTTGGTAGTGTGGATGAACAGAGAGATATCGGTGTCCATGTGCATAGATCCCTGAAAGTTGGCACCCAGGTTGATAGGGTTGTTAAGAAGGCGTACAGTATGTTAGCTTTTATTGGTAGAGGGATTGAGTTTCAGAGCCAGGAGGTCATGTTGCAGCTGTACAAAACTCTGGTGCGGCCGCACTTGGAGTATTGCGGACAGTTCTGGTCGTTGCATTATAGGAAGGATGTGGAAGCATTGGAAAGGGTGCAGAGGAGATTTACCAGGATGTTGCCTGGTATGGTGGGAAGGTCTTATGAAGAAAGGCTGAGTGACTGGAGGCTGTTTTCGTTAGAGAGAAGAATGTTAAGAGGTGACTTAATAGAGGCATACAAGATGATCAGAGGATTAGATAGGGTGGACAGTGAGAGCCTTTTTCCTCGGATGGTGATGGCTAGCACGAGGGGACATAGCTTTAAATTGAGGGGTGATAGATATAGGACAGATGTCAGAGGTAGGTTCTTTACTCAGAGTAGTAAGGGCGTGGAATGCCCTGCCTGCAGCAGTAGTGGACTCGTCAACATTAAGGGCATTTAAAGGGTCATTGGATAAACATATGGATGATATTGGAATAGTGTAGGTTAGATGGGCTTTAGATTGGCTTCACAGGTCGGCGCAACATCGAGGGCCGAAGGGCCTGTACTGCGCTGTAATGTTCTATGTTCTATAAATCTGCTTCTCCTTATTTTGAGGCCATGCCCCCTAGTTCTAGTTTCACCCACTAGTGGAAACAACTTCCCTGCTTCTATCTTTTCTATTCCCTTCATAATCTTATATGTTTCGATAAGATCTCCCCTCATTCTTCTGAATTCCAATGAGTATAGCCTCAGTCTACTCAGTCTCTCCTCATAACCCAACGCTCTCAACACCGGAATCAACCTAGTGAATCTCCTCTGCACCCACTCCAGTGCCAGTATATCCTTTCTCAAGTAAGGAGACCAAAACTGTACACAGTACTCCAGGTGTGGTCTCACCAACACCTTATACAGCTGCAACATAATCTCGCTGTTTTTAAACTCCATCCCTCTAGCGATGAAGGACAAAGTTCCATTTGCCTTAATTACCTGCTGCACCTGCAAACCAACTCCTTGAGATTCCTACACAAGGACACCCAGGTCTCTCTGCACAGCAGCGTGCTGCAATTTTTTACCATTTAAATAATAGTCCATTTTGCTGTTATTCCTACCAAAATGGATGACCTCACATTTATCAACATTGTACTCCATCTGCCAGACCCTCGCCCACTCATTTAGACTATCTATATCCCTTTGCAGATTTTCAGCGTCCTCTGCACACTTTGCTCTTCCACCCATCTTAGTTTGGCAATTTGCAGTCTAGACGTAAGTATGAGGAATGGCCATATGTAGATAAAGTTCAGAATAAAGGCTCCTCATAAAAACCATACCTTCACAAGAAGGCTAATCCAAGCATTGTTTAAAGTTTATTTATTAGTGTCCCAAGTTGGCTTATATTAACTCTGCAATTAAGTTACTGTGAAAAGTCTCTAGTCGCCACACTCTAGTGCCTGAGGGAGAATTTAGCATGGCCAAAACACCTAACCAGCAAGCCTTTCAGACTGTGGGAGGAAACCGGAGCATCCGGAGGAAACCCATGCAGATACGGGCAGAATGTGCGGACTCCACACAGTGACCCAAGCCGGGAATCGAACCCGGGTCCCTGGTGCTGTGAGGCAGCAGTGCTAATCACTGTGCCACCATGCCGCCCCATACGAACAAAAGAAAATATTTTCCATAAACTTCTTGCAGTGAAGTTTCAAAGATTTGAGACATTACAAAATGCTAATTAGGTAAGTAACTCAAAAGATTTAAAATAAATTAGTAACATTATTTGCACTTGGCATAAAATACCAGAGAAATACCAATCACAAGTTACAGATAAATATAAAAGCAAACTAGTTATTGTAGTTAGATAAAACATTTACAATAATTATATTAAAATATTTATAAGATAATTAAGCCAAGGACACTTACTGGTAGTGTGACGTTTTGTATCCATTATGAATATAAAACTTCCAATACCTTTCCACAGTTAATGATGTACATAACCATCAACAACATGAACCTTACAAATGGTGTCACTAACAGTAATGGTACAGATACAAAGGGGATATTTGCATGAATAGAGAATTGGCTAACTAACAGGACAGAGAGAGTTGGGATGAATGAGTAATTTGCAACTTGGTAAATTGTAACTAGTGGAGTGTCACAGGGATCGATGCTGGGGTCTCAACTGGCACAGTTGTTAGCACTGTTGCCTCACAGCACCAGGGACCTGGGTTCGAATCACAGCTTGGGTCACTGTCTGTGCGGAGTCTGCACGTTCTCCCCGTGTCTGTGTGGGTTTTCTCCGGGTGCTCCGGTTTTCTCCCACAGTCCAAAGATGTGCAGGTTAGGTGAATTGGCCATGATAAATTCTACCTCAGTGTACCTGAATAGGTGCCAGAGTGTGGTGACTTCATTGCAGTGTTAATGTAAGCCTACTTGTGACTAATAAATAAACTTTAACTTTAAAACTCTTTATGATGTGGGAGTCACCGCATGTGACTTGTAGCAAATGATTTGGAAGGCAAATTGGGTATTGATCTTTATTGCAAGAGGGGTTGAAGTATAAAAGTAGGAAAGTCTTGCTGCAACTGTACAGAGAATTGATGAGATCATACCTCGAGTATTGTGTAGTTTCAGTCTCATTATTTGAGGGTATACTTGCATCAGAAGCTCACTGGCCTGATTCCTGTTTTGAAGAAACTATCTTGAGGAAAGGTTGTGCCGGTTGTGCCTATGTTCATTGGACTTTAGAAGATTGACAGGTGATCCGTTTTACTTTTTTTTAAATTAAATTATTAGTGTCATAAGTAGGCTTACATTAACACTGCAAGTTACTGTGAAAATCCCCTAGTCGCCACATTGCAGTGCCTGTTCAGGTAAACTGAGGGAGAATTTAGCATGGCCAATGCACCTAACAAGCGCATCTTTCGGACTGTGGGAGGAAACCCACACAGACACGGGGAGAATGTGCAGACTCCACGCAGTGGCCCAAGCTGGGAATTAAACTTGGGTCCCTGACGCTGTGAGGCAACAGTGCTAACCACTGTGCCACTGGTGCCTTATTGAAACATAAATGGTTCTTAAGGAACTTGATAGGGTAGATGTAGAGAGGATGCATCCCCTTGTGGGGGATGGGGGGTCTCGAACCAGGGGCACAGCTTTGTCTCCCACTTAATACTGAGGTGAGAAATTTCTTCTCTCAGAGGGTTGCCAGTCTTCTGATTTCGTTTCCACGGAGAGCAGTGGGGGCTGGGTCATTGAATGAGAGGATCTCATTGAATATACCCAAGGTTGAATTCAACCGATTATTGGTGAACAAGACAATCAACGGTTTCAGTGGACAAACAAGAAAGTGGAGTTAAGACCACATTCAGATCAGCCATGATCTTATCAAATGAAGGGGCAGGATTGAATGGCCTATTCCTGTTCCAACTTCTTTATGTTCTTGCGATAGAGAAAATAGTTTGCTAGTGGCAATGCTTTTGAGTATAAACATTTTGTGGAAACAGATACCCTTATCCGAAGGGAGTGGGGTGTCAAATTTTACAAGAAATTTACCGAGAAACTAGCTTTGAGTCTGGTGATTACCAAGCAGCTTTAGCTCCAACAGAAGTTTATTATTTTAAAATTGTTATTTAAGAAATCTCAGCTGGTTTGAAGAAGTCCCTTGTACTCTGCAGATGAAATCCAGTAATGGTCGCTGCAGCAGCAGAAAAAGGTATAATTTTCACAATTAATTTAGAAAGATGATCGAATAAGATCACTAATTTTAAAACCCAAACGCCATCCACAGTAGCTCCTTTTCGACTGTATAATGTAAGATTAATCACTGAGCGGTGAAAAAGAGATTATGTCTTTGATGTGGTAAATTAAATGACACTTTTTTTGGTCTGCAAATGATCTTCAGTAACGCCAAGGCTTTCAATCCCAGGGGGGAATTTCGGTACTGATTGTACAACCAAACTGACCTTCATTGCAGTGTTAATAAACTAATAAACTTAAAACATAAAACTTAGAAGTGTCTAGTACTACACAGGACGCGTTTGTTAAAAGCCGATCAGAATGCACACCTTCATGAACAAGAATTAGTCACTCGGCGTTTTGTCTGAATGGAAATGTTAACTTTATGGGCAATGCAATCATGGTGCTGGTTTAACACTGCCCCACTCCAGCCTTACTACAGTGACCATCTTTACAGAATTAAAAAAATGTTGGGAAAAATAAAAACAAAATACCATCTTCCCATTCCACTTCAGTCAAGATTTACACTTACCTCCCAATTCTGGAACTGCAGTCTGTTTTTTCTAAGAGGTTTTCTCCTGCATCTGGCCGCAAGCCATTTCCCCCCCAAACAATCATCCCCTCCACCCCCACTTGCAGTTTCAAGAGGAAACAATGGCAAAAGTCGCTTCAAGTTAAATGCGCTCAAAAAGATACATTTCTCCCAGCTGTTAAGTTTCTTTTTCCCCTAAAATAAGACTCAGTCCAGGCTATCGCGAGAGTCTCTTGTGCATGAATGTGGGAATTGTGCGGCTGACCCCGGGAGGTGAAGGAAACTGCAGTCACCCCCCACTGAGAAGCTGGAGAGGGAGGGGGGGTGGTTCCTCTGGCACCATCCACCACCCACTGAGAAACATGCGGTACCTCCAGTAAATACAATCACTCACCGAGCTCCTTTCACACACATACATGCACACACTCACTAACGAGCCTCCACAGGTATGATCACTCATTATGCCCCATCTGATACTCATTCACAGGATCACACTGACAACTGTGATGACTATCTTCACATTTAATTGACCTCCGCTGACAGCCCGGCCTCTCTTGCATCATTTATCTTTAGGCATGACTGCCCAAGTCAGTCAGATCGCATAATGGCTTACCAACTTCAACTCACATTGGCACACTGGAGACTTTGATGCGAAATCACTTTTTTTAAAAGTTTAGTTAAATCATAAAGAACATTGTTCAAGTACTAAGGCTGAAGAGAAGTTGAATGGCCGACTCTGGTTCCTGTGAAACACTGGCAGCTGGATTACTGTCATTCTGGTACGCTGGAGAAAAGGTGGAAATGGATTAAATGTAGATAATGCGCTAATAATTGCTGCTACAGTTAATTTAATGTCTGTGTCGATATGCGCGATCTTCTTGGAGATCCTCTCCACTTGGAGCCGGCACGGAGGATCTCCAAGAAGATTGCGCATATCGACACAGACATCCACAGTTAATTTACCCAGTGTCAGTTTTGTTTAGCTGGTTAGCTTATCTTAGTAAGAGTTTTAGCAACACCAGGTTAAAGTCCAACAGGTTTATTTGGTAGCAAATGCCATTAGCTTTCGGAGCGCTGCTCCTTCGTCAGATGGAGTGGATATCTGCTCTCAAACAGGGCATACAGAGACACAAAATCAAGTTACAGAATACTGATTAGAATGCGAATCTCTACAGCCAATCAGGTCTTAAAGATACAGACAATGTGAGTGGAGGGAGCATTAAGCACAGGTTAAAGAGTTGTGTATTGTGTCCAGACAGGACAGCCAGTGAGATTCTGCAAATCCAGGAGGCAAGCTGTGGGGGTTACTGATAGTGTGACATAAATCCAACATCCCGGTTTAAGCCGTCCTCATGTGTGCAGAACTTGGCTATCAGTTTCTGCTCAGCGACTCTGCACTAATGGCATTTGCTACCAAATGAACCTGTTGGACTTTAACCTGGTGTTGTTAAAACTCTTACTGTGTTTACCCCAGTCCAACGCCGGCATCTCCACATCATAGCTTATCTTAGTCAGGAGGCTGTGTTCAAGTTGAGCAGATAATCAAAGGAGGCATTCCCGTGCGGTACTGGGAGAGAACTGCATTGTTAGAAGTGCCAAGCTTCAAATGGAACACTAAGCTGAGGTGTCACCTGCCACATCAGGTAGCTGTTAAAGATGCTGGGGTTATTTTCACCTCCAGTGCCTGGCTGATGGCATGCTGGAATGGATCAAGTTCCCATTTTAAAGCCCAGCTAATTTCGATTTGATTGCTATTTATTAATTGAAACATTTAGAAATTATTTCTGCACCTATTCTCATTTTAGCACTATTACCACTGAACTGTCCAATAGCATTTGGAGCAATTGTTTAAATAATTTTTTTCCCTCTATTGCCATAACAGTTTCACAATACGGTTCCCCACTAGAATCCTCTTGTTCTTTTGGAAGAGGATACAGCAGGATAGCAGAGAGGCGAGGCTGGACCTCTTGGCACTCCGCACCATCCACAAATATCAATTGGTGCAACTTGTTAATAGTGCAATTCACAAGAAGCAGAATGAGGGAGATGCTGTGGGAAAAATCCACCAGTACAACACTACTAATGGCTGCCAAGAACACGAGTGATGCTAATTTTGATGCTCAAGGATTAGCAACATAAACCATCTACTGTTGCATTAAAAGTCAGCCATGCTTGATTCGATTTTGGTACTTGATTTTGTCTCCTTTACTATAACTGCCAGTAGTATTAGAGTTCTTGAACCACAGAATCCCTATAGTGCACGGTACGGTAGCACAGTGGTTAGCACTGCTGCTTCACAGCTCCAGGGACCTGGGTTCGATTCCCGGCTTGGGTCACTGTCTGTGTGGAGTTTGCACATTCTCCTCATGTCTCCGTGGGTTTCCTCCGGGTGCTCCGGTTTCCTCCCACAGTCCAAAGATATGCGGGTTAGGTTGATTGGCCATGCTAAACATTGCCCCTGAGATGCGTAGGTTAGAGGGATTAACGGGTAAATATGTAGGGATTTGGGGGTAGGGCCTGGGTGGGATTGTGGTCGGTGCAGATTCGATGTGCCAAATGGCCTCTTTCTGCACTGTAGGGTTTCTATGATTCTGCAGGAAGAGGCCATTTGGCCCAACAAGTCTGCAATGACTCTCCGAAAGAGCCCCTTACCCAGGCCCAAACCCCACCCTATCCTTGTAACCCCAACAATTTACATAGCTAATCCACCTAATCTACAAATCTTTTGACATAAGCAGCAATTTAGCATGGCCAATCCATTTCACCTGCACATGTTTGGACTATGGGAGGGAATCGGAGCACCTGGAGAAAACCCACACAGACATACAGTCACTCAAGGCTGGAAGTGAATGCAGATCCCTGGCACTGAGGTAGCAGGCACACCGTGCTGCCCAGGGAATTGTCACTCCTACATGTTCTCTCCACAATGCCACTATTTAAGTGAATTGCAAATTCTACTTTAAGATGCAACACCAGCATTATTTTAGACAAAACAATGATCATGTACCAGGCAACTGTTGCAAAGCTTTCAGTTATAGGTAAGCACCGTATCATCCATATCTGACCCAGAAAAAAAACTTTATAATCTTAATTCTCAGGAAATTCAGCATTTATCGCCTACTTGCCTTAGGAATATAGCAGTGAGCCACCTTCTCAAACCCTTGCAGTCCTTTTGGTGATCTGAAAACATGGTTAGGTTTACAGTTTTTAACAAGCCACGATGAAACAGAGCATTATGTCCAGGACAGGATGGAGGTAATCGCATTAAGAACTTGATGTTTTTGTCCTAACTTGTTACAATACCTGAAGTACTATGTTTCAGATGAGATCATAAACTGACTTAATATCAGCTTTCCAAATCGATGTAGAAGATTCCATGATAAGGTGAGTACCATCATTACAAACAAATCAACTTGCTGTGCACAAAACTGGCCACCAGAACTGCAGTGACTATATTTCAACTTTACGTCAATGGTTGCACAATATTTTGGTAAACTAAGATGTGACAGGGATTTTTAAAGGAGTTCTTATCTTATATATACACACCTTTCTGTATTTTGCAAATAAATCAACACTATTATTGTTTGAATGATGCTTTGCTGCAACTGGGCATGTCGTTTTTAAAGCAATATTCTTACGCACATCACTTTTTAGAACAAACCCAAACCTACAGTGGGCATCAACTACAACTCAAACAAAAAAAAGGCCACTGTTGATTCTATTTACCAATTTTCTGTTGAAGTACACTTTAGTTAAAAGAAGATCTTTTGTCAGCTGTTTTTTTAAAAAATCAAGTGTTGTTAGTCTTAATTTATGCAATAACGGGACAATGATTTGAATCAGGATTGATCATTTAAATAGATCAGTTTAGAAAATAACCATTCAATGAGCACCTAATAGAAGTACATGAGAATTCCAATATACTAAACCAGTTCCCATTTTACAGAATTGTTATTAAAACATGCAATTACAAAGAATAAACCAAAGGCATCAATGCATAATTCATAAGCACCATAGGCATCAGTGAGCTTCACCAGCCAAAACAAAATGACATTCACAGACTTTTGATCTCTGATGTATACAACAGCCATTTACATCAAAGCCTTTAGTGTCTCTGGGCACCTGAAGCATTTTTAGTGCATTACTAACGCACCAAAAATATTTCAGATGACTGCTTGCAGGAAACAAAGCACCAGTCTGGGGTGCATGTTAAAGTACAGATCATGTACACGTATGCATACACGAAGTACCATTCTGTAGTACAGATACAATGAATGAACCTAAAGTTTGTCAGTAATACAGATAATACTCAAATGAGCAAAAAAGAAATCTTGGTACACATTTAAGCAAAACTCCAACATAAAATTCCAGTTTTATCAAAAAAAATTAAAAGATTCTACAAACCAATACATAGACAAAATTTGGAGACCTTCAAATCTCTTCACATTTCTGTAAAATGCATTTTCCCCCGACCAATTTAAACTGATGAATTGCAAATAGATAGGAAGTACAAAAATCATCAATCCCAGTCCAGATATTGTCAGATAACTAATTATGCATCAGGATCCAGCTGTAAAACAAGTTTACTTTCAATAGAGCTTTCAAAATTCCAACTTTTGGAGAAAAAAGTTATCCTAAAGATCAGACTTGACACGACTCATTCGAGAAGGGAAATTAATGCAATAATGGATCAGCTTTTTTTTCTGCTGATAAATTGATGCCGTTTTAAACAAAATGGAAATTCAGGCATCATTAAAGAATGTCTAAAAGGTACACTGACCATTTGCAGCATATAGAAAAAGCAACTTGCTTCATTGCAAAAGATAACAATAATGCAAGTTGGCCATTACCTGATAGAATATTAGCTGCTTACATTAGATTTTTTAATCTAACATATAATATGATGAACCTTGCTCTTACAATGTTAAACATTTAAATGTAAACTATAGGATGTCTACAGTGGTCAGAGGGGAGAATTTGCAAAGCAATTTTCAGATTAGGTTTGTATTGTCATCACGTTATCTAAAATGTAGATTAATTATATTCTGAAATTTCTATCAAATAGCTTCTAAAGTTCCACAGCTTTTGAACACCATGAGCACAATTAAGAGCAGCTGATGTTTGTCCCATCAGCCTTCACATATCCTGGTGTCCCCTACACCACCCACAAGCAACATTTACGCAGCATGCACTTTCATCAAATACCTAACCGACATCATCCAAAACAACTGCCGCCTTGGCACCTTCTTTAACGTTCCCCGCAATTCCTACTCCAATCCCTGAAGTCTTGTGAGATGTTATTTTACCTAGAGCATACCACGCAAGTGGAAGCTACTCCGTGCATCAATTTTGAAACACAGCACCAAGTAACACTGACTCTTTTAGGACTTCACCTACCACCAAACTAAGCCAATTTTGGATGGCGTTCCCTGAACATGGAGCTTCAACTGAAGGTGCTAATTCCACTAAACTGAAAACAGTGGTTGTAGATTGTGGCACCACTATTCAACAATTCCAGAGTGCTTCATTTTTTTGTGCGCAATAGCCTTTTGAGGGTCATATAAAATAGCTTATAGGTGGAATAGTTATTCCAACTTTGGGAGCTTCCAGGCAGATTAAAATGAGGTTTTCTGATTCAATACATTCCTATTAATTTCAGTTGAACCCAATGTAGTACAGTTTTTAGTGCAGATTTATTCTACCTTTACTTGAAAAAATTAATGGAATGTAAAACTATAATAAGATCAATAAAACAAAACTAGCAAGGCATTAGCGGTGCAGAGGATGAAATCATCTTTTGAATTCAAGCTTTGTATTCCAAACAAAACACATTTTACAGAACATACATTTTGGAATGTCCCATGCAGTATCAATGCATTCATGGAAATAAGTTGCCATTCCAAGAAATTGGAAGGACCAACCTATGATTTAAGAACTGTGCCAACCATTTTAATATAATAAATCTCACAAAGCAGAGTTCTTTTAACTATTGTTTAGCAAGCCGAAACAAAAAAAAACATTAGACAGGTGAACAGACATTTTTTTCTCCTTTTTTCCTTGCAAAAATCACATAATAAAATAAAAAGTGAATGGCATGAAGTTTCCTGAAAGAAAAAATCTTGGGAGGAAAGTTTAACATGTATATTCCAAGTTCATTCAGCACACCAAAATCCTTATTGCATACCTATACACAATCTACTTCTACAAATGCATCGCCTTTTAAATACTGCTGAATTGAGTGTGGTATAACAAAATGTTCTGTGTAATTTACACTATTTTTTTCCACTTTAACTACAAGGACTTTCTGGGTTAACTACTAAAAAAGCAACAATAAACAAAAACTAGAATTTCCACGAAAGTAAAAATGAATTCATAAGCTTAAAGCTCAAAGTACAGATTTTCTTTTTGCTTGCGTACTGACTGAGATTTCAGTGCATAACATCAATACAAGAATTAAAGATTCCTTCTTTGGAAGAAAAGATTTAGGTAGTGTCCATTGACTCCAAGCTAGTAGAAGATGAGTCCTTTTGGATGCTTTCAAAGATGGCTGCCAGCTCAGGGTTGGAGCTTATTTGAGACTGAAACTCACTCATAAGTGGACTTTTCTCTGCTTCCGGAATGGTCAACAGTGCTGCAACTGCCCGCATGGCTGAGCGTTTCAGTTCATCTTGCTTCTCAAACTCCTGTTTGACCGAGTTAGCTTTTACCTATTAAATCAAACCATTAAAATCTTAAGACTTCAAAGAAATAATCTTGTTAGAATTTAAAAACAATTTTATAGGCTGGCAAACTGAAAGAATTCCAATATTTTGTGTAGTCGGAGTGAATAGGGAAAAGAGCAGGTAATAAAGTTTCAATATTCCCTTGTTTTTCATGTTCGATGATGCCAGCTCGATTTCATTATGCAATTCTGGACATCATAAAGTGCAATAAAAAAATCTGTCTCACTTTTTTAAACAGATAAATTGATCCACTAACAGGGAATATCTGAAACCAGACCAGAAAACTATTAGTGTAACTATCCCAGTATTTGCAATATTAACCATAATATTCTGTTAAAGATGTGTTAGCTACGGTTCTATTTTGTTCCCACTGTTCAATACAGATTTTGTAGTTAAGAATTAAGAAGCAGTCAGATCTATATATATATCAAATGTCCCAATCATACTTGCCAAAGCATGCAGTTTGAGCTGCAAATAAAGATCCCATAATATGGTAAGATGTTACTGAAATCATAAGGGATAATTTACAAGTCAACAACAGTGCACATTTACCTTGGGCACAGTCCTGAAAATGACGGATGCCAATAGTACTTATATTGGAGACAGCTCACGGAAGGGTTCACTAGACCGATTCGTGGGATGATGGGGTTGTGTCATTAGGAAAAGTTGAGCAGGTTGGTCTCACTCTCAAATAGAAGAATGAAAGGTGATCTTCTTGAAACATAAGACTCTGAGGGGGCTTGATAAAGTAGATGCTGAAAGAATGTCGCTCCTTGAGGTGGGATCTAAAACTAGAGGGCAAAGTTTCAGAATAAGGGTTCTCCCATTAGGACGTAGGTGAGGAGGCCTTTCTTCTATCAGCGGGTCATTAATCTTTGGAATTCTCTACCCAAAGGAGCATTTAAGGCTTTGTCATTCAAGATATTCAAGGCTGAATTAGACACAGTTCTGATCTACAAGGGCGTCCAGGCTTATGGGAACAGACAGGAGGGTGGTATTGAGACCACAATCAGATCAGCCATGACCTTACTAAATGTCAAAGCAGGCTTAAGGAGCCGAATGCCTGCATCTGCACCTATTTCTTATCATCTTAAGTCATTACCTCCATGCTGCACTCGGAGTATATCCACAAATCACATGAAAATTGGATTTCAGTCAAGTAATTCAGTGGCCTAAAAATAGCCTGGGTAACAAGTGTACCTTTTCTATAGTCCACCAAATTATATATTGAACTTTAAAATATATACCTTAGTTGTACAGGTCGCCCGTAAAGGTTCCACCAGCCTGTCCAATCTCTGTAGAACTGCACTTGGACAAAGAGTGGATAATCGTACTAACATCAAGAAGGTCAGCATCTGTTAGGTTTTTAAAAAAAGTTTGGGCAATAAGCTAGTTTTCTGCAACATTATACTAAACACGTGCTTTCATTTTTCCAAAATATAATACAACCAGCCTTGAACATATTTCAATTTAAAATATCTATAATGAGCACACAGAAACAAAGTCTAGACAGTGGGTAAATCCACTGCATGATATGGTCCCAAGCCATGTCTGAATGATCTACATTTAGTCCATAATAATGCAATAAGTTAGGTGGCTTCTACCTGGACTGGTACATTTAGCCTCAAGTGTCTCTGTGCTAATGAGAGGTGGCTGTGCAGATGGGGAAATGGTTAAACAACCAGAGTCTGGGCTCCCTGATCACTAAACCCTCGCAACATGCAATCATGGTGATGTCCACCAAGGTAAAATGGCCAAAATTCATCCATGAAGAACTGACACTCCAATTGAGCAGCTTTTTAAAATTTTTTTAGCTAATTGTTATTGAACAACATAATCCATATTCATGTTATGTACCTTGATGTCATAATGGTCCTTCAGTCCATCTTCAACGTGGTTCAGGAATTCAAAAATGTCTAATCTGTCAAGACAGCTATCCAGAAGTGTGTACATGCATTCAAAAGCTGCTTTCCTAATGTCTAAACCATCATCTACAGTATGCTTGAATGGTCCCATTTCCACCTTACAAAAAAGAGAAACAGTGATGAAACATAGTTAAAATGCAGAATTTATAAATTCACTAAGCATTTTCAAACCAAAATACAAACCTCTCTTATTAATTCCTTCCTAACTTTTGTTTCATTATAAAGATGAGGAAGAACAGTATCCAAGAGGTCCCTGATTAGCGATGGTTTGTTATGTGCAGCTGAATTGAAGGTAACTAAAGCGACTCTTCTCACATTGAGATCTGGATCCTCCAATGTTTTCAGGAAATCACCTGAAAGAGTAATTTAAATAAGAGTTACTAAATAATTTATGCAACTTTGTTTTTTTTTATAAACTAAAATCACTAGAGCACCTTGTAATCCCCACAAATGTTCATTCTTGTTGAGATGTGGTCCACAGTTGCCCAAGTCCTCACACAAGTAGCCATTCTTCATGTCCAAGCGTGCACAGCAATGTCAGTAGACTATCAGCGGGGACATTTCAGTCCAGCTTAAACCTGTCCTCATGCAGCACCTACGCATGCAATTTGACCAACAGACATTAAACCCACTGACATCAGCAGTCAGAAGCTCAGCTGCACCAATATTCCCCAGATCCCTTATCCCACCCATCCTTCCTCAAGGTACTACAACCACGGCAGCACCTTTGCTTTCCAGCCAACACCATTAACTCTACACATAGCTGGAATGAATCTGCAGTCTTCTGATTTGAACAACTTAATTCCCCTTGTGAAACCAGACCCGCATTTACCCATTGGGCCTCCAGGGGAGTTTTATTTCCTTGAAATCGCCAAAGTACTGCTCGCCTTTTCCCAACTGATGGAGATTGCGCAGAACAGTGGTAGTTTGCACCCATTATCACCACTTGCCCTCAGGTCCAACTTAATTTTAATATGTGCAAACATTGAAAAAAAAATTTCAAAACAATTAAAAGGTTTTAATACCACCAGGAATTGTGAATGAACAGAAACACGTTTACCTATGCAGTTCTTTAATAGAGGATCAATTGGCTGTGGGTGATCAGAAATTGTAAACTTCACAGCTGTAACCACAGAGCTTCGAGCATAGGAAGACCCTATAGGAAAACAGCAAGATTAAAGCACACCACAGACTGAATAACACGAGACAGAATACTGATTCCAGTGCAATCCCTTTATGATTTCTTGTTTAAGAGCAGCAATTTTTAAATATAAATTTCAACTCCTTCAGACTAGAGACCAGCTAGAGTCACCAGAATCTTGCTTGAGTCACATATAAGCTGACTAAACAAAGTGTAAAGATCAAAAAGGGATTTTAATTTATAAACAAAGACCAATTTGTGTTGAAGTTCACTCGTCCCAGATGCAGCGGTAAGAAAGATATTGCTAATTACTACAAGAATCCTTCCACTTATTGAACACCTAGTAAAATATTCTAAGGCACTTCACAAAAGCATTATCAAACAGAATTTGACACTGAGCTACATTAGGAGATAATAGGGCAGATGACCAAAAGTATGGTCAAGGAGCTAGGTTTTAAGGAGTGTTTTAAAAGCGGAAACATGGGTAAAGAAACAAGAGGTTTGGATAAAGAATTCCAGAGACAAGGAGCTTGGCAGCTGATGGCATGGCTGCCAATCGCAGCACATGTAAAACCAGGGATGGTCAGAACTAGGGGAATGTAGATATCTTGGAGAATTTTAGAGCTGAACAGAGAGAGAGGAACATGGCCATGGAGAGATTTGAGAGGAGGAAAAGGGCGATAATTTAAAAGTAGAGGTGTTTCTTAATCAGGAGCTAGTGTAGATCAGAGAACAGAAGGCTAATGGGTGAACAGGACTTGGTGCAGGTTAGGGCACAGACAGCAGGGATTTGGATGACCAAGTTTGTAAAGGGTGAAAGATGGGAGGCTGGTCAGGTGCTGCTTGAAATGGTCAAATCTACAAGTAGCAATAGCATGGATGGGGGGTTCAGCAGATGAGCTGAGGCCGGGGTGCAGGGAGTCAGGCAATGCTGCAGAGTGGAAATAGTCTAAGTGATGGCAAAGAATATGTGGTCAGAAGCTCATCTCAGGGTCAAATAAAGCAACAAGTTTGCAAATGGTTTGGTTGAGCCTCAGACAAGAGTCATTGGCTAGGGAACAGAATTTGTGGCAGGTCTCCAAGTACTACAGCATCCTGGTCATTAACCTCCCCTTTTATTTGATTTTTTTTATTCCTCTCTTCTCATTTTCTTTCCAAACATAGCCCTTTTTCTGAACACTGGCCAGTTCTCCCCAAAAGTACCAGAGTACATTACACACTGAGGTAGTATTGATGGCTTTCTGCATAAACACAACGCAACAGGTGGTTACTGCAATGTTATCTTACAATAATTACAGATTGTGAAATTCTATTTTTTTCCTTAAAATTTCTATGTAACAAAAGTTAAAAGTTCCATATTAAGTCTAAGCAATTTTTTAAACATGCTACATATAAATAGCCTACCTGATTCCAAGTATCCTTTAAGCCGTGGTAGTAATGTTTCTGGATCTATCAGAGTAAGTTTGCCCAGGCATTCTGCAACAACATTTCGAGTTCCTTCTTCTGCACACTCACAGTGCTTCAAAAGCAAATTCCAAATATTTTCTACATATGGTTTGAGACCTCCAACTGAAGAAGAGCTTATAATCTCCTTTAGAGAATGTAAGAGAAGATACTGCCTTTTAGGTTGACTCGTTATTTCTTGCAGAACAAAAGGCAGGTACTCAGGAAGGTTTCCAACACTAATGCTTCCAAGCGCATAGGATGCTGCAGATTTGACCTCCTCACTAGAGGAAGAGAAAGCTTCTAAGATTACAGATTTAAGCTCAGTTTGCCCACTCAAGTCTATATGGTGCCCAACCTCTCCGAGGGACAGCAAAGCCAAGAGACGGATAGAATCAGTAGATCTAGAGTTCTTCACATCCTGGATAAACTGCCCAACCACAGCTGGTCCTTCTCTGGGGCAGGCTCGGGTGAGTGCTGCTACACACTTGGCGATTGAGTAATAGGACTGCTTGTGGGTCAATGCACTGCTCTGAGAATAAACAGGACCAGTCAACATTCGCAACAACTCCATATAACCTAGGTTTGCAGTTCCGGTTCCAACAAGAGCTTGGAAGAAATACAACATTGCACTCAGAGCTCCTCCTTGAAGTAGCGGGGACCGTACCAGCCCAATAAGCTCAGTAAGGATTGAGCCACTGACTTTTGAAAGAGAGGATGGGTGCACCTTGGCCAAGGTTGTAAGAAAGCTAATGGCCATCTGTGACACATGCATATCACTTTCACTAATAAGAGGTGGAAGCTCCACTAGGACTGCTTCAATCATGGAAGGTGTCAGGCTGTCACTGTAGTTCTTGATCAAGATGTCCAAAGCAGAAAGGGTACTTAGCTTCAGTGCTCGCTGGTTTTTCCTCAAGAATGAGGCTAAAATTGGTACACCCTCACCCAGCACTGGTCGCAGGTCAATCTTGAGAGAAGATCCAGCAATTAACGTCAAGGCTTTCACTGTTGTCAGCCTAGTAATTTCGTTCTTCAGCCTTTCCAAGAAAATCTGCAGTGTGCTGGGTAAGTCACTGCCTAAATGGTCCCCAAGATTACAAATGATCTGTCCCATACAGGAGATAGCTCTCTCCTTCACCTCTTGATCAATGTCTGCAGCTTTCAAACGCTTGACAGTACAAGTGAATAAGTCGTTAATGTATGGAGCAGCATCAAATGAATATAACTGATCCACAGGTCTAATTACTTTTACAAGCTGTTGAGTGACAAGGAGGGCTTCTGAAGTGATCTTGTAAAAAGGATCACCCACGCAAGCCACCACTGGTGGAACTAAAGCTTCTACGTGAGGATGGAAGACCTGAGGTGAGTGGTTACAAAGAATAACATATAAACATGAGAGAGCATCAATTTTTAGATTGGACGAGCTGGATTTGTCATTCAAGGAAAAGATTATTCCTGCAAAATAAACAGAAAAACAATGTTAATGGCATGGAATAGCTTTCTTTTATAAACAACCTAAATCAAATTTTTTGCTTATAATATCTCAAGTAACTATCCTCATACAATTCTACAAAAGATAAAATGGTTTTCTAGGAAGTAAAAATGTGTAAATTTTATCATTTCTAAGAATAGGTCTTTGCTATTTTTGGAGTAGGTAGTTTTACTGATTAAAAGAAGGTATTTTTTGCAGTCAGTCGTGCTTCAACTATCCACTGTTAACAATACACAAATCCAAATGTCACAAATTGCATGCAAACAGATATGAATATTGTATGCTTAAAGCCTAGTTTAGAAATTTTGTTTAGTTTAGAAATACAATTTGTAAATCTATTATACTCCATACAATCAAACACAAACATACAGTATTACGAGGGAGGAATATTAATCAAGGTTCAGTTTTCCATTTTTAAATTTCTGGTCTCTTCAGCTGCCATACAATGTTGGTCTTTAAATTATTTCTTCTTTTCTCCACCTTTTTGAGCCATCGGCTTTTAAACAGCTTTCCCAGCACCCCTTCAACAACTTGTATTTATAAGGCGCCTTTAATGTCATGAAATGTCCCAAAGACACTTCACAGGAGCATGACTAAACAAACGATGACACTGAGCCACATAAAGGGGATGATGGCCCAGATCTTCCAATCCCTCGGGTGGATGGAGCTATTACAAGGGGGCATAACTATAGGGTTCATGGTGGGAGATATAGGAAGGATATCAGAGGTAGATTCTTTACGCAGAGAGTGGTTGGGGTGTGGAATGGACTGCCTGCAGTGATAGTGGAGTCAGACACTTTAGGAACATTTAAGCGGTTATTGGATAGGCACATGGAGCACACCAGGATGATAGGGAGTGGGATAGCTTGATCTTAGTTTCAGATAAAGCTCGGCACAACATCGTGGGCCGAAGGGCCTGTTCTGTGCTGTACTGTTCTATGTTCTATGTAATCCCAATGGTGCTGAACATTGAGATGGTAGCTGCTATTGACTGTGGCAATGGCATCTAAAGTTCAGAGAGCCAATTCACACCCAAACAGAATTTCCAGTATGCTAGAAATGGCTCCATGGGAGCCCTCACCCATGCCCCCCCGGAACGTTCAACACAAATTTGGATGCCAAACCTGCACAGAGGTGTAGCGTTAAGTAAATGAGGTGGAGTGTCAAAGCACTCCAGCCATCATCCATGGCAACCCCAACGCCATCCCTCTCATCCCTTTCCCTGCAACCAATGTTCGCTGCCCACTCTCCTTCATAACAATACTCGCCGCTCCCATGCCTCATCTGGAATCCTGCAATCTGACCAACTGAGAGATTCCAGTTGGGGCTTCTGAATCCAGCCTATGTCAAACTATCAGCATTATTGGGGGAGGGCACAGGGCAATGGGGTGTATGTGTGAGAGTGCATGGGGGTGGGGGGTTGGGGAGGGGGGGGTATGGAGGGAGGGGCTGATGCAGTGGAGAACATTACGACAGGTCCATTCAAAGTCTGTACAACTCAATGAACTGATAGCTGACCTCAAGGGGTGTATCTTCAGCTTAAGACAAGAAAAGGAACCACAGGGCCTCAGTGCTTAGTTCATCAATGGACCCAAGCTGGAATTGGGACAGGCAAGTCCAAAAGATCCAGCTTAAGTAAAGCTGCAGTTTCAAACAGGGTCAAGTACTAAGCGCTCGCATTCTGCCACTGACTGGAAGCCCTTCTGGGCTATTAGGTCAGCTGACCAAAAGCTTGGTCAATAAAGGTTTTAAGGAGTATCTTAAAAGAAGAAAGTGACAGAGAGGCAAAGAGGTGTAGGGAGAGAATTCCAGAGCTTGGGGCCTAGGCAACTGAGGGCAGTCACCAATGGTGGAGAATGCACAGAGGCCAGAATTAGAGGAGCGCAGATACCTCGGAGTTGTGGAGCTAGAGATTACAGAGATGCAGATGGACAAGACTATTGAGTAATTTGAAAACAATGATAAGACTTTTAAAGCCAAGGTATTGCTTGACAGGGAGTCAGCAAGCACAGGGAGAACAGGACTTGCTGCAAAATGAGACACAGGCAAGCTGAGTTTGGGATGACAAGTTTACAAGGGTAGAATGTGGTGGACCAGCAAGAAGTGAACAGGAATAGTCAAGAATAGAGCTAATGAGGGTTTCAGCAGATGAGTTGGGATGACAAAGAGGGGTAATGGTGCAGAGATAGAAATACCTGGTCTTAATGATGGCACGAATAGGTTGAATCTCATCTCAGGGTCAAATGTACCCTTTTCTCACATCTATTCCTCTTTTCCAGTAATTGATTCTCTTCGATGAAAAGCTGTTTTCTATTTTTCCTTCCCTTGCTAACCCGAGCCTAATTCTGCTTTGTGCCAATCTGTCTTTCCATGCTAACTTTCCTGTCTGGCCCGTGCTGACAATACAAATCCAGACCTAAATATGGAGCTAGGGATTCCAGATAATTTTACACAGCATTTTTAACCCAGTAAAATACCCTAAGGCGCTTCAATAGATTATCAGACAGCATCTGACACTGGGCCACTTGGGGAGAAATTGGGTGTAAATTTGGTCAAAAAAGTAGGTTAAGATGTATCTTAAAAGGAGAGATGTGGGCCGGAGCATTACAACCATTCACGCCGGAGGGAATTTCACATCCCGCTGCAGTGAACAGAGATTTGGCTGCGTGCCAAATTCTCTAACCTCGCTGCAGTGGGAGCATGGCGTGAACGGCTGGTAAGATCACGCCAGTGGAAAATGAACCTGGCAGATTGTCATTCATTGGACATAGCACTTACTAGTTACGAACAACAACCTTACATTAGAAGTCTCGGATAGAATATCTTCAAGATTCTATTCAACAGCTTCAGATAAAACCTTAGAAAGCAGAATAACTGACGAAAAACTATTAATACTTTACCTGGAACAAGAACTGGTACATGCTGAGTCAAAGCACCAGGCAACACATTCACCAGCTCAGTCAACATGTGAAAGCAACACTGACGGGTCTTCACACTTTTCTCTTTCATCTGCTTATGTAAAGCTTTAACAATGTTGGGAACCTTTAAAGGGATTCAAGCTAGATCAGGATTAGGCATTCATTGTTCACATGTCGCACTCTTTAAAGATCTTAACATTATAGAACTGAGTGAGAAAGAAAACCTGAAGGAAGTTACATGAAATACTAAATGCTCAATAAAGTGCCTAACTTGAATATACAATGAGAATGTATACAAAGAGAACCTATACTTCATCCAAATGAGGAAAACACAGATTATGCATGTAACACACTGACCACGAGTCATACAACTTGCTAACAAAGACTTCTGTTTAAGATCTTCAATCTGGTTTAACATAAAAACAAAATAAATAAAGACCAAGGTGGCATTAATGGAGAACACAGATGGAACGAAATAGGCGATTACGTAGAAAAGTGAATAGATTTAAAATTATCACAGCATTTTGATGACGGAATGAAAGATTTGAACTGAATAACATTTTTAAGTTTGCATCACACTACTTCAAAAAAAGTAGAAGCATTACATGAACATAGATTGATAACAGTATTTGCTATAAAGCCACATAAAGTGGCAGCTATAATGGTAAAAGCCACCTTCAAACTTACTTGATTCTGAAGCATAACTAAAGGGGTCTCCTCTTGTTCCATTGCATCTGGATCAAGATGCCAGCTCTGAGCAGGCCTGGTCTGTTTGAGCAGCGAGAGATATGCATGGAAAACATCTGCTTTAACATTTTCTTCACGCTCCTTGAATCTGGCAATCAGCGCAGGAGATACCGTTTTATAAAATTCTGGTAGCATTTCATGGCGAGTGCTGACTACACCATCTAAACACTTAGCAGCAGCACGTCGTACCTTCCAGCTCATATCATCATCATCACTGTACTCATCATCACTCCCTAGTAACATAAAGGGTTGCAAAATTTATGAAAATGTACAAATGTCCTTCAAATACAACTGGTACATTGATCAAACACCTACATGATGAAACAGAGAGAGGAGAGAGAAATTCAGGCTGGATTTTCAGTACTGATCACTATCGAGTAACTCGTGCTGAAAAAGTACATAGTCTGGCAAGGACAGGATCAAGCCCAGTTGTGATGAACCCTGTGGTTAAATATTCCACTAACTTGCACCATCTAGACTAAAATCAGCACTTAGATGAGCTACTGAAAGACTCGAGTAAATCTCAACACCGTGAAGTAGGAAGTAATTTTCCTAAAATCATACAATACACAAAAAATATAGCTTTCTTTATTCATTCATGGGACATGGGCATTGCCAGCATTTATTGCCCATCCCTAGTTGCCCGAGGGCAGTTGAGAGTCAACCACATTGGTGTGGCTCTGTAGTTACATGTAGGCCAGACCAAGTAAGGACGGCAGATTTCCTTCCCTAAAGGACATTAGTGAACCAGATGGGTTTTCCTGACAATCGACAATGGTTTCATTGTCAGTAGATTTTTAATTCAAGATATTTTTCATTGAATTCAAATTCCAAAATCGTGATTTGAACCCGGGTCACCAGAACATTGGCTGAGTTTCTGCATTAATAGTCCAGTGATAATAACACTGGGCCATCGCCTCCACTATGTTCGCAATTTTATCTCAACTACAAAAGTATATTCTTCAAACCATCTAGGCTGGCTCACACACCTGCTTACCTGTAAGCTTATCTCACAAGCTACTTAATACAAAAGGGATAGAGTATTAATTACAAGTTTTGTACCTTGATCATCATCATCTCCACCTTCTGATTCCATTGCAGCATCATCTTCATCTTCATCATCGTAATTGTAATTGGGGTCATAGGTTAAGTACCTCAAACACAGGTTAATAATGGTGGTGACATGAAGAAAAACTTCTTTAGGGCACCTACGAAACATGATAATTTGAACAGTTGTTCCATAAACTAATTGAAACTGGTGAACTAATAATATTTAGATCCAACATTTAATTACTAATAAATTACCAGCTCAGCTGGTACATTTAGTGTTATGTATCTCCTATCCATAAATATATGTCAGATCAAACACAATCTTTAGCTACAAAAATAGACCAAGTTATAAACAAACACTTGACATTTAGGCAAAGGTTTATTGCATCGCAGACCTTCTCACCAGCACTTGCTTTTCAATTTAAAATTACAAAATCTACATCACACTTTACCTTCTCACAAATGACTCAAAGGCTTGAATGCAGTATTCTCTCAGTTCATCATCCTCAACACTGCAGAACTTAACGACTAATGGAATTATTTTCTCCAGATATTCCCCTAAGGAGAAAATAATCAATGATTCAGAAATTCCCTCAAATAATGGCTTTAAAAGATTTTATAAACAGTTGAAAAACATTTCAGAAAGGATACTAAGTGCAGATTCCTGTTACCTATTCGGTGCCCTGCCTGTCTGCTAATAGCAGCAATACACTGTATATAGGTCCTAGTTGTAGACATTGAATCATTTTTGGCAAGCTCTGTCAACAAATGCTCAATCAGGTCAACAAAGACCAGGTTTCCACAGCTCATAACAAGGTGACCAAGAGCAATAATAGTTCTCTTTCGTACAGCAAGCCGGGGGCTGGTAAGCTGAGGAAGAAGGCAGTTCAAAATTGATGGATGGAAATTAACCAGCAGACCTCCTTGCCTGGAAAAAAGATAAACAAATCCAATTATAGTTCTAATTTAAAATGGCCATCTTTGTTAAACATAACTAAAGTTACTTTTTAATTCCAAGACACAGCAGGGTCTGCCAGAAAACATCTTTTTTTAAACACAGCTCAAAATAGTGCAATAGGAACAAAGAGTTCCTTTTGGGCTGCATCAAGGATGGAAAAAATCTATTGAACAGTCTTACATTAACCAAAGTGGTTTGGTTAAAGTGGAAGTTTCCAAATGGTCCAAACTAGGATACTTCCGTAAATTAAATCAATTAGTCAACATATGTGACCAATCAAACTATACAAAGTGAAAACATTTTCATATATAGGACAAGGTATACATAGGTGGTCATCATTCTATGCATATTACATTCCACTTTATTTTTTTATAAACATAGTTGATCAATAGCTCTTTACTTAGTCTTTGGCTGAAACCTATACTATATATCCAATTATTTTGAATACTTTTTTTTAGTTACTTATTGTACCTTTTAAGCAAAACGATCTGTTTGAATGAAATTCTTTTATGGGACGTGTATGTCACTGACAAGGCCAGCATTCATTGTCCATCCCTCTTTGAACTGATTGGCTTGCTAGGCTATTTCAGAGGGTAGTTAAAAGTTAATAACAATACTTTATGAGTCTGGAGTCACATATAGGCCAGATGGGTTACGATGGCAGATTTCCTTCCCGAAAGGATATTAATAAACCAGGTGAGCTTTTACAACAACGGTCACTATTACTGTGACTCGCTTTAAATTCCAGATTTTATTAATTGAATTTAAATTCCACCAGCTGTCATGGGATATGAACCCACGTTAGTTTGGATCTCTGGATTACTAGTCCAGTGACATTACGCTATTGTCTCCCCCCCATTTGACGTTAGAAAGGCAGGAGGTGGTTACTTTACATGGGAGGTATTGTGTTATATCCCATTGTTAAGGAGCAGTTATTGGTCCCACTGTACTCAACATGCATGAACCATCACGAGAAAGGTTAGTCTTATCCTACTACTGATGTGCTGTTACAACAGAAACCCTGACTCAGTAGGAGGGGAACAGCTTGTTCCGATATTTGATTTATGTGCCTGGCTGAGGAGTCAGCAGTACAAAGCTACCACAGCTTTTAGATTATGGGCAAGAGTAAAGCCACAGTACTAACTCACACTGGATCTTTTACAGAAACTGCCTCCTTACTGCAAGTTCAAGTGTTTGGAGAAATCCAGAAACAGCAAAAATAAATGACCAGTTTCTCTCTTCCAGCCTTCTTGCTGTGAATTTTATTATAATCTTTTCACATCGTTACTCTTTCTTCCTTTCACCAAATGCAGTCTCCACGCTCCATTTCACTATTTTCGCAGAACCACTTATCAATCTTGTATAAGCAGTCGCATTTAAGTTCACTGATCTACATATCAAAACGGATAGTTTTCTGTAGTACTTATCGAAATTTGCAGTTTATGCCAGTATGGATCCTTAGAATATCAAAACGGTTAGTTTTCTGTAGTACTTATCGAAATTTGCAGTTTATGCCAGGCCCTCCCACTATGGATCCTTACAACTTTCCACTGGAAAATGTGCTTTTTTCACTCCACACCATTCCTCCACATGGTAATTTCACAAATTATAATACACTATTACAACTAAAGCTAATGCGTAGCAGAGAATTACAAGGCAATAAATAAATTCTACAATTTGGACAAGAGGCTCTCAAGCATAGTTCATAAACATAGACATAACTCTAAAGTTATGTTACTATCTTAAATTCACTCACATTTGTCGATTGTGCTTCTAGTTAATTTTTTCTGCATGTTGCTATGGAGTATGAACTGGATAAAATATGCTCTTCTAGCCAAAATCAAAAGCCCAATTACCTGCTTAACATATCTGCCATGATGTCCAGTGCTTCCAACTGAACAGACACATCTTCCTGTTTGGCAATGGCACTAGTGAGACGTCCTGTGATCTTTTTACAAACATTGGCTGCTAAAGCAGATCCTGCAAGACAAATACATTCTCAAATAGATCTCAGATAAATAACAAGGATGGGTTTTAAAGCATATCTGGTGATTGCCAAAATGTTTTTAGAAAAGATAAGTTTATTTATTAGTCACAAGTAAGGCTTACATTAACACTGAAATGCAGTTACTGTGAAATTCCCCTAGTCCCACACTTCGGCGCCTGTTCGGGTCAATGCACCTAATCAGCACGTCTTTCAGACTGTAGGAGGAAACCGGAGCACCCGGAGGAACCCACACAGACAGGGGGAGAACGTGCAAACTCCACACAGTGACCCAAGCCGGGAATCGAACCCAGGTCCCTGGCACTATGAGGCAGCAGTGCTAACCACTGTGCCACCCCATCATGTCCTATGCAAAAATAATTGATCGCTGTCATATTACAATATGACCATTCAAAACAAATTGTGCAAAAACACAGCTTTAAAAATGGTACAAGATTATAACAGGTTTAGTTAAGGGAGACAAAGAAAGGCTGTTCCCATTAGTTGATTGTACAAGGACCTAGGACACAGTTTTACATGAGATGCAAGGGACATGAGTAAGAACTTTTTTTGTGCAGTGGTCTAGAAATCACTGCTTACAAGGATGGCGGAAGCAGAGATGATCCATGATTCCAAAAGAAAACCAAATGGGTACTCAAGGGAAGTAAATTCACAGGGCTATCGTGTATGATTTGGGTCAGAAAATGTTCTATGAAGTCCGTCTGGATCATAAGTTTTGCACTTTGAATTTGGCTAGGGTGAGCATGAGATATTTAACTTCAGGTATGATTCAACTGACCCACTAAGGAGCTTTTATCAAACAAAGTTTATTTAAGTATACAGTTAACATGTATAGAAAAAAAATTGGCAATACCTTTTAGCAATTACAAACAAGAAAAAAAATCATGATATGGTATAACCCTTAACAGCCAAACATCGTTCCAAAGGAACAAATCCCATAAACAAAACCTCTTCCACAGGTTTAACACTGCAAAGACTAATGCTCACGTGATACTGCAATTTAATCTTTTGACTGAATGCTGCCGTTCTCTTTGACGCACACAGCTTCCCAAAACACCAGGGAGAGAGAGAGACTCTTGGCAAGCCAAACACCAACAGCAGATTTTCTACTCCAGGAAGGACAGGAATCTTACTTCCAGCTAACAGCAGAATTTCCAAAACCAGGGAGAGAGAGAGAGAAAAACATGTTTTTTTCAGCTTATGTCCACCCCCTTCTAAACTAAAACTGAAAATGAATCCTTAGATTTTTTTTCCTGGGGAGGAACCACCTGACTTTGACTTGTCAATCAATCTTTCCCCTCACAATGCAAGGTCATAAAAGATCCCAGAGTAAAAATAATCAAAACTCCATTTAAGCCACTGAAGTAGCAATAACAGGACTTCTAGCAGATGGACCGGCAACAATGAGAAAAAAAAACTGAAACGGTCTGCTTACAACTGCAGAGAACATGATTTAAAAAAAACATTTCTTAAAGGTACACTAACGTCACAATGGTGATGGAGAAGAGGAATGGAACCGACTGGATTACATTGGAGAGAGCAGGGATTGGCCCGATAGGCTAAATGGCCTCCTTCTTGTGCCTTAAGAACTGGAAGGTAAGCCTTCAAAATATTCAACAGACTAACCTTTTAATGCTGTAACTAGTCAGCGATCTAGGGAGTCTCATCCTAAATTAAATGTAGCAATTTACTTCAATCTGACATTGCTCTTAACTGCAATTTATAGTCAGCAATTAATGCTTATTTTTGTGAAATAAGTAAACCGCCTTTCTCACATACTTATTTTGTCAGTTAGTCTTGTTTACTAATTATTTCCATACTCAAATGTTTAAGTACTGCCACCCACAATTCTAAGGTTAATAAACTGTTAGCTCATTATTTTGTTGTTGGACGTTTGATAACTGACAAAAAAAGTTAATTTATTTATTCAGCAGCCTACACAGATCCTGACAGGAGACTGCTGTTGTAAATGCTAATACAATCTGAAGTGGTTGTGGAGTTCAGAAATAAATGAGTGCATCATTTGCTCTCGGCAAAATGATAAATCCAAATGGCTCCTTGACAAGGAGTTACGGTGAAGGGTTATGGATTTGTTGCACGCACTCGATAAATAATCTTTTCAGGGTGTATTTTCTAGCATTCTTAATATGCAATGACAATTTTTTTTGAAGTATAAACTTACCACTAGAAGCTGGAGGTAGTTCTCCAATTACCGTTTTCAGTCCAATGCTGGAAATGTCACGTAGTTGTTCCTTGTCTGACAACATATTGGTACACAAAGTATCCACAATTGTCTCCACCTGATATTCCTTCACTTTACTGACCAATGGACCAAGACTGAGGATAAACATTTAATTACATGCTTAAAACAGAGCAAAGACTGGCACAGCTGCAAAATCAAGTTTCTGATAAATGTATATTTAAATCTGGACCATACACATTTAAATGACATTCGTTAAATACAGGGACTGTCCTTTTCACAACCTGGTTTACTACTCGCATTCCTTGAGGATACCTGTGATTACTGCACTATTAGTGAATTTTAATGTTACTGATAATAGCTTTGTAGAAGAATAAAATGATGCATATTGAAATGACTATAAAGGTTTGGCAAAACACAAGGGTAACAATAAGTCACAAAACAAATCAATCAAACTCCCCTTCCCCATCAAAAATTCCTATATACAAGGTCAATTGATCAACATGCAGAAGAAGCTGACACTTTCACACTCAGTGTGGCTTGCAGCACACCCCTGATGGGTTGCTTGGCTCCTTTTTATGTTGCAAATTACAAGTGTATATACATAAATATACAGAAGATTGCCCAAGGCAAGTTAGCTCAAACTGTTTGAAAAAGGTCAGGAATGTTGTAACATGCGAATCAGAATGTACTATTGGAGTGCCAGTGTGCCTTTGAGGACAGGGCAATTGTTAAAAAGTAAACATGATGCTCATCCTTTGCTCAAGCCAAACAGCTCAAAATAGATTACACCGAGGGATAGTTTGTTTTAACAACACATATTAAACATACATTAGTAAATAAATGATCCTTCCACGCTTGCTACAAACATGGGTGGATTGTTGTTGGCATAGGCTCGATGGGCCGAACGGCCTCCTTCTGCACTGTAGGGATTCTATGATTCTGAGAAGCATTATATTTACACAATTATAAGTGAATCTCTACTCAGTCACTCACCAGGCACCTACATAGATCTTATTTACCTTTCTGCATGTCAACATTTTGCGTGATATAGTAGGAGGGGCTGTGTCAAAAAACACTAGTCATCATCACCCTGGAAAACCAACAGCAACTTCTGGCATCAACAAATGCACAATTAAAGACAGAAATCCAGAAGTTGCTGTCAATGATTTCCTGCTCCTCCACAGGGTACACTGTTGAAGTCTTGGCATATGGCAACCTTTAGAAATCATGAAACTGACAAGAAATTCCCCTTCCAGGCTGCAACATCACTGTTAAAACCCCCCAAAAGGTTTACGCCTTGTTAATGAGTTGTAACTGGGTAAATAGCACACTAAATCACAACAACTGAACAACCTCACACACTGAAAAGATAATTTTATGTTTGTGTAATATCTAAAGTTTCTATTATCTATCTGAAAGGGATTTTGTGCAGTCACAGTTCAACACAGGAAATGGCCATTCAGCCCAATGTTTCCACTGTCAGCTCTTTGGCAGAGCTGGCTTCAACCTCACATCCTTGATCTTTCCCCTTAGCCCCGTAATTCTTTTCCCTTCAAGAGTTTATCCAAATCCCTTTGGAATGTTACTATAAACTCTGCTCCCACCAGTTTTTCAGTCAGTGCATTCTAGATCACAATAACCTACAGTAAAAGACAAATTGTTTCCTTGAATCTCCTTTGGTTCTTTTGCCAATCATCTTAAATCTATGTCCTCTATTTAATGACTTTAGTTAAGTAGCCATACTTTCATGCAAGTATAATACTTGTATTTATTTAGCAGCTCTAACATAATAAAACATTCACCATAATGTTCTCAAACTAAATTTGATGCTGAGTCACTTATTGAGATATTAGGGCAGATAACCTAAAGCTTGGTGTAATAGGTAAACTTATGCAGCGACATAAAAAAGGAACCGGGGTCTTGGCAGCTGAAAGCTTGGCTGGCAATGGTGGTGTATTACTATGTAGTCTAGCAATGGATTGTACAAGAATTCCATTAGCGATAACATGAATCAGTTGTCGAGTGCTCATAAGAATAAGTTAAGATATAATGGAAAGAATACATTCTATACGAAGGAAATAATGGAAAATAGAAAAAATAATTAAACATTTGTCTTATAACAGAGCGACATGATTAAAATTAAAAAGAAGGGATTTTGGGAACCAAGCTGAATCATATGGCAAGTTATTCGATTTTTTATCTTTTCCATAAAGTTAAGTGTTTAATTTTTGTAACTCTCAGAAAACTTGAGGTACTTTGCTGAGCCCCATTTACCAGGGCAAAATACACCCAATCATATGTCAGCAATCATATATAAATAAGTGCTGAAACAATATCAAGTGCTTACTTAGAACACTGAAGCTTCCTCAACCTGAACATACAGCATTCAAAGTGGAAGCAATGTAGTGCCATCAATAGAGGGTACAGAAATGTGCAGGTTCCAAGACCAGAATTAATCGGCACTTATGTTCTTCAGGGATTTTTCAATAGCCAGCCCAGAGGCTCAGATTGATCCAAAGACTGAGGAACCTGACTCTCATAAGTAATGCCAGAGCCAGAAATATCACTTAGCACAGGGGGCACATCTGGGGCAGCAGTGGACACTACCCAGTCAAAATGCAAAGGGCTCTCGAGTAGCATATAAAATACAGCCAGTGAATGCAACCAAGATACTGAATGATATTAACAACGAGATTCATACCCCAACAAAGAGCCAGTGTCAACAAATGAGGGAGACAAAACAGCAGAAAGAGAAATAAAAATAATGAATTACTCAGGTTTACTTAAGCAGGTAAACATGGTTCAAAGCAAAATAAAAGCTTCATTAATTCTGCACAGTGCTTCCATGCCTCAATCAGCATGGGCAGATGAAACAGTAATTAATGATATCTATCTGTACAGATTTATTCTGTAAACTGAAAATTATACTTGTACCATTTAACAGCAAGGTTCTGCACTTCACCATTCTTGTCTTCCAGTAACTTCAGGATCATCTTAACCACCTTTCGTTCACTGTCATCATCCAACTTAATAGAGTCTTTCTGCAATTCTGTCATCAAGTCATTGGTAGCCATGAATCTGCAAATTATACAAATGAAATGGAACTTTGTTACAAAAAAATGTTTCCTATTAATCCACTCATGTTACTCAGCATTGTCATGACAGGCAACAGATGCCACAGACAATGGTTGAATGATGTCTTGAATGTTGCCTGCAGCAATAGCATAAAGACTCAAAAGTAAGAACCTTTTCAAATAATGATCCTGTTTAGCAGTGCTGAAAAGGAGAATGAACTTGCATTTATATCATGTATTTTACAACTTCAGGGCATCACAAAGCACAAAGCCAATGTAGTACCAAAACAATTCCAACACAGCTCAGACAAAATTCGAACATTACCAAAGTAATACATTTAACCTATCAATCCAACTACAATCTCTTTCCATGTATGTAGCCCTTCTAGTTTTCTCGCTTCATTCCCCTTTACCTGAATATAGTCTTCAGGGATGAAAAGGCAGAAGGATAAAAAGTTCTGAAATTTTATGACAATAAATCATATAATTATAACAGTTCTTATGATCTATAGTAAATGTAAATGATTCTAGGTCACTTCAAACAAATGGAATTAATAGACTTTGTGTAGATGGAAACATTAGTTCTGCCTTTATTTACCTTTTATAAAAGTCAAGACAATGGACCACTGCATTTCTTTCAAGTCACCAGAGTGACCTTCGCATTTCAGCATCTAATGCAGCAAGAAACTCATACTAACAACAGAACGTGACCTTACTGGATTAGGTATATGTGAAGTGAAGCAAACAACCCACAGCGATGTTTTGTAAACTATTTTGCAATGTGACCCCATTTTAACTCGCAGCCACCTTCTCAAGGGCAATTTGAGCTGGGCAATAATTACTCAGAATCCATGAACTAAAACACTACAAAGAAATCTTGAAAATTAAAGTGACCCCAGCAAAAACACAGAACTTCCATAAAGCAGTGTAGTAATATTCAGTACATAATTAATTAGGTTTATATATAAGGGATGTTACAAAGTTACTTTATATACTTGTGGGCGGCACGGTAGCACAGTGGTTAGCACTGCTGCTTCACAGCTCCAGGGACCTGGGTTCGATTCCCGGCTTGGGTCACTGTCTGTGTGGAGTTTGCACATTCTCCTCGTGTCTGCGTGGGTTTCCTCCGGGTGCTCCGGTTTCCTCCCACAGTCCAAAGATGTGCGGGTTAGGTTGATTGGCCATGCTAAAATTGCTCCTTAGTGTCCTGGGATGCGTGGATTAGCGGGTAAAATATGTAGGGATATGGGGTAGGGCCTGGGTGGGATTGTGGTATGTGCAGACTCGATGGGCCAAATGGCCTCTTTCTGTACTGTAGGGTTTCTATGATTTCTATGATACTCATGTAGGTTTCAGCAATAGTCTCTCCCTGTGGAGACTTGGGATGATCATAGTCCCATGCTCAAAAGACTCAGGGCCTCTTTATCCAAGAGAAAGGTTCCCAGGAGTTACTGTGGCAATCCCCAGCTAGAATCCCACTCTTGAGCAGAGAGAGCCTTGCGCATCCAGAGCACACACTTCCTTGGGACACAAGGAAGGCCCTGGGGCACCTTCATCCTCACCCCACTCAACCACCTCTTACCTCTTCTTATTCAGATTCTTCTCAGCCTCTTGGAGAATGTCAAACTTCAACAGTCAATTGGATCAGACTCACCATCCAGATTAACTCTTCCTACTATTCCAATCACAGCTTCCTTCTCTCCTGCTCTTGCTGCTCCTCCATTCATAGATTCTGTTTCTGAAGGAGCTGTAAGATCAGGAGAGAGGGAAGCTATGAGTGGAGGAGCTGGAGCAGAGCCAACATGGGAAAGACAGAATAGGAGATTTGAGGATTCTGTCTTTCCTGTCCTTGCTGCTCCTCCATTCATAATTCTGCAGTCAGCTCCCACTCACGCCGATTGCAGAGCTGCAAATTTTTAAACACTCATACAATGGTCACAACATATGTTTAAAATGCCAGGTCAGAATTCAGGCAAATGCTGGAAATTTCTCATCCAAGCTTTGATCCACATATGAACACCTGGACTCATGAGTGATGGCCCTTGACATCAAAGCAGTATTTGACCAAATGTCACCAAGCCTCCAGAATAAAACTGCAGTCAATGAGAATCATGGGGAACAGCGTGCTGTGATGTAACTTTAAGGGATGATGCAAAAAAGCAAGTAACCAGGATGTAAAACAGCATGTGACCAGCAGTTAGTGTGTGTGTGTAGAAATTGCAGTTGTGCTGTCCCAATGAGTAATAGTTGCTGAATTCCTAAAGTAGATCTATCTGCTGAGCCATCCTGTAATGTATCTTCAAATAAACTGAACCTCTGTACAGTTTGCCAGTTCTGCAGGTGAAATTGGGGAGTTTGCGTAGAGCCGACACAAACACAGCAAGTAGCACAAAGGAAGATTGCTCTCAGTTTCAGGTTGTCACTGCAGGAGTCTCTCAGAGCAATGTCTCAAATCCAGCCAACTTCAGCTGCTTCAATCATTTCCCTCCATTATAAGGTCAATTTTCCATGTTGCTGAATTGATGTCAGTGATGTTTGCTAATGATTGTGGTGTTCGGCTCCATTCACAATTCTGATAATGAGCAGTGAATGCTGACATGCAGCAGGACCTGGCCGACACATGCAAAGTAACATTTACGAGACACGTGCTGAGCTATGCCCATCTCCAACAAGAAAACCTAACCACCTCCTCTTGATATTCAATGGCATTCCCATCACTAAATCAGTTGCCATCAAAATCCTGGGGTTCTCCATTGGCCAGAAGCTCAACCAGAGCAGGTTAGAGGCTGGGTGTTCTGTGCCATATATGTCACTTCCAGCTCCCCAAAGTCTTATGACTAGCAACAAGTCAAGAATGTGATGGAACACTTTCTATTTCCATGGATGGGTATATGTGTGACAACACACAAGCAGCTCAACACCATCCAGACATCATAGGGCTGCTGCATGTACAGCAAGGAAGCAAAGTTCCTTTGATAGCAGCTTCATCAAATGCTGCTTTGATGCAGGTGTTTTCACCTCACCTCTGGCATTCAGCTCTGTGTTTTGGCCAAGGCTGTAAAGAGGTCTGGAGTCAAGCAATCCTGACCCATATTGAGTATTGGTGAGCAGCTTATTGGTGAATAAGTGCTGCCTAATATAACTATCAACAATCCCTCCCATCACTTTGATGGTCGAGTGTAGATGGGTGGCATGGGAATTGACCTGTTTGGATTTGTCCCAATCTTTCTGGACAGGAAATACCTAGGCAATTTTCCATTTTGCTGAATTGATGTCAGTGTTGTTGCCGGACTAGAACAGTTTGGCTAATGGTTTCAGCTAATAATGGAGCACAAGTATCCAACACAACTGTCAGGATGTTGTCAGAGCCTACAGCCTCTGCTGTGTCCAGTGTGTTCAGCCACTCTTCGCTATCACATTGACTGAATCAAACTGACTGAAGACTAGCATCTTTTAGGAGCCCGTGATGCATCATACACTATTTACTTGTGGCTGAAGATGGGTGCAAACTCTTCAGCATTGTCTTTGCATGCAAGTGCTGGGCTTTCCTGGTATGGAGGTTGGGAATGTTCATGGAGCCACCTCCTCCACCTCCCTACCATTCACAACTGGACATGGCAGGACTGCACAGCTTTTATCTGATCCATTGTTACAGGACCAGTAACTCAGTCCTTAAGTGTTTAGCATACATGTATTCCTGCATTATAGCTGAACTAAGTCAAAATCTCACTCTTTGGGATACACCTGATACTGTACCTGGCATCCTCTTGTTTTCATTGCCAGTGTTCCTTCAATTCATGGATGGCATCTACTGAGGACTGCAAGTTTCTGCAATGGGTCTTCACGTGGCTGAACAGGTTGATTCTCGGTCAGCATTTCTTTTCTCACATGGGGTGTCCCATGGGCTAGTGCAATTTGCAGTGCAGGTTTCCCTTCCTTTTCTTTCCTTCTCTGCTGTCGCCCTGTCTCAACCGTAAGACTTTGAGACTCAAAGTGTGATGCATCTCAATAGACACGTTTTAGCTAATCTGAACAATTGGTGGCAAGTTCCTCCAGATCATCAATGTCAATGTTGTCATGCTTCAAAGAGAACTTCAGAGTGTCTTTGAACTGTTTTCTTTATCTCTCATGTGGCCAATGTTCCGAGAGAGGACAAGGAAAAAAGGACCCGACAGGAGAAATGGTTTTTAGCCATCTGGAAACAGTGTATTGTCCATTCAAGTTTTTGTAAAAGTTTTGCCTGAATGCTTGTGGACCTGGTTTCCTGAAAGACATTAGGGTTTGTTCAATGATCTTCCCACTGAATCCAGAGGATACGATGGAAGAAATGTCAATGGAATTTCTCTAACGTTGTTGGTAGACATTGAAGTCCGGGAGTGTGGTGATGACAACTGTTCCATATACTAGATTTTCATTGACTTACAGAGGTTTTTGTTGTTAACCACTCACTGCTGTAGTTTGCAGAAAACAGAACTGGAGCAATTCATCCTGTGTTGGATCTCCTCATCAGTGGTGGTGTTTTGAGAGAGATGGCTGTTATGTAGAGGAAGCACTCAATATAGCCCTGAGTCTCTCTTTCAACAATATATGGGAGGTGGAATATTTGGCTGACCAGGCGTGGAGTGATACGAGTTTTGTTTTGGCAACAAGAACAGGCTGAGTATCATGATTGCAGAATCGAAGAGGTCAAGAGTGGCTTGCAAATCTGGTGCTGAGTGGGCAACAATACTGCAGTAATCCGCAAAGTTTAAACATTTGTAAATAATATATATATGGTGGTTAGAATAGCACTGGCACGGAGATGACTGAAGTTGCAGTTTTCCATCTGAACTGCATTTAATATTGACACCAGAAGGCAGTATATCTTTCAGGTGAATAGCTACCATTGGGTAGACTGTATAGGAGCAGCCTTTTTTGTCCCCGGTTCAGATTTTGAAGGCACCAGTTTCACATCGCTCACTCAAGACAATTGCAGTCTTATCATTATGAAGCAATTGCACGATTGGGATGAAGTTTCTTGGACCTTGGAATACAATCCATAGAGCCTCATGATTTACTGAGTCAAATGATTTGGTCAGGTCGATAATGCAATAAACAATTTCTGGAGTCATCCTCGACAATTTTCTTGGATTTGTCTGGCAAGAAAAACCATGTCGGACGTTCCCTCGGAAGGTCGAAAACCACTTTCTGCCTCAGAATGGATCTCCTTAGCAAAGAAGTATCTGACACGTGAGAATGGATGTCATTCTCCATGGCAGCACAGTGGTTAGCACTGCTGCCTCACAGCGCCAGGGACCTGGGTTCGATTCCTGGCTTGGGTCACTGTTTGTGTGGAGTTTGTACATTCTCCCCGTGTCTGCGTGGGTGGGTTTCCTCTGGGTGTTCCTGTTTCCTCCCACAGTCCAAACATGTGCAGGTGAGGTGGATTGCCCCTTAATGTCCTAAAATGTGTAGGTTGGATGGATCAGCCATGGGAAATGTGTGGGATTATGTGGATAGGGCAGGAGAGTGATCCTGGGTAAGATACTGTTAGAGTCGGTGCAGATGGCCAAATGGCCTCTTTTGTGTAGGGCTTCTATGAGATCAATATTCCTTCACTGCTGACACGAGATCTTGGGTCTTCCTATCTAACTGTATTGTGGGAGTGCCTTATGGACTGCAGCTGTTCAAGAAGGTCCACCACGTTCTCAAGGACAACTGTCCCTGTCAAGGACACCTATACAGTATCCCAAAGATAAATATTTTTTAAAAGATTGTATCATCTATTCTTGCTCCTACGCTTCAATTAGTGCAAAAGTAGGGATGCTAAAATTTACCTAACCAGCCTTGAGTTCGAGAATTTAACTCGTAGCTTTACCCCTCCTGAAAAGTCTGTAAAGTTCAGAACAAGATTTGACAAGGACATACAACTGTCCACAGTCAAATAACTTGGTAACAGGTAGTGTTAAGTTTACACAACAATATGCTTTGGGGTGAGATACTGCAGCATGGTGGCACAGTGGTTAGCACTGCTGCCTCACAGCACCAGGGACCCAGGTTCAATTCCGGCCTCGGGAGATTGAGTGGAGTTTGCACATTCTCCCCGTGTCTGCCTGAGTTTCCTCCCTCAGTCCAAAGATGTGCGGGTTAGGTTGATTGGCCTTGCTAAATTTCCATTAGCAAGGCCTATTAACAGGGTAAGTATTTGGGATTGCAGTCTGTGCAAGCTTGATGGGCCAAATGGCCTCCTTCTGCACTGGAGGGATTCAATGACTGAAAATGACATGTATCTATGCAGCTACACACCCTACAAGAAGGATGAGGAATAGAACTGGTGGGAAATACAAAACACACAGCTTCTACAGGTGAATCAGTCACTGCTGCCTTGCCAACAGCTTTGCTGCAATGAAGTGATTGAAGGTTACACTATCAGTGACAAAGCATTTAACATGGAGGGCTTCAGACTCACAATGAAAGTTTTTCCCGTGGTCGGTGGGCCATTTTTTTTGAGCTCGGATTCACGATTGCCTGAATTGAGTGATCAGCTGGCTGGGCCTGGTTGGCTAACCCCTGGGCGAGAAGATGCACAGATGGCAGCAGTTGGTCATTGACAAGAGTCCAGAAAGTGGGAAGCAGTGCGGTGACCCCTGGGCGGTGCGGGCCAGAGAGCAGCCTGATCCCCTCTAAAATTGCTCCTTGGGCTCCCCTCAGGGCACATGGAGAGAGAGGAGGTAGGAGGAGGGCGGAAGTGGGGAGAAGGAGGTGGAGGGTGTAGAGGGGGGCGCGGGGGGGCGGAAGGGGGAGCAGAAGGGGGGGTATGGAACGGGGGAGTGTGGAAGGGGAGAGGGGGGTGCGGAAGGGGGGAGGGGGGTGCGGAAGGTGGGTGGGGGAGCGGAAGGTGATTCATTATAAATGTGAGGTGATTCATTATAAATGTGAGGTGATTCATTATAAATGTGAGGTGATTCATTATAAATGTGAGGTGATTCATTTTGGTAGGACAAATTTAAATGTGGATTACAGGGTCAAAGGTAGGGTTCTGAAGACTGTGGAGGAACAGAGAGATCTTGGGGTCCTTATCCACAGATCTCTAAAGGTTGCCACTCAAGTGGATAGAGCTGTGAAGAAGGCCTATAGTGTGTTAGCTTTTATTAACAGGGGGTTGGAGTTTAAGAGCCGTGGGGTTATGCTGCAACTGTACAGGACCTTGGTGAGACCACATTTGGAATATTGTGTGCAGTTCTGGTCACCTCACTATAAGAAGGATGTGGAAGCGCTGGAAAGAGTGCAGAGGAGATTTACCAGGATGCTGCCTGGTTTGGAGGGTAGGTCATATGAGGAAAGGTTGAGGGAGCTAGGGCTGTTCTCTCTGGAGCGGAGGAGGCTGAGGGGAGACTTAATAGAGGTGTATAAAATGATGAAGGGGATAGATAGAGTGAACGTTCAAAGACTATTTCCTCGGGTGGATGGAGCTATTACAAGGGGGCATAACTATAGGGTTCGTGGTGGGAGATACAGGACGGATATCAGAGGTAGGTTCTTTACGCAGAGAGTGGTTGGGGTGTGGAATGGACTGCCTGCAGTGATAGTGGAGTCAGACACTTTAGGAACATTTAAGCGGTTATTGGATAGGCACATGGAGCACACCAGGATGATAGGGAGTGGGATAGCTTGATCTTGGTTTCAGATAAAGCTCGGCACAACATCGTGGGCCGAAGGGCCTGTTCTGTGCTGTACTGTTCTAAGGGGGGGCGGGGGGAGCGGAAGGGGGGGCGGGAGAGGGGGGCAGGAGGAGGGAGGGGGGTGGGAGGGCGGAGGGAGAGGGGGGCGGCGGGGAGATGGGAGGGGGGTGGAAGGGGGCAGAAGTGGGTGGGGGGGCAGAAGGGGGGTGGGGGGGCAGAAGGGGGGCGGTAGGGGGCGAGGGGGGAGCGGAAGGGAGCGAGGGGGGGGCGGAAGGGGGCGAGGGGGGTGGAAGGTGGGGGGCGGAAGGTGGGAGGGGCGGAAGGTGAGGGGGGCGGAAGGTGAGGGGGCGGAAGGGGAGGGCAGAAGTGGGGGGCGGAAGGTGGGGGCGGAAGACGGGGGGCGGAAGGGGGGGGCGAAAGGGGGGGGCGGAAGGGGGGGTCGGAAGGGGGGGCGGGGCGGGAGAGAGGTAGGGCGGGAGTGGTGCGGGAGGGAGGTAGGGCGGGAGTGGGGCGGGAGGGGGGAGGTGGGGCGGGAGGGGGGGAGGTGGGGCGGGAGGGGGGAGGTGGGGCGGGAGGGGGGGAGGTGGGGCGGGAGGGGGGGAGGTGGGGCGGGAGGGGGGGAGGTGGGGCGGGAGGGGGGAGGTGGGGCGGGAGGGGGGGAGGTGGGGGGGAGGTGGGACGGGAGGGGGCGGGGGGTGACAGGAGGGGGGAGGGAGGCGGAAGGGGGGCGGGAGGGGGGAGGGAGGGGGGGTGGGAGGGGGAGGTGGAAGGGGGGAGGGAGGGGGGCGGGAGGGGAGGTGGAAGGGGGGGAGGGGAGGTGGAAGGGGGGGAGGGGAGGTGGAAGGGGGGGAGGGGAGGTGGAAGGGGGGGAGGGGAGGTGGAAGGGGGGGAGGGGAGGTGGAAGGGGGGGAGGGGAGGTGGAAGGGGGGGAGGGGAGGTGGAAGGGGGGGAGGGGAGGTGGAAGGGGGGGGGAGGGGAGGTGGAAGGGGGGGAGGGGAGGTGGAAGGGGGGGAGGGGAGGTGGAAGGGGGGGAGGGGAGGTGGAAGGGGGGGAGGGGAGGTGGAAGGGGGGGAGGGGAGGTGGAAGGGGGGGGAGGGGAGGTGGAAGGGGGGAGGGGAGGTGGAAGGGGGGGCGGGGAGGTGGAAGGGGGGGAGGGGAGGTGGAAGGGGGGAGGGGAGGTGGAAGGGGGGGAGGGGAGGTGGAAGGGGGGGAGGGGAGGTGGAAGGAGGGGAGGGGAGGTGGAAGGGGGGAGGGGAGGTGGAAGGGGGGGAGGGGAGGTGGAAGGGGGGAGGGGAGGTGGAAGGGGGGAGGGGAGGTGGAAGGGGGGAGGGGAGGTGGAAGGGGGGAGGGGAGGGTGGAAGGGGGGGAGGGGAGGTGGAAGGGGGGGAGGGGGAGGTGGAAGGGGGGGGAAGGGGAGGTGGAAGGGGGGGAGGGGAGGTGGAAGGGGGGGAGGGGAGGTGGAAGGGGGGGAGGGGAGGTGGAAGGGGGGGAGGGAGGTG